>NC_054828.1:130044967-130667110 GCF_018345385.1 Vulpes lagopus
CTTTTTCAAAGGTCTCCGGTGCCCCTAGAAGGACTAAAATAACATAAGCCTGGAAAAATATGCTTTCGAAACAGTGGTGACATTTCTCTGCAAACAATTGACAATTTCCTACATTTGGTTTCCCTCTGATGGTAATTAGTTAACTGTGTTTAACTTGGTTCACCTTTGAGGAGGTTGTCAAGATAATGTAACTCTATTGCCTTTTAATTATTTTAATCATTAAAACATTGCACTGCCACATTCGCATTCTGTGGGAGCTGAAGCCTGTAAACACAGAGAGGGAAAGCAATTTGAAGCCAGCAGAAGAGCAGTAAACTTGTTAGTTAATTGAACAAACCCTCATTGAGCACCTACCATGTGCCAGGCACTGTGCTTAAATCTGGGGAGATGTAAAGAGGAATTAGCCATGGTTAATGCCCTCCAGAGGCTGACAGACACATAGAACCAACTATAAACCATTTGATAAGGGATGTAATAGGGCTATAAACAAAGCGTTTTGAGAATGCAGGGGAGGGCGCAATCTCTTCTGCATGGCAGGGTTGGCAAAGCATATCACTTAACGTTCTTTCAGTGGAAAATGGCCAAAACACAACCCAAACTTGCTTAGAGAATAAGGGTGTATCGTTGAAGCAGGGACACTAGTCCCCTGGCAGGGGTATGATGGAGTTCAGGGACTCAGCTGATTTCACCAGACTCTACTTTGCCCCATTCTCTCTTGGGTGAGTTTTCCAGGTGTGAGGGGTGGCTTCATTTTCGGACCATGTGTTGGGGATTGACGGCAGCCCCTCTTCCAAGGTCGAGACTGGCATGCGTAACACCTGCACGTTTTGTGAAGACCCAGCAGAAGGCAGAAGTCATTTTGTATCCTACTGGTTCTGAACCAGCTCAGAGGAATCCCTTCTTCCGAGCAGGCCAGCCAGCGGCCGCCCACCACAGGGCCTGCAGGGCAAGCCAACTCCATCCGGCCCACAATGGCTTAGGGGCCCTGGAAAAGCACCCCCTCCCCCACCTTCCACCCCCCCACTCCCACCCAAACCCACACTCTTGTTTTACTAGAAGAAGTTTGAATAGATATTGGGCAGCCAAAGATAAATGATGCACGAGCTGGATCTAGAAGCACGGAGACAGAAAACGAAGGTAGGCCTGTCCGTCAGGTTGCCAAGCAGGCGGCTCACAAAGAGGGAAGCACACACGAGGGGTTTCCCGAAGCGGGGATCACTCGGTAGACGTTTGTGTGGGAGGCATGGAACGTGACCCAAGTGCCACACCAGCCATATTGCTGTCCTTCTATCTTAATTGCTTATTTCTAAGGGCTGATTTTTAGAGTGTACATGTTAACTCTTACACAATTTGGTGATTTGGGTAGAAGGGACGCATTCTTGCTCACCTGTGCACAGGAAAGCCGGAGAGAGAGGGAAGAAAATAGGAAGTAGGTCAGAAGCCCTCTATCTGTTTCCACATAGAGGTGTGGAGCTCCCAAAACACCCGAAAGTCATGGTAGACTCATCATCTTTCTTTCTGGCCACTCAGCATTAGGTAAGAGCACAGAGAATTAGAAAGGGCGAAACTGGTGTAAGTTGAGCGTGATGACACCCAGAATGGAAACTTGTCTCTTGACCGCATAAGCTCTATTCCACTTCCAGACTCAATGACATGGAAACCATGGAAATAGCGTGATTGCGTGGCCATCGCTATGGTCAGGACCCACGGATAAATTACCTTGACTCATTTTTGTAATGCTAATATCTAATCTCATTGGCCACAGCAAGAGCTCTTATCTTCTCCGTATTTAAGGGCCAAGTGTGCCTTGGGAATTTTGATACAAACCACGGTAATTACAATGTAGAATTATGAAAAGAAAAAGTAAGTCTAACTCTCTTATTTTCCAGGAAAGGACACATTATTTTGCCTTCCTGAGCCCTGGCATCCACCCTGATCAGACTGGGGTGCCCACTGAGAAGTATGTGTATTTCTGGCAACATAGTGTCCTCACGGGATTGTTGAAAGAATCGAACTAGATTAGGCCCTGGGTCCTTGACATTTGCTATTCATTCTGTCAAGAACATTATTTTTTTCTCCCCAATCCTTCCAGCTTCAACTTTGCCATGTTAATTTGTACTTATAAGGCTAGTCTTAGAAATGCCACCTGGGTTTTCTCTGACTCTTTGGGCTGGCCCTCCTTTCACTGGGTGCCATAGGTCCCTGGTGGTCCCTCTAGCATCCCCTTTATGGGAGTCCAATTCCTGGACACTAGTCCAGTTCTCTCCCAACTCCATAAAAGGGGGAGCTAGATCAGCGTCTTACACTGCTGTATTTATACTACTATATTTCCAGGGACCAGCACAGAGCCTCGTGCATCACGAGCAATCACAAGTACCTGTCCAGTCAGTGAACAAATGAGTGAGTGAGTTAATCGAACACCTAAGTCCCGTGCTTAGTGATCTAGGCTACAGATTAACAACATGCTGAGAAGCGGACCCGTGGTTTGAAGTTAACTTGACCAGCATAGGCAAAAACATCTCCGTGACCACCGAAGTATATTTGGGTGTCATTTTGTCTTCCTCTGTTTTCATCAACAAACAACTCAGTTTATTGAATGGAAGCTCTGGCACAGCGGCAAGAGAAGTAGGCTTTGAGAATGCACTCAAATTCCAGCTGTGTTGTTCATAAGGTATTCGATGCCGGTATCCCACCTGTCTGACTCTGATTACTAGTTTACAGGTAGAGAATAATAATAATTGCACATGTGTGCATATATTTAAAATTGTACATTTAATTTACATATGTTAATTGTATACTACAATGACTTGTTAACATTTAACTCCATATGTGTGTGTGTGTGTGTATATATATATACTTCATATATATCCGTATATACATATATATATGTATGTATGCTTAGTAGAGGTGTCACAAAAGTAAAAAAAAATTTTTTTGATTTTAAAAAGCTTTGTAAAAGGGAAAGAGGTATTTATACACAAGGTGTTCCTCCTAAACCACATCTGCTCTTGATAGATACGTAGTGTAGTGCAAACATAACCAGGAGAGTTCCGATCAAACTTGGGAAGAACAACCCTCCAGGGTCCTCTCATCTCCCCCTTCCTTCCTCAATGACCAGTGGATTTTGCTTGCAAAAGGAGTTAGCTGTGGGTGATTTTCTTTCTTTCTGGAATAGTGAGTTGTCCTGGGCAGCCCCCCCGCCCAACCCCCGGAGAGTTGTGCACCAGCAGCACAGACCCTTCTCGCCAGAGCTTTGCTCCTTTGTTTGTTAATTTGTATACAGATTCAGGAAAATTCATTTGCCATCATCTGATCCGTTACTCTACAACCATTAAAAAACATTGTTTTGCACAAGTAATTTCATGTCCAGAAACCTTACAAGTTCATTTTCCAGGCCTTTCCAAGTTTCTGCACCAGAAACAGAGGAAGCAGGACCATGGTGTGCCCCCGCCACCCCGGCCCTGCCTTCACTTACACAAACCCCTACAGGTCTGAGATCGGCTTGACATTTAGAATTTGGCACTCATGCTGATTCTAAATGTAGTCAGAAGCACTCTTGCTTCTCTCTTTCAGTAAATGAATTTTCAATTTACCAATAAGAAAATCACAGTATCGGGCTGTGCTAAACCTGACTCAACTTTGCATTTGTTGTATAATTAATATTAATTGAATATGCATTGATTTTGTTCCTTGGACTAATGGAGTAATTTTAAAAGAAAAGCTTGTTTCAGTAATTAAGCAGATTAAAATAGACAACATATATTTCTTGTGTAATCAGTCCAATAATTGAGTTCCACTCGTTTAAATTCGCATCTACTCCCTATTTAATCAAAGTTAAATGCTGTGTTTATCCTAAAAGTAGATAATGTATGGATAGGACATTTAACCCAGAGAATCACATTTCAAAAATCGCCATGAATACAGATGTGTTATTCTTACTTAAAGTTGATCGGGAGTAGGCGTTCTTTGAAAGTGTTCTATACACTGGGGTTGTTTCTCAAACCACACTAATGAAAACAACATTTCTACATCTCGAGATGACACAAGAATATCATATTGCAGGCCTTATAATGCCACGGGCCCAAACATGTAAATAAAGCGACCACAGCAACATAAACAATGGCACAATCACAGGCGTATATTAGCAACTATAACACAGAGCTCGTTACGGGGCTGCATATCAAAACAACAGCACAGCTGGGAACAAAACCTGACTTGTGCAATTTTCACTTGTGAGGATCCAAAAAGGCTTTAAAACTCAGATACTAAGGGAATGGGAAAGATTCCATGAGCTTCCGGAGGCAAAATTCTTTCATGCCTCGAGAAAAGTATGACCCAGAATATCCAACACAGTATTGAAGCGGAACAGAGGTGGAGACGGCCACTACCTGAGCTTGAGACTTACTACAAAGTTCTAGTAATCAGGGCAGTGTGGTATTGGTAAAATAGATCAATGGAACAGAACAGAGAGCCCAGAAATACACCCACATAAATATAATTAATTGATCTTTGACAAAGGGATAAAGGAAATACAATGGAGCAAAGTTAGGCCTCTCAGCAAATGGTGCTGGGACACCTGGGCATCCACGTGCCCCCAAAATGAATCTAGACACAGATCTCACACTCACCACAAAGACTAATTGAAAATAGATCACAGGCCTAAATGTAAAATGCAGAACTATGAAACTCTTAGAAGAGAACATAGCAGAAAACCTATGTGACCTTGGGTATGGCGATGCCTTCTCAGATCCAACACCAAAGGCACAAGCCATGAAAGAAATCATTGATACGCTGGACTTCATTGACATTAAAAGCTTCTGTTCTGTAAAAGACAGTGTCAACATAATTAGAAGACAAGCCGCAGAGTGGGAGGAAATATTTGCAAAAGACACATCTGATAAAGGACCGTTATCTAAAATATACAAAATACCCTTAAAACTCAATCAGAAAACAGACAATCCAATTCAAAACTAGGTCAAAAACCTCAACAGACACTCACCATCAGGATCCCTGGGTGGCTCAGTGGTTTGGCGCCTGCCTTTGGCCCAGGGCATGATCCTGGGGTCCCGGGATCGAGTTCCGGATCGGGCTCCCTGCATGGAGCCTGCTTCTCCCTCTGCCTGTGTCTCTGTATATCTCTCCTCTGTGTCTCTCATGAATAAATTAATAAAATCTTTAAAAACAAAAAAACAGACACTCACCAAAGAAGATACACAGATGGCTTATAAGCACAGGAAAAGACGCTTCACATTACATATCCTCGAGGAAATACGGATTAAAACACGGTGCCACCTATGAGAATGGCCAAAATCCGGACCACTGACGACACCAAATGCTGGCAAGGGTGTGAAGCAATAGGCATTCTCACTCATTGCTGGGGGGAAAGGCAAAATGTTATGGCCACTTTGGAAGACAGTCTACTGACTTCTTACAAAGCCCATCGCATGATCCTGCAATCACAAACCAACAATTGTCCTTCTTTGGGTAAAATTGGGTAAACTGTAGTTACCCAAAGGAGGTGAAAAGCTATGTCCACACAAAATCTGCATGTAGGTGTCTAGAGCAGTAGCGCACGTGCACATACACACACACACACACACACACACACACACACAACACACACACAGACATCTCATCAGAAGTTGGAAGCAACCAAGGTGGAGGTAAGTGGATGAGTTAACTGGGGTCCATCCAGACAGTGGAGTATTATTCAGCACTAAATAGTGATGAACCATCAAGGCGTGAAAAGACGAGACACTCAAGTGCATATTCCCAAGCGAAGGAAGCCGACCTGCCAAGGCTACGTCATGTAAAATTCAACTGGAGGACAGTCTGTAAAAGGCAAAACGAGTGAGACAGGACAAAGACCCGTGGTCGCCAAGGGTAGAGGGAGGGATGCATAAACAGAACGCAGAGGGGTTTTAGGGCCGTGAAACTACTCTGCATGATCCATTTTGGACAATACATGTCATGATACATTTCTCCAAACCCGGAGCATATACAGCACCAGGAGGGGACAATAAGGTAAATTATGGGCTCTGGCTGATTCTAATGTGTCCGTGTAGGTTCACCACTCGTAACAGATGTATGGATCGCTCGGTGGGGGATGTGATAAGGGAAAGTCTGTGTGTACACACAGGTCGGGTGTATCTGGGAAATCTCTGTACCTGTTCTACAATTTTGCTGTGAATCTTAACCTGCTCTAAAAAATAAAGGCTATAAAACAAATAAACAGGGTGCCTGGGTGGATCAATTGCTTAATTATCTGCCTTCAGCTCTGGTCATGATCCTGAGTCCTGGGATCGAGCCCCGGGTCAGGTTCCTCCCTGGCGAGGAGTCTGTTTTTCCCTTTTCTTGTGCCCGTCCTCCATGCTCATGATCTCTCTCTTTCTCTCTCTCTCTCAAATGAATAAATAAAGTCTCTAAAAAACACAAAATAAAACAAATAAACAATAAACAAACCCTGTGTACCCCCATGCTATAAGGAAGACAGAGATGTTGACACCCCCATTAAGAGGTAATGAGGTTTCTGAATACAGTCCCCATAAATAGCCATGGCCCACCGGCCTGTGTGACAGGGGAGCCTTCCTGGAGGCAGAGGCACCCCGCCACCCCTGTTCCAGAGAGCCAACACTCTGACCCTTGCACAAAACAGGCGTGCTGTCCATAACTGGCCCAAACTCATTAGTTAAAAATAGAAATCATTGCTGCCTTTTTAAGCCACGGAATTTTGGGGTGATTTGTTATATAGGAGTAGGTAGTGGGAACAAGGAATCAAGAGATAAGGACTCACTTTTCAATTCAGTCAATAACAGTGCGGGATCTTGGAAAATTATTGAGTTGCTTTGACTCCCAGCCACATTTTGCACTGAGCCACAGACTCCTTTGGCCCTCAGATCACCCACTAACTTCCAGACATTCTTCCTTATACGTGCAAGCCTGCCATCCAGGGATGCTCCTGCCTAAAATATTTTCCTCTTCGCTGTGGATATATATGAAGTACAGGCATAAATAAAGAAATACAAGAACAGATTTCTTATCCAGGAAACTCGGAGCTTTACATAGTAATAAACATCTTGCTTCCTGCTTAAAATGCCCTCTGGGGAACTCATGGAGATAGTACATGTGTGCATTCAACTCAATTGTTCCTAAACTCATTCTGTTGTGCTCCAGTGACAGATTGGCATCCGGACTTGCCTTCCTGGGGGAGCCTGCACTTTCCTGCAGAGTTGCATATGTGCAAAGTCTGGCTGAGCACACCCGCCATCTCCAAGCCGTCTGAGGAGACCTGAAGCCCCCTCCCCAAGGTTGAGTTCCACCTCACTGTCACTGAGCTTGCTCTAAGGGATACAGCTCTGCTCCAGCTGCAGGGACCTGCAGTCGTACCTCACTTGGGGGGGCGGAGGGGGAAGATGAGACGTTCAGGTGAGCGATGAGTCTCCTGATGCATTCTGTGAGATGAGGATGCCAAGGTCCACCTCTCCAAGGACACGCAATGATGGGTAGAGAACTTTGCCTTTGCTCCCCCAGATAGCCATCGTGTGTGTTCACAGTGAGGTTGGGCCATTCTCAGCTCTCTCATGGGGACTGTGTCTCTGGCCATTGACCTTGAAATATCATGCTACATGGGGGCATTTGGAAATCCGCACATGTGAGCTCTATCCCTGAATGCTCAGGACTTCCTCCTCTAGTAACTTAAAAAGTAACCTGTTAAAAAGCGCGGCATTGGATTTGTCTTTAATGCTGATGATTCGGAGATCTGATAATGAGGAAAATTATCCCGCTCTTTCCACACAAATCAAGCCAAGTGTTGCAACCTTGTGGTAGGATTATGTCATTGAGGGCTTTTCCCCTCATAGGAGGAGGGACAGCAACAACATCCTATAAGTCACGGCTCTTTCAGCCAAAAGAGCGGCAGCTCCTCCACTATTTACTTGCATCTCCTCTGGACTGGTTTTCATAGAAAGCTACGTGATAGACATCGGCAAGGTAGATGAACAGGAAACCTCCCCAAATGGAGGAAAGACAGCCCGTTTGGAAGGCTTCTCCTCCACTATCTGCACACCATGTGGGCCCCATGTGATGCTTCCCTTTCTGACCACTCGGCACCCAACGCAAGATACAACCTGCTGAAAAAGCAGCAGTCCTGTCATTTTTGTGTTCAAACGTGTCATTGCATCTCTGTGGCCTCCAGAACACAGACTGCCCTCTGCACTGGGCTCTTGGGCTCTTGAGGCTGACGCCCACCCACTGCTATGAGGCCCACTTCACCTACGTGTCAGTGACCTCCTGCTCCTTGCTTGTGTGTGCCCACTCCCAGCCCCATCACCTGGCTTTGGTGTCTTCCCTGCCTGGACTGTCTTTCCTTCCACCCACTTGTCCAGCACTTTGAGGATGAGGTCAATTCCCACTTTCCCAATGACACCATCTCTGACCTTCTCCAAATGAAAGAAGTTGCTGGCCCTCCTAAGTTTATGAGAATACTTTTCTGCAATTTTCCCAGTATAAGGCAGGACCACCCACCCTTACAAGTTTGGAAAGTCCCATTTTCTGTCTTCCACTGGGGTGTAAGTTCCTCAAGAGCAGCATTTTGCACAATTAATGCATTTTGTGTTGTGTACATGTGCTGAAGGGCAGAATAAATCAATTTTCCCTTCACACCCAACCTGCATGCAGGAAATAGAGGACTGGATTCAATATAGTAAAACTTACATTAAAACTATCAGACTAGCTTATATTTAAATTTCATATAATATTCATAAAACCCTTTGAAGAAGGATGCCTGAGTGGCTCAGTTGGGTAAGCCTCCAATTCTTGGTTTTGTCTCAGCTCATGATCTCAGGGTCCTGAGTCTGAGCTCCAAGTCAGGCCTTGCAACTGATGCGGAGTCTGCTTGAGATTCTCTACCTTTCCCTCTTCCCTCTCCCTCCCCGCTCATCCCTCTGCCCTCTCTTCAAGCATGTTTTTTTTTCTCTCTCTCTCTCTCTCTCAAATAAATAAATAAATATTAAAAAAAAAAGAAAAACGTAAAACACCTTCAAGGGAAAACACCTATGTGTGGGATCACTAGGCCATAGGATACTGTGGGTTGAATTGTGTCCCATAAAAAAATTGTTGAGGTTCTAACCCCAATCTGTGAAAAAGGCCTTATTTTCAAGTTGAGTTCTTACAATTGATCCAGTTAAGGGTAGGCCCTAATGAAATAGGACGGGGTCCTTAACCGAAGGACCCAGGTGGACACAGGTGCTCACAGGGAGATCACCACGTGAAGGTGAAGGCAGAGATGGGGCGATGCATCTACAAGTGGAGGAGAGACAAAGATTGCCAAGGAACCGTCAGGACCCAGGGAAGAAAGGCCACAACAGATTCTCCCTCACAGCTGACACCTTCATTTCAGACTTCCAGCTTCCAGAACTGTAAGACAATACACTTCTGTTGTTTAAGCCACCCAGTTTGGGTGACTTTGTTATGGCAGCCCTAGGAAACTACTACATATGGTGCATCTATTTTAACATTATAAGAAACTATCAAACTGGTTGCCAAAGTGTGTAAGTGTGTGTACCATTGAATTCCTGCTCGTATAGCAACGTGAGTGTGACAGTGGCTTTCATCCTTATAAACACTTGGCATTATCAATCTCTTAAAGTTTATCCCTTCTAGCTGTGGTCATGGTATCCCATAGTGTTTTTAATTTTCCCCCCAATGACTACTGATTGTGAGCGTCCTTCATATGTTTATTTACCATCTTCATATTTTCTTTGATGGAGTATCCATTCACATATTTTCTTCCTTTTGCTTATGTAATTATCTTCATATTACTTAATTGTAAGATATAATCTGGATACAGGTTCTTTAGTGTGTGTTTTGCAAGTGTTTACTCTCAGTGTGTGGCTTGTCTTTTAATGAAAATTATCAAAGTCCTTTGAACAGAAAAAAAAAAACTCTTCAATTTTGATGAATTCCAGTTGATCAACATTTTTTTTAAATCATTCATCCTTTTGATGTAATTGTGAAGAAATATTTATCTAATCCATTGTTATAAAATTTTCTCTTTTCTTCCATAAGTTTTATAGTTTTATCTTTTATATTCAGTCCTTATTGACTTATATTTTTGTGTATGGTGCAAAGTGAGAGTTGAAGTTTACTGTTTTGCATATGAATGTTTCCCAGGTCTGCTACCATTTATTGAAAAGAATTCTTTCCCATTGAATTACTGGAGCACATGTGTTAAAGATCAATTGATCTTTTGTATATACCTATTTTTATCTTCTCAGATCATTTCCATTGATCTGTATGCCTATTCCTATCATTTATATGTTATTGTTTTATCTATATAAAAAGTCTTGACATCAAGTACTGAGCATAGAATTCTAGAATTCGAGGTTGACAAATCTTTTCTCCTTCAGTATTTTAAAGATGCTACTCTCCTATCTTCTGCTTTCCATTATTTCTGACCAGATATGTGCTGTTATTTTTATCTTTATTCCTATTTACATGATTTTTTTGGCAGTCTGGAAACTTTGAATATTTTCTATTTATCACTGTTTTTTAAGCAATTTGATTATGATATAGTTCTCATTTTTGCTGCATGTAGAGTTTCCTGGTTTTGAGTTTCTTGGATCTCTGAGTCTAAAGTTTTCATGAAGTTCGGAGAAGTCAAAGCCGTTATTTATATCTTTGAAAGTTTATCTCTGCTTGGTCTTCCCTCAGCCTTCAGAATGCCGATTACAGGTATATTAGGCTGTTTTATGTTGTTCCAAATCTCCCTGAGCATTATTGCTTTTTTTCAGCCAATTCTCTTTCTGTTTTGGTTAGCTTCCATTGCTATGTCCTCATGATACTAATCACTTATTTGACAATATCTAATTTGCATTAATTCTCCCTGATATATTTTTTTAATCTCAGGAGATATGGTTTTCATCCATAGAAGGTCACCTTGGACCATGTTTATACCTTCCATGTCTCTTCTTAAAATGCACCATCTTTCCTCTACCTTTTTGAGCTTACAAACACCTCAGTACTCAAACCCACTGGTGGCCTTCTTTCAGTGACACAGCCAGGCAAGTGACACACGCTGCTATTTGGGAGCATGTCTATTTCCTGGGTTGTCCAGTTTCATCAAGCCACAAGGAACCACTTGGTCAATCCATGAACTAAATACATGGTTTAATGTAGAGCTCTAATTAGGGCTTCAGGAGGTATTATTTGGAGCAAACCAGCTTGATAAAACGTGCCAAAATATTCTCCACATAAAAAAAACTTCATTTATCTAAACAACTAGTGTCTCAAAATAACCAGCTTATACATTTTTACAAAGGATTCCCGTTTCCTACATCCTTCCTTACCTACTCTCTAGGCTGTTGTTAAGAGCATTGCATTGTATAAATAAGCCAGATCTCACTGACCACCAGTAAGTTCATAACTTCTGTGCCTGGTGAGTGATAGTGTCAAAACTAGCACTCAGATTCCCAAACTTCTAGTTAATATTGCTTTTGTGTTCTGTCCGAGAGCATCAGAATCATCTGTAAAGCTTTACTTTTCTTTGTTGAAAAGATGTTATTTATTTATTCTAGAGAGAGATAGCATGAGTGGGAGGGGCAGAGGGAGAAGAAGAGAGAGAATCCCAATCAGACTCCATGCTGAGTGCAGAGCCCTACAAGGGGCTCAGTCTCATGACTCCGAGATCATGACCTGAGCCGCAACCAAGAGTCAAACATCTAACTGATTGCACCACCGAGGTGCCCCTCATCTGTAAAGCTTTTAAAAAACTCCTGGTCAGACCCCAGCCCAGCTCCACTCTGTCAAAATCTCTAAGATTGAGACTTGGCATGTCCATTTTTCACAAGTTCTAACATGTAACAAAGTGAATGTCCCCTCCAGATTGTGTAACGTAAAGCTTATGATCTTTCCATGATGGGAGCTCTATTCAATTCAGATGCCATGTTCAACATTAGCTAATATACTTACAAAGCCATGCATAGTAGACTGGCTTTTTATTCACTCTTCTATGCATCTGTTATTTTTGTTTGCTTATTTTATCAATTATGTTGGATAATTTATTTTAAGTTTCTGGGGCAGTGGATACTCTTTCTATTGTCAAAATGCAGTAAGTGAGCCAATAGACATCCATTATTAACATCAGGTGTTAATACCATATGCAATGGTATGCTGGAGAATTCTGAATTTTGTAGAAGCCCCCCAAATTTTAAGAGTTGTGGGCTTCCATGTCCCAGATGTACCTGTGTCTTACAGCTAACACGGATGTAAGAAGAAACACTACCTGATTTCCTAGCTAGGTGGCAAAGAAGTTATTCAAAACAAACCTCACCAATTCATAGAAATTGAGTAGAAAAGATAAAATTGGAACGATATCAAATGCCTGCAGCTTTAGCATTTTTAAGGATATATAGATGAAAGAGAACACTAACAATAAAACTCTCAGAGTGGCTAAAAGTTCATGTGCCTAAGAAGATCTGGATGAAACTTGCTTAGAGACATTGGTTGCAGCGATTTGCAGAAAAGCTCATACAATATTCACGTGCAAATGAATGCTTCCCAAGGTGCTTCAAAATAGTTTGATCTGCTGAACTGCTTTTAAAAAAATGCCCTCCAATTGCATTTACTCTTTTATCTTAAAAGAAGAACTTCAAACAATTTTTACAAGCAATATTATAAATTCCAAATGAGTGAAGTTCACTTGATGGAGGTTGCTGTCTACAACAAAATCTCTTTGTAAACACTTACAAAAGTCTGAGATCATAGATGGACCGGCCCCCTATTAGGCACACTGACGTGAAGTGTGAGTCTTTTAACCAGCATTTACTTCAGGGGCAAATAGTTAGCTGCCTTTGTGTGTGAGCTTCACAGCCCTTTCGAAATGCGTATTATCCATAAAGTGAACATTACTTTCTCTACCATCGTTCCTTGTTTCAAGGCATCCCACACTATTACTCATCTATAAAAAGCTAACCTTAACTTTTAGGGCATATGACCGGCCTTCGTGATTTTCCAAGCAAAAAGTATGATTTGGCGATCAAGCAATTTATTTAGTAATGCCTCAACAGTCCAACTGTAGCAATTCTGCAGCAAACATTAGTTTTGCTGGCAAGCACTTTCAAGCAGAAGCTTTTCTTTGTGAACTGCAGGGAGGTAAATATTTGATTTTAGAGAGTTAAGATGGCCCAAGGATTTTTCAAATGTCTTCTCTGATCAGCTGATATTTATTTTGGCCATTAAAAACAAAACAAAACAAAAGAAATTCTTGAGCATTGGGGGGTATGTTTCCAATTCAAAATTAGTATAGAAAGTTATTTGGTAAATAGATTCTAAACAAGTTTTAACACAATTTTGTAACATATATATGTAATTATGTAATATACATGTGTATATCTATCCATATATATGTATATATGGAGAAAGAAAAAGAAAAAAAGAAAAATAAATTTAAAAAAAAGAAAGAGAGAGAGAAGGAAAGAAAGAGAACAGGGAACAAAAAGTCAAAATTTCTAGGACAAAATCTAGCCCCTTCTACAGCTATAGCTTATTTCCTGCCATGCCCTTGCCCTCTTCTCTTCGTATCTGGAATCTTCCCACCTTTCAGAAAAAGACTCTGAGGATTTGTCCTCTGCACACTTCTACTCTCCTCTGGGAACACATCGTATCCCTCAGCTGGAAGCCAGCCTTCTCCCAAGTCCTTCATGTATCCCTCAGTCACATGCTACCTTGTGACATCACTTGTCCTGTTGGTTTTGTTTCCTTGCACCCGTGTTTGCCTTGGGTTCCCTCCTGGGTGTTCGCTTTTCCTGGCCAACGATTGGCCTTTACAGCTCTGCATTCCATTTCATGAGATGACCCAACAGTGACTTCTACCAAAGAACATTTCAACAAACTTTTGCCAACTAGGAAGTCATACCCACGTTGGTCAATTCAAAGATGGCAAGGTCAAGGGCTGTATTCCAGGTGAATGAGCACAATTAGGAAGGGGTCCGCCAACATACATTTTTCTCGAAAATGCACGCAGGAAATATTCTTGCCTTTGCTCTGTGCATCATTTTTCTTCACTGCTCCTTTGTTGTTCAGCTTCCATTAAAAGTCCAAGAACCGTGTGAAAGTAGACATTTCTCAGGTGAGTGAAGGGAAAACAACCAAGTGGACAGGCCACAACCTTTCATGCTGGAAATAGCTAGAAGGTCCACAAACACTCATTGGACTGTGTATGGAGCCCCCCACAAGCCCAATAACTTGGCAGACAGGTTGGACACTGATGCGGAATTCTGAAAACTTGCTTCATTAAGCAGAATCCTCTCACTTGGCACAGCCCACATCCTCCCAGCCATACCCAGGCTGCATTTTGCAACTAAACATTGCAGGGCAGGGGAAGAAGTGACATATATTATGTAGCTCCTTGGCAGTGATTCCCTGGCAACTCAGTTCAGACACCCTCCCTGTGACAAAATGAGCTTGTCAACTTCACCTGGCCTGCTACCTCACAGTATTTACAACAGAAGATTTTAAAACAGATTTTGTAAGCTAAACTATGTATCCTGCTTCTCCACCGTCATCTTTGTCCTTTGATGATGAACTGATTATTCTTCCAATGGCTTCACTCTCACTGATTCTGAAAGACCAGAGAACAGGGAAAGAAATTTGAAGGCAAATTGGAAACATGTGCAGCTGCCTACCCTTCTGGGCAAAATCCACTGGAGCAGCAGAACCTCAGTTCTCAGCCTGTTGTCTTCAGCCCCTTTGCTCCCCCTCTGAAAGAGCATTAGCATCATGCAGATGATCAGGAGACCTTGTGACATCACCACTGGCACAGAGCTGTGGCTTCAGCTGTCTTGATGAGAAACCTGCCCCCTTGGCCATGTTAGCCTTTACCCTCCATTGGAGGGAGCGGCTCTCCACCCCACTCTCACCTGCCTGGAAGCTAGTTTGGGTTCCACACTGAGGTTAAACCCTGTACCAAGTCTCTATTCAAAGGGGCTGTCAAAAAAGGGGCCCCTTGAAACCTGGTCTCCAAGATGACCACCGTTTATCTAGCGCCTAAGGATGCTCCATGGCAGCCCCTGAGTCAGGTCTCTCCCCTCAGTGAAAGTCTCATAACAAACTTATTAACAAAGATGCTGAGGTTCACATGACTTAAAGGTCTTGCCTGAGTATATTCTATTGGTATTCCTCTATTCAATGGAGCGTCCTGGATCCAGACTTGTCTGCCCCATTCAAAAGCCTGGCCTCTTTCTCCTGAGCTCTACCTCTTATGAAAGTTGTATTTTGTGGGGTTTTTGGCTTTGAGAGATGCATTTCTTTACATTATGTTCTTGTTATCATAGACTCTAAGAAAATAGAACCTGATTTCCTAAAGTGCAGTGCAAGTATTTTTTTATAACCTCCACTTAATTTGAGGTAATACTCATAGACATCCTAGCTTTTATCCAGATTTAAACTGAAATAAAACTGCACATTAAGAATGCATTTTACCAATTTTCCACAATGAACATGTATTGATTTTTTAAGTCAGAAAAAGAGAAAGCCTTGTTTTAAAGTATCATATTTGGATTCAGTAAATATGTTAAAGATATAAGTGACATTCTGGGTGCTGGGTTGATCCCATGCATATATTTAATCTAGTTTATTTTAAACTACAACTCTGAGGCAGATGGTATATACATTTATTTATTTATTTATTTATTTATTTATTTATGGAGAGTTTGTGACAAGGAACATGGGTGATGCTAGGGCTTCAGGCAGCACTTCCACCTCGGACACCTCGGACACCACCTTCCACTGAACCCCTGCTTCTCATGCCTGTATGTGCCTAGGAATGAACTGAGAATCTTGCCAAATCACAGATTCCAATGCGTATCTGGAGCAAGATGTGAGAATTTGTGTATCTACCGAGCTCCCAGGAATACTACTGGTCTTAAGCTGTACTTTGGGTAGCAACGTGCTCTGTACATTGTTAATTCACATTTTCCAGAAATTTAAGAATCTCTTAATCCTTATTTTTGTGGCAGTACTTTCTGATTTAAATTTTATCATTTAAGCAGCTGAAATGCCTATAGTAAAAGTGAGTTCTCACAGAGCTTCTATGAGAATTCAGTTAATATATAAAAAAAAGGAAATGTCTTAGAACTATTCCACACACATATTACTGACATTATGATGAACTAGATACCATGACCTAAGTGAGTGACATCAACACTGTTTGAGATGTAGAGAATGTCAGAGTAAAACAATGTAAAGAACTTAATATTCTATTAGTAAATGACTCCACAGGAATCATGTGGCTGCCTAGACACACAAGCAACTTCAAGTTCCATTAGAAGAAGAAGAAGAAAGAAGAAGAAGAAGAAGAAGAAGAAGAAGAAGAAGAAGAAGAAGAAGAAGAAGAAGGAAAGAAAAAAAAAGCATATCATGCTGGACATTGGTCAGAAGCCAATTTGGTGCTGCTCTGGGAGAAAGAGTCAAAGTCATGTTTTTTTCAGAGAAAAGTAACCATTTTGGTGAGAGCAAATAAATTCATGTCATTCACATATTCCACTAATATTAGTTGAGCCCAGACCAAATTCACATCAAATATTGTCTAAATTGTTGAGGCATAAATATAAGTAAGCATACCTCTTAACTTCAAGGATCTTGACACTATCATCAAAGGACCTGAAATATTTAATGTGGAGAAGTCTTGAGAGAAGGATGAAGACAGGCCTGACTAGCTGACAAGCATCTTGAGGAATTGGACAAGCAGGAAAGACAAACATGTGAAGCTTGTTCTCTGTGACCACATGCAGTGAATCTTTGGCTTATCATATTATCTTCCAAATAACATAAGGAGAATTTATTGTCCGTATTATGGTTAGTTGAGTTATAGATCTAATAAACACCCATTGGAATAAATTCAATCAATACAGAAGAGTCTAAGGCACGCTGTGACAACAGGTATTAACAATTTTGATTTGTTTGATCCACAGTGTTGATACTTTCATATTTTAAGGAAAAGTTTAATAGCTTAGATTATCCAGCAATGACTTTTTGAATGACTTTGTTCTCTCTCACTGAGAATCATCAGAGGGTGGTCACATTGCAAAGGAATAATGGTTTGGGGTGTTGGAAATAAACACACAGTAAGGCTCCTCTTAACGGTGAGGTTCCTAATACACACTTATTTCATTAGAACTAACAGTGAAAGGCAATTCTACAGATCCTAAAGCTAAGCAAATATCCCAAAACATTGTCCACAGGTTCTTGAAAGAGAACAGGAGGTATTTGGAAGGTGTCTTGGACTAGCTGGGTGCTGGGCAATAAAGAAGACTGAAACTTGGTCGATGAAGAAGACTCTCAACAACTGAAGCCCTAAATTTGACAATCTGTTTGTAAGGTACCGTGGAGACAGTCATAATTAGTTCTTAATGAAAGCAGAAATTACAACTATTTGGAATTGTGTTTTAAAGTAACAAGATTTCTATTGGGGTCAACACCAATAGTTCTTGAGTAAGACATGAGATAATAATGTTTCATTATTGTAGGTTTGCTGCAGTCCTCTAAACCCTTCTTCGAGTACTAGGAAAGCGAGGACAACAAATATAGCTTTTGATCTCCCAAAATCTTATAGATAAAATTTACTCTTACTCTCAATAATTAAGAGGCAAGTGATTCATTAGAGAGACATTTTGCATTGATTCTTTTTTAAGTTTTGAATAAATATTGTCATGGACCTAAAAGGATGAGCTAGTTTAGAAATGGTGGTTAAGGTTTGCCTCCTTTCAATTAAAAAAAGGAGCAAAGAAGGGGAAATAAGTGATTACCCCCTGTGGTTCATGTTCATTAGTATTAAACAGCCTTAATAAGAATGCATACTAAAAAAGTCTCCTTCTTAATACTTGTGAAGTCAATACCTTGAATCGTATCCAAAGGCTTTTTAAGCAACACAAAACTACTTAGTATTCACAGTATGGTCTTCTGTTTCCACAAGGACAACATAAGCTTAAGTCTACAAGTTAGAATACCTCGTAGATGCTCGCAATGCAGTTCTCTGGAAGCTACAGTATAGCCCTACCTCATCAACACTGAACTCTATACTCCGCAATTTGGTGAAAAACAGACACATGGATCTTATTCACTCCAACCACTTTTAAAAATTAAGCATTCAAAAATAAATTATGGGCTAAATGTAATTTTCACCTTGTATTACAGAATTATGGGGGAAAAAAAAGCAAGGGTTTGTCTTTGTCTTTGGGAGAGCCAATGTGAATCCTTAAACACTTGGTAGGTACATTCTCTCTTTCTATCCATTCAAGTGAGTGTGTCTTTGTACCACATGGTGGGTCTAATTTACATTCCCCTTACAACTAATGATGTAGAACAGTCTTCCAGAGGCTTTTGGATGTTGGTGCATCTTCTTTTACGCAGAGTCTATTTAAGTCTTATGCCTGTATATGTTGAACTTTTTTCCCCCGTTAATATTGAGTTGTACGAATTCTTTACGTGATTTAGATAGAAACTCCTTTCTATCTAAAGGTGAGGTTATTAACGGTGATAGTGTCAAGATGATAGTGTCAAGATCCTTGAAGTTAAGAGGTATGCTTACTAGATACGTACACTGAGAATGCTTCCTCCCAGTCAATGGCTTGTCTTCTAATTTTCTTAGCTGTGTCATTTAAAGAGTAGAAGTTTTTAACTTTGAGGAAGATAAATTTATACACTTTAATCCTTTCTATGTAGTTTTGTCCTAAGAATTCTCTGCCTACCTCCAAGCTGCAGATTTTCCTTTGTTTTCTACTAGTCTCTATAATTTTAGTGCTGAACATACATACACCTATGGAAGACATTTAAATGAGCTCAGATCTAATAATCTTTTGTTTATATACCATGGTCTGTTCAGCTAAACTTGCAGTTCATTCACAAAACTACTCCGAAATATTATGATGACAACACTGGTCTCATCTTTCACCTCATATTCGTCAGCAGGAGCTGCAAACAAAGTACCATGGACTGGGCAGCTGAAACAACAGAAATTTCTTTTCTCATAATTCTGGGGGCTGGAAGCCCAAGATCAAACTGTTCAAAGGGTTGGATTCTCTCTCTTTAGCTTTCAGACATCTGCCTCTCACTATGTCCTCCTGCGGTCTTCCCTCTGTGTGTGCACACCCTGGGTCTCTCCCTCTTCTCATAAAAATACCAGGCCTATGGGATTAGGACCCACTCTTTTGACCTCACTTAACCTAGTTCGCCTTCTTAAAGGCTCTATCTCCAAATACAGTCACCTCCAAATACAGTAGGACTTCTACTTGGATGAGGACAAAATTTAGTCCATGACAACCACTCAAAATATTTTAATGTCATTCAGAGAGTATGTTTGTGGGCAATGAAAAAAATTAATGGGAAAGTACCCTATAAGCCATAGCTCCATAGCTCTCTTACGCTGAATCTAAGATATCACAGAGCGTAAGTTGTACCCTACTTTCAGAAATAGTAAGATGGGGCAGGAAGAATGTACTTTTTAATCAATGACATACAGCAGTCTAATGTGAGTGCTTTCCAGATTTGAGATTTATATAGGCCCACAAATCAAAAACAAAGCAAAACATTTCAATACCACCAGTTCACATGGAAATTTTAGCATTACAAACTGGGGAAAATCATTTATTTTTTTTTAAGATTTTATTTATTTATTCATGAGAGATACACAGAGAGAGAAGTAAAGACACAGGCAGAGGGAAAAGCAGGCTCCATGCAGGGAGCCTGATGTGGGACTTGATCCCAGATCCTGGCATCACACCCTGAGCCAAAGGCAGACGCTCAACCACTGAGCTACCCAGGTGTCCCGGGAAAATCATTTTAAAAGTAAATAGCAGTTCTTCCAACTGAGGAACATATGCACGGACAAGAATGTAGGATTATGGACCAATGCCAGCTGAGAGAGCAGAATTTGGGAATCCCTGCTCTAGTTTACAGTGACGGACTGAATCTAAGGTCTCAAGGGCACTAGAGAAAAGAGGGGGAAAAATTTTTTTTTAAGTTCCCACTTCAACAAAACAGACCAAATCCTTTGACTTTAGTGTGTACTGTATTTCCTTTGGGTGAGGATAGAGGGGTCAACCACTTCTGACTTCTTGTCAGTCCCCTGATCATAGGTCACGGTAACAAGAAAGCTAGACCTGTGCCAGCCAAAGGTAGAAGTTAAAGTTCTGCTGTGATGCAGCCCAGCAAGGAGAAGTCTAAGCCACTTCTAAGATTCAGCCCCAAAAGTAGATTCCAGGCAAGGCTGGGAGGATGGGCTAGGAGCAGTTGTATCTGTACAAAGATAGCCAGGGTCAGTGGTGGCAGGTGCAGAAGGGATGTAGCCCCAAGTCACCCAGAGTGGGTGGGCTCATTGTCATAAGTAATGTTGTGTGGATTTTTGCACATGGTAATTTTGCTAATTACTCATCTCCATATAACTTTACGCATGAAGCGCTGGTTCTATGTCATAACTGATCAGGACTGCAGGTGAAGCGGACACAGGCCAACCAAGACTATATCATGTGGCTCCTTGCTTGGAAGGATTCGTAAAACTTGCTCAGATGTAAGGGCACCACCTCCAAGAGAATTTGTTGTGCTAACGGATTCTTATTATAAAGACCTGAATCTACATTCATGAGTTTGGTACATTTCTGGAAATAACTGTCTTAGAGTCCTCTAAGCTTGGAGAATGCTCGCTCTCACCATTCCAGAGCTATCGCGGCTTGGCAGAGGCAGTTCCATCAAGGGGCCTTGGGCCTGAGGAGGACACAAGTTGGGACAGAAAGGCCTGGCCCAGCCCCAGGCCTGAAGACCTATCTCCTAGGCTGCTCTCTGTTCACTGTAGCAGAGTTGGAACCACATGCATGTTAGTCTCAATCCCGAGAGACCTCAAGGAGCAGAAGTGGAAACAACTGGCCTGGTAAATCTGTAAATCATTTATCACTGGTTGCCTAGACACCTGGGAGATTAGAAAACCAAAGAGAGCAACGGAATTTGCGCTCGGAGAGGCTGGGGCTTCCGGGTGGAGGTGCGAGGGCACCGTCTACAACGGGCGTGTTGGTGAAACATCCTGCAGCTCCGTGCATTCCAGCCCCGGTGGCACATTTAGGGGGGTTTGTAACACGGCAGGTGTTTCAGGGCAGTGCACACGCAGTCTGTGGACTGCCTGCCGTGTGCTCTATGACCCTGGGGGCTTGCCTCACTTCTCCGTGCCTCGGGCTGCTCGTGTAAAACACCGAGGCTCTACGAGCTAACCGAGGAGGAAATGTGCTGAACATTGGGCACACATGACGTACTCGCAAATATGAAATACGGATAAAATAGTCAATGAAACATCAGGTGTTATAATTATTTGCAGTATCAACTCGGATCACTTAAGCGTAACGACCCAGCGACCCCCACAGTGTGAATATAGCCACTTTTCTAATGATGACATTGGGTGGCTCATTCGGAGTCACAAGGGTTCCAAGGCGGTAGAGGCCGATGTTCCATGTCGGGTCCTTTCCACCACCGTCCACTGTCACAAGCCCCGTCTGACCAGCAGGATGACCACGCACGGGGACGGGCAGCTCTGTTTTAAGGTCTGGGAGTGGGAGCGTAAGCGAGCATGTCTGACGTGCCACGGCCACAGGCCTGTGCCAAGTGGCTGAGAAAGATTCGAATTCAGGTGCATCAGGTTCTGCAGATGACGGTCTTCCTATAAGACAGAAACAGAATAGAACAGATATGTGACCGACTAAGCAGAGAGTTCAGGCCAAAGGTGGGGGTGAGGCTGGAAAAAATGTGACTGGCTTTTCTGGGGGCCAGAGACCCTCAGAGACCTGCAGCCAACCCCGACTGGCATCCTGGCCTTCAGTGCTGGCATGGTGGACCCTCCCCCAGAAGGCCGCCTGACACGGTCAGGATCTTGAGCAGAAACCAGAAAGTCTCTGGCTTCCCCGGCATCACCCATGATTAAGCAGCAAGGGCATTTGAGTGACACAGTTGGCGGGGTCCGAGGCCCTCCCATCAGGCTCCGGCTGGCTGCGTGCTCCCATGGCAAAGCCCTTACCTTTATTAGATTTTGTAAATGCGAGACTAGCGGGGTAAAAGGGGGGGGGGGAGGCAGAAATGAAAACTGACCCAAGGCCTAGAAGTGTCATATATGAGAGAGAATCCTTTGCCTGTAAGATGTGGGTGAGCGGCTTGGCCTTCAGGGGACTGCGCCTGGAGGTGAGCGAGAGCAGCGCAGCAGGTGGCCGCAGAGACAACCAGCCTTGGCTTCCCGCTCTGACAGCGGTTCAGGGGCCAGCAGACACGAGTGTGACCCGGGGGCGGGGGGGGACACGGTGGGCAGTAGTGTGTCACGGGCCTCACTCTGTAGCAGATCCGAGAAGAGGCAACTCTCAGGATGCTGGGTACGTGTCCTCACTCTGTGGGCTGGGCAGAGGGGCGCTCTGATGCACCCTGCTCCCCCTGCCCCATCCTCCAAGCCATCGGATGCAGCAGACCTCATCGGAAAGATGATGAGATGTCTCGGTCCGGATGAGCAGAAAGGCCCAGAGTGAGGGCTCACAGACCTGAGAGGCGTCCCCAGGAGCAGAGACGGTTCCACAGCCCAGAACTGCAAACCCAGAGTCGCTTTGTGCTGTTTGACAATGCAGTGAGGCACTCCGCGCTGCCCTGAGCAGGGCCAAGGCTCCAGGCTTCCCTTTCGGTGACCTGGACACCTGCTGCCCTGCACCCCTGCATTCCCCGCACCCCTGCACTCCGGGGCTCATTTCTCTGCTTAGGATGGAAGGAAGCAAAGGGAGTCACTGCGACGGTCCCTAATATCCCTGCAGTGGCTCTGCAGCCTCTCCAGCGGGAGGAAAGGGAATACAGAAGAACACAGGATTGGGGGGGCGCAGAGGGGAGACAAGTCCAGGACTCCTGTCCCCAGCAGCTGCCAGAGGTCACATGGCCCTCCTGCTCTGAGTGCCGGGAGGCGTCCCGAGGCAAGGGTGTCTGGGGCACGCGGTCCCCAGGGGAGGCCACGCCTGGAGGTTTTCCGGGGAGGGGGGCAAGCAGTTGGGGGATCCAGACCTCGGCCCTGCAGCAGGAGCTGGGGATGCCGAGGGCCGGGGACCCACTCAAGAACGCAGCTGTGCCCTCCTGGAGGGAAGTGGCCGGGCTGCGGCAGCAGCTGCTCCCGGGCCCACCCTGGGGGCCCCCAGAGAGTCTTGGGGCCTGGCAGCTCCGACTGCCACCCGGCCGCAGGGTTCCAGAATGCATGTCCCGCCGCACCGATCACCGCCCCACAATCCCCTTCTTCCCCCTTGGGCTCGACAGGCAGCCTCAGGGGCCACTTCTGGTGTCCTGGCACATCGCCTGAGCCCGGGGCAGGCCTGGCTGGAGAGCTCTGCATGTCACACTCCCCTGCTGTCACCGCGCATGGACTCTCCACAGGCCTTCCCCGCCTGGGCAGGGAGAGGAGGAGAGGGCTCCCTGGCCTCAGGGGGGCTGGCCCTGCCCACACCCATACATCCCTGCTGGGCAGGGAGGCCTTCAGGACAAATGGTTCTCAGGGTGTGTCCCCAACTTGTGTCCACACACACTGATCAACCAGAGCAGCGCCCTCACATACATGAGGAGCCAGGCTGCCTCAGTTTCTCAGAATGAGCAACATTGGCTCCTCCAGAGTCAACATCCCTGGTGCTGAGAGACAGTGGCACCAGGTCCCCCCTCCAAACCACGGCAGAGGATGGAACCGCAGCTCACTGGTGCATTGCAGAAGGAGGCGAGCCCCGGCCTTCACAGACAGCCCCGGGGCCGCTCCTCACCCGCCCTCCACAGACCGAGCACACGCTGCACACCTCTGTCCTCCGCAAGCTAAACGGATGCGTTGGGCCGATGGTGACTTCAGTTTCAGGACTTTGTGCAGATGCACACGGTTTGTGTGTGATTCCAGGAAGCATCGCACAGCAAAGAACGGGGGGAAGGAAAGGAGATCTTTGTGAAGCCTGATGCTGAGGAGCAGAAGGGAAGCGGAGCACTGGGGAGACTGGCTGTGTGGTTTGCTTTAACACAAATGGCAGTTTATCCAGAAAGACCTGTGCCCAGTGAGCTCGGCATCCACCTCCACCCCCCATTCTCCTGACCGCGGGGTGCCGGCTCCTCCGTTGGGGCCCTCGTCTCTCTGTGCGCAGGAGGGGGCGGCTGGGGCCCGCACGAAAGCCCTCATCCACCTCAGCCTGCCACTGCCCACTCGTCCCTGCGCTGGCTCTTTCGAAGCCAGACTGGCTTTTCCGAGGTGCCATCCCCTCCAACCCCAACGATAGACAGAGCCACAGGCCAGCTGCCGGAAGAACACATGCCCGTTGGATTCCAGCTATTTCCATGCCCTGATGCCACCCACACAGCCTTGGCAGGGCACCCAGGGACACCTCTGCAGCTGTCGCCGGGGCGCCTGCAGACAGTGGCCTGCGGTGCCACCCGGCCAGAGCCTGGAGGGGAACACCCTCCCCGCCACCCACCAAGCCAAGGGGTCCCACTCATCGTCACTGGGGGTCTCTTGTCATGAGCCTGAGCTTTGCAGGGGGAGGATGAAGAGCACATTGTGGGCCGGCATCCTGCTGCCCTGGGCACACGTGACAGGCCGCACCAGGGCTCTGGCCCTCCGTGGTGCCTGGGGACCGGTGGTGGGCTCCAACCCACAAATGTGAACTGCCATCTGAGTCTATGGATCCTTACCCAGCGCAGGGTTGCCATGTGGGGCCACCCTAGAAGACACTGGTGATGAAGGAGAACTCGGCAATGGAAAGTGGATGGGGAGGACCATGGAGCCCAACACTTTCCTACCCAATGTCTACTTCTTGAACTGGTCAAAGCAGTTTGACTTGTCCAGTGACTTGAAATCCTGAGCTTGGACAGCAGGCACGGGCCTCACTGTGGCCCTGTCCTCCTTCCCCTCTCCCCACAGATGGCCTCCTGCTCGTCTACACAAGTCTCTCCATAGTCTCCGGAGACCAGGGCCCCTCCAGGCCTCACTGTGTCTCCCTCATGGGCCCACTTCCCCACCTGAACCAGCTGCGTGAGTTCCCTATGGCCACCACGACAAAGCACCACACAGCAGGTGCCAAAAAACAGCTGAATGTTACTGTCTCACGGTTTTGGAAGCAAACGTCCAAAATCAAGTTGTGAGCAGGGCGCTGCTTCCTCTGACAGCTCTCGGCACTCCTCAGGGCTGGCTGACTGTGGCCGTGTCCCTGCACTCCCATGGCATTTTCTCCCTGCCCCTTCCCTCTATGCATGTCACCTCAGTGTCTAAATGTCCCTGTTTGATAAGAGCACTAGTCCTATCAGGTGAGGGCCACCGAGGGAACTCATTTTAAGGACTCCCTGTTTCCAAATAAATGTCACATTCTGAGATACTTGGGGTTAGGACTTCAACATATCCTTCTAAGGGGACAGAACTCAATTCCGGACATTATTGGTCACACAGATTCCAAAAATGTTCCCCCAACCCTGTGGGTTGTGCATCACTGTCACCACTGTACGCCAGAGGAAGCCCAGCCTCAGGAAGGGCAGCAAGTGTATTGAGGTCCTAGACATTGGGGAAGGAGGGCACTGAGCCACATCATCCTGACTTTGAGTACATATGCTCTGTCCCTTTCCCACTGGGGAAAGTTGGTCACATCCCTATCACTCTTCAAGATTCAATTCAAAGGCCACCTTCTCCAGAGACTGCCCCAGATTCTGTAAGTAACCACTGATTTGTCTGTCTTAGCAAAACACTTTCCCACTTGCCTACATTTAGTCCCATAGACTATTCTATGTGCTAATTATTTGCTCACATTTTTTTTTACCTTTAAGAATGATATTCTCTAGAGGAAAACCCAAGCCTGCATATCTATAGGCTCCTATCTGCACAAAACACACCCCTTGGCACGTGTGCCAGAGCCACTATGTGTGTCTGTTTCACTTGCCCATAATAGAAAGGAACCTGCATTCTTTAAAGTTCACTGAAGTATGTATTTTCCTAGGTACAACAGAATTTTATTTCTGAAATCAATTTGATTTCTTCCTACTGCTGCTATGGAAACACAATGGTTTTGGTGAGAAAAAGAATGTAGCATGAGATAATGAGTGGAATGATATCAGGATTGTCAATTTTTTTCCCCAGACTCCTTGTCAATAATGGGTTCTAGCCTCCACCCAAAATAAGAATATGATCTGTGCTTAAATGTGGTGGCTTCAGAACTATTTAAATTTATCCAGTATGGCTTTCTTTAAGGAAGAAATTTTATTGTATCTAGAGGGAACTATTCATCTGACCAACATCTATGTGTCACATACTATGTATAGGAATTATGGAAGTGGAGATAAAGATCTGATGAGCCATGGTTTGGATGGTTGAGGCGATGTGATCCAAAAGTGATGACACACATGAGGACAATGTGACGGAAGGAAACTTGTGCTAAGTGCATTCATACTGGTGCAACCGGGAGCACGCAGAGCTCAGAATCTCCACTTAGCTGAGGAAGCAGAGATCGGGTGCTGCGGAGGCTACTGCAGCTAACGCTGATGGAGCAAAAGTGTTGGAGAGGCGATAGCTACACAAAAAAAGAGACCCAGAGGCCTACACAGTCCCTTGGAGTCTCTGGTTGAGTCCAGACCTGTGTGTGCATGACAGGAAACCCTCGGGGACTGGGAAGAACCACCAAAAAGTGGGCAGCTCCCACAAGAGTTGGTGTCCCACAAACCAGAGTAGAAATCATGAGGGGCATCCAGGAGAATCCCAGAGGGTAATTAGGACTCATCTAAAGCTTTACCAGACCCGCTCTGACATATTGTAAAAGCAAGCCTTGAAATGGTCCAACTGACGTAAAGTAACTTCCCTGTGTCACAAAACAAACCCCAATACTCTGAAGGATACAACAAAATCTAAGAACCAATAAGACTGACTCTGTCCAGAATCCGATAAGAAATGATCAGAAGTGTAAAAGAAGCAGGGAACTATTACTCATAACCAGGAGAAACAGCAACTGTAGGAAGACACCCAGAAATGACCAAGATTATGGAATCAGAAGACAAGACACGGATGCAGCAGAGACATGATGGGACACTGCTCAGCGAGGGAGTGCAGGAGCTGCCGTCAGAACCTGGGGAGTGGAGGCTCAGAAGCCTCATTTGAAGTCCTTCTGTAGCACTGCCTGTCTGGGACATGGAGATGTCCATCACTTTCCGTGCCCACCGAGGAAGTGACATCTGCAATGTCCCAACCCTGTCTGTCCTGTTCAGAAGTTGTGTTGTAATTAATTTGGTCTTGGAACTGAAATGCTCTATTGTCTTGACCATTAACTGTTGCAATGATAAGGACTGGTATCAATCTATTGTGTGTGTGTGTGTGTGTGTGTGTGTGTGTGTAAAACCCAGAGGATGTTACCACCGCAACAAAAACGAACATGACAAAAAAACAAAACCTAGCAAATAAATGAAAAACAAACAAACAAACAAACAATTCAGACTCTGCCAAGGCATTATTTTATGGATCTTATCTAAAATATAATAAACCTAATTAATTCACATATTAATTTATTTGTATTTTATTCTTATATATGAGTATTTTCTCCAGTGATACCTTGGATTATTTGCGCTACACTGATTTTTCTAGATCAATTTGAATAACATCATAATTTTAAGATGAGATGGCTAGTCTCTTTTCACCTTGAATAGTGTCTTCTTCATCTTCAGTTACTTTTCTTTGGTTTTTCTGATTCATTCTGGAAGGGGTTTAAAATGAATCATCAAATCATAAATTCTATTTTTATATATCAACTCCTTTTTGGTGCATGCCATGCAGCCTTTGGTTCCACTGTTGGTATTTTTTTCTCTTCCTTTCCTTTTACCTTATGCATTCAATTTCCTTTTCATATCTCCATAGGGTCTTTATATTCACTAATCTATTAATTCATCCAGCAAACATTTACCCTGTGCCTGCTATGTGCCCTGTGTTCTAGGCACAGGGAATTCAGCGATCGATAAGACAGAGATCCCCGTCTTCCTGGAGCTGGTGCCCTCGTGTAGAGGACAGATATTTAACCAACCCATCCAACAAATGTATCATCAGGTAGGACTTCATCATCAGACAGTGATAATTACCTTGGAGAAAGACATCACTGAGAAGGGAGTAATGAGTGAGCCATGAATGGTAGGCAGAGAGATCTGGAAAAGCAAAAGTCTTGGCACAGCCCACATCTGGCTCACTTGAGGAGCAGCAAGGCCAATGCTGTTATAGAAGAAAGAAAACCATGGAAGAAGACACCACAGGCTTAGGGGTTAGGGAAGATCAGCTGGGGCCTGCAAACAGAGTGCAGGTGCGGAAGAGCAGAAGTTGAGGAATCCGAGCAGTGATCCCTGTAAAACACGAGGGTGGCTTAGACCATGGAGAAACAGTCAAGACAATGAGCAATTCTGAATATGTCTTGAAGGTATAGACAGTGGGATTTGTTGCTGGATTGGTTGTGAAGTGAGCCACGAGAGGAGTAAAAAATGAATCCACAATTTTTGGCTTCAGCGTTGGGAAGACTGGACTTCCTTACTGCCAGAGATTGGGAAGCAGATGGAACAGTGGGAAGGGGCTTTATCCGGAGCTCAGTGGGTGGCAGCGAAGGTTTCCACATCCAGGAGACATCTAGTGGATACTGTGAGCACGTAGATGGAGGTATGAGCAGATGAATATATGAGTCTGGGGTTCTAGAATGGGGCCAGGACTGGAGAAAGGGGTTTGGGTGAGATCGGTATGGAGGTAACATTTAACGAAGGGGATCACCAAGAGGGAAGAGGTCCAAACATTGAATCCTTGGGAATCCCAGTGTTCAAAAGTCAGGGAAGTGAGGACGTACCACCAAAGCCTGAGACGGGGTGAGCCATGAGCAAGAAATGCCCTCTGCCTGCCATGTCCAGAAGCCAAAGAAGTGAGACTGTTCATAGTGCCGCTGCTGTGCCCCATGGATGAGGACGAGATGGCTCAGCACTGTGTCTCCCTCTCTGATTTATCCATTTGTCCTTTTGTTCTTTATGAGGTCTATAGTTTCTTGTGGGCTACTGGGGATGCTAAGCACATTTTTCATATTCTACCCATATTTTCTTCCTTTAAGTTCTAAAGTCACATCCTTGATCCCTGGATTTTTTTTTTTTTAATCAAAACCACGATGTTGCTCTTTCCCTTTGCTGACTCCAAGAGATTAGCTGTCGCTTAGGCTCCCACTAATCTCTCCTTGGTTGATGACCCAATCCTTTCTCAGAGAGAGAGCCACAGGGCAAGTTGCAGACAATATCTGGCCCAATTTCAAGTGTCTGGTAAGATTTCCCCTGGTCGCTTCTGTTCCACTGAGGCTCGAGCTGTGAGTCTCACTGCCTCGCTCCACATCCAGGATGGCAAATGAAATTCAGCCTCTCTGGATGACTCAGCCGGTTCGTCATCGTTGCCGGAAAGCATGCTGAGGAGAAAAGGGGGCAGTGAGCCAGGGCCAGGCCGAGCCGGTGGACGTGCAACGAGCAGTTAGCAGCTCTGCTTCGGGCAGAGGGAGCGAGGGCTGAACGCTCACCATTGTATGACCTGGGGGGAGGGGGGTTTTAAAGAAGATCTATCTGCAACCCTGCTGGCCCACGTTCTTCTTGTTCCCACCTCCCGCCCCGTCGGGCACATACCTGCAAATACACAGTCACCGTCTGCCTTCTGTCCGTGAGTCCTCAGGATTGTAGTCCTTCTGTGGAAGCACAATGGGGAAACTGAGGGGTGTGGGAGGAAAGGGCACTCTGCTCAAGCCCTTTCCGCTGGTTGGGTTTTCAGGTGGGCACAGAGCTGGGTGCTCTGCCTCAGAAAGGAGATGGAGCCGGTTGAAAAATTTCTTAAATGCAAATACAGATTTTTTGTCTCCAGACCCTGCGTGTATACTGGTCAATAGACACATTTCTCTGCCCTCTTCCACCTGCCTTCTGGTCTTGGAAAGTCCCGCCACGACGGCACAGGAGGTCACTGTCAGTCTTTGTTTTTGGGATGCTTGTGAGTTTTCTTCCCTGTTCTAATAGAAATTATTGTCTTTCCCCTCCTTGCCACCGCGTCACATCTAACTCACCAACAAGTCCGGGTTATTAGACCCACAAAGCATGTTCACTTATTTCTATATCAGCTGCAACTGTGCAGGTCACCTCCATATCCCTTCATCCCTAAGTCAAGCTAAAAAAAAAATCCCAATGCACATTCTTGTTTCCTTTCTTTCCAGATCATCAATTGGTTGGCACACGTCTGAGTGATCTTTTAAGGACGCAGAACAGGGATCCCTGGGTGGCGCAGCTGTTTGGCGCCTGCCTTTGGCCCAGGGCGCGATCCTGGAGACCCGGGATCGAATCCCACATCGGGGTCCCGGGGCATGGAGCCTGCTTCTCCCTCCGCCTGTGTCTCTGCCTCTCTCTCTCTCTCTGTGACTATCATAAATAAATAAAAAATTTTTAAAAAAATTAAAAAAAAAAAATAAATAAAGACGCAGAACATATGATAGCAACCCACATCCTGACACACACACCCCGACTTAGAACCTTCAACCTTCCTTTGTTTCCTGCCCCATGTGGAATAAAATGCAAATTCTTCAGCCTGGTGCATAAAGCCCTCCTCATGGGTTCCTTACAAGCCTTCTGAGCTCCGCAGAGCGCCCTCCTGCTCCGGCCCTCTCACTTCCCGCTCCAGGCACGCTGGCTCCTCCAGGCACTTGACAACGTTACTAAGCTCACCCCCTCCTCGGACACTGGCATTGGCTTTTGCTCTGCCTGGGACCTTATTCGATTTTTGCATGATAGTTACTGTTACGGGATATTTTCTTTACCTTCCTTCTGCTTTCTGATTTCTTGTCATTTCTTTAGCCCGCTTTGTGTGTCTTTTTCAATATTTCAACCTAATTGTGTAGGATGCTGTCTGGTGTAAAAAAAGAAATAGATATTTGTTAAAGAGTGAATTGCTGGATGGATGATAGATGGATACACAGATGCGTGGGTAGATAAATAAAGTTGGGGGGAAAATCACCTGGGAGCAGGTTGACTAGGTGTCACATCAAAATGACTACTTAATTGAACTTTCTTGTGGAGAACATTACAACTCCTTAGTTTGGATTGTTTGGACACTCCAAGATTACATATCAGTTTTTATTCTTGAATATGTCACCTTCACCCCAAAACTCAAGTGTTAATTAAGTCTGAAAAATGGTTTGTCCCATAAAAATCTGCTGATCTGATGTTATCATCAGGTAGTTCTGGGACAAACCGGTGGGGGGACGGAGCACACTACCCAACTACTCACATCTACTGCACATTTACTGCGAATTCGACCCTCCACAGGACTGCCTTTTGCATATGGAAGATACCCGAAACGAAAAGAAATCGAATGTAAACATACACGCGTACAGATGCCAAATGCCTAGCCTTGTGGAACTAACTCGCAAGGTGGTTGGGGAGGCAGCGCATAAGCTCTCGTGACAAATTAAATTCCACTTTCAATAGTAACATGAGAACAGTTTTTCCGAGATAGAAAGTGTCCGTGTGGACTGAGTTGGTGGAGAAATCCAGAGTGTCGGAGTTGCTGGGGACAGAAAATACTCCAAGTGGGAGATGTCTGCGGGCAAAGACAAGGGCGTCCTTCCCCCTTGCCAGGCCTGTCTACACCACAGGCGATTAACAAAAGATTACCTGGTTTTCTTCCAATTAATTTCACTCAATATGGATTCCACAGCCCAAAGCACATGGTTGCCACGATTCAAAAAGCTTCCATCGCCACGGTCCTCTGTCTCGCCCGCTGTTCCTTACAGGCTGATCCAGCTGCTGTCCCGTCCACACCTGTTCCAGTTTTAGGCGCGGAGTATGGGATCGCAGCGCTTCTGGGTTGCCATGGCCAGACTCAACCCGCGAGCCTCGTTAGACCAGAGCGACTGTCCCGGGCAGGGTGACTAAGTTCCTGCTGCATGTTGGAGGCTAATGGCCCTGAGGCGGCAGGACCCCAGTCCCTGCCAAGACCAGCTTCGGGGCCTGGTGCTGGACGGAGCCTTCTGCTTGGGAAACATGGGACAACACGACTGGTTCTAAGGAAAATGTCAAGACTCATGTATTTACACACTTTCTCTGCCACTTTCTCTCCGTGTGCCACAGGCCACGTCACTTTTCTGAGCTGAGCTCCCGTTTCTTCCAAAGTAGGGGAATTTTAGAAAAAAAAAAAAAAGCTTCACAGGATTGCTGTCAGGCTCAAGATCACCGTGAAATGGTATTGAGGGCAAATGCTTGTGGTCTCTGAAGCACCTCTGTGCATGTTAAATCCCATATATATTCTGAAGTGACGTCCACACTCCTACCAGATGTGAGGGCTCGGATTCGGTTGACCAGGCTAACCAGCCGCTTGCCTGAACTCCTCGGCTTTTCAAAGCAAAGCCAGTTGCTGGTCACTTTCTTTCCATCTGTAACCAGCATATGCAGAGGGCCGGGGGTAATTCCGTTCCGGTCTGCTGGGGACTTTCTGCCTGTGGGTCTCTCATAAAGCTCGTCTGGGTATCTGCTAGGCCCTGGTGATGGAGCAGCAGGCTTTTTTGAGAGTGAAGAGAGACGCATGATTTATTTCCCTGGTATGTCTGGCATGTGCCTTCAGACGCTGGGGATGTACAGTGCACTATTATTAAGGTACAACTGCGCCCTAGAATTCCCCAAGGAAACACTACCGGAAAACATAGATAATCCTGATCTTCCAAAGGCAAGTGTAGACACATGACAAAGGAGAGACTTTGAGGGAGCAAGCACTTCTAGCTGCCTCAGCTCCGGAGGACAGCGTGGCTGCTTGCAGGTGATCTGAGCAGAACGGAGTAGTGACTCCGATCAAACAAATCAACAAAAGGCCTAGTTGTGCTCTGTGATTATGGTCCTTGTTTCATTTCCATCCTAGAGACGCTGTATGAGCTGCGGCCACAAATAAAAGGGAAATTAAAAACCCCCACCCCCGCCCCCCAGGCCCACCTGGCTAAGAATCTGCACTCTGCAAACAGAGGATGAGAGGCAGGGGTTTTCGTCCCCAGACACAAGTGTGAATGGATTCTGAGTTCAATGGCAATTAGCATCTCGCATCTCTGGGGCATGAAAGGTTTGGGGAAAGGGCTCCACCAGCCCTTCCCGGGGCAGAAGTTTGGAATGGCATGGAAAATGGGGTCATATAGGCAATCTAGCAGTGTCCAGAAAAGAGAGATGACCCATCTGACCTCTGTGGAGCAGAAGACCAACATGCCCCTGGTCCTATGGACTTTTGGGCAAATGCAGGGGAAGTCACAGTCCCAGCCCAAGGAACAGAATTCAGAAATTCCACTTGCCAAACAAAAAGTCAGCAGAACGCCTTAACGTAAAATCATTAATATGATTATCTTTATTTTGAAAGCCTAACTTCAGGCAATATTGTCAAGCACAGATGCCTAATTTAGTGTGGGGAAGTTTCTACAATCTATATTTGTATACAAGCCATATGGCAAGACCAAAGTATTGCCCATCCTCTCCTGAGTACCGCCCCACACACACACACTCGTGCACGCACACACGCAGATGCACGCGGGGACTCATACACCGGCAGAGAGATACACACAAACACACACAGACGCACAGACACACTTCTGACACTTCTGACCTGATTAGTTCTGACCCTTTGAATTAAAAACAGAAAAAAAAAAAAAAGGGGCATTTAGCATGTTCTCAGTGTTATGAAAGCCAAACTGGATAAAAGATATTGATAAAAGCTGGCTTCTTCAAGAAACATAATCTAAATCCTTGGGAATTTTGAAAGAAAGAAGGAACTATCCCACGGATTCAGAGAGCGCTGCCTATTTGCCTGGGCTTCTCTGAGGACGTTTCCATGAGCAGCCTTTCCCAGGAAGCAGATCTCTTTGCAGGTGAGACACGCCAGCACCTTCAGAAGCAGCCAGAGGATTCATCGAATGCTTCTGTGTCATGGCTGACCTCTCGTGAAATGATCTGCACCAGTCAGGATAAAGCAGCCCCTGGAAGGGCTCTCCGGGCACCTGCTGGCGCTTTATGAATCTTAGGCTGCAAGACGGAGTGTCACGAAAGCCGCCACCCCTGCAGCACACACCTGTCCTCACCGCCCTCCTCTGTAAACCCTGTTTCCATCTGATTCTCAGTTAATTTACAGGTTGTGCTCATTGTCTTCAAGTGGCGGATTTACGGAGCATCGTGGTACACTAACCGGTCCTCGAAGCACCGTTCAGACACCTACTCTCAGAATTTGCCCGCAGTGGTGTTCTTGCCTGTGAAACCAAGCTCCGATGTGTTGCATTACACGAGGGGGTTCCAGAATCCAGGCTATGAGGCACACTCGCTGCTCTGGAATAAGGTAACGGGTGCATTCCTCACCTGGACCTGAGTCTTAATGTTTTTCACATTATTAATCATTAAAATGCTTGACGCCCCATCTGATGAATTAGTACAACAGGACAAGGTCCAGACAAACGCCATCCTTCAAGGACTTCCTATTGTGTCTTATTTGTTTTATTTTACTGAGCATCTGAGCAAGGTGTGGAGAACTGACAACGTTCTGGTTGTGCTGCTCTGTGCGTGGACAGCCTTGCCTCTCACAGTGCTTGTTATCTGGCGGGGGGTGCATGTCACAATCACCTGAGTCTATATGTGACTGGGGGACATGGAAGCCCTGTCACATTCCGGGATCTCTGGCACCAGGCAGGGCATCGATGGCCTTGGAGGCTCCCAGAGTTAGCAGTGACCGCTCTCCAGGTGGCCGAGTCACACCTCAGTGCCACCTCTTCCCATCAGCCCCACGGGTGCCCATCCACCAGCCCACGGCCCTCTCAGCCTCAATTCCTTACAACTTCCCTGGGTCTCCCAACAGGCAGGCGGAGAACTCTGTGATGATTTCATAGTCACTGAGCCTTCTAAGAATGTTTCTCATTTCCTTCCTAGGAAATCCCCAACATGTCTCCAAACCAGCTCCATTTCCAGGGGGTGCAAACAGTCGGCGGTGTGTTAACGCTCAGCTATGACATTGGGAGACCTCAGGTTTAGGTTATTTAGACATGTGGGATGAGCAAGGAGTCCCCACCCATCCGATGCTGGCATCCAGGGCCGGAACCTTCAGAAGCGAGCCCACCCCAGCACCAGGCCAGTGTGGGGTCTCCTGGACGTTGGCTGCCCTCTCGTGACCAGGATGGCAGTGCTCAGACAGGGCCAGGGTGGCCACACGCCGGGCCCCTGGGGGCTGGAATGCAGTGACCTGGAGGTGGCTCTGCACTGACACTGACCTCCAGACCTGGGTCACGGTGCCCGAAGCCACTGCTAACGGGACCACATGTATCAGTCAGGGACGGGGAGCATCAGGGCGAATTCCTGGTGGATGGAAGAAAATGGGACATGAGACAGAGAAGGGCTCAAACCCTGGGGCCCGGTACTTGTGGACCGCCTGCACACTTATTCTGGAGCCATAGCAAGACACTGAGATGTCTTCAACTGGGGAGTGACTTCCTCGGGATGTCCAGTTAGGAAGCTGCCCTGGAGACCCGTGCGGAGACCAGGGGCCTGCTGCAGAACTGACGCGGAAAGCAGGGAGGAGGGTGTGGGCAGGGACTGTTTCCCACGGAAGGCACTGCAGCACCCGGCACGAGCCCCTTCTGCCCCCTTTATAAGTTGGCCTGCATTTTTGCCACCCTTGGCATCAACCCCAACATCTGAAAAGCAGGCAGCTCTTTGCCCCCGGGTAAACACGGCTGTGGGAAGTCAAGGTCCCGATCGATCCCAAACTCCCACCCCGTCTACACCTCCAGCACAGCACAGATTCCTCTCACCTGCCCCGCTGGAGAGGGCTCGCTCCCTCGTGCGCTCCCGCAGCCCCACGCCAGACCCCTTCCAGGGAACTCCATCACCAAGGCAGCGCTATCCCTCGGCGGGGAACCTCGCGGAGAGGGAAAGGCAGAAAGAGCACGAGCAGGCCCGGAGGCACCCAGGTAGGCTCCCGAGCCCTGCTTCCTGGGGAGGTGCTTGCCCAGTACCCTGGTCCCCACGGGCAAGTCAATTCTTCACTCTTTCCCGGTGTTCTTCATACATCATCTGACTATGACAGAGCTGCTTCTTCTTGGAAAAAAAAAAATTGCATGAATCAAAAGACAGAACCTGAAACCAAATATTTGCCGACAGCTAGAACTCCTTAGTGAGGACTTGAAGCCCATCTGGATTTCGCCTCAAACCACCCTTTCCTCCTCATGTCCTGACCCTCCCTAGTCCTGCAATATCAGGTTTCTGGTCCCACAGGGAGGCATCAGGCCTATGAAGGCGGTTTCTGTTTCTGTAAACTGGAAAGATGAGTTACTTCTTCTAGCTTCTTCCTCTAGACTGGGAGCACTTGGAGAAAAAAAAAAAAAATCTTGTCTTTTATAGAATATAACATATTACCCGAAATATAATAGGCGATCAGTGACTATTAGTGAATTGAATATATTTGTTTTTAAATCATCTTTGGAGGAATTATTCTTTTCAAAATGCACATAAATCACATACATGCCAAACCAATCCTTGTTATTAATTTCTGATAAAGTATCACAAATTGTTTCTCTGTTCCTATCTGGAACCAACAATAATTGTTATTTTTCCTTCTCGCTGATTTTTTTTTTTTTCTAGAAAACGTGATGCTTGTATCATCACACATTGAACACTCTATCTAAGTACTTACTAATTTTAAAGGGAAGTCATTGTCTTGTAAATGAGGTTTGGGATCCCAATAGAGCAGTGACTCATTCTGTGTTTGTTTGGGTTATCCGTTTACCCCACAGATCAGTATTTCTTCATCTTTTAAAAAAATTATTTTTTATTGGTGTTCAATTTGCCAACATATAGCAGGTGTGTATTTCGTTTGTAAATCACATGATGCCGGAGCAGCCGTATGAGGTGGTGAGATGAGCTCCGTCCCCTCAGCTTGGGCCCCTCATGGTGATGCTCCATCTCTCCTTGGGCTGTTTCCAGATGACTCCCCTGCTATACATCTGCATCTGCATTAATCATGTTAGGAAAAGTTTCTGGGGTGCTCTCAGTGCTATCATCTCAAAATACATCGTCAACCATGTGTTCTGAGCACCTACTGTGCTAGGCTCGGGAGACATAGATCAGAATGTTGCAGGAAATGACAGGAAATAGAATTCCTGTTTTCAAACAAGGCAGTGAGCATTAGAAGGAAAAAATAAAAACTGTAACTGTGCAACGATCCACATATCATTGACAGTTGGGGAGTGTCTAATATGTCCCAGAATCAGTGAGGACCAATTCCACAAGCACTAATTCTATCAGCCATTAAAGCATCTATATGATCTGTAATACTGTCCCCATTTACAGCTCACAAAAACCCAAACTCATGAGAGAAAAAAAAAAAAATGATTTCCCTAAGTCTCTGCAATGGTGCAGTTCGGACTTGCACCTTGCTGGGCCTGACGTGCAAGCCCGTGGCTGTCCTAGATCTACCTGCTGGAGATCCTCAGGGTCGCGCCCATAAACAGAGCTGTAGTTCCAGAATGAAACAGGCAAGAAGATTAATTGTAATTCAGCTTTCAGCTTCTATTTACAAATGGAAGAGATGGGAAGGCTTCCTTTTTTTTTTTTTTTTTGGAAATCTTCCATTTTTTAAACTCAAGAGATCCTCCAGAGCACGGGGATGTTGGAGAAGGAGCAAGGATCCTTGCCTTGTCTTCAGAGGCCAGCGGCCACCCAGGAAGGCTCTGTTGCCCTGTTTCTTTCACCTGGAGCCTCTCCTCTGCCCTCCCCTCAGGCCAAAGGAGTCCCAGAGCCCCTGGAGGGGACCCGTCACCCTTCTCTGACAGCACAGCACCACCTGCAACTGTGCCGTGCGCTGTGAACCCTGTAACAGGCACCACACTGGCAGGCTGAGGGCTGGAAAGGCTTGGCCAAGGTCCATAAAGCTGGGCGTGGGCCTCAGGTGGTTCCTTGCCTACAGAAAGCAATAGTTGGGGTCAGATCTGAGGTTCTCTAAGGGCTTCTTCTACTTCCAAAGTAGATAGATGACCCATCTGCCTGGCCATCCCCATCTCCTCACCCTCCCCAGAGGGTTTTTCCCTGGTGGCCCCTCGTGGCTGGTCAGCAGGGCCCAGCCTGGGGCTGAGGCTGAGGCAGGGGATGGGTGGGGGCGGCACCCACCTTTTCTGCCCGGGCACCCCTCTGCTCTGGGGAACGGAGCCTCGTCTCCCAGCTGCCCAGGCCTGCATCTTGAGTGACAGCTTCTTCAGGCCGGTGTAATGTCATCATTCCTTGGCCTTAATTCAGCCCCGGTTAAGTGTTTCTCTTAGAGGAACACGTCCAAACGACAGGTGTAACAAACGGAAACTTCCAGTCTTTTGAGGCCCATGACAGCTGGTGGCTCAAAGCCTCCTGCAGCCATGGTGGGGCTGGGGGGCTCCTTCGCTCCTCAGTGAAGCCGTAAGACAGCTCAGGTGAAGGCAGCACAGTCCCGGCCCGGTGACGATCGCCAAGCATCCTTCCCCGACACCGTCCAGGCCCTTCCTCTCCCGCTGTTGGTGCCTGCGAGGCTTTGCTCCCCCGCTTCCCTCCCGCGCACCTGCCCCTGGTTCGGACCCACAACCCTCTGCGGCCGCCGGGCATGGTGAGCCCGTGGGGAGTGTGAGGTCCAGCTCAGGCTTGCCACCTCTGCGCCTCCCTCCTTTCCTGAGCTCCTTCCCGCCACCCCCCCTGCTCCGGGGACCTGGTCCTGCTGTTGCCCCTTCTGTCTCCAGGATGATGGAATGGCAGGGCCGACGGGCTGGACCACACTCTTTGTCCAACTGCAGGAGGCACCTCCAGCCCCAGGGACCTCATTTTACCAAAACTGGCTCAAACGACCAAAGTTGGCTCAAACATACACCTGTCCAGTGGGTTTGTAGAAAGGAAGACAGTGGTTACAGCTCTCCTGGGCGGTGGGGTGGCAAGTCAGCCTCGTAGGCCTCATTCATCCGCCCCTCTCTGGCCTCTCCTATCTCTGTAGAAAGGTAGCAACACACTAAGGATTTGCCATTTCAGAAAAAAAAAGAAAAAGAAAAAGAAAAGAAAAAAATTACCGTGAGCAGTTGGGGACTGGCTGGCCTAGGGGAAAAAGTGCAGCTGAATTAGGGGGAATGGTGACTGAGAACAAAGCCAACCAACATACAAGCAGGAGCGCTTCCCTGCAAGAGGAAGGGCGTTGTCTCCTACCACCTGTGTCTCCTCGACTCGGGCCTGTGTCCGGAGCCAGAGAAGCAGACACCGGGCCAAGCATCTTTCTGAAGCAGACAGAGCCCTGTCACCCACCTGAGAAGGGGGTGGAGTGTCCTTCTACCGTGGGATTTCACCGTGGTTGGGGCCTCGCCGTCCCCACGGGGAAGCCAACGGCGGGGGAGACACATGTGGTGGGCCCGGCTTGGTCAGGGTCCTGGTCTGCGGGAGGCAGACACCCCGTCCCCTTAGAACCCTTTTGGACATCTGCTCGCTCACCGTGGTCACAGCAGCCACCAGGGATGCGGGAAGGAAGAGTCTCAACACCCCAGAAGCGGGAGGGTTGAAGGAGGCTAAATAAAATAAATGCCTGGAACATGCTCGGTGACATGGAACTCACGTTTAAGATGTTCAATATTTGGGGCTCACGGGTGGCTCAGCTGGCCACGTGCCTGACTCTTGATTTTGCCTCGGAGTCATGATCTCAGCGTCCGGGGATCGAGACCTGCCTCGGGCAGGAGCGGGGCTCAGCGGGGAGTCTGATGGAGGCTCTCCTCTGCCGCCCCTCGCCCTGCGCGCTTGCTCGTTCTCTCTCAAATAAATAAATATTCAGAAATAAACGAAGCGTTCAATATTCTGCTGTGAAACATAAGGGTCTCAGGTATGGGAAATACCGGGAGGTTTTTCTTCTTGTAACACTTGCCCGAGTATAACTTGCGCTTCACCGTGTATAAAGCACCGTCCTCGGTGCCCCGTTTTCTCCTTGTGTATCGTGCTGGGGGATGGCTCTGCGAACCCCAGTCTGGGTGCTGGTGAGGTCTTCCACGCGCAGAAGGGATCGGGGTACCCGATCATAGCACCGAGATGGTACAGAAGCCGAGTGGCAGGAAAGCTTTGAGGAAAGGGGGAAGTATGGGGACGGGAGAGCAGCCTGCATGTCATCACAAAGCCTCGCCCTCCGCGGGGACCCCAAGAACGGGCAGCTGGGGGGCCCTTGCGAATTGGCATCACAAACGAAACTGCACATTATCTGTTCGGATTTTAAGCGCCGAACGCCTCGCAAAATGTCATTTTTTATTAGTCCTTACAAATAAGGGAAGGTTTTTAGGGTCTGCTTAAGAGGCACAAATAGCAGGAGGGATGGAGGAGAAAATCCGCTGCAAATGGACGGGCCTGTTAATGAGGGGGAAGAGGCGCCCCACCAGCCCGTCTCCAAGGCAACGGCGAGGCCAGGCCCCTCTCTCTGTTCCCCATGCCCGGTCCCTCCTGCGCGGAGGGGGAGGAAAGAGCGAGGGTGGTGTCGCTCTGTGCCCATGCACGGTGGCCGCACCATGCAGGAGGGACCCTGCCCCGCAGCCCAGATGGCCCCCGCCCCGACGGGCTGTGCAGAGCCGCACGCTCCCCAAAGCCACGATGCCGAATGGCTTTGGCCTTTAGGGTACAGAGGGCATCTCCTCTCACAGCTGATGCAACCCCACTGACAAACCCAAACATTTGCAGATGACATTGCAAACCGTTGCTTCCAGCCCCCCCTGGGCAGCGGGGCTGCGGGAGCTCGGAGTCTCATCCTAGGTCCCTGTGGGCGCTCCGAGGAGGCAGCCCGTGACACTAGGGAGCCCACGCCCGTGAGAAGCTGGCTTCCTGGGAGAAGACAACATTCCTGGAAACAATCAGAGGGAGAACCGACTGCCACACGGAAGGGTATGGGGTCTGAGCAGCCTGTTCTGTGGAGCAAGTGCCCGGTTCTCACGGTCAGGACTCCAGATACTTCCAGAAAACACGGGGCCTACAGGCAGGATGGCCAATTAAGTGGCCAAGAAAAAAAAGGCCAAGGACATAAAACAGAGCAGTGCTTTAGGTACAGAAAGGATCAGGCAAGTGAGCAGCACCACGGAAGTATAATGGGCCGGACAAATGTATCGTCTCTTTTGTGCCTTTTGAGAATTGTGATTTTTTTTTTTTTTTAAGTTTAAGACTGATCATCAAAAGCCTGATTGCAGAAGTAATGTGATGTGACTAATGATTCTGCATAATGAATGACCTTGGTATCAATCAGCAGGAAGCCAGCTTTGGAGAAAAAGTCTTGGAGCCCTCATACACGTGGGGCCCCGACTTCTCATTGCAGCCCCTCCACCCCCTTCTGCAGGAGCCCCGCCAGGAAGCCAGGAGGCTCAGAGGAGACTCGCAGAAGTGGACAGAGAGCCCATGATCCGTGCAAAGCTCGGCTGGCTCATTAAAAGGTCACGTAACCCGCCACGATTTTGCAAAATCTCAACCCAAATACCGCCTGTGTCTTTCTTGTTGACCGTCTCTTAACGCAGAGATTTTTTTTTTTTCCCCAAAAGTTACAACCTGTTCAAACGCAAGTAGAGGTTTAACCATTCAAAACAGAAAACCGCCTTCATTATGCGGGAAGATAATCAAGGGCTTGACATTCAAAGAATTCTCAAGGTTTTTTTTTTTTATGTATTTTTTTATTATTGGAGTTTGATTTGCCGGCATATAGTGTAGCACCCAGTGCTCGTCCCGTCAGGTGCCCCCCTCGGTGCAGACAAAGATAAGAGTCACAGGTGCAGGGGGAAACCGCCTCTGTCTAGGTGACTCCAGGACAACTGCAGACAAGTTGGAAGCAAATTGCTCCCCGGGGCTGCGTGGCCGCTTCCACTGCACAGTGCCCAGCAGCGGGAGGAGGGAGCACCGGCGGGCGAAGGGAGCACTCAGGCCCCGAGCATTTCCAAACTCTTATTCCTAACCTGTACGTCCCTCCAGAAGTCAGACGTCACCGCAGGCTCTCTCTCCTAAGCCACCAGACGCGCGACCTTTCTCTACCTGTGCTTCCTCGCCTCCCCCCTGGTGAAGGCCCCCCAATATGCTCTGAAGTGTCCTGCAGCAGGGTGAGCTCGTGTGTGGTTGCTGTTTCCATCCTCAGAACAATGCCCGGCCGATCGTTCACGTGTGTGTGTGTGTGTGTGTGTGTGTGTGTGTTCAGTTTCCCAGAAAAGCAAATGACCTTTGATTAAAAAATATAATAAAATACATGTTACCAGCTCATGGAGGGGGTGGGTGCAAACATGACAAATGAAGGCCCTGGGGGTTTTCTGTCTTTTTTTTAACAGTCGTATTTAGTGATCTCCTGTTGCTATTCGGTAGCTGGACTCTTCTAACAAAAAGCAGATGAGAACAGGAGGGGACTTCTCTTTGATCGTGACCCCCCAGCAGAAAACGGACTTCTTTCTTAAACACCCCCAGTGTGAGGCGTGTGCGCGGCCTCCCTGGGCGACGTTGGCCGGGGCGGGACTCAGCGCCCGATACCACACCGGAGAAGGCGTCTCCCATCCCTCGAGGAGGGAGACGGGCTCCTGGACTGGCTGCTCCGATGTGAATGTCGTCAGACTCCCTTCCTTGCTAAGTGACCTGTTTGAATGCAGTGGCTGTGTGTCCGCGTCGTTCTTTCCCACCAGCATCTATGGTGTCGGAGCTCATGGCAGTTGGCAGATTGGACACGGGCGGGGAGTGGGGACAGGGGATGGAGGCCCGGAGATGGTCGGGCGCTGACCAGCCTGGCCCCGGAGGTGGCCTGTCAGGCCCAGGGCTCCCTGTCTGCCTCTGCAAATTAGTCAAAGCCTGCGAACGTTCAGAAATCGTGGCCTCCAACTGTTTTATTATTTCAATTTAGCCCCCGTATGCACAGTAAACTCATTCTTCGAGTTTTCCAAGGCAGTGATAATTTTATGATATTCTTTTCCATAAATGTAACATTTAATGTAATTTAATTTTTCACCTCATTTGTGCCTTTATTTCCAAGCGCTTATTATGTTTCCCGTTGCAAAATACTCAGTGCCATAAATTTGAAAAATAAAGAAAAGCAGGAAGAAGAAAATTTTAAACCACTCAAGTTCCACACTCCAGAAACAATAACTATTGACGTTTTTGTGTACTGCCACTCAGAGTTTTATGCGCGGATTTATTGATATTTAATACAGACACCATCATGCTATGATTTTGCCTCCTGTTCTTTTATTGTAATATAAATTCTTTCATATTATTATTCTAAACTCATTAAAAACATTATTTTAAAGACTGTATAATCATATCCCATAATTTTCTTAGTTATTCCCCTATTGTTGGACAGTGAGACTGTTTCAAATTTTTAGCTGTCAAACACAATGTTACCATAAATACTGGCTCACAAAGCATGTTCAATACTTTGGATTATTTCTTTGGGTCGATTCCCAGCAGTACGATTATTAGGTCAAAGTGTTTGACATTTTCCATAGATTTTGGTACAGATAGCCAAATTGCCCTCCACCAAGATTGCACGATACAATTTGTATGCATTAGTAGAATTTCTGCATTTATAATTTGGAATCTATCTCTTGTGTCAAATCTGTATCCTGATAACAGTTTTGGAAAATATCATCACTATGTCTACTTCATTGATTGAACCTGCCTACCTTATGGTTTTTCTAAAGAAAAAAAAAACATTAGTTAAGGCAGAAATGCTCTTATTAGGAGACTATGTTCTTGGGTTTTATTGGTTTTGTTGAAGCATAACTGAGCATCTGACCTAATTATCTCTAGTGGATCCTATCAAAGAAAACATTTCACTTCTTGAAAATTATCTATTTATCAGGACCCCTGGGAGGCTTAGCGGTTGAGCTTCTGCCTTTGGCTCAGGGGGTGACCCCGGGGTCCTGGGATTGAGTCCCTCATCGGGCTCCCCGCAGGGAGCCTGCTTCTCCCTCTGCCTGTGTCTCTGCCTCTCTCTGTGTCTCAAATAAATAAATAAATAAATAAATAAATAAATAAATAAAATCTTTCTAAAATTATCTATTTATTGATTCACTGATTCATCTATTCATTTGTCCAGCAAACACTAGTGGTGTCAGGGTGCTAAGACCCCACAGCAGGTGCCGTGAAGAACAAGGTATGGCCCCACTCTTCAGTCTGCAGGGGCTGTTGACACGATGGAGATAGCAGTCCCCGTGGCTCCATGCTGGCCGCTCCGTAGATGTTTGTGAATGAAGTAATCACCGCACACCGACGCTCAGCGTGTGACGTGGGGCCCTGCCTCACTATGGTTAACAGAGATGGGACGCTCAGTTAGGGCTGTCGCATCACAGACAGGCTGGAGGGGGAAGCTATGGACGTTTAGGGTTGGTTTTCTGGGTTTTTGTTTTTGTTTTTGTTTTTTTTTGAGTTATGGGATAAAAGAACAATGGTGCCCTTCCTCGCTCGGATGTCCATCCCCCAAAGCTCAGAGATGCTAGAAACCTGTGAAAGTTCTATATTGCCCCACGGGGTTACCCCACCATCCTGCTCAGAGCGGTCTCACTCCCTACCTACCTTACAGATAAGGTAGACGCGTGTGCTTTGGACAGAGACTTTCCTTCTGCCCTAAAACCACCTATGAGTGACAATTTAGTAGAAATGACAGGAAATAGTGCTCCACAGGGAGCTATAAATTCCAGCTTTTCTTAGTTTCCTTCCTGAGAAGGTGCGTGGAACCACCTGTCGCCGGTAATGTTCATGTCCTATTCCCAGCATGGCTTCAAGGGCAAACTCCTTTGGGTGGAGAAGAAATTCTCCTTGGAATCTGTGATGAGACTAGTGAGGTACTAATTGTTGTGGGTTGAAATGTGACCCCCCCCCAAAAAAAAAAACAAACAAACATACACTGAAATCCCACCAGTGTGGCCTTATTTAGAAATAGGATCTAGGAAGGTGTAATCGAACCAAGTCATTAGTCTTATCTTATACGACTGATGTCCTTATAAGAAGAGAAGAGACACCGACAGGGAGAAGGTGGCCCTGTGACCAAGGAGGCAGAGATGGGGATGATGCATCTGTGAGTCGAGGCACATCGAGGGTTGCTGGTCATCAGGAGAAGCTAACAGGAGACCACACAACAGGTTCTCCTCTAGAGCTTCTGGAGGGAGCACACCCCACAACTCCTTGATTTCAGACATCTGGTCTCCAGGACTATGAGAGAATAAACTTTGGTTGTTTCGTGTCCCCAAGTTTGTGAGACTTTCTTCTGGTGGCTCTGGAGACCCTGTGATACTCACCAAACCGATTTCCTCTTCTTGGGCACAGGGAAACGAGGAGACTCTTTCCCAGCCCCTCTGATAGCAGAGGCGGGATGTTGGCCAGAAGGATACGCCCCGTCCATGCCTGTCAACGCTATGCAGCACTGCCGTCCCGGTGCTCGCTCTCTCTGAAGGCAGCAGCGCCTCGAACGGAAGAAGACACCATCCTTGATGCAACTGCTTCAAAAGCTCAGCCAAGAAAGGCATCTGACGTGCACGGAGCCATGACGTGAGCCAGCAAGAAACTTCTGCTGAGGTCTGGTGATGGCCACGACGCCTCCTTTCATCTCTTTATCTTTCCCTGCAGCATCGTTTAGCTGCCAGAGCTTACCATATATCGCAAGGCAGTGCTGCCATCATTTAAAATGTGACATACGTGCCCTTAGTTAACTATTCAAGTAGCAGAAAGTGGGTACCAGAGACCAAAAGATGAGGATAAGCTGTGCGATGGCAGGTTCCCTGGTGAACGCTCACCCGCAGCGTGGGAGGCAGGTGTGCATGCCTCGGCCTGCAGCTCCAGGACAGGCGGTGGGAAAGCCCGGAGCCTTCGTGTGAGCTGCCTGTTCCTGGCGTGTTCACCGCACATGGCGTGAGGGAGGCGGGCTCAGGACAGCATTGGTCCAGAGGGGTAGACACGTGATGTATCGGAGACAGTAAACTGTTAACGCTGGATCTAGGTGCCCAGGATGTGGGCTTTCACTGTAAAAGTCTTCCAGCTTTTCCACATGTTGGTAACATTTCAAACCAAACTTATCATTAAAGAGAAGGAGGGAAAACTTAGCCATGTTGCAGAAGAAATGAAAAGGGTGAGGGAGAATCCAGAAATTCAAAGATTGCGGGTTGGGAAGCTAACAGGCTCCAGGCGCCAACACGTGAGGGCTGGAACCTAAAAGCTCTGAGTAACACAATCTCAGGAAAACTTCTAAATTGAATACTTGGTGGAAGGTCAGATTAATAATGTATCTTAATCTGTGATTATAAGGAGCCTTGGAGTGGAGATCGGGAGTCGGAAGAGAAAGAAGGATAAAGGAAAGAGGGACACCCGGGTGGCTCAGTGATTGAGCATCTGCCTTCGGCTCAGGGTGTGACCTCGGGGACCTGGGATCGAGTCCTGCATCGGGCTCCCAGCAGGGAGCCCGCTCCTCCCTCTGCCTGTGTCTCTCATGAATAAATAAATAAAACTTTTTTAAAAAGGATAAAGGAAAGAAATGAAGCAGATTTGAGGTACATACCTTGGGAGAATGTGGGCATAGTGATAGACAAGTTAACTGACGGGAGGCAAATCAGAAAAGCCAACTGAATCTTTGGGGTCATTTATTGTGAAAAAAAATCCATAAGCCCATTAAAAAAAAAATGTCTTTTACTGTGCAAGACTTGAGAACAAGCCCTTGGACCTCTGATCTTTCTCCTGTCACTAGGCTGGACTTGGAGCCTGTAGAGACCTCGAGGACAGTCCGGGTGTGGCCAGCAGAGTGGTGACGAGGAAGGGGCTCCCGGGAGGCAGACACCTCGGCCCCAGGCTGGGTGGCCTGTCAGTGGGGTCTCAGCATGTCCTGATGCACTGGTGGCTGGTGTCCCTCACCCCAGCCCCTCCGGTTATCATGTCTCTCTCCCGGCCTGGGGCGTGCAGGACGAGGCACACAAGTTGGAGTTTTAGTTTCTGTTGCCAAAGCAAAAGGACCGTATGCGGGCCTGACAGAAGGGGAGCATGCAAAGTCGGGTCTCTCCCCTGGGGAGGGCTCAGCGTGTTCTGCAGGAGGGGCAGAGGAAAGGCTGTGATGGAGGCCGGTCCCTGCTGTCCCCTCCACATCCTCCCCAGGATGCTGAGGGCCCAGGGCATCATGCTCCTACTTCTTACTCTAGTGCTGGGGTGGGAGACCCAGGCCTGGAGCTCAGGTGCACCTGCCCGCCGGCTCACCGCTTGCTCTGCCTGTCTGTGGCCCCTGTCCCCAAGGGGGACAGGGTCCCCACAATGCCCTCGGGGGCTCCGCGTGCACCCCGTCTCCTCACCCTCCACGTGTGAGGCCTGCCACACGACTGAACAGAACATGCACGCCGTTGGACGTCCTTCAGGTAAACGCCTCTTGCTCTATGCAGTTTAACCATTTTTAACATTGCTCTTTGGCTAGAAGCCAATCTCCTAAAGAGTAAAATATTAAACATTTTAAAGGATGAGCTATAATCCCTAGAAAACAACATTTCCAATCCTTGAGAGGAAGGGAAGTGTGGGAACAGTAGCTTGGAAGCGGCCAGCCACGTGCTGGAGTTGATGAATTAAATCCACGACCATCTCGGGTTAAGGCCTGACCTTCTGCTGAATTTCACCAGAAAACAGGGAAAGGAAGCACAGAGAATTTTTTTTTTTTCCATAAAGAAAAGAGGAAAGTAACCTATGTGAAAATCATAGGTATTTTGTTTTTAACAGTCTGGTCACCTTAGGCCGAACATCCTACGTATCTGCCTGGAGCCTGATTGGGTCACCATCTGTGTATATTATTTTACCCACAATTTGGGCTCAATGTTTTCTCCTTTGGGAGCTACAACCCAGGGTAGGCCTTGGGGGTTGGCTCCTCTCCCGCATCCGGGGTCTCACGTGTGACTCTGTTCCCTCAGCCTGGCCTCCCTAACGGAACAGCACAGACAGGTCTGTAAGCAAGACACCTAACCTACTTCTCACAGGTCTGGAGGCTGGAAACCCCAGACCGGGGAGCTGTCGGATTTGGCTCCTGAGGAGAGCTCCCCTCCTGCTTGCAGACAGCAGCCTCCTCGCTGTGTCCTCATGTGGGAGAGACAGACAGTCAGACAGAGCCAGACCTGGTACTTCTCTTTAGAAGGATGTTCGTCCCATCACGGGGACCCCACCTCCAAACCCCCACCTGCTGGGGGTTAGAGTTTCAACATACGAGTTTGTGTGTGGTGGGGGATGCAATCATTCAGGCAGGACAGCATGTGACCCCAGGCCTGTCCCGAGTCACCGTTCCACAGGCCGGCTTCCTACAAGCAGCGGGTCGCACCGAGCAAGGCCACACCGAGCTGTCCGTGCAAAATTCTACGTGCTTCTTACTCCCTTAGAGGGAAGCACCAAGCCTCATCTGTACCGTTAATGATCTTTATCTGCACTTGTATGTCTCTGGAGTTCAGGCTACAGCATAACGTGGGGTTACTTTTGTCCGGCCCAGCCTGGCAATGCCTGCACCCCCATCCGGCCATCCCCAAGTAGGGTTTGCATCCTTGCAGCACGGACTTCTGTGACTGGTCTTTAAAAAGCACAACCAAAAACTCACGAGTCATCTTTTACACTGACAGCCCCTCACACACTCTGCCCGTGTTGTTTGATGTCGTAGGTCCCTGTGGCTTGAAACCTGACAGATTGGCTCTGAGTTCTCTGTAGACATAGCAGGCTCTGATGGTTTGGGATTTCCTGCTTGTCACATCATGAAGCATCTTTTAGGTACCCGTGCATGATTTTGAGAAAGTAAAAATCAACCACTTGCCCCTCCCCCAAAATTAATTCATTCATTAATTACAAACCAGGAAGGAAAAGCATCCAGGGATTTCTGGATTGAGTTCCGATCCTACATCCGTAGTGCAGGAGGAAGGAGGTGGGCAGACGAGCAGATGAGAACGTTCATTCATGCTTCCTGTCTGGTGTTGCCTTGAAATGAGCTCTGTGGGGTCAGAGGCCCCACCTGCCACCCTTCCCTGACCTACCCCCATTCAGAGCCCCTCATGACCCCACAGAAGCACCCACAGTAGACTCTTCAGCGTGAAGTCAACAGGAGTTCCTAGAGGCCAGAGAACAGAACAACTCACAGGAGCACTGGTTGGAATTTTGTTTAAAGAACTAAAATGCAAGGTAACCAAGTGATGGAAATAGCCTGCCAGGCATGGTGAGAGCCCTCGTAAAAGGCTATTTATAGAATCGTAATTCCAGAGGGGCTCCCTCCCTCCTACGAGCGAGAAGACCAGCCCAGCAGGCTGGGGTCACTTACCAAGGACACAGCACGGGCCAGTGGAGGAAGGGAGTCCTGACTCTCAGAGTCCCAATCTGGCAGCTGTAAAGAGTTCTTGAGCAGAAGCTGTTCAACAGATAGGTTAAAAGGCTAAAAAGTAGAATTAGGTATCTATACGGCCATGGAAAAGAGCAAGATGGTCAGATGGGGAAGACCGCAGGTGCTTCTAAAAGCAACCGAATTAAACAAAGACCTACTCTCTCTGATGACCATATCTGGAAATGTCATGACCACACTTGTCTCTGGGATCACGTCCTTCTCTCCCCCCAGCCCCCAGCTTCCAATCTCTACGCGAGAAGAAATGGGTCAAACACACCTGTCGGAAACGTTCTATCTTGAATGAATGATATATGAACATGGCTTGATGTTTTTAGGGAATATTTACTGTAGGTTAGGGTATATCCTATTTATAAGGAATACAATGTGATTTCTTTAAATTTTGGTAAGTTTTCAATACCATGGATAAATGCCACTCAAACTTACCTAAGAACAAAACTTTTGTCAGGAAAGTTCATCATTCTTTTTTTCTCTCCATAGGACCAAGAGTTCAAGGTCTCTCTAGTCAAGGCAGCTGCTTACCTCTCCAACCTACCTGTCTGTGCCAGACTGGTTTGCCGGGAAAAGGATTTTTATGGCCTCAGAGATGTATCTGGAAGTATGCTCTGACAGTTGTGTCTCGTGGATGCTGTAGCTGTCTGCGTCCTTTCTGTCTCAGGGCAGAGGTCTGGTCTGGACCGTGGTTCCAGCTCCTGCCTGAGTCCCTCATCTGTGCCCACCTTCTGAACCTGGCTTTCCCGGCTTCCTGGGCTTTTCTGTGAGCCGTTAGGTACCTATTCACTACAGCTCCTGTCTGGCTACATTTCATGTCACCAGTTTCCCTTGGATGCCACCAAGTACTTTGCCAGATACAAAAATTGGTACCAAGGGAGTTTCTAGACAATAGACTAGAGAAATGACAAAAATTAGGAGTTGGTATTTGGGCCTGTCGTGGTTAGCTAATAAACAGTCTGCTGGTGGGGGGCCTGCATGGCACAGCCGGTCGGGCATCCGATTCTTTGATTCCAGCTCAGGTCATGAGATCAAGCCCTTCATTGGCATCCACGTTAGCAGGGCTGCTTGCGATTCTCTCTCTCCGTCTTGCTTCTGCTTTTTCTCTCTCTCTAGAATAAATAAATGATTAAAAAAATTTTTTTTTAACCCAAATAGTCTGTTGGTATTGCAAGAGGACTGTGACAGCACATTATAGAGCACCTAGAGAAATGATGGATTGTAGTCACCTAGAACGAAATGTGTGTCATGGCCCAGGCTGTAGGAGAAACAGAGGTCACTGTGCAGGTGTATCTGATAGCACAAGGAGTTCATCAGAGGCTGTCTGGCTGCTCATAATAGTGTTGGTTAGTCTCATTCGCTAAAAGAGAAAGAAAAGTCCACATGCGTAAATATTTTGGTCAAGACATGGGCAGAGCACCAAGGCCTTTAAACCACTAATCTGACAGAATCATTGGCCCAGTGCAGCCGCAGGGACGTGTTGGCTACCACCCAGCACACTTCAATCCAGCAGGTGCCAGTGGGCCAGATGCTGCATTGATGTTGATGTCGGGTCCTTCATGTCAGTGGCAAGGCATGAACTGGGAAGCTACGAGACTTGGAGAATTGGAATGAAAGCATCCAAGAGGATGCGGACCACTCAGAGTACCTTCAGCCCTTCCCCTCCCCTGGGCCTCCCCTGCCAGCCAAGTTGTGTCCTCCTAATCATTTAGGGGGACCATTCCTGCCTAAGTTGAAAACACTGGAAACACCTCAGAAGAAAGAGGTTCTTTGCAGTGGGATGACACTGTGTCTCACATCCCAGCATCGCCGGCACTGTTTGTCTACAAATCTGTAACAAGGGTCAGATCCCAATCAGCTCCAGGGCAGGATGGCTATAAACACAAATTCTGGAAGAAAATCCTCAAAACTAACGTAATTGCAAGTCCTGGCTAATTTATTTTGGTGATGATAATTTGCCAGTTTATCCTCTGAGAGGCTTAGACTATAAGCCAGCAAATACTGTCTGCTGGCCAAGACTGACCTGTTGCCTGGTTATGTAAATAAAGTTTTACTGGAACACAGTGTGACTTTTTGTTTTCTTATAGTCTGTCCACTTTCATACTAAAAAGACGGAGTCAGGTAGTTGTGACAGAGATCACATGGCCCGCAGGACCTAAAATATTTCCTGTCCAGCCCTTTACAGAAAGGGCTTTGATTCAACCATGGAGAGAAGAGTGTAATTGTGTTTATCACAAGGGCGCAGTAGTAAGAGTCTAGTTCCAGTGTACTATGTGGAGCAAGTAGAGGTCGCTCTAATGGGTTAACCAGTTGTTTTATAAGTCTGGGGCATAATTAGAGCCCACCCAAAATAAAGCTGAGAAGTCAGGATTTCCTTAGGAAAATGCAGAAGAAATCAAAGATCTAGGCTGGCAGGATTGCCGACAAGGGTATGTCATATGCAATCTGTCCATCCACCACCAAACCATGTCTCTAGGAAAACCTAAAACCATTTACCCCGCTAAGGCTTTGTGGAAGCCATGCATTATGAAATTACCAGCAGCTCTGCAAATTCCCTTAGGGGCTGGCCTCCTTAGTGCGCAATACTCTTAGAAAAGAGACCAGATTGTGTGTCACCTAGATGGTCACCAAAATCTTTCACTACAAATGACACTTTTAGTAATCTTGGAAATGATAGGATCTCCTCTGTAGAATATCAGGCAGTTTCACTTTTCCGGCCAGTGAGTGATGGCTCAATAGGCAGAAGGGAAAGGTGATGACCAGGGCCATGGCAGAGGGGGTGCGTGGACCCAGCAATGTGAGCACCCGCCACTAAAGCTGATTTGAAAATCCCCACTTTAGAGTGTGTAATCTGCCAGCAGTAAAGATAACCTGTGAGCTTGTGACCTCTCACATTCTGGGGGAGCGGTCAGTGATAGGCTGATCACACTGAATTCTTTCTTGTGCAAAGAGTGGAGACACGTCTTCAGTTGAATAAATACTTCATCTGGATAAGCCTGTGCTCGCCTTTTTATCACTGTCCGTAGATATCTGGGACCTTCTGTGTATCATCAGGGTCCATTGGAGTTTCTTCCTTGAGTAGTTCCAACCATTATTTCATGGCTTTATTATTTTTTTTTTCTTAAGAGCTTCCAAAGAACAAAGAGAAGTTTTATTTATTTTGAAAGATAGAAGGGGCACCTGGATAGATGAGCTAGATGAGCAGCTGAGCCTCGGTTTCTGTTCAGGTCATGATCTCAGGGTCTTGAGACTAAGCCCCATGTCAGACTCCACACTCAGTGGTGAGTCTGCTTAAAGATTCTCTCCCTCTGCCCCTCTTCTTTCATGGTCTCTCTCTCTAATAAATAAATCTTAAAAAAGAAAAGATAGACTAAAACTCATTCTACCCTACAATTACCATATGGGTCCTCTGGATCCTTTTATAAATTTAAAATACAGTATGGGAATATAGTCATTTGATTTTTCTTACATTATGAAACATGTTATTCTTTTATCATCCTAGGAATCATTTTATATTTTTTCTCATAAATTATTCCCAACTAGGCCAAAAAAAGAAAAAAAGAAAAAAAGAAAGAAAAAAAGAAAAACTAATATAATAAATCAGTAGAAAGAATCACCTAGAAGGATGATACAATGGTGAAACAAATTGTCATCTTTCATTTTTATTTAGTTTTTAATTTTTTAAAGAATTGCACCCTCTTCCAAGAAGAAATAAAATACACTGGAGACACCAACTTTATTTATTTTTTATTTTTTAAATTTTATTTATTTATGATAGTCACAGAGAGATAGAGAGAGGCAGAGACACAGGCAGAGGGAGAAGCAAGCTCCATGCACTGGGAGCCCGACGTGGGATTCGATCCCGGGTCTCCAGGATTGCGCCCTGGGCCAAAGGCAGGCGCCAAACCGCCGTGCCACCCAGGGATCCCGACACCAACTTTATAGTCCATTTATAACTTTTATTGAACATAGTCGATAACCCAGAATTGCTCATTTTGCCACCAATGAATGTCAAAATATAAAGGGTCCAAGACTTTACTACATTTTTGAGCTACCAAGTTGACTTACCAGCATTGCATGGCTGCTGGCAGAAGGTGTGAAACTTCAAAGTCTACTCAGCACAAGCTTCATGCTTGCGTTGGTTCCTCTAGCTCCTCGCGTCTCACAGGAAAGATGTAGAAGACCTCACCCAGCTGGACACTGCTCCAGCAGGGCATTTGCATCAGGATTTAGGAAGCCCAAGCTTTGGGAAACCAAATCTTTTATAACAGGCTCTACAAGCAAACCCACCTTTGGCCCCAGAGTGAAACATTACCTTTCTCATCTGGGACAGCAAAGAAACCTGCCCTTTTTTTTTTTTTTTTTTTTTGAGAGAGAAAAAGATATCTCTGTCTTTCAAGGTCATTCACTATAAACATCTCCTTGAAAAAATTAGACCGAGGGGAAGACAGGCAGTGTCTTTGCTCACAAGCCTTAAAGAAATCTGACAGATCCATGGCATTTTCTTCCATCGATGGCAAAGAAAAACAATTGGTGAAGAAGACATTTCAAAATCTTTAAGCAAAGCAGCAAATGAGTGCAACACACAGACAGAAGCACCCCTCATCGTAGCTGTCGGCAGGAAATGTCGCCTACCAGCCCCGCCCCTGGAGTAGCCATCAGCCACCCAGAGCTGGGACACTTCACATTTAGCGAATGTGACCAAGGAAATGACTTTGTATTGCACTTACTTTTACATAATTTAAATTTGAAGAGCCATGTATCAGTAGGGGCCACATCTTTAGATTCTAATGTTGATTATGAAGTAGATTATAGAAGTGAAATCTCATAGTAGGGGGTTTTAAAGGGAAAGATGATATCGTTACCAAATTATTTGCCAACAGGAGGGCTTTCCTCACTCTAGATTGTGGGCCAAGAGCCTAGGCCACCTCCCTTTATCAAACAGACATGGGACAGTATTCTTTCTTGATTATGATATTTGTGTGTCAAAATTTATCTGGAAAAAGAAAGGCAGGTCATGTTTAAATTCTTATTAAAATTTCTAGTAAGATTGGTTTTTCCCCATCTCTGTATTCTTACTTCTGTGAACTCTTCTTTCTGACTTAAAGATAATATATATTTATTTAAAGTTCTGTTGAGGGGCACCTGGGTGGCTCAGTTGGTTGGGTGTGGGACTCTTGATATCAGCTTGGGTCTGGATCTCAGAGTCATGCATTCAGGCCCCATGTCAGCTTCCACACCCAAATTAAAAAAAAAAAAAATTCCATTGGGCTCAGATGGCAAATGTTAATGACTATTTTTCCTGGTGTATAAAGTGTTTCACACCATCCCGGTAGGCTACATGACCTATCTTTAACCAAAAAATATATATACTCCAGGGGCACCTGGGTTGGTCAGTGGGTTAAGCTTCTGCCTTTGGCTCAGGTCATCATCCCAGGGTCCTGGGATCCAGCCCCACATTGGGCTCCCTATTCAGCAAGGAGTTTGCTTCTCCTTCTGCCCATTACCCTTCGCTCATGTTCTCATTCTCTCTCTCTCTCTCTCAAATAAATAAAAATCATTAAAATTAAAAGTACTCCCTAGTGAGAGACAAAGCAATGGGTTGATGCTCATCAGGTTCACCAGCATTATTACCGCATCCCCCATTCCCAGGAGCGGTTGCTCTATCAAACCAGAATGAGTTGTTGAAGTTGCAAAAGTGTGAGGTTGGAGAGAGGCCCCGACACAAGCAACATAGCCTCTTCTCCCAGTGCATATGGTTCTAGAAACCTGGGAGGGGCGGCCCTTCATTCACAAGCTCAGTGGTCAACTCAATAGTGTTTGATTCCTCACTCTGCGACTCTAGGTTCTGCTGAGTTCAGGATTTTAGTACCCAAAGGAGGGATGTTTCCACAAGGAGCAACAGTGATAGCTGGAATGAATTTTTCGCCAGGTCACTTAGGCCTCCTTGTAATGCCGGATGAAGCAGCCCCAATCCGCTGGCGCTATGTTGGCTGAATGTTTGATTCAGACTATCGATCCAGCATTCTTTCCGTGGACTCCTTTTCTGCTTCTGTCAGGTAGGGCTGTTCTCTGCTGCTTTTAGCTAGGGACTGCGACTGATGTAATCTTCTAAATAAAACTCCCCGCGTTTCCCTCGTCTGGTGCTGCCTGGCAAGACAAACTAGAAACAACAATGAAAATATGTATGCATTTCCAATATAGTATATCCTACATGTCTGTTGAAAGCATGTCTTTTTAAAAACCTAAACTCTACTCTGAATTTTGCATTTTCCGTGTTTATTTTACTCCAAGAATCCAAGTCCATATTTATCTGTCTCCAAGGAAAGGCATTAAATGCTTTTCTCCTGCTTTACTTCTCCCTTTCCTTGTGCTGGTACCTTTCCAATCAATCTCTCTAATCAATTGATTATATAAACAGAGTTTTAAATTCTCCCTGTGTATATTGATTTAGTTTTTTCAATCTCCCACCTATTGATCAAACCATTTGATCAATTGAATAAAGTAACAGCATCATCTGGCATATTCCACACTTGGGCACTTCTGTTTGAAGGAAAAGAATGCAGATGTTTGTTTTTATTCTCTAAATGATTACAACCTTAAATGCCGCATTGGATATGCACATCGATAAACCTTATGAAAGCATTCCTGTCTCTTCTCTTGGCTGTCTCCAGGGCTCTGAGACCCAACCAGCCTGAAAACCAAATGAAAATAGTTTGCTATTTACACAGAGCCTTTCATTTTCTAAGTAACAGGCTCAATCTTTAACCTTTTATCTGCCTGTACAGCTCCTATCACGCTGTGCTCTGCACTTGGCTCTTCTATCCCATGCCATCGCGAGCTCTTTAAGATGTTCAATGTATGGTGTGTGGAGTGAGTGGTGTATAAAGAGGAGAGGAAGAATAATGGGGGAAGGAAGTATGGGGAGAGGAAGGAATTTATCATAAGAAATACATGGCATCTATACTGATCAGTCACATCTAAGAGCATGGGAGAGCTCTTAAATGCTATTTAAATGTGAGCTCTTACCCTTTGATTTTAATGCTTTCATTAATGCTACCGTGCCCTTCTTCCACATAGCACTCCCCTAGAAAATACTGGACAAATATTAAGAGAATATTTGTTAAAGAGGATTCCTATTATTAGCACACATCTCATTCTAGTCCTGGCTCCAGTTTCTCAAAAGAATGTGGGTCAAGAATTTGCTGGAATCTAAAATGGCCATTACTAATGCCTGTCGAATAGTATTGCTACTTGGAAGGCAGAGTTGGTTGAGACCCATGGAGGCCTCTTCCCTGTAACTCTCAGAGTTCCTCCAGCAGGACGAATCTTAAATCCCAAGCTGCCTCTATAGTGTCTGGAAATTCTTGGGTTGAATCTCAAATGCTCAGTGTATGGATGAATGCCTAAGAGTCAACAGTCAGTATCCCAGAAAAAAAAAAAAAAAAAAAAAACATTGATTATCTTCTTCCTTCATTTACCCAGCAAATATTAACTGAGCCCCTAGTATATTCTAAGCACCAGTAAGGAGAAAAAAAAAAAAACATTAAAATCTCTGACTTCTCAAAGCTTATATTCTATGGGAGAAGACAGTCAATAAACAAGAGTAAAGTGTACATAATATTAGATGTTGATCATTTCTATAGAGTAAAGCAGACAAGGGTTTCAGGAAGGGTGAGGTTACTGTGTTAAGGAGGGAGATTTGAATGGAGTAGGCGACCGATGCACCTTCCGCGTTGTATTCTGTGGAAGACCGCCACCCTTCTCACAGCCCAGAGAGGAGGCTCCACATTCACTCACTCAGCGAAGATGTGTTGAGTCCCCGTCATGTTGCACAACTGGGCCAGGCATGGGATATAGTAAAAAGAATAAAGTCCAGGCTTTGCTCTGAAGGAAGTCAGTCTCTTGAGAGGAAAGACATGCACATGGACCAGATGGTGCACCATGCTCGCTGCGGAGATCTGTACTGGGGACAAGGGGTAAGAGGAGGAGCCCCTGACAACGTCTGCAAGTTCTGCTCATCTTCAGGGTGGATGGAGATGTCTCTCGGCTACCATAAGGACTCGGAGGCTTCTGAGTTATTCTAGGGCAGTCTTTTCGAAACCTCAGGCCTTGATTCAGTGGGCCACGAAATCGGCTTACTGAGTTATCGCCAGCATTCTTGCAAAATAAAATAAAATAGAGTACAACAGGAAGAAATACGAGAAGCAGAAGATATCAGAGTGGGCCGAGGTTTGTGTGCATACGTGGGAAAGCCTGGTTTGCATCTGTGTACAATGGGTTAGCCTGTCACAGTTTTCTTACTCTGGGTCCCCAACAAAATGAGTTTATGTTGCGGATCGCAAACTTAAAAAATTGCAAGGAGGCAAACAGAGCATCCAAAAGGCACTCAGTCTCCATGAGACCCGTTGCCCAAGCCTCAGAACTGGTGGGCAAATGAGTGATCCCACTGGAGCTGTGTAGAAGGTCCTCACCCTTTTTTGGTTTCTCCAGGGCCTGTTCCCTGGTGTGGAACAGTGTGGTGTGGCTGGGCGCACAGGGCACCACTTCACCCCGGAGGCCCCTCGAGGCTGGCCTTGCGGGCGTCCCTCACCCTGGGAAGAGCTCTTTGTCACTGGGACAACGCAGTTGGGACAAAGCTTGTCTATCAGAATGGCCTTAGGGTTTTTCTGCTAGAGTCAAGCTACAAAGCGAAGAGGGATGGATTCTGATGCCCAGAGGGATGGCATCCGTCACCTTGTTAACCACCAATGCTCCCTGCAGGTTGGAGGCCCTGAGAACACTGGAGAACACCCCGAGTACTAATTACTTAACCTGGTCTGAAACTCTGCTCCCCTCTCTGGAGCTCGTATGGCTTTGAGCAAAGTACTCAGTGCTCAAGCTCTCCGGGCCCCAATCATTTCATCTTGTGCTGTGGTTAATGATAACTAGCTCCTAAGATCTTTATGAAGATTTTAAAAGATAACGTCTACAAATCTCTTGATACGGTGTCTGGCAAAGCGTGGGCATACTAATTTAAGTCTCCATGGAGTTATTTCGGGTACATTTTCTTACCAAAATAGTAATAGTTGGAGTCTTGCAAAAACTCAGATTTGAGATAAAAGGGAGCCAGGACACCAACTGTTCAGGACAAAGATCCTCAATACTATTCAACATGAAGGTGACAGGGCACAGAGAACCCTCAGCTGGAGTTAATTGATTTGAACAAGTCAAGTCCAGCAGGCAAAACTGCCCGGGATGACTGGCAGAGTCGTCACCACCACGTCCGAACAGCTGTGATGTCAGGAGGAGAGGCGCAGGCCCCACGCCAGCCCACTGTGGATGTTCTGTGCAGAGGTAAGTCCTTTTCCTGTTACTTCTTGTTACTTGGGCTTCACAGCAGGAAGTATTTAGCTCACATTCAGGCAATGGCATCTCATGCCGCGGTTACTGTCACTGGACCGGGGCTGGCCCCAGCATCCCAGGCTATGAGAGGCTATGAGAGTCCTCACACTGCACCTGGTACCAGACAAGGGGCTTGTGTCGGTTACCCCACTGCAATATCACTGCCCATCTTCCCCGGGGCCGGAAGCCCAAGAGGGACAGGTTGGGGGGAGGTGGGAGACACAAGGAAAGGATGGTCCCACTCTCAAGGGACTTGCCCAAGGACACACAGTATGTAGGTGTCAGAGCAGGATGTGAATCGCTTCCTGATGTCTAGCCAGGGCTTCCCAGGTGAAGCTCTTAGAGACCCAGACAAAAATTAAGGTAGCAAATCCTTTTGGGGTTCTCTCTTTTGTTGTCATCATTGGCAAAATAATAGGGTCTCCAGAAAATCAGAGAAGTTGGCATTTCCTAGACATGTTATGCTGTGCTCTTGTCCTATTTCCTTTTCATGATCAACCCCTTTCCTAAAAGGCTCCTTTCACCCACCTTGTCCTGGAGGGCTGCTCCTCTTCTCTCCTCCTCTGGACCCGGGCCACTACTTCTCGTCCCTAGGAAGTCTGCCTTCTTCCTCCCCATGGACCGGGTGCTCATCCTTTGTGCTGGAAGAGACACCTCTCTCCATCCGGTCATTTGCTCTCGGGGCTCTGTTTCTGTGGTGTGGCCGGCCTTCCCCAGTGCACGGTGATCTCCCCGAGGACGCGCCCACATCCCGTTCCCTAGTTCCCTACTGCCCGACTGCTGTGCCAAGCACATAGTAGGCAGTGAATAAATGCTTGTCGAGGAAATGAATCTGTGTTCTTCCATCTGTGAGCATATTTAATACACAACTCAAAGAAAATCAAATCATTAGAGGTGCACTGGAAGCAAAGAGAAACAGAACTGCTTTTCCCAATATTGTGTGTCATCTTGACCTAGATAAACTCTAAAATTTCTTCTGAATCTGTGGCTCTCTGACTTCCAGCAGAGAGAGAGACTAACCTTCCCAGTTATTTAATGTGATGGAATTGGGTTTCTCACCATTTTTAAAAGAACCGAAGACTCTCTAGACTTTATTAGCTTACTGAGTTGGTCACAACGTTATAAATTATGGAAACACAAGGCCAGCAATTTGTTCCCCAGTGACATAAATTATATAATATTGTCTATAATGCACACTTCTGAAATTTCAAAACATTTGCATTTTTGTACTTTTTAATATACACTATCACATGCACAAAAATACATATATTACATATTACTTAGGTACAACAGGAAATGCAAACACTTGAGAAATAGCCAACATGAAATCTGAGAAAAGAAATGTGACCAATAATTTTGAAGCATCCAGTTGCCACTTCCCAGTGACAAACACCATCTTCCCAATGGATTATATTTTAAATCCCCTGCTTTCCTTCATAAATTTGTTATCTATCATCTATCTGCCTAGCTGATATATTGTTTAGATTTACATTTTCGTAAGTTGATTATACTGTTTATGTTACTCTGCAACTTACCTCTTTCACTAGATATTGTTTTTGAGCTTCATTCATGTTGATGTACGTAGCGGAGTTCTGGTCAGATTGACTGATGTACATGGTATTTCTATTTTGTCACTATCTCACAACGCATTTATGCAATATTCTATCAGTGCTTGTGTAAACATCTCTGTTCATGTTTTTTTGGCTCATGAACAAGTATTTCTGGGGCAGATCCCTAGACTAGGAGTTGCCTCGTTTAACTTTCTAGACAGTTCTAGAAAGCCTTCTAGCATGATTATATCAGTGCATATCCCACCAGCTGATGGAGATGCCACTGATTCATAGCCTCCCTGATACTCGGTTTTGTTAGAGCTGCTTTATTTCCACCATGGTTTTAATTTTCACTCACTGTACCACCAGCGGATGAGTCCAACCCACTGTCAGGTCGTAGAACAGGAATGGACCCCAGACATGTCGATGGCCACGGGCCTGAGGAACTAGGTGTCCTTTTCCCACTGACTTTTTATAGATGAGGAGATGTGTGTTTGAATGAGGTGGACATGAGTTTGCCAGCTCTGGCTCTCACTAGAAATGCAATCTTGGCACAGCCCCATCTTCTTCCTAAGCATGAGAAGCTAGAAAATGAGAATAATAATCCCTACCCTGTGAGATTGTTGTGAGGACAAAATGAAATGCTGTGTGTAGAGCATGTGATAATTGCTGTTTCTAGGTGTCACAATATTTTGTATGTCCCTCACCTTTTATGCCACTCCCCTAATTCAGGAGCAATCTTCTCTGATGGACGGTGCTTGGATGTCCAGGACAGATGTTAAAATGTTTTAACATCTACCAAAATTTCCCCATTTAGAGCTTGGGTAGCTCAGCCTCAAGCTTGGAACTTGCCATGAGTTAACTAACCTTTCTTGGCCAAGGGAATCTTAAGTAGCTGCCAGTGTCTCACCTAACTGTCAGGGTACAGAGCAGAGATTCATGGAAAGAAGGGAAGGGCTAGTAACTCAGGAGGCGGAATGGTACCCAGGACCTTGTCTTCTGGAGACACAAGCGAGGTCCCCCTCACAGTAGGTCCTGATGCAAGAAAAGCAAAGGTGAAGACAGGAGTGGGCAAGACCAAGCATCATGGCAGGTGTGGATGAATGTCAAAACCTAGTAAATTAAACTAAAATGAAGGCAGAGGTGGGCAGGGGTCAGATGTGAAGTCAATACAACAGAGACGGCAAATCTGTCATGGGACAGGCTCAAGAGTCTGACACCATGGAAATTGCCAGTCACAGTCAGCAGAGGTTGACCAGGGGCAGGACAGGGAGTCAGCCAGGAAATAGTCTTCAAATCCCAACTGTGTGTCAAGTGTCTTTCTAGGGCCTGAGAATATGAAAACACTCTCGATCCTACTTTCTAGGACTTAGGGAAGTAAAAATCAAAAGCCAACCAAACAACAGCAGAGAGTAGAGCGTAGATGCCTAGCCACATAAAGTGGTCAGAAGACACTAGAGGATTCTAGAAGAGTGTTGAAGAGAAGTGTTCCAAATAGTGTAGCCCCTTGTAAGGATGGACAGGAGGAAGCCACATATCAAGGAACGTTCCAGGAAGCAGCCCATGGACAGTAGGCATGATAAGAGAACTGAAAGCAATCAAGTTTGAATAGAGACAAGACAGCAAACGGGAACCTAATGTTCGAGAAGACCGAGAGGAAGCTAAAGCCACATTGCACTGCACCCTGTGGGCAAGTACAAAAGGCCGGGCTTTGTTCCAAGGAGACGGAAAAGCACGGGGGATTTTGAAGTTGAGAAGTCTCATACTGTGGCCGATGTGTCTGCTAAAGTCCAGGGAGACCCTTTGAAAGGCTGAGGTAGTTGTACAAGGGATTCCGGGTGGCAGCCTGAGGTGTGATGGAAACCTGTGGAGAAACTATGCTAACATTTCAGGTAGGTCACAGAAGGTCTTATGAATGCGATTGTGTGATGTTGTTACTGAGCCATTGGTTTATTGTTGTACCTTTAAGTTGAGGGAACTAGGATTACTAATGTTTATATGTTTTCATCCAATCTTCTATAATTGTAAACATATATGGCTAAACACTGGGAAGCAGAGGGAAGAAGAAGGGAGCATTGGCCTGGTGCCGAGGATCAAATGTTTTTATCCTGAATCCACCATTTCTTTTCTGTATCATTTCACTAATTTAACGTGCTGTGGCCCTGACTCTTCTTTGTGAAATGATGGTTTTCACAAAGTTTTGCTTTGTTTTTTTGTTTGTTCAAATTCTTTGCAAATGTAAAATTAAAAACAGACTCAGAAGTTGTGCTTGTTCTGACATAAGGAATCATTGAAGTGGATGTTTTCTATGTTCAACCAGAATTATTCAGGGTTATTCTAAAATCAGGAAATCAGTAAAACCAAGACATAGATGGCTCCATTTACGAGTTTGTTTGATTGTAGAGTCTGGGTGAAATGTGAAGATCACCTAATTGTTTTCAATAAGGTAGGAAAAGAAGAGAATTTTTCTCCTAATGATATAGGCCGCAATCAAAATACTTGTCAACATTCAGTCCCATCACTCACTCACAGCTGGGTCCCCACAAGTAGCTCACTTCTAGACCTCAACCACCTCAGCATCCAGGTGCATGGATGTAGGACACGATGCTCCACCTATTTCAGGAGGAGCAGATACTGTCCTGCCATTTTGTGGAGAAGCCTCCGAGCTTCAGCGTGAGGAGGTTATTCAGCTTTCTTGCATTTGAGGATATTGTAAGAGGTGGAGAAATGGATCTGTGTCTAGGGCTCTTTGTATTTATCACATGCTTTGATGGTTGAGTTGGCAAAGAAGGAACACAACCCCATCCTCAGAAAAATAAACCTCACTCAGGCATATGCACACACTTCTATGGACTGAATGTGCCTCTGCCCAGATTCATGTGTCTACTCTCTGCCCAACCCCAGTGTGATAGTGTTTGGAGATGATGATGGAGTCATGGAGTGGAGCCCCATGAATGGGATTTGGACCTTTATAAGGAGAGGCGTAAGAGAGAGTCTTTTCCCCCACCCCCCATGTGAGGATAAAGCGAGAAGATGGCTATCTGTCTCCACCAGAACCCCACCGGGATGACATTCTGACCTCGGACTTCTAGTCTTCAAACTTGTGACAGGGATATGTTGTTGATTTAGGCTACACCCAGTCTGTGGTGTTTGTTATAGCAGCCTGAACACACACACATACCCTGAAACTTGGCAATAAATGTAGGCAATTTTCTTTGAATCCACCTTAAGCTTTGAAAGTCGAAGTGTTTTAGTGGTTCCAGGGATGAGTCTCTATTGAAAGAAATATTCCGGATCTCAACTGGAACTGACAATATCCTTCGATTATCTCTGTCACTGACATAGACTCCTAAGGCATCTGTGGAACCTCTGCATTCAGAAGGCTCCACCTAAAATCTCAGTCATGCTAGATTCCAGACATTTGGCCTTTAATGACAGACATTGCACATGGCTGCAAACAATTGCAAGGAAAGCCTGAGTACTCAGTGTTTATGGCCTGAAGGCAAAGCAGAGTGAGAAAGACAGACTGAGGTTCTTTGGGACCAACTGGAGCAGAGGTGCCCTTGGGACCAGGATGCTGGTGGCACATATGAGGTCGGGGGAGCAGGTGGAGGCAAAATAGGATTAAATCAGGAGACGACATTGATTAGAAAGAGTAACAGGTGAGCAATGACAGGAAACGGGAAGAACATGAGCTGCTGGCGGCCAAAGCTGGTTCTTGTAGAAATTAAGGAAGTGCTAGCATACATAAATAATGAGTAAGACAGAAACACATGGAATTGGAAAGAATTATGCTAAGTAGATCTGACCAAATATAAGGAAACTGCTGCAGTAGTGACATGTTGGTGCCTCTGGCCATGTGGTTGGTGGCCCCCCACCCAGGAGGCAGGAGTGGGGAGAAGGAGAGGGATGGATGCCTGGACAAGGCCAGGCTGCCTGGGTCTGTGTGCACAGGAGGTCCATGCTGGGCCTCTCAGGCTCTGTGGAGGGCAATTCTAATGGTAATTGGAGTTCCAACAATTCTCAGGGGTGCAAGAGAAATATGTTTTCCAGCTCTTGTTTTGACTGTCCGGGCAGAAATGGGTATTAAATCCCTATGCTATTTTGGCACCCGGTTTTTGTGTCATGATTTTGTAAGCCTGAGGCCTGTTGTTCAGGCAGCCCATTCATATTTTATCCATTGAGACTAATCGCTTTAGCTCAGTTACAGTGCCCCCATCATCTGAGCGCCACTCTTGGCTCCTTTCTCAGCCGAGCTGAAGCTCAGTGTTGATAAAACACCCAGGAGCTGGTGAAGCTCAAATGCATGTGATCTATGCCTTCTACAAAGAGGAAGTTCCTGTTGTCTGTTTTCTCTCTGACTCATCCTCACTGTTGTCAGATCTACTCATGGGGGATTATTTCGCATTTCTTCTGGGTTTTCTTTGGAGCAGGCTAATAAATACCTTCCTTTCTCATATCTAACTTCCTAACCAGGCTGAAATGTTTAGGATTTCCTCCAAAGACCAGGCCTCCTTTCTCTTTGTTCGTGTACCCTATGCACCAGGCTCGTAATTCAAGCTCTCTTTTGCTTGGTTATCCTGGCTCCCAGGAAGACATCATGACTGTCTTCTCCTCTTCCTTCCACTGAACTGATGCTTCCATACGTGCCCTCACCATATCTTTATAAAACATTTTATTCGTTCACTTAATCTTTCACTCACTCATCCATTTTAGCATATATTCATTGAGCACCCAGCGATGCTGGACTGTCAGTGCAATTAAAAAATATGTTCAGTCCTACCTCTCATGCATTCCACAGTGCATATTTATTAAGCGCTTACTAAGTGTCAGACATTGTCCTCACCTATAGAGAAATAATGGTCAATAAACATTCTGCTTTCATTAACTGCTGACAAGAGATATGTGATGATTTCTCATATAGATAGATACTCTAAAGAAAAATAAATTTTCTGTGAGATCTTATTACTAGTAAACTCAGAAGTCAAGGAAGTTCTCTCTGAGAAGACAACCTTTGAGCTGTTGTCTGAAGTTTTCGAAAAGCAGGGTTAACTAGACAAAGTAGTTGAATAAGAGTCTCCTAAAATGTGGGGACAGCATGTTCAAAGGTCCTGTGGTGAGAAGGAACTAGCACATTTCCGTACCTGAAAGAAGCTCAGGATGACCAGACCAAAAGCAAAGAAACTGGAAAGCATGAGATCCGGAAAGGGAAGCAGGTGACAGTCAGCAGATCCAGGTTGACTTTTAAGGAATCTGATTTTTTATCTTAAAAGTGGTAGAAAGACATCAAAGTTTTCTTGCTACAGGAGAAAAAAAAAGTGAACCAGAGGGAACCATAAGATGCTGGTAAACTAGTTACAATTGAATGTAGGTGAGAAAGGAGGAGAGCTTACACTGGGAGGTTGGCAGTAGAGAAGGATACTTAGTGAATGGTCAAATTTGGAACATTTGTTTATGGATCTGATATGAAAGAATAACAAATGGGAGTATTTCAAAGATCATTACTAGTCTCCCGGTTTATGCAGCTGGGGGATACTGCCTTTGCCATGAAGACGGGGAGACAGAGGAGAGCAGGTTTACAAAAGATTTCAATGACAATATCAGATGTGTTGAGTTTGAGATGTCCTTGAGATATCCAAGTGTTGACTTTTGTTAACACTCAGCAAAGGAAGTGGAGGTTTAATTCAGTTCATATTGAATCAAGCCACATAGTGGTTAGGAAGTCCACGGTCTATTAAAAATAAAGTTCATTTATTCCCATTGAAGTAATCAGCAAGTGCTGGTTTCATCTTGAAGAGCTTCAGGGAAAACCAACCAGTTCCATGGATCCTTAAAAACAACTAGTTTTTTTTTTTTTCTTTAAAGTTCATCTGTCACTAAAGAACAGTAATTCAGTATTGGTTTTAGGATTGGTTTAATATAACAGAAATAGAGAGAGAAAGAGGGTGCTGCTGGAAGGGATCATCACCTCTTTTCCTCATTCTAATCATGAGTTTGCTCCACATGAGTCATCGAGTAATTGTTGATTTGAGAGGCTCCTGGGCAGCTCAGTAGGTTAAGCATCTGACTCTTGATTTCAGCTCAGATCGTGAACTCAGGGTCATGGGATGGAGCCCTGGGATGGATTATCTTTTTCTCCTTTCCCTCTGCCTCTGCCCCCACTCTCATGCTCTCTCTCTCTCTCTCTCTCTCTCTCTCTTTCTTCCTCTCAAATAAATGTTTCTTAAAAAAATTTGCTGATTTGTTCCATCTCTCTCTCATCACTGCTACTAATGCACTCTGTACTTAGTTATCTACAAGTTGCATTAATTAACAAGTAGGAAGTCAGGGACTCCTGGGTGGCTCAGCAGTTGAACATCTGTCTTTGGCTCAGGACATAATCCTGGACTCCCAGGATCAAGTCCCATATTGAGCTTCCTGCATGGAGCCTGCTTCTCCTTCTGTCTATGTCTCTACCTTTCTCTCTTTGTGTCTCTCATGAATAAATAAATAAAATATTTTTTTAAAAAAGTAGAAAGTCAGATGGGATACAAGGAAAAGTCTCTGAATCAGGTTTGGATTTCAATCCAACTCGCTTCTTACTGACTGAGCATTCTGGATACATTCTTTTAAATTCCCTTTACCTCTGATCTTCTACATGCAATAAAACAAACAAACAACAAACAAAATGAGCTTGCAGAGGACTAGATATAATATATATAGGTCAGCCACGGCAGCATTTGACCTACTATGGTAATTCAATAACTGATAGCTGTTTTTACTATGCCTCTCAAGGATCAGGCTTCTGAGAAATTGCTACCCTAGAGAATGTCATTTTTCTCCTCCAGGACCTCTATAGCTGAAGATGTTTCAAGCAAATGTTATCATTGCCCTTGTAATAGGAATCTGGATAAAAGGCAAAAAAAAATGATTATTACTTGGAAGTAAAAATGGTGGATTGACCACATGCCTATCAATTTTTGCTTCTTCCTTTTCCTCTTCTAAAATGACATTGAAAGTATTTTCTAAAAAGACATAGATCCCCAAAATGGGGGGAATAGGAGAGGAGACAACTCCACATTTTGGTAGCTGGAAGGCAAATAGATGAGGAATAACTGACATAGCAAATCCAACAAAGTGAATCTTAAAACTGTAGTGGAAAAAGAGAAAAACTAACTTCATCGACTGCAAGAATCCTCAGAAGGCTTTATAACTCACAGCACCAGGCACTCCCCCTCCCCACACCCTAAACTGCTGTGCTTCTTCTCCTGTGGAAGACTGGGGGATTTTACTCTCTGAAGAGGGTACCAGAGGATTTGGGGTGCCAGAGGCACCCTTCCAACAAGAGTAATGAGTGGACATCAGCCTATGGAGGACTGCCGTCTCAGAGTCCCAGCTCTCTCATCTCTGTGGTCCTATAACAGCCTCTCTTCCCTCTCCAGGCAGAACATTCTAAGTCTTCTTTAAAACCTCAGTCAGACTAAGAAGAAAAACCTAGAAATACTGACATCAGGAGGTTTCCAAGAAATGGCCCACTCAGGCCCACCCTGTTGACAAACCTTGCCCAAGCACCCAGTATCTCCACTCAGCTTCTGAATACTCTGTTTTAAATTAAATGCAGATAGTGCCCACTTCGGCAGCACATATACTACAGTTATGTGCAGATGACCAAGGATTCTTGAAAGAATCCTCTAGCGTGAAAGAGACCAAAACACATAGAAAGCACAACGTAGAAGAAAGAGATACTATGCAGAAAGAAAAATTAAAACAACAAACAAAACTATATTATATCTTCCAAAAAAGTAAGAGAAGCATTCAAGAACAAAAGTAGAGCTCTTGAAGAATAACAGATGTATAAAATGTATATGTATATACATACTTATGGACACAAAATAACATATGTGTGTGCATATGTACATGATTAAAGAAATGGAAAAGGCTTTTGATGGAAGAGCTGGAAGATAAAAGTGATTAGAAAAGTAGAAAAAGAAGTGAAGAGTTGTAACAATAGGAAGGAAGAGAACGCAAGATCAAGAGGTAACGTGCTGGGAAAATAAGGATTCTAGAAATCAAGAATAAATAATATCAAGGGGAGGAAATTATGAATAAAATTATTCAAAAAACTTCTCAAAAGTGAAAGACATGAGTTTCTCCACTGAAACAGCCTGTCATTACCCATTCACTGGATGAAGCTATATCCCCACGGTGAGTGATAGTAGTAGTATCCATTCTTCTTCCCTTTCTCACCCAGCCTTGCATCACTGTAGGCAGAGAAACTTCCTTGCTCTATTGACTTTGAGTTTGCTCATGTGACTTTCATTGGGCAATGAAATATAACTGAATTTAACAAATTCCATATCTGAGCAAGGACTTTACACATGCATGTGTCATTTGACTTGACTCCTTTTACTCCTACTTTGGGCCCTAAGGAGATTATGCATCAGCAAGCTGATATTCCTTCAGCCTGGGTCCCAAGTGAAAAACACAGTACCTGAATTTTACCATAAACACAGTACCACAGATAGTTGACTTGCAGACCCATGAGTGAGACAAAGTCCTTGATATGAGGAGCTATTTGTAATGCAACATTATTGCAACAAAAATAATCTAAAATACCTACCAAGAGGCATTATCAGGAGCAGTACGAACAACAAAAAAAAAAAAAAAAAAACAAAAACAAAAACAAAAACAAAAACAAAAACAAAAACTCTAAAAGAATTCACAGAGAAAAAACAATTCGTTTATAAATAATTTAAAAAACAGAATGAGTTCACATTTCTTGAAAGGAAGCTAGGGCTTTAAAAAAATAGAATAATATCTTCAAATTTCTGAAGGAGATTCATTTCCAGCCTAGATTTTATACAATGAAAGACATTTTCAGACATGCTAAGTCTCAAAAAATTTACTTTTCACATTCACGTCCTCATAAAATTGATGATAAAAGCAAAACAAGGGAATAAAACAATAAGAAGGAAGACACAGGATACAAAAAAAGAGGAGATCCAACATAAAAGAAGAAAAATGGTTTTCTAGGATGATGGTAAAGGAAGACCCCAGATAACAACTGGCCAGTGGAAGAGACAGCCTAAGTGAGGATGTTGTCACTATGCCTTTTACATTAACACAACAAATGATAGGAGACAGGAAAAGAAGAAGAAGAGGAAGAAGAAGAAGAAGAAGAAGAAGAAGAAGAAGAAGAAGAAGACGACAAGGACATTAGATGCAGAATGCAGGAATCCAGAATCAGAGCTATGCAGGTATCCTAGAGAGCATCCAGTCCTGAAGGAAGAGAACAAGGTCTCCCAGAGTGTCTCCAAGAAAAAAAATATGACCTGACAAATTACTTGATGTGACTAACTTTGCAGAAAATGGTATAATGAGGAAGACATTGCAAGAATGAGTGAGGAGTACAAAAATCCAAAGAAATAAAAAGCAAGGATTAACTTCAAGAAAAACATAAAGGAAATATAATCATAATACACTACAATGCTCAGCTATGAATATTTGCATAGCCGAATAATAAAAACATTAAATATTGATCTAACCAAAATTTTCGAAATTACAATTTGGATGGCCTGGGGAGTTAAAAGAAGAGAATGATGGTATAGGAGAACTAAATTCTCATCCACTATAATAGAAATTAGATAGATAATATCTAAAATTGATTAGTCAAAGGATAGAAGGCATAAAAATATTTTTAAAGACTCAGAAAAATCTAAAAAAAATTGAAACTTTTGCTCCTGGGGAGAAAATGAGGTAAAATTAGGAACAGTAGAATAAGGAACAGTTGTATCTTATCATAAAACCTTTATTAATATTCAGTAAAATGTTATTTAATCATAAAACTTTTTAAAAAGTCTCACGGATCCCAGCTCTGTAGTTCAAAGGCACATACGACATAGTGTAATGAATCAAAATTTCAGTCTAGAAATATTGTGTAGGCTACAGACGCTGAGTTAGTTGTCAAGTTTGTTTGTTTGTTTGTTTTTTAATTTACTGATCATCTCAGAGCAAAGTAAACAATGAAATTGGTCCCAGAATCCCCTCAGTCTCCACAGCACAGGTAGGGTCTCCTGCATGTTGTTATAACACGGAGTTGATGGAAATGAATGACTAGCACAGGGCCAGGCCTGAGAGCGGGCATATTCAGTGTGGGTTTTGGAATGGTTAGCAAGGACACAGGGTCATGTTTTTCACCTATGGATTGAGCCCTGCAGCTCCATGGGGCCTCAGAAATTCCCACTAATCCCAAACAGCTGCCTTGCAAATGTATCATGAGTTCTTTATTAATTCTCTCATGCAACAAGTAGTTATTTAGCACCTGCTACTTTTCAGGCACTTTTCCTATGGGTTGGGAGTTTCAAAAGGAGAAATGATTTGGTTGCAGAGAAAAGGGGGCTTTGGGGGAGGGAGTGACCTGGGTGGGGGGGGGTGGGCAGTGGGAAATGGTTCTCTATTTGAATGGGAGAAATATCTTGAAATTTATAATGTAACAAAAGGCTTTTACATTGACTATTTCATCTGATTCTCACCAAAAATACCCAACCTATATCATATATATTTGCTACTCTCCTTTAACAGATATGAGATCCAAGTTTCAGGGAGATAAAGTAACTGTTAAGTTCACAGAGATCACATAGGACAAATATCTGGCTTTGAACCCATCTTCTCTGAGGCCAGGTCCGGGAGTCTTTAAATGACACGACGCTGCCTTTGGAAATGACTCACCCACCTTCCTCAGTCAACACAACACAGGATAGCTATAGCTTGTCCCACAATTGGCAAGGGAAACTGAGTCTAGCTGTTTAATGACTGTGACACAGCTCCCTTGATTGCTATTAGCTGTGCCCATTGGTTGGTCCCTTCAGTGGCTTCCCAAGATTAACCATGAGTGGTGAAACGGGATCTTAAATGCCTTCCCAGTCCGCTGTGCCACTCCCCAGTGATTTTTCCTCAAATTAGGATATGATGACAGCACTGGTTTTCACTTTAAGCAACCCCATTCTTCCTGGAGAAAGCATGGCTAAATAGGCAAATCTTGACCCAAACTGGTAAACTGGTGTAATTGGAGCCACACCTGTTCTATGGATGGGCTTTCTGAATTCAAAGTTAAGTACGACTCAGTCCTTATGGTGGCCCAGGGAGTTCAGGGTGTGGAATGAAGGACAGACGGGTCACTTCAGTACAGTGTGATGGGCACTGTGCTAGGGATGAGGAAACGACCTCATGTATACCTAAAGATCGACAGCATGGAGATAAGGGAGCAAAAAGGGGGAAGGAGATGCTCATCTTGTCTAGTCAATTCCTGTTTGTTTGAAATCTGCAACTGGAGACTGGCACATTCATGTTTAGTGTCTGCCATTCTAAGTACAAACACTATCCCTTCATTGCACTTAGCAGAAACTTAGTTTCTATATAATTTGTGTTTATCTATTTAACATCTTTCTTTCATACTGAATAGAAAGCTGCATGAGGGCAAGAATCGGGTCTGTTTTTATTACCCCCTGTATATAACTCCAAGGCTTGCTCGGTGCCAGGCATGAAAGTTTGATGCTTGATAAATATCTGTTTGGTGAGTGGACAGATGCCTAAGAGTGACTATGTGTGTTTCTTCTGTCTTGTGAAAATGTACCTTTTCAAGCCTCAGGATTTTGAACCTAATTATTAGGATTACGAGTTAAGGATTTCAACCACATAGAATTTAGAAGACAATCCCAGGGGTGCCTGGGTGGCTCAGTTGGTTAAGTGTCTGCCCTCAGCTCAGGTCATGATCTCAGGGTCCTGGGATCAAGTCCCATATCAGGCCCCTGCTCAGTGAGAAATCTACTTCTCCCTCTCTCTCTGCTTCTTCCCCTGCTCATACTCTGTCTTTCTCGATATGCTCTCTCTTTCTCTCTCTCTGAAATTAATTAATTAATTAATTTTAAAAAATATTTAAAAATTAAAAAAAAGAGACAATCGCAATAGATAATTCATGGGACAACAAACTTTACAAGCCTCCAAATATTGTTTCCAATGAATTAAAAGCCTAATTCCTTCTCCTCATGCAGGAGATCATCATGCACATCGTCAGCTGCATGAGATTGCCATCATATCTGTCTGCACTGCTGAAATCCTTCTGGGCTTAGGGTGAATTAAAACATTTGGTGAAAACAGTAAAATCACATCCCCTGAGGTGACTTTCTTGACCTTCCCTGTACATGTGCTGGTTTTGCCATTTACTTAATTATCATGACTATTTCAAAGGCACACATGGCTTGCCCAGATCCAGGAGGATGAAGGACTCATCTAATAGCTCCAAAGTTCCCTGGCACACCTACTCAACAATCTTCAGAAATAAAACAGAAAATTGCATCAAACTGGCCTCATTAAATCCCAGGTTTCACAGATTAATGCAAGAATGAGACAATGCCTCAGGAAGCTGTAGTGACCCTAGATCCTTGGATAGATATCTCACAATGAAATCCAGGTTGCTGTGCAGTGGACGATCTCCTTCAGCAGGAATTCCTCTGGGGCCTGTTCCTGGACTGGTTCCCCACCAGCCACACCTCTCTACCAGACTGGTGACAGGAGGGAGGTGCTAATGATTGGTGAGCATGAGCTTAGCCCCCAGCACCCCACAGTTTCTCTCATCCTTCCCAGTATGAGCAGTTAATCTGCTCAGGGCCTAGGTCTGGCTCAGGTGGGCTGCAATAGGAATATGGTTGAGGCCAAGTCTCTCTTCCAAGACCTGGAAAACCCAGAAAGAAAAGAGGCTGAAGATGGAAAGGTTTTCAAGGAGATGGGGAGTCTAATTCTAACTCTGAAAGATCATCTATTTAAGCTAAAGCCTCGAGACTTCTGGTCTACCTAAATTCAACAAATACTTGAGATGTCAGCTATGAAGAAGGAAACTTCTGGAAGGAAAGGACACTGATTCTGGTAAGAGTGTCTCTGGATCCCCCAGAGCACCAGCCTAGGGAAGGGTGTGGCACTCTGGAAAACCAAAACAGCCAGTGATGACTGCTAAGTAGAGGGATGAACTAGGCTGAGGACACGGGAACATAAGGCTGACAGGAATCAGGATCAGGGGGTCTGGTCAGATAAAGCACCATGAAGGAGCGTCATTCATATTAACAGAGATGCTGAGCACCCTTCCAAGCCCTGACTGAGACAGTGTAGAGAATGAGAACAGATAGTAGGGTCATCAGTGAGTGCTCATCGTGGTGTTGGGGATCAAATGGTGGAAGAAAAGCAAGGAAACGTTCAAAGCATGGTAAGAAAGGTTGGCAAGTGGGCATAGATGCTCTTCCCTAGGAAAGTCAGGAATGCAACGAGTCCGTGTCCTGCTCTCCCAACGGAGCAGTTTCCATTTCTACTTAACTGAAAGAAATGCACACAGCTTGTTGAAAGCATCGCCCAAGTGGAAGGCAAGCCCATGGAGAGTGACTGCCCAGGGACTGAGCTGTGCAAGCCCTCTACCCCGGCCCCACAGCCTCCTGGGCCAGCCTCCACAGCCCCAGAGCACACATGCTCCACCACATTGAACCGTCCCTCTTGGGACGTGCTCCTACCCCATCCTTCCAGTGAGGAAATGGACACTCGGGGTCATTAGGTAAAAATTCCAATGTCACACACACATGTGGTGACAGAGACAGAACACAAATCCATGATTTCATGGTGCTAAATCTTATGGTTTTTAATTAATTATTTTTCCCACTAAGACCGTGCAACTAGTACATCGGTCTTTGAAATGTTACTGGCCCTAAGAATTTTCAAAAGCATTCTGTCCCCTTAGTGGTCACTGGGGGGTTTTGTTCTTTTGTAATATTAATTTTTTAACTCTGAAATTAAAAAATGATGAAAATAATGATTAAAAATACTTGTTCTCAGTTATCCTGCGAGAAAATACTATACTAATTCATAAACGCAAATCTGGAAACCTACTTGAAGTCATTGAAAGTCGAGTACTTGAAATCAATGAAACAGACCACAGGATACAAAAGGGAATTTTAATAGGAAAATCGGGTTTTACCACATTTGAGCAGCTGGAGTCTGAAGATTAGGTGACCTCCCTGTGGCAGTGAGAATGTTTGGCTAGTATGTCTCCCTTTGCACATTGTCTTTACTTTGTTCATAATTTGCTCTTCTGCAGGAAAAAGAGACACCTACTAAATGCTAATCCTGACTTGGCCAAAGAGAAAACATGCTATTTAATGCTCGTTCACTTCAAAAGTTTCCTGCAGAAATGACCAGCATCATTAATATTAATTTAAAATGTTCTCAAATAAATAAATAAATAAATAAATAAATTTCACACAAGGCTTGAAAATCTATAATTCCTTACTTGACATGATAACATACGATGTATTTCCTGGGACTAAGCATTCTGGTTTAGGGCAGTGAAATAGCATTTGGCAAATTACTCTGATCTCTGTGGACAAAATCTTACCTTAGCATATTCAAAACGGTGAATTCATGTCAGTATTGGAAAAACAGCCTCATGTTTAGATATCTCAACAGACAATGCTTCCAGGGGAGCAGCCAAATGTTTAAGTGTGAGGTTACAAACTCACTTGCAAATACGTCATGTTGAGCTCATAGTTATTGGCATTATTGCTTTGTATTTGAATCAGTTGCCAACACTGGAAATCAGGCTCAGCTTGAAACCTAAAACGCTGTGGCCGCACTGTTCTGATATCCCTCCTTTGTAGCAACTGGCTGTCCCTTTAGAAGGAACTTGTGATCCTTGGTTGTTCTCGATCTCTGCTCCTCTCTGTCACCTTGTAGTTGGACCACATCACCATTTATCTGACCTATGTGGCCCTGGGAAATGCCAAGATCTGTCACCCCTGGGGTAGGATCCACCACCGTAGGAAGAGCTGCACCGTATGGATGTTCTGAGGTGACAGCAGTCAGGAGGTGGTACAAATTCACAGGAGAAGACTGGTTCCTGAGTATGTGATGTGTGTCCCCAAACATTTCATATAGGAATGAGCAATTAGGGATAAACTGTATAGATGAGGGTGCTGGTGAACAGGTAGGAGGCAAGAGCCTGTGAAGTTTGCATCATGCAAGTATTTCCTGAGAACCTAACATATGATCAGCTGTGTGCTGGGTATGTCCTAAGAAGGAATTATCTATCCTCTGCTTGAACACCTCCAGCAACAAGAAGCTCGCCACCTGTCAAAGCCCCCTTTTTCCATTTATGAACATTTATTGTTGCAAAAAAAGAAAAAATGCATGTCATTCCTGCGTATGTGCTAAGCTAAGAATTTAAACATATGACCTAATCTAAATATTCAGAGTTATAATATACAGTAAATGTTTTCTTCTTCATTTTATAGGGAAAAACCGGGGAGATGGAGAGAGGTTTAGTGATGTGGCCAAGAACACAGCAGGGAAGCAAGAAAACAAGCACTTCGTGGTTATCTGACCCCAAAGCCTCTATGTTATTGGTCTGAAATCCATGGACTCGTAATTACACCAGAGATTTACTAGGCTACCAGTGTGTTAATTCCTAACAGACCAATTCACATTAGAACGATAACAAGTGCATGGTTTATTGGGTCACTCGCAGAGGGATTGACATGGCAGGAGGCCTCCTGGATTCCCTGTGCTTTAAGCACAAAGAAATGTTTCTCCAAGAGCAGGGTTTCAGGCACTGGGGTCCATGCTTGACTGAGTAAGACGTGCACACCCATAGAACTTCATTCTCTCTGGTCACTAACTGACATGTGTCCTGGTAAAATAGTCCTCCTCTCTCAGGGTCCAGGTTTCTTTTTTGTGTTAAACTAGAAAATTGTATTTGATTATCTCAGGAAGACTTTCAACTCAGAGTCTATGAAACCACAAGATCCTATTCATGAGGGTTCACCTTCTTTGATCCCCTCCCCATAATGACAGCCAAGATATCCAGAGGGTCGAGTGGATGAATGAATGAATAAAAGGGCGAGTTGGTGAATATTTGGTGAGAGGTTCAGGTTATGGATCTCAGGTTCAGAAGTATGAGTTTTGTCATGTTGTATGTAGGTTCCATTTTGTCTGAGAACAATAGTGTGTCCATGAAACCACCTTCTTGCCTTGGCTCCATGCATTCAAGACCCTTACTCTGGGCAAGAGATCACATCCTTAATCCGTAAGGTGCTGCCTGATTTTAGAGTCGGCTTCGTTTACTGGAGACAAGATGGGCTCTGGAGTAAAACTGGCCAGCTTGAACCAGGACACCAGTCGTGTCCTTATAAACTTCATGATGGAGCATAACCCTACGAAGTCTTAGTTTTTGTCATGTAATAACTATGCATTTTCAGAACTGTTGTGATAGAGGTGATGTATTAAAACATCTAATTTGCTTTGTAAATAATGGAAACAGTAAATGCAGAGTATGTTATACAATAGAATGTACGTCTGAGGCAGTATTTGATGAAATTCAGAGAAATAGTCGTATTTTTAAAGAGATTTTTTAAATTTACTTTAAAGAAAGAGGGACAGACAGAAAGACCTGAGATGAGGGAGGGGCAGAGGAAAAGGGAGAGGGGAGTCTGCTGAGCATGGAGTCTGATGTGGGACTGGATCTCATGACCCTGAGGTCATCACCTGAGCTGAAACCAAGAGCCAGGTTCTCAACTGACTAATCCACTCTAGTGACCCAGAAGTAGCTGTCATTTGAATGAAAAGAATGAACAACAGTTAAGGAAGGCAACTAACACTATTTTATGAGATCACATATATGATATTGTTCTATTCCAGGTGCCCACTAAATGTTAATGGAGACTCATGTATGTGCTTGCATTATATTTTATTCTCCCAATGATTACTGTTGCATTTATAAAATGCAAATTCAATATTTTTCTCAGTAGGTACCCAGTGAGTGACTCAAAGTCCCCATCCCTCTGAAAAACAAAACAAAGGTCTTAGAAAGCTTGATTAACCATCTACCTTCCATGTGGCTATGATCTAACCTTTTTATTTAATCTTAGAAATCACACCTCCAAATAAGTTGGTTAAGCCAAAACTTATTTACACCTTCCAACATGTGCACATGTAGTGCTGTGATTCTTGCCATTGCTTTGCATTCACACTCTGCGCTCAGTTATTGCTCCCTGAAGCGGATCCTTCAGTAGTAACTTCACCAGGCTTTTGTGAATGGACAGTAAACTGTCTTAGGCTTGGGTTGTTTTAAGCTGCTTTCACCCACTATTAGCTGACAGTTTGGCTAGATATAGAATTTTGACTTGGCTTTGTTTTTTTTTTTTTTTCTTTTGCTGTTCCAATCTTGAAACTATGATGCAATTTTCTTCTTGCATCTCTTGTCCCTGATGGAAATTCTGTTGCTGCTTTGAGGATAATCTGTTTTACCTCTTTCATGTTTTTTTTTTAATATCTCTCTCTTAACTATGATGGTTTTATGTTTACCATGGTGAACTAGACATGTGACTTATTTTTTTATTTAGCCTATTTGGGACCAGTGGTAGTCGTTGCAGCCTGAAGGACTTTCCTCCAATTCAGGAAAATTCTTAGCCATTGTGTTTATTAATGTTATCTCTCTAGCAAAGACTCCATTTTTCCTGCTGTTAATGGCCCACCTCTCCTTTGACAACCACCAGTTTGTTGTCTGTATTGAAGAGTCTGGTTTTCTGTTTGTTGGTTTGTTTGGGTTTGGTTTTTAGATTCCACATAGAAGTGAAATGACAGGTATTTATTTATCTTTCTCTGTCTGACTTATTACACTTAGCATAACATCCTCTAATTCCACTCATTTGGAACAGCAACACCAAATGTCAAGATTTCACGCTTTCATTCACTCGATCCAGTAAGTCTTTCTTCAGCTGGGTTTGGTCAGCTGTTTACTCCATCCTTTGAACATTTTTATTTTAAATTCATGTCAATAACTATGTTTTTCATTTATGAAATTTCTGCTTAGGTGTCTTGCAAATGTGCATTTTTATAATATCCTCTTCTCCTTTTTTTTATGAATTCTTTTGCTTCCTTTACCTGCTAACTTTTTTAACACACCTTTAAAAAATTAGATCATGTTATTTATTTATAGTTTATTTTTTTTCTATTTATCCTTTCTGGGGAACCCTATGGCAGTGCAATAAAGGCAGCCAAAAATGTATTTTGAATCCTATCACTCAGAGATGGGATCTAATCCCTCTTCCCTGAATCCAAATTGCTTCCTGACTTGATTTGACTAAAGAAATGTGTCAGAATTGATAATGGACCAGTTTCAGACCTACCTTAAAGAGTCCTGGCAGTTATAACTTTTCTTCAAAGCTGCCTTTAACTTTGCTTTAAAGCTTCCTTGCTTTATATATGCTCTCACTGGACTGAATGATCTCGCTTCAGAGGAACAGGGAGAAAATGGTCCTGAAAGATTAGAGACCATCTGGGCATCCAGTCCCTATTGATCCTCAGACGAATGCATTCTCATGCAACACTTCAGCCATATCAGGGGGAGCAAAAACCACCCAGCTGAGCCCAGTCAACCCACAGATCTGTGATAAATAAAAAATCATTATTATTTTAAGCAACTCAGCTTTAGGATATTGTCTTATACAATAATAGATGACTGAGACACCAGGGCTTGACCACCTATCACTGCTGTGGCTTTGAGTTTCCACTATTTTCCCTTTTTCCTCTAAGTATTTATTAAAATTTATACAGTGTGTTGTTCATCTTGTATTTCTATGGATTGAAGTGGTTTTGTACAGGAGGTCAGTTGGTGTATAGTTCACATTTGTTCAGTTCTCAATTATGAACAAATTCCATCACCTATCAGACTTAGAAAATAATCCATACACCATGCCTTGGCTTCTAAATCCTAAATCTGTGGGGTGATGTCTGCCTGACTTTTGAACATCATTATTTATAATTCCTGTACTTTCTCATATCTTAAACCTTTTAACTACTGCAAGATACCTTGGTTGCTTTTGCTGTAAGACCACTGCACATCCTGTTCCCTACCAAAACGCTCCCCAACCCAGCAAATAATCTGTCAATTTCTTTAATCCCTCAGCTTAAATTCTTCCTTGCCACTTTCTTAATAAAATTTGCCCAATACTTCCCACAAATAGGTCCCTCCTTTATTATTTTTCTCAGAGACCCACTAGATTCCTTCAGAGCACTTGGCATTTTTAATTATTTCTATTTGTTGTCACTACTTTCCTTATTAGACTGTAAGCTCCTTGGCGGTAAGCATCTTGTTCAGCCTGCACTCCCAGGGCCCAGCAAGTGGAGTGTGGGCCCATGACAAAGAGTTGTTGAATTAACTAAAGATGCATACAGTTAACCAATTCAAGGCAGAAGGACAGGAGCATTATAAATGTCAGAAAAGAGTAATTAATGGGAGTTCACAGAAAACTAGTAACTGGTAAGTGGATGGTCCAGGAAGCCTGTCAGAGAAAGCAGACTTCATTTTGGACTGGGAAGAAAAAGAACAATGCAAATGGTGGAGCTGGAGGAGAGGAATGTAAAGACATAAAAGCTCTGGTGTGGTGTGTAGGCTTGCACCCTGGCTAGACCGTTCGTGAGAATGCAAAGACATGCATTTGAAATGCTTAGTATGGCATGAAAGAGGCAGCCAAACGTGTGGATTTGGGCTAGAGAGCCAAAGGTCTAATCCAAGCGGAGCGTTACACCCTGACACCTGTTTGGCATGGCTCCCAGATGAGACACCCTTCCTCATTCTCATCCCCCAAAGTAGGAAGCAAATTTGCACCTACTCTTACCTGTCATTTCTGTCATTTTAGATATCAGCTGGTGGCATCTGAGCAGAGAGCAGATATACTTGATGGAGGTAAATACACACGGAGAAATGCACACATGCACCCCGCAAACCCAGCCCACAGCTCATTATCCACAAGGCGCTTTATGGGATTTTTTACAGAGTAAGTAGTAGATGAGGTGGCAAAGTGTGTCCAAGGGATGTCACAGAAATAATTGGGACAAGAGCTGGCAGTTGGGAAGCCAGACGTGTTATTTAACTAGGCTCTGCCGCCCGGGAACTGCCTGATGAACCCCACTTCCATCCAATGCCCTGCCTGCACCTCGAATGTCGGCAAAGAGCCAGCTCTCCCCAGACGCAGGAGCTGGAGGACCTGTTAGAGCCTAATGACCCCTGAGGCCCTGCTGTGCTGCTGTCACACAAGGAGGGTTATAGCAAATATTTAAGCAAGGAAACTGGCCACACTCCCCGAGGAGGGTCTGAACCGTGGCCTTGAACTCCAGCAGCCTGGCTGGCTGCGTACTTACCAACAGATCTTCTTCTATTTTTCATAGGCAGGCTTTTAGAAGCATTTCAACTTTGATTTTCCTTCCAAAATATGAGTGCTTCTTTCAAAAATTATGTTTTGGAGAAAACTTCTTGGTTATTATCCCCCCCCCCCTTTTCTCATCTTTTGTTAAGAAGACTGCTGGCCAGGCATTCACTACCACCTCAGATATTTTTAAAAGTACACAATTTAAGAGGTGCTGGGTGGCTCAGGGGGTCATGTGTCTGCCTTCAGCTCAGGTCATGATCCCGGGGTCCTGGGATGGAGCCCACATCCGCCTCCCTGCTCGGCGGGAAGTCTGCTTCTCCTTCCCTCTGCTCCTCCCACCACTTGTGCTCTCCTTTGTGCTCGGTCTCAAATAAAATAAAACCTTTTTTAAAAAGTAAACAACTTAATATCATGAAAACCTGTGCATCTTATATTCCAACTAAGAAATACGGTGTTGTAAATAGTGTTGGTGGCTCCTGCCTGACTGTTCCTGATTCTGTGTCTCTCCCCAGTTTCCTGCCATGGGCTGCTGGTGTGCTGAATTGGATGCTGACCTTTGCCATGCATTTCAGTGTATTTGAATTACGTATATGCCTGTTAACACACATGCACATACACACACACCACTACCAGCCTACTTATCTTCTTATTTATTTTTTCTTGACACACACACACACACACACATATTTTATGAATTGATTTTGCCCTCCCCAAAATTCAATGTTGAAGCCCCGATCCCCAGCACATCAGAATATGACTATTTAGAGACAGGGCCTTCAAAGAGATGGTTAAGTTAGAATGAGGCCATTAGGATGGCCTCATCCAATATGACTGGTGTCTTATTAAGAAGAGGAAGAGACTCCAGGAGCGTGCGTGCAGAGGGAAGGCTGCTGAGGACACGGGAGAAGGCGGGCATCTGCAAGCCAAGGAGAGAGGTCTCCAGAAACCAACCCTGCACACACCTTGATAACAGATTTCTAGCTCCCAGAACCCTGAGAAAATGCATTTCTGTTGTTGAAAGCCCCCAGCCTGTGGTGTCTTGCTATGGTAGCCCCAGCAAACTAATGCAATTCACCAACTAGGTATTATCTTACTTTCAGATTTTAGCATGTGGATGTTTAATTAAAAGCACAACATTTGCATCAATACCCTCAAATTAAATATTTATTAGTTAAAGAGGAACATTTTAACTTTACAGTGGAGGAAACTAGCAGACACCACCTTAATCAAGTGATCATGGTTAGTGACACCAGTAGTGGGTCATACTGGCATCACGGACCCCTGACATGATGCATCATCTCTGGGGTATATTCTCTGATAAAACACAATCTAATTACTAGAAAATAGCAAGCAAACCTAAATGAGAGACATCCTATAACATATCTGTCTGGAACTCTTTGAAAGTGTTAATGAAGGTCATGAGAGACAAGGATAGACGAGGGACTGTCACAGAGTAGCAGAGACTAAGGACGCATCACAACTCAGGGAGATGTGGAATCCTGGAACGGCTGTTGGAACACGAACCTGACATTAGTGGGATACACAAATAAAGCCCGAAGTTCAGCAAAAGCTTCTGCACCAATGTTCTCCCTCGGCGTGATGGCTGTGTTCTGGTGATGGACAGGCCGCCTTTAGGAGAAGCCGGGGGAAGGGCATAGGGAGACTCTCCATATGATTTTTTCACGACATCTCTAAGTGTACAATTATCTCATAAAGAGTCCAGAAAACAAAAGCAAACAAACCTAATTCACTGGCACTTGCCACCTCATGTTTGAGTTTTCTGAGGGCGATAGAGCAGCCCACAAGCGTAGCAGTCAGAGAGCACTGGGTTCCCAGCTTGGCTCCCTTCCCACCTCACTGATTCCTGTGTAACCTGAGGGCATCTTCGATTATGAAATGGGACCTCCAATACTGGCCTCACAGGGTATTACATGAGGGAAATAGTGAGTGTGTTTGCCAGAAAGGACACATGAAAGCTCCTAAAAGTGTCCGTTGTGTTCCCCAATCATGTCCTCTAGTATTTACATTCAAGTGACTGAATGACCACACTTCCCCCTTAAGACAGGAGAGGATGATTGCATTAGGACAGATGTTATGACAACCCTGGCCAATGATGTCAACCAAACAAAAGCAGTACAGTTGACAGAAGACCTACCAGCAGTGCTCTGGGCCTGTCCCCAGCCTGCTCAGGACCCTGCAGTCTGTGTCCTGATCCGCCAGGGCCCCCTGCCCTCAGGTTTCAGGGGGGCTCAGCCAATATGAGATGCAGAAAGTCCAGGGGTCTGGGAGTGAGAAGTCAGTGTACCTTCTCTGCCTTCTCCCTCTGGGTCCCAACCCACCAGTTGGGTGGTCCTTCGTAAAGCTCTCATCTGGGTTCTGAGAACCGCCCACCTGTGGGCCTGGACAAGGCTGCTCCTGCTTGACACCCACCTTAACCTTGACGGCCACAGTCAGCGAATCACCCGAGAGAAGTCTTGCCAAAAAAGTCAACTTATTATCCCCTCTCACTGCTATATTTTCAGCATCTTCCCCCAATCTCTGGCTATGTTTTCTCCTCCTGGTAAACTTCATAATGGCATCTTGAAATGGCTGTACTGCCCATGTGAAGCTGGTTTTTCCAGTGGGAGAAAAGGTATTCATAGCTCTCTCAAGTGTTGAACAACGGCTCCCCATTTTAGGCATGTGCTGCATGAGGTTTTGTGTCAAGAATACTAGATGCTTTCCGTACAGTATGCCCCGCAGCACCACCCAGAAAAGTAGAGATAAATGTATTCCCTGATTCTAAGATACACTTAGTCCTTGTTGCCATCACATATAAATTTTGCCAACTTAAAAAGTAAATTATTCAACCAATTATTATTTCCATTCTGGTATTTCCACTGATAGAAACAGACCAATTTTAACTTAAATTTGAAACTTTAAATGTCACTTGAAATATCATTAAAATATCATACCTTGTTCTTGTGGTGGTTATAGAAAGGCGTTGTACCCATGGAATATCGCGTGTCACATGCAATCATAGGTGGTAGAAATGGCCCAGTGGTTCAGAATAAGTCATAGAATTTTCGAAGGCAGGGGAACTTGATGTGGCACTCAAGCACTAGATAACCCTCTTTGATAACGGTCCCTATAACTATTTGCTTTCTGCATTGGAAGGGGTGTGGACATAGTTGTCTTGAAAATTTTCAATGTTTCTCATTGAAGTTATTGATCAATATGTTTTAGAATTTCCAGTGGACTAATTAATGATAAATTTTTGTACATGCCCCTTAGTGTTTAGAACAAATAAGCATACGCTGTTTATAGAGTATTCATTTCTCTACTTTTTAATCTCTTTATCCACATTCATGTCAGATTTACATCCATATAAACTCACCTTCCATATATATTCAAATGTGTATTGAATATTTAACATGGATTAAAAACTCAAGATCATTAATTGTGTTAATTAAATCTCCTGCAGCTGCAATGAGTCATTATCTATTTTGTGCATTTCTGAGCTATATTATATGTACAGTGATTTGCTATCTGTATTTTGAAGCTACGTTTTTCATAATATAAAGTTGATATCTATTTTAACTTTCCAAATAAATTGTCTTCTTTGTTCCATTCAATGATTTTTGCATTGAATTTTCTTTTGGTGCTGCTGCCTAGACTGGGTGTATTTTTATTAGCCCATAAATAGTATGTATTTTTCTCTATTCCCTAATTTTCAACCTTCTTGAAATTTTGTTGCAAACATTTCTCTTTGACTTTAATCTTTTCAGAGTTAGCATGGTTCTGATTTATTAGGACTCATTTATGAGTTGTGCTTTCTATTTACTATGATTGTTTATTTTTTCTACATCCTTTGGTCTGCTCAAGTTTTCTTTTTCTCCCTTTTCTCCTCCTTTATGGATTTGAATGCAATGTCCTCCATTTCTTCTTATTTTTCTAGTTGTTACACATAAATGTTTGCCACAAACACTGTACCTGATATTTTAAAAATCAATTTAGTGGCCATGATCCCCACCTTACCACTACTACAAGCATGCCAGCACCAACTTATAAAAACCTAGAATGATTTATTCCCCTCTAATAGTTCCCTAGTGGGATTTTTTTCTTATAAGTGTCTATTTTTGTTTTATTTCTTCCAATTCTTCTTTCTTGCAGATCTCTTTATTTCTGTCATGATCTGAACTTTACTTCCTCTTATGTAACTTTTAGATTTATCTTTTGTTTGAATTCTTTCATGTATGGAGGACTTTCTCCCTTTAATGGTATTGGCTTTCCTCATACTGCTTCTGTGGATCTGGGACACAAGAGGGAAATTGCAACTCCTGCTCATTTTACCATGTTGAGTCTGGAAGTCTCTTCTAGCTGTCTTTTAGGAGAAGCTATTTGTTCATAATCCATAATCTCATTAAGAGGAAAATTTAGTTAAAGTGTACGTGTAAAAGAAATGTAGGGAAAATCCTGGTATTCAACCTACCTCAAAAATAAATTATCAACACAAAAGTGTTAAAGAAAAGAATATCATGAGTATGAATTATAAAAATCCATCATGATATGATGTGCAACTTCCTATAATAAAAATAATCCTGATAGTCCTATCACTGAATATAAAGAAAGATAAGATTCATATTTTGATTCTGATGCTGTTGGAGGAAATGATATGGAATGTTATAGATATATTACTGTTTGCTGAAAGTGTGTGGGTGTTATAACATATTCCTTTATTCTGACAAACTATTATTAAATTTATAACATCTCTTATAATTAGTGGCTTTTTTCGCATCAAAAAAAATGTGGCGCCATCCCAAATTTACAGATGTGGATACTGAAGCACAAACAGGTTAATTAGTTTGGTCAAGGTCACAATGAGGGCAACAGAATTTGAAATAAAGATATCTGACTACATGGGCACTTGGGAGGCATAGTCAGTTAAGTATCTGACTCTTGATTTTGACTCAGGTCATGATCTCAGATTCATGGGATCAAGCCCTGCGTTGGGCTCCACACTCATCAGGGCATCGGCTTCTCTCCCTTTTTCTATGTCCCTCCCCCTGCTCACACTTGAATACTCATTGGCTTTCTATCTCTCTCTCAAAATGAATACATATTTTTTAAAAAAGATACCTGACTACAATTTTTTTTTCTTTTCTCCATATGGGAGGTCAGTCAACCTTTGCACAGAAGGTCAACATGCTTAATTTCTTTGCAGCAGAGAAAGAGAAAACATCTTGGGGTGTGAATGTGGAGATTTTCATTTCACTTTCCTGATCACTGAAGACTGGGCTCACTATCTCTTCTAAAGTTTCCAAAATAGCCCATTTTTCACTTTCATAGCTCTTCCTAAACAAACAAGTAATAACAACAACAAAAACCCATATGGTTGTTGCCTATTTGTTCGTCTTTTTTTGTTGTTCTATCACCTTACTGGAGCCTGAATTCATTTTTGTGCCTCCAGTACCCCATACAGCACCTGATATATCACAGAAGCTTGTCAGATAGCTCTGGAATGAATGGATAGTATCATTAACACAGTGCAAATACACATATTAACCAAAAGTTTGGAAATGAAATAGCAGTATTATGAGTGCCTTTTTTCCTCTCTAGATCCCAGAAAATTTTAGTATGAGATTTCAATACACTGAAGAGTGAAATTGGGGAAGCAGAAGCATAAAGATGGCTGGAGTCATAAACCGGGGTCCTGGAACCAGATCGTCTACCAACCTAGCAAAGTTTATATTCTGGAGCTTAAGTAAAAAGTAAATTCAGGAGCTTAGATAAGATGGTCTCTAAAGTCCCTTCTAGCTATCACAAGCAATATTAAAGATCATATCCCCCCCACGTTTTGGATAAAATTAGAAATCTTTCTTCTCCCCAAAGGTTTCTTCTAATATCTGACAGTGAGAGAACGGCTGCCAGAAAAATAGCAAGAACAAACTTCAGGATTATTTACTCTGTTCCCTTCATAAACATTAATAAAAACTACAGATGAAATTGAAACCACCATTGGACCTAAGCATATCAATAGAATATCACAAAAATAACCGTCAAAGTGTCTAGGTGTAGAATTAGCACAAGCTTGGTGAGTAACTCAACCCTCGAGGACCCCTTCAGAAGTAGATCTGACTGTATTTACAACATGGTGATTCTCACATTGAAGGGACAAACTCCTGATGATTTTTAGACACACCCAGTGAAGGGTCCTTTTGAGGTCATGCAATCCATTTGCTGGCTTCCAGGCACGATTTGGGAAGGTTATTAATTTTCTGTTGAAGTATTTACAGGGCTCTCTTTTGTGCTCTGCCTAACACACTTAATTGTTACCTTACAGAATATAATAAGCCTCTTAGGGGCAAACATACTACAGGAAAGATGCTTAACTACTTGAATTTCAGATTTTTTTTTAATGACTGGAAAGAGTAAACAGGGAAAATGAAATCACGTATGAGGATAAAGAACAGCCAAAGAAAGCTCAGGTTGCCCCTACAAAGAAAAATTATCCAAACACTGGAATGGATCCACTGTAGCTGTAGCAGTTTTATGATGCTCAGGTTGGAACCTCATGGGTGTGAATGTCATTTTGCCTGGAAGATAAGCTATAAAACAGGAAAATCTTGCTTAACCAGAAATGTAGCTAATTGGAAACCCCAGATAAGCTATTAGGGGATAGTTCGCTATTTTAGAAAAGGAAGTGACTCATAAGAAAAAAAGCGATATATATATTATGGGTCAGCTCTGTAGAGCAGAAGCCCATTTCCTGCCCCTTTCATATGCACAGGGCTCTGTCCTGATACTGTTCTTTATAAAGATGTTCTGAGACCTTTTAAGATCCTCTGTGTCTGGTCCAAAGATTTAGCTGTGATTTTTAGATCCAACATATCCAGTGAGGAATATAGACTATGTAGAGAATCTTTCTTCTAGGGTCAAAGCATATAATTCTTTCTGGCAAATCCTTAATTAATCAGAAAATCACGTGCCCCAGGATCCTCTTCTTTTCCCAAGCACTTTAATTTTAACCCCAGATGTATACTGAAAGTAGAAGGAAATAAAGACAAAAACAATGACATTAGTGGTAAGCAAATGATGTGTTAATTATGAAGATATATGTGACCCAGTTCTTGTATTAAAAATTGATGTTTGGAATTCCTACAGCTCAGTAGTAAGAAAATAACAACAACAGTGAAAAACAATAATCCAATTTTAAAATGGGCTACAGACTTAAAAAGACATTTCTCTAAAGAAGACATACAAATGGCCAGCAGGTATATGAAAAAAAAAAAAAAAACACTCAATGTCACTAATCAGGGAAATGTAAATGCAAACCACAATGAGCTGTCACCTCCCACCTGTCAAGATGGCTGTGACCAAAGAAGGAAAGACAACAGGTGTTGGAGGGCCTAGAGAAATTGGAACCCTTGTGCATGGTTGGTGGGGATTTACGTAAAATGCTGCAGCCACTATGGGAAACAGGATGGAAGTTCCTCAAAACATTAAAAATAGAACTATCTTGTGATCCAGCAAACCCACTTTCCATATTTATCCAAAAGGACTGAAAGCTAGATCTCCAAGAGGCACTAGCATTCCTATGTTCACTGCAGCACTCACTATTCACAATAGTCAAATGAGGAAACAAACTACATGTCCACCGACAGATGAACAGGTGAGGAAAACATGATGCATACGTACGATGGAATATTATTCAGCCTTAGAATATAAGGAACCTCTACCATACACAGCAACCCAATGAGCATAGAGGACATTCTGCTAAGTGACATAAGCCGGTCACAGAAAGATAAACACATTTTACCTTGACTCCACTTATTTGAGGTATCTAAAATAGTCAAATGTATGGGAACAAAGAATGGAATATCAGTTGCCAGGGGCAGGGTGGGAGAGGAAATGGGGAGTCGCTAGTCAACCAGCCCGAAGTTTCAGGCAAGCAAGAAGACTCATCTCTAGAGCTAGAGTGCTATGGTATAGCACAACGTGTCATTAACGGTACTGTACATTTTATTAAGGGAGTAGATCTTGTGCTAAGTGTTCTTACCAAAATAAAATAAAATAAAACAAAATAAATAAAATAAAACGGTTGATGTTTGATGCCAGGATTAAGTGAGAAAATGCATATGAACTGTGGATTCCTACTGAAATTTCAAATGGGGATTTTCTGTAGACTGTTTGTGTTCCCCCAAATTCATATATTGAGATCTAGCCCCCAATGTGATGGTATTTGGACTGGATGTGGGGCTGTTGGAATGTGATTAGGTCATGAGAATGAGGTCCTCATGAATGGGATTGGGGGCCTTACAAGAGTGACCCCAAAAAGTTCCCTGGTCCCTTCCACCATATGAACCAGATCTTGAGCTCACACCAAAATCCAACTTTGCTGGCCCTCTGATCTTGAACTTCCAGTCTCCAGATCTGTGAGAAATAATGTCTGTTGTTTATAAGGCACCCAGTCTGTGCTACTCTTAGAGCAGCCTAATCAACTAACCAAGAGACAAAGGAAAATCTATGGGCCTCAATTTGCTGACTAGTAATATAGGGAAAATGACACCTATCCTATGTCAGAGAACAATTTGAATCAAAATTGCTCTGTACAAGCGTTCATTTACTACAAATAGAGAAGTGCCACATAGATATTGAAAATCATCATTATTAGAAGCATACTAGACTTTCTTAAATGTTAGGGTCTTTGTAATAAAAATGAGGGCAAATAATCTACATTGGTATAACAAGGCGCTGTGGCTAAGTGGCTCGGAGTCGAGCATCATTCACACTCAGAAAGAGGTTGTTTGCATTGCCAGGGTCAGGCAAGAACACCCAGAATGCCCCAGGGCAGACACATAGCTTGGAGGACTGTGACCCAATCTGCAATGATGAATGATATGGATCCAATGATGTGGATGTAGGAAGGGATTAAGACACAGATGCCATGTCGAGTGGCCTTAACTGTGCACCATGGCACTGCAGTTCACAACGGGCTCAGCACACCAGCAGCGGGCAGTGGCCAGGAGCTCCTTGGGAAGGCAGGATGGCCAGTCGTCCCACAGATCTGCTGATTCCTGATCTCTCTGGTGGGGGCCAGAAAGTAGCGGGCGCCTGGGCAGGTTTCTTCACTCAAGTTAGAGAAACACTGATCAGTGAAATTACAGGGTTTCTGAGTAGAGCCGGGACAGGCTGCTGGGCCTGGAAATGTGAGCGGTCATGGTGGGCTCTGGGGGCAGCCCCCTTGATGTCTTCTTCAGGAAGAACAGCTCTACTTTCTCTGGAACAAAGGGATCCCTCACTAACAGAAGCTCCAAGCACGGGGATAAGAGAGCAAGGCATCCAGAAAATTATAGAACTGTCCTAAGTCATGCGCCTACTCAACAGCAGAGTCAAGAAGAGGACCCAGACTTTCCAATTCCCACTTCTGGATACTTTCTACTACACTGGACCTCCTCAAGATCAGCTCCAAAAAACTACCTGTCACGGAGGGCCCCAGGGAAAGGCGTTAATGTTGCAGGATAGACTCTGGATTCAGGATCTTCCACCAGCAGCCAAGGGCTCAGCCTCTTAACCGCCTGAGCTGCCTCTCCCCTATCTGAGGGGGGGTGGCCTTGGCAGCACCCAGATCGCAGAAACTAAGGTAGGTGACCACTCTAGAGCATGCCATGTAAATGTGTTTTTTATACAAGCAGAGTGTTATCTTGAAAAGACAGTGCTGAATCAGCAGAGCCAGACCAGAGTCCTGGCTCCATGAACGTGCTCTTCCTGCCCATCACACCTGCTCCCTGAGCCTCAGTTTCTCTTCTTCCACAAAAGCATACTTCATCCTCTGCTTCTTTCAGAGAACACAACCAGGTACGTGAGATTACATGAGATTAAATGAAAACACATAAACATAAGAAGAGTTTAGCAAACCATGAATCGACTTTCAGAGTCCAGCTGTTGCTCTGTTGTTAACAGTTTTATAAAATGCATAAGGAAGGGAACAGGAAAAGAAGGGGTATGACTTTCACACCACAGAAGACCTCGCCTGTTAGGAAAAGTAAACAATTAGATGGGATCACAATGGGAAGACCGAGAAGCTTATCATTAAGCCAATCAAATGCTAAATAAAACATGGTTGTTAGTTCGAGAATGAAGTGCTAATGGAGGCCAAGGCTAGTTTGAATCTAATTAACCCAGGGGTTAGTGAGGCAGCCAGTGGGATGCATTTCTCATCCAGAAACTCAGGGAGGAGTTGGGGGAGGTGGGGGCAGCCAGCCCTGCTCTCCCTGGCTGGGTCACGCCAGGAGGTCCACCCTGGGTGCTGCCCACCCGGACCTCAGAGGAGGAGCAGGAGGTGATCTGAGAGCATCACAGACACAACTTCTCTCTCTTAACCCCTTTCCGCGTGCTCTCATGAGGTCCTGCAGTGGATGATAAATCAGCTTGGGGACGTGGAGGGACCCTGTACAGTGATTCTTCTATTCTTTGAGAACTACAAGAACACTATGGGTCTCTCCCCAGAAAAAAATGAATGAGGATACAACATCATAGCCCACGATTTCAGAGGATGCACAAACCATCGGAGCACTCCCAGCAATCAGCTGGAAATTCCTGACAGAACAGACTCTCATCTTGTCTATCAACTCCGAGGAGCTGTGGCAATCCCTCTCAACTCTGTGAATCTCCATGGCAGGCTCTGTAAGATGTTGACTGTCAGACCTTAATGTCTGAATATGCATGACACTTCAAGAGTCCTTATTACCTTCAAAACTGTGGCAATTTGGGAAGTCAGTTGTGTACATATTGTGGTTAAACAAGAAAAGGAAAATGCAAGTTATTGCAGTATCGTAATGATCACGTACTCCAGTAGGCTCTACAAGCAGAGAGTCTCACAAATTTCTAAACATGTGCACATCGCTTTAGAATATCCTTTCTCCCATAAAATACAATGAGCAATGAGGAAAGAGAATTGTTACTTCCTGATACCTCCAATTACTCTCTTTGCAGGATGATGAAAATTTGTAAAGGTGTTTCAGTAAGTCATGTCCTATGTCTACGTATATGTCACAGTGTTTACACTGTACACTGGTATCTTAGAACAATTGACCACAGTTTAGCTTAAAAAAAGAAAAAAATTTAAAAAAAAATTGCAGGAGAACCCAAGGTTTTGTAGGCGCTGTAAATATTCAGATTTCCGATTCACGCTGTTTAATGCCCTGGGCTCCGCCCATGACCATGAAGTGGAAGCACCAGCCTACTTTGTCCACCATCTCTGACATTCATTTCCTTCCTCCCTTGATATGTGTTTTTAGTAGAAGTTTCTTCTTCCAATAAAGGGCTGGAAATAGCCCGCAGCTCAGCCTGGGAGGAAGCTCCTTCATGGCAATGACTGCAGCTCCTGCCATGTTCCCAAATTCACATTTTCAAAAGCAAAACCACACAAGTGTCCAAGCAGCCTGTCTCAGGGCCGCACACGCCCACCCAAGCGTATGGTGGATGGAAGCGTGTGGCCCCAGGTCTCTCCTGAATCTCCTTTCTGTCCACAGTGGTCCACATCAGAGAATTCCTTCTCACCGAGAGTTAATCACTCAACTTCAGGTTTACCTCCCATAGAGAAGCAGTTACACTGATGGGAGCAAGTTTGAAAAGATTTGAAAATGGCTTTTTCTTATTTCCTGTTGAGCATATGTCACGAGCCTGGTAGAGTTGTCAAGTTTGACGTTCCACACTTAATATGCCCATAAACTTTCTGTTTCTGAAATTAAGAACTTTCATTTCTCAGATCACCTCTCCACTGTCGCTTCATTTCTTTTGTCAAGACAAGCCTTTTTCTCCTGTGCAGTACCTTTCATAAAGAAACACTGTTTTGATCACTTGATGAGAGTTTTTTTGGACACGTTCAAGCCCAGATGCTCAGCAGATGGCCAGGCTCACTCACCAGCTAAGTGACGTTTTTCTGGAGCTAGATTTCTAGAGAAAGATTCAGATTTATGTAGGAGGGAAAGATCAATATTAATTCATTGAAGAAATCAGTATCAAGCACCTACTGTATCCTGGGAAAAGTAAAAATGACAAATTTCTACATTTGAAGGACTACTGACCTCCCTTGGAAGTAATTGATAATGAAAGTATTAAAAGTGACCATCTTACCTTTGCATCATATTCCAACATCTCAATTTGCTTGTCAGCTACCATTGTTTCTAAAAGGAAGATTTTCTATGATCCAAGGAGAGACTAAATAATTTGTTCTACTGTTAAATTAGGGCTTAAATATCAATCCACACATTTGCATCTTTCTACAATATTACAGATAAATATTACCAAACACACATTGTTTGCTCTTGTCTCCCAGTCTTCTCAGGCACTCATCTTCCCTGAAACTGGATCACAGCCTCCAGAAGAATGGAGCTCTGTCTCCTAATTCCAGGACCATTGTCCAAGCCACCCTCTTCCCACACCTACATTTCACCATGTCCGGCACACCCAGCTTCTCCATGACCAAGGAAACAGGGTGGGTAAGTCACAAGAATTGGATTCAGGAAAATCTAGAATTAGATCCTAGTTCCCAAGGAACCTCACATCTCTAAGTCTTGGCTTTCCCAAAACATGAAATGAGGATTAAAAAAATAGCCGATCGTATTAGTTTTTATCTATATGTATATGGCGGAAGTGCTGGGTGTGGGTAAGCACTGCTCAAGTGCCAGCTTTATACTCCCTCACTGAGTCCCCATGTTTTGTGGACATCTCCTGATCTAGCTCCCCTTTGAAGGGAAGTCAAGAGTGCATGACCCAGCACGGCCCAGGCACTGGGGCCAGTGAGATTTCCAAAGAGCTGTGACATGCAGAGATGGGGTCTCCACTCAGATTACACCACTCTCAGATGAAATAAAATAAATTAAAATTAATGCCATTTGAGTCAACTGACAAGCCCCTCAAGACACCCTCTGACCTTTGTAGGGGAAGGATTATCCAAGAGAAAACATTCCATGGAGGAATCCCCACTATGGAAGCACCCTAAAAGGTGGGACTCAAGCCTACTTCTCCTCAAAAATGATCTGAGAAGAAAAATGCTACTATTAGGTTTCATGAAATATATCTGTAACAGCAAGAAGGGCTTATTCTTGTATCATAATTATCATCAACTAGTAGTTGAATTGTTACCCTCGTGGAAAAGGGATTTTAGATGTGTTTTGGGTGGCTCCAGAGAATAGACAGTAGGCTAGGGGTCAAAATTTATATATATCGGCGTATTTTAGCCTGACGAAAAGACAATCAGATAAAAGTGTCTGTCAGACACTTTTTTTTTTTCTATCACCTAATTGGATTTATTGAGAATTCTTTCCCAGAGTCTTAAGAAATGAAACCCACATTCCCACAGTTTAGAAGCATTTGGAAGCTGCCCATCCAAGGATGAGGTCTTTGAGGTGCCTAGAGGCTCGCTTCCTTGGCTGATAGAGCAAGAGAGACACACATGTTGGTGGAGATAAAAGGGAGCAATAGATCCCAGTCCTCACTGCTGTCATGGATCTCATCACATAGTGTCCAAAGAGTGATGGAATCCAGGTGCGATTCTTCAGAGCTGATGCTGAGGTCCTGGGTCACCTCTACTTGGATCAGCAGAGGCTGCTCAGGAGAAATCGGGAACATATCACACAAAGACAGTGATGCCCAGTAGGAGTGTGGTACATGCTGGGAAAGCCTGGAAGGAGACGCTTCCTTTTCCTGCCAAGTAATTCAGAGAGACCGCTGGAATCAGTGAGCCGTACAGCTGCAAGAAGTAATGTGATCCCTACACGCAGAGTCTGTGCAATGGATGACTTCCGGTGAACGATGCTGCAGAAGAGATTCCTAAAGCCAGTGAGAAGATCCACTTTCTACAATTATTTTCCGTAACTGCATATGGCATTTATTATCTCCAAAGATATTATCATAAAAAGTAAGAATTTGCATTGATGTGATTTTTACCATTGTTGTCATTATTGTGGTTGACGTTTTTAAATAATAATTATTATTTAAGTTAATGATAATTATGGACATAGCAGCTCCAGCTCCCTGGCCTTCCGAGGAGAGCTGAATGTAGCTCAGGTGTGCGATTGTGCAAAGAGTCTTTGACCTTGCATCCCCTCTCTGGTTTCTGGTGGAGGATAAGCACCCACGTTGCTTTCTCTGGGAAAATGCAAAAGCCATTCTGTTGGTCCAAATGAAACTGAAGTGAAACAGTGAGAAGGAAACAGGGCTTTCTTGTTTTCATCACCTCAGCCATTTACTCATTTATAGTCATTTGCCTATTTTCAAAAGAGAGAGGTTTCCTGAAAAACGTTTACACTTTTGTCCCATTTCCCACCTACATGATTTTTTTTAATTGCCTTTTGAAGTAAACTGAGTCTAGTAGAGGCTTCTCTATGGTGGACCTGCGTTGCAATCCCCAAGATAAATAGAAGATGACTTGGGAGCCCTAGCAGGAGAGCTGGTGGCTTCGGGTCTCCTCAATGCTCACCACCCTGCCTTGATTCCTAAACCTCTAAATCCCCACCTTCCTTCACGCCCCCCAGACCTTGGCTACCAAAAATTCTCACTCTGTCCAGATCAGCTGCTCTGAGGCTCCCTGAGCAGCCATCCCTTCGCTTCTCTCTCCTTTGCCCTCATTGTCTCCCCTGCAACCATACTTCATTCATACAAACTCACCAACGTCACCAACAACCCCGACTTCTCAGTCCCTAGGACCCTTCCTGGGTCTTTCTGCCCTTGACACTGTTGAGTATCCCCTCCTTCCAGATCTCCTTCCTTTGGCTTTTCCTGTAGCATTTTGTGGGTTCTTCTCTTCCTCTGGTATGTACATAGGAGTATTTGACGGTTTCCATCCATATCCCTCTCTTTTCATACATTCTTTACATCAACAACATTTAAATGTTTGTAGTTTGCCAGTCCCACTGCCCTCACTCAGCTGAGCCCCACGAGCCTACTCATCTTCTCCAGCAGTATGCCCCTTAGACACCCCAATCTCAACCCCACTGGTTATCATTTAAACTCCCCATCTCATACAAGCTCTCATACAAAGACCTTCTTTCCACCTCCCCTTGACCACGCAAGTTCTGACTTCCTTCCTGTGGTTCAACTTTGTGTCTCTTCCCAATCAAAGCTTCCACACTACACACTCCCGAGGCACTCGAGACATCTCACAGGTACTTCTGTCCCATTTGTTAATCCCTTTGGCTACCTGTCACGTCTGAGAGATGAGCTCCTGGAGGGCAGGAGACACATGTCAAGGACCATAGGAGCCAGCACATTGCTTGGCAATTTGGGTCTGAAAAATATTTCAAAAAGAAGTTAGAGGAATTACAAACTTGCACATCAGAGGGTTCAGCGAGCAGCTTTTGTTAAAGCTCCTGCCAAATTCTTGTTACGATCTCCATGTGAAAACGCAGGGGACAAGAGGGGCCAAAGACTTCCAATAACAAGGAAGATAAATGACAATCATTAGGCAAAGATATCTATAATTTGAATGACATTTCTTCCAACTTTAAGACCAATAGGACTTATGAGAAAGACAGAGACAGAGACAGAGACAGAGACAGAGACAGAGACAGAGAGGTTTCCCTTATGTCTTGTCAAACAGATCCTTCCTACCTTTCTAAAAAAATCAGGAAAATGCTTCATCCATCCTTCAAATTTTGCTTTCTGAGTCAGACATTTGAACCAAGGAGGAAAACTTTTAGCCATTTCTTTATTGAACATTCATGCTATTTTTAAGCAGCTGACACTTTGAACAATAACGCACACATCAATAGTACACACTTTTTTTTTTCTTTTCTTTTTTTATGTTCACTCAGAAACTACAACCAAAGTCAAAAGCTAGAAGATGCTGTGGAGGTATATTGCATCTTAGTACATTTAATACCCGCTGGCATGATGGACTTCACATGGATGTTTGGTTAGAGAAAAAGAAAAGAAGAAAAAAAAATAAAATAAAGCAACACCAGGATACCAAAAGGTTAACCTGGGTTCTCTATGGGTAGTGAGATCATTTTTCTCTTTATTCATCGTATTTTTTAACAGTTTTCCTTAATGAGCTGCATAGTACTTTACAACCTGGGAAAATGCATTTTAAATTTTTATAAATAAGCAGAAAACTGATGAAAAGACAAAAATGAGAATGCTGATATTCAAATCTGAAACTTCGAAGCCAAAATCTTTTCAATAGAAAATAGCCTTTAAATATGATGTATGGAAACTTCCTCTGGCCCCAAGCCCTAGCTCTCCCTCCCACAAAGGAGCGATGCTGCCCGTAGCTGCCTATCTTCCCAAGGAGATAAGATTTACTGTCAGGGTGGGGGTGGGAAGGAAAAATGTTAGCAGATATTGATTGCAATTAACTTTGCCACTGATTGGTGTGTGACTCCAGGTGAGCCCTGCTATTTAGTAAATGGGGTAAGACTCTCAAAGATTAATGGAGGTTGTCAATAGGGTGGTGGGCTTGGGCCCAGAGGGTCACATAACTCCATTTTTCCCACTTTGAAAGTGAAATTATCAGAGAAACATGGGCAGACATTATGAGAATGAAGAAAGTGATCAATGCCGCTCATCATATTCCTGTCCCTAATCACCACGACGGAGCCCAGAAAAAAACAAAGCTCCTTTTATTGATGTTCTAAAGTGCATGGCCTGGATGCCTTCTGCAATTAAATATAATTGCGCGATTCTTGTTTGCTTCCTGCCTGATGCTCTCATTCCTGGCTCCCCTTGACCGAGCGCGGGCCGCACCCCTTCACGACGCTCCCCACACTAAGTGCTTTGTGCGGATCTCATGGGGCAGGAGACGCATGTGCCCCCGTCACAGAGCCAAGGGCACCTGGGAGGGTGCTCCCGTACCCCCTCACCTCACACTGGGTGTGTGGCCGGGAATATAGATTAGTCCCATTAGGATCGATGGAGTGGAAGTAAGTCATCTCTCCTGGGCATCAGAACTGAATCAAGACCCGGGAGAGAACTTCGTGTGCTTCTCCACGTTCCTTCCTCACTGAGCAGCACGTATCTGTCTCCCGATCGATTGGCTCACGTGAAGGGCTCCCGAGGCAACTGTCATAATTCTCGGAGCTCATTAGAGAACGCAAGACATCAGGATGGGTGGCGGTGACGTAGAAAAGCTCAGATTCCAGAGGTGCGGCCCGTGCAACAGAAGACCTCAGGAAATCCAGTTTTGGGCGGGTTGATGAATTCAACTTCACTCCAGTCCCATCGTCCAGACATCCCTTAACAGGGCCTTTGCAGCAGGGAATGCAAGTTCCCCTCAATCAATATGTTTTCTCGGGGACTCCAGTGCCCCCATAAATCATCATTTGCACTACGTATTTGTACTAATAAATCTACCTTGAAGAGAGGGAGGGAGAGGAAAGTGGTTAACAATAAACCACAGTTCTAAGCCATGGGGAGAATAACATAAAACCCGAGTTTCTATGGACGTGCGAATTTGTGTGGCTGCAGTCAAATTAAATGAGTTTTGTCCCCTGGGTGCCTGTGGGCACAGGTCAGCGTGGAAGCGTCTGGAGGAATGTGCCTTCCCTTTGGGAGAGGAGGCTGAGAGCTAGCTACTCCTGGACAGGAAGACAACCAGGAAGCAAAGCCATCAGAGAGCCAGTTGTAAGTTCATTTGTCTTGGATTCCTCTCAATTACTTTTCCTAAAAGGACAAAAATGGAGCAAGTTTATTTAGTGGTTTGGATAGAGAAGGACGAAATGGATTACTCAACAAAGTAAACATTCCCTCTGGAGCCCCGGTGAAGGCTCAGCAACCGGGAACATTCCTAGCAAGTTAGGGAGAAGCCAGATGTGCTGATGACTGGGTGATGACATTGGAAACATCTTCATAGATCCCCAACCCTAGTGTTGTTTTCTAGGACAACGTTCTGGCCTTTTCTGCAAAGTGTTTCACATCAAGCGTAGAGAATTCTTGAAAACGATAATGAGAATGTACGGGCTGTGGGGCCGGACAGGTTTGAATTCGAATTCTTATCCCATCATCTCTTCTGCATGAGATGGGTCTCCTGCCCTCTGTGGAGAGGGGTGGTAACGCACACGTTGCGGGGTTGTAAGGATGAATTGACATAGCATTGGGTTATTTTTTAAAAGTGAACCAGTGACAACACAGAGCTCAGAACCAGAGACATACGACGTGTTCAACAATGTTTATCTGTTTGTCTTTTTCCATTTTTAATGAAATGATGTTCGTTGTTCTTTTCATTTGAAGTCAGAAATCACAGCCCTGGAAGTGATGTGAGAATGTGCCCATCCCATCACTGCTCGTTCCACATTGTACTTAGACTTCCTCAGAGACTTCGTGGAATTGTTCCAGAGAACACACCGGTTAACAGCACTGGAGAGTAGGACACAGAACTCTGAATTTCCAGTTCAAGCTCTGCCCACAATGAGCCATTCTTTCAAAAAGGGGTTGTTGATTTATTGTTTCTGCTTCCCCAAATAAAACTTGTTTATAGCTGGACATTTGAAAATGTTTAAAAATTAAAACGTATAAAAATAACAAAAATCACCATAACACCTGCATCCAGAGATAAATGCTGCCCACGCTTCCGTGTGGGAAATTTAGGATCGCCCGCCTGGGTTTCTAACCATGCACACGGGAGAGAAGCGGTCCTCTTCACATGCAGCCAAAGAACCAAACAAAAGTCCTTTTTCCTTTTCAGATGAGGGGTGTTCTGTCTTAGATCTCATCCTTTTCTGACAAACCATCTCTGAAACACCACTACCTTTTTTCACATGTGAAAATAAAAGCAGCTGTTTCTGCCATCTTCTCTTCCCTCTAGCCAGCCAGAGACCAAAGGCCACCATGGGCCAAACGTTCACTAGCCAGACTCTACTCAATTTGGAATTAATAAAGTTTTCAACCAAACTATTATTTTATTACATGGTGGAAAATATGCACTGATCCCATTGCCCAAATGTTTAAATTGTTTGGCGTCATGAAAAGCCAAGTTTAAAATAAAAATGCTTGGCAAGAAGGACTCTCCTGATAAAAAGCATGTGTCGAAAGAAAACAAAAACATAGTGAGAGTACATGCTTTCACTCTGGGCTGGGGGACTAATCATTTATCTTGATCTGTATTATAAATTAAGCCCCTATATTGCAATGTTTACTTAAAGAATAATGCGGCCTGATTTTAGAAAATTATAGGATTAGGTCATACAATTGCATATAATCACATCTTTGTATGTGAACGCGTGTGCTTGACCGCGCACCCATGCGTGTGTGTCTGCAGACACAGATAGGGGTATAAATGTGTGTGTGGCTGGGTGTGTGTTTGTGTGTGTCAAGATGAGACAGGCAGAGGGAGATTGCTAGTGGATGAAAATCTGGCATTGAGACCTGGTCTGAGGCACATCTGGAGTTAGAAGGGATCAAGGAAGATGATGACTCCCAAAACTGTTTATCATGTGCCTCACACCATGCTCTGTCCTTTATCTGCACAAAAATCCTTGGTCTCATTCACTTCATTTTGCAAGAGGGGAAGCAAGTTTAAAAAGAAAATCTAACACAGTGTCCCACAACTGGAAGTAAACCCAGCTCCACATAAATTCAAATATTCTCTTTCTTCAGCGCTTTTGTTCTTCACTCTTTAGCCTGTTGGAGAATGGGGGAGATTTAAATAGCAGGGAAAGAAGCTGCCTCCAACAGGTAAAGAGTCAGCAAAGGCATTTAGTCTGAGGGGGCCTGGGGAGTGAAGAGAATCTACTGAATCCTCAGCAGGTGGTCTGAGAAGTCCATACCTGTGGGCCCTTCCTGGAATAAAAATTTCAAGCCAGAGTTGGCAGGAAAGTCACCTTGACCTTCTTGTTTTGCCCAACGGTGGGTGGCCCAGCACACTCAACACCCGGGAAGGATCATTTTTAACACCTCTCTCCTCGACGTGGCAAAAATATTCTCTGCGTTAATCATGTTAATAATCAGTAACAATCAGTATTTTCTTGATTCATTCTTTGCTTTTAAATGGAACAGTGAGGGGTGACTGGCTGGCTTAGTCCGTAGAGCATATGACTCTTGATCTTGGGGTCATGGTTTCAAGCCCCATGTCAGGTGTAGAACCTACTAAAAAAAAATTAATAGAACAATGATTTAAGTAAAAGAATACATTTTAATTTTTTAGGATGTAAAAAACTCAGTAAACAATTTTGTTACGGATTATAATCTGTATTTATCAGCAAAACTATTCTAGCTCGCAGTTGGTACATCATCTGGTTGTTTTAAATGTTATACACTAGTAAGAACCCCAGATACTTATGTTGAAGGACAAAATTGAGATAATTTAAATTCTACTTCTTCTTTCTAATCACTGTAATGAATCCAAAATTTAGTCTAAGGCTACTGTTATAACAGGAATATATAGCACTCCAGTGTGGGGGACAGCAGTGCACCTGGAGTGAGCCTGCCTGCTTCCAAACCTCTGCAAGTGGAAGCATGGAGCTGAGCTCAGTCCACATGTATGGACAAAGCCAAGAGCAGCACCTCAAGGCTCCAGCCTAGGCTGACAACTGTTATACTTTCTCACTCCCAACTCAGCTCTATTATTATTGCTGTGGTTATTAAGGCTGTTGTTATAGTTCATCATCATCATCATCATCATCATCATCATCATCATCATCATTTTTGGTCTTATTTTTCTAGACCTCCACAAAACACAAAGAGGAAAAGTGTTGGTACACAATTTATACCTAGTCATTCTCGATCTTCTGTAAGATGCCAAGCCTCTTGATACATTTGGGCTCTCACACTGGAGGAAGTGATGGGACATGCCCCAGGCATCAGGGTGTGTATGGGGTACAAGTTAGAAGCCTGGGGCCTCTAACTCCAAAGCCTGTGTACTTTGCCCCATAGGACCCCTGCAGGCACATATGAGGACACAGAGTGGAATATAGAGGACACAACCACACCCTGAGTGTTTGACTGAGTGTTTGACTCATCAGACTTTCTCATCCAGCAGGTGACAGGGCAGCGTGAGATCACTGCAGATCCTTCCAAATAAGGACAAGGTATGAAGAGATGAACTGATGGGTGGTGTTGGCCATTGCACAGCAAAGTGAATGTGCTTAAATGCACCAAATTATACACTTGAAAACAGTTAAAAATGGTTAAGTTTTTGATTAGGTGTATTTTTCCACAATTAAAAAAAATAAAAAGAATAAGAATTAAACCAAAAGTGGGAGAGAGTATGAAATGGAAGGGAAAACCACAGTAGGGAGACCAAATAAGCTTTTATGAGATTTTTTTTAAAATGTAGATATTATTCTACTTAAAAAAAAAATAAGGATATGACTTCAATAGTTAGGTATTACTTTGGGCAACCAAAAACGTTATTATATGCCTTCCATTTGATGTTGGATTTTTACTCGTGGCTGACTTTCTGTGATTTACTGGGCCTTCCAAGGAAAGCAATAAAGTCAATTAGACTCTTGTTTGCTGAAAAATAAATGCCTATCTGTTATGCTGTGTGTTTTTACTTGAACTAAAATTCCGAAAACCTCTCTTTCTAGCTAGAGTGGGCATCCTCCCAGCTTTACCAGAAAGACATAGCTGTGCATGTTTCAAGAGTCCTTCTGGGGCAGCCATATTGCCAATGTGGACTCTACATTTGGAATGGTGCTTCCTACACTGTTTTATGCTGATTATTTTTCATTTCTACGTGCTCTGTATTTGCCAAAAGGCTTCTTTGCTTAATTAGGGAAACAGGTTTGGGGAATAAAATTGCATGAACCAACAGAAAATAATTGCATCTCAGATGTGGGGTTTTAGGAAAATTGTCTGCTCATCCTTCTCTTTGGCTTCTTACCTCCATCAGCCCCCTGCCAATATGTGTCCACTGGGAAGAATATTCTAAAAGACAGCAGGTAATTAAGATGTTTTTGGCATTGAGTAAAAGTTCCACATGATTTTTCATAGTGCAATGGGTTTGAAAGCATTCCCATGTGGTATCGAGAACATCCACAACTGTCAAGTAAACTTGAAAATCAAGTTAAAATTGAAAAAAAAAAAACACACAGAGAGAAAAATAGCATTTTAAAGTAGGAAATAACACTAACAATTTAGTTTAATCCCCTCATTTTACAGTTGAGCAAACTGAGGCATGAGGAGGTTAACTAACTTGCCACAAAATTAGACAGAGCCAGAGTGGAGAGAACCCAGATGCCCTGCATCCTGTGTGTGGGTATTACTCCATTTTATTGAAGAAGAACGAAATCTGCCTGTATTTTATTTCACAGTTGTTTTCTATATATGTTCAATATATATAATCAAAATGTAGTTAGATTTGTTTAAGAAAAAAGCATTTCAGTTATGAGCATAATTATACTTATAAAGCCACCACAGTATAATATCATAATACTAACATAATACTAAGCTAGTTCAACAATTAGGAAAAAAAAAAGGCAACTTAAAATTGGGGAACCAAACTGAAGAAGTAATGAGATGTGGAATTATTTCATTCATTCATGTATGAATTTATTCCACAAGCACAGCCCTTCAGTTTGTTGACAACAGATGAGGGTGAATAGACCATTCTCAACCCACATTGTAGCCAGAGAAACAGAACACGGAGCCAAAAACATAGGACATGAGCGATAGTGTCGCCGGAGTGCTGCAGTGATGGGGACACGCCTCAGGCGTGGAGCTCTTTATGCTGGTGCTTCAGTTCAGACCCGATCCAAACCTTCCCGGGGCACCTACGAGGGGGAGGTGAAGTGAACCCAGCCACTGCCCTGGGCGAGGGGGTGTCTGCAGTCTGATTGGACAGAGAGAGACTGGAAGATGATGTTTCTGTTATACATCACCCCAGAAGAGGCGTTGTGTAGGGTCACATGATGGAGAGTTCCAGAAGCACTTTACGGTCAAAAGCAGCCCCTCTCCACGAGTCAAGAACATGAAGGAGGGAACTGGGGCCTGTGTGTTTCTTCCAGAGGAAGAATGAAAAGCAAAGGGATACAAGCTTTCAGAAACTCGGAGAGACAAAGACCATGAGCAACCAGGGAGCCTCCTGCGGACGGTGAGGAGATGAGGAGCCACAGAGGGTTCTGGGGACACAGAAGACTTTCCACCTCCACACGATCACTCTGCCAGCGAGAGGAGGCTGGCACAAGAGGACACTGGAGAAGTTCAAACAAGACATGACCAGACCATGAGCCAGAGCAGCAGCCCTGGACAGGGAGAGGAAGGAGGAGATGTCAACAAAGAGGAACGTGGTGGCTTGGACGGGACATGGAGGACCCAAGAAGCTCGGCTGTCGCTCTCACCTCAGTCATTGGCTGGATGTGCGTGTCATCAGCTGAGATGACAAAACCGTAGATTTGGAGTCAAGAGAAAGGCTGTTAGTGATTAAATCAAGCTACAGGGCAACATTCATGATTGCATGCGATGCATGTAAGAAGTTGTGTCGTGTAAAAGGTTCTGTTCATTTATGTAGGGAATGGTTACGTCATTACCAACAGCAGCAAGATTAATAATTAATTTCCATAACTATTAAGTTAAATAAAACATTTTCCTGAGTGTCTCCTGTAAGGGCCTAGCCTCACTGCAGAGGGATGCTATCCCACCTAGCTTACAGAGTAACCTAAGCAAAGGTCATAATTGGATGAGAGAAGTCCTAACCCAGAATCCCAAGTTCTTTCCAGGCCCGTGTGCTGTAATATCACGTGTTTTACTGTGAACTGGTTATCTGTGAGCTGTATGATAGACCTGTGTGATGACTCGTGGAAGCCCCATCAAAGTTCCCATCAGTCCCACCCCAGGAGCTGTGGGTCCCATGATTGGGAGGGGTACAGAAGGGCCCTCTTGCCACTCCCCCAGCCCTCTAAGGACCTCTAGACTCCAAATCTGATGAGGTCCCCAACACAGTGTCCCGTGTAGCTCCCAAGCACACCTGTTCCCCATGGCAGTGGCCATCCTCTCCTCCCCTGGCTCCCCTGGCTCCTGGCCAGAGCTTCCGCCAGCCTCAGCCAGCCTGGACAGCTGCCACGGTCCTAGGAAGCTGCTTCCAGGGGGCTGAGCCTGCCCCCGGTGCCAGGCCACCCAGGTATCCCCCGGGAGCTCCTGCATCACAGGCTCACTGTCTGCCTGTTGAGGCCCAGAGAACCACAGCCAGGGGTCACCGATATTTGACAGAGGAGCCATCCTGCCTGCTTCCCGTGCACGCCCAACCCCACTCAGCCAGGTTCACGAGGACTATGAGCTGACCTTTGGCTTAAGTCACATGACGTGCCTGCCTCCCCTTCACTTAGAGCAAGCCCTTTCCCGTGTGTGTCCTTGGTCTTCAAGCAGCCAGACAGCCAGGCAGCTGCCCACCACCACCCTCGTTCTCTTACCTTCCTGAATTTTCCACCGACTGAGGACCGTGGGACTGCTGCAGGTGTGGGCTCACTGAGCACCTCGGAAGCCTGGAAGCCTCCCTCCTCACTCCTGGCTGGTCTCTAGTTTTTTCCAGACTCTGTTTCCCTGTTTCTGGCAGCACCTCCTCACATTTTTTGTACATGTAAAGCTCTGTTTGTGGAATGCCTTCTCTTGTTGGGGTGCAAGCTCCACGCAGGCTCGGTTTTTTGCGTGTTTTGTTCAGAACCCACTAGAGTGCTGCAAATAGCAGGCGCTCGATAAGCGTTTGTCGGTTTATGGCACAAACGCACAGGCAATGATGGTGCTGAGCCCTCGGTGACAAATACCTGAAATTCATAGAGAGCATTTCAGAGCTCGCGGTGGACCTTCCAGTGCATGGTCTTCTTGACCCCATGAGAACCCTGGTGGGTAGTCAGGCTCTCTTCACCCCATGAGGATCAAGACAGTTAGAAAGGTTCACGGGCCTACCCCAGGGGCACGGTTCTGGAGGATACTTGGCAGACCCACGACTCGAGTTCAGGTCTTCTGGCTCCTGTCCAGGATTCACTCGCTTCCAACAGTCCTGCCCTGAATGACTTTGCAAAGTTCACAGAGCTAATTCAATCAGTGGTTAACGCTGATGCCCTGCCTGCAGGCCGGCGTGAAGGGCTCCATCAGCCCAGACTGCTTCCCAAGAGGACTCAGTACACCGTGACTCAAAACCATTGGAAATACGTCGAATATTCCAGAAAAAAAAAAAAAAAAAAAAACCCTACCCAAACACTCAAGAAACATGAGCTAAAAGGAGGCAGTATTTGAAATAAAGAACTGTTGTAATAGCATCCCAGTTGTCTGTGTCATCATCTAAAATATCATTTATTGCTAATCGGTAACATCAAAATCTGGCAGCGAGGAAGCTGGTAGCGCAGGGAGACTGCTAAGACGTACTGCAGTTTGTTTGTTTTTTTTTAAATCTCCTAAATCAGTCCTCAGTTCTAGAATTTGGCTTGCCTGACTCTGCTCCTGACCTGGGGCAGCTTCCCCGACCGGTTCTTGCCAAAATACCTTTCACACCCGGCTCTCCATCCAAGCGAATGTGGGTGGCAAGTTTTTTTTTTTTTTTTAAAGACCTTAACACCATTAGTTTCCCTTTGCTGACTTCACATCAATCGCCTCCGTCCTTTGGGAGAAGGAGGGTACGTCTCTGGCGCTGGCTAAGATGACAGCACTTACCGTAGATGATTTTGCATTTTAATTTACGGGGTGAGTGATGGCGATGGAAGGATGCGGCTTCCTGCCTGGGCTTGCCTCATGCTGCGACGAGCTCGGATACAAGTTGTTCCATCTCAATCGGATTCTCCTCCTAAAACCCGTTAATAATTTTTTTTTAAAGTCGTGTTATATAGGCTTGTATGGTCTCTTTATAGTTTGCTGTAAACGATTTTAGTTGCCTCTTCAATCTTTGTCTTTCCATTTCTAATTTTGGGGTTTAAAAGTGACTTTTAAGAGCCGAAGGAAAACACAGTTAAGTCGAGGATGAAAGGGAAGGAGAGCTATGGCACTGCGTATAGGAACGATGTCCCGCTTAAGTGGGACAGAGCCGTTCTCCTGTCCCCGCGGTTTACAGCCCCGCGGAATAAGGACGCTGCAGCTCCCGGCCGCTCGCGCTTTTATGGGGCCCTTTCATCCCGAGCATGGAAACGTCGCCAGCTTTCTCGGGGAGCCTTGCCTGTGTCCCTCGGGCTCTGGGGGGGGGGGCGGGGAGGAGCCCCGAGGGAAGAGCAGGGCTGAGCTCGTGAGGCTGCTCCAGGCTGCTCTGCCCATCTGTCCAGCAGGTGCACAGATGGCACGGACGGACAAGCAGCCATGGAGAAGATGCTGCCGGCGACAGGGACAGTCCCCCGGCCCTGTCCTGTCTGCTGGGCTCCGAGGGAGCTCTGCGAGGAGGGGACCCCAGAGAAGCCATTCGGGGGGCGTGGGGATGGGAGCTCCGGCCTCCCTCGGAAATGGTGCCACATGATCTACCTGTAACGCTCTACCTGGCGAGCGCGACCAGCTTCCAGGTGGCCCGGGCGAGGGTCTCTGGATCCCAGGGCTGGCCCAGGGGGACGCACGCTGTGGCCGTCGGGCTGCTCTCTGATCAGCGCTGCGTGAGTCCACGACCTGCCCCCTTCACAGACGGGCACGGAGGAGACGCGCCACGCCGTGCGGACCGTGTGGAGAGAAGAGCGCAGCGGTGACATCTGAGCAGGGCCATTGCAAGAACTGGGTGTTGTGATTCCCTGTCGCCATGTGTATGCAGGGTCAGAGACCTTTGACAAGTTCTTCTTTCTTTTTTTTTAATATTTTATTTATTTATTCATGAGACACAGGCAGAGTCAAAGACACAGGCAGAGGGAGAAGCAGGCTCCCTGCAGGGAGCCCGATGCGGGACTCGATCCCGGGACCCCGGGGTCACCCCCTGAGCCCAAGGCAGACGCTCAACCGCTCAGCCCCCCAGGGGTCCCCGCCTTTAACAAGTTCTTAGTGAACCTGACGACATCCTTCTCATTTCCTGGATAAAGAAATGGACTCTGAGGCCGGATGGTCTGAGATGGCGCAGCTGCTCAATGGGGGACGCGACAGCCGACCACAGACACCTGCCTCCCAGCTCAGAGCTCTCCTGTGCACTCCACTGCTTCTAGAAGGTGGCAGCCTCCCTTGCGTCACAGTGAATGATTTCTTAGATGTCTTTGTCTGCACCACACACCGGAGCCTGCACACAGCAGGTGCTCAATAAATGCTCAGTGAATAAATAATGAATACGGATGAGCAGAAGGATGCAGGGGTAAATGAGGACTCACTGTCACTGTAAGTGATACGCGGTCTTAAAACCTGGAGGCTTATAATTCAGCAAAAACATTTCTTAGGTAAAAGAACACCTGGGCCAGAGGACCTCCCTTCCGTCCCCCCACCGCGCGCCCCAAACAGGAAGGGCACCACAATAAAGACTCCCCAGTTCCCCAGTCCATGAAGGACGTGGTGGCAGGCGCCTCCGCAGGACACGTGTGCCTCGATGGGAGCAACAGGAGCTTGGGGCGCCCTGAATGACTGCAGGTGCAGCCCCCCACCCCCACCGGGCACCTGTTAAGGGCAATTGAGCCGTGCGGTGAATGAGCCGGGTTGCCGACCTGGGCCTTGAGCTTGCGCTTTGGAAGCGCCCTCGAGGCCCTCCGCTCCTGTCCTTGTCGCTGCCTGTGCCTGCATCGGGCTGGCCCCCCCTCCTAGAGCGCAAGGTGCGGCTCGTAACCCAAGTTTCTCTGCCCCATGCATCTTCACCCCGGCTTCCAGAATGGCCCTCCTAGAACACTCGGTGATCCTGTCTCGCTCCTACGGAGAACCCTTCTGCCCTCACCTATAGAAGCACACGGACACTTCGGGACATGGGCAGGGAGCGTGAATTGCAAGAAATGCCCCAGGTTGCTTTTCTGTTTTGTGTGGTTTTACACCAGACGTGATACATCTCAGATGAACGTACAGACCGTGCAGCCAGACGTCCTGGTGCCGAGTCTTGGTTCTGTGGCTTACGAGCCTCGTGGCCTTGGGCAGGTCATGTGCCCTCACCTGGAGAAGGGGTACTAAGCACACGTACGCCGTCGGGCACGGGGAGGATGAAGTGGGTCAGGGCGGCCCAAGGGCTTCAGAGGGCACAGGCCCAGCTCCAGGGTAGTGTTCACGCCGGAGCCGCCGCAGTCCTCATGGCAGAGAAAGTCCCGTCTGCCGGGCACACAGAAAGGAGCCCCCGGGTGTTGCTGGAGCTCCCTGCCGCAGCCCCGCGTTTCCTGGAGATGCTGGGGTGGGCACCTAAGGGAGGGATGGGCTCCCGGGCTCAGGGCTGCAGGGAGGCGTCCATGTGCCCAGAGACCTGGCTGCCTGGCTGCCTGCCTGCGCCCGGGGCCCTCGACCTGGCCAGGATCCTCCCCGACTGTCCCCCCAGCAGCTTCTCTCCCTTGGTCACCCTTCCACACCATCCCACCACTCAGCCCACGCTGAGGCTTAGCTTCCTCCCTGGGAGGCTTTTTTTTTTTTTTAATAGTAATCACTTTATTTAAAATTTTTTTTTAATTTAGGAAAGCTCATTTTACACGAGTTTCCAACTAATTATTAGAGTCAGAAACAAAGAAAATAAAACCAGAGAAAATCCCCTGTAAAAAAAAAAAAAAAAAAAAAAAGGAACATTTCTATAGGTGAAAAAACAGTAGTCTGAGATGCCTGGGTGGCTCAGTGGTTGAGCGTCTACCTTCAACTCAGGGCGTGACCCCGGAGTCCTGGGATCGAGTCCCGCATCGGGCTCCCCGCATGGAGTCCGCTTCTCCCTCTGCCTGGGTCTCTGCCTCTCTGTGTGTGTCTCTCATGAATAAATAAATAAAATCTAAAAAAAAAGAAAAGAAAAGAAAAGAAAAGAAAAAGAAAGAAAAGAAAAAAACAGTAGTCTTAACACCTGAACATCCAAGTCTAAGTCTAGTTCCACCTCTCCTAGTGAAGACCACGATCAACCTTGAGATCTGATCTGTTCCTGTCATTCTTCACGGAGTAGATGAAATGTGTTAAGGTGTCTTTTTAAATCTCCTAAATCAGTCCTCAGTTCTAGAATTTGCCTTACCTGACTCTGCTGGAATAGACCTAAAGTGGCAACCAACTATCTCAACAAGTTGTGCTTTTTTTAAGACCTGGTCTGGTTGATAGGTTGAAGTGTCTTTTGTATCTCTGAAGTGTATTAACTTGTAATTGGAATAAACCAACCTCTGGAGCATCCATACCTTGAACAGGTGAATCTCCTCCATCATCATCACTCCCTTTTCTCTTTCCTCTGTTTCGAACGCTCTGAATTAAGTTTTTGTGACTATTACAAATGTGAAGATGCCTTGTGCTCTTCTCCAGCTCGATGTTCACCTTCTCCAGGGACAGGCCTCACCCCTCTGCCTCTGCCCCTTGCCCTGGAGTTAGGACCCGATGTTGCCCAACACCTTTTTGACTCAAAGACCAAGTTGTCCTTTGAGAAACTCTGGTACCAAATGGGAGGCAAAGAAGAAGTTCACTCATCTCAGATTCTTCTACGGCAAGGACAACAAAATACAAAGTGGTATCTCCATCAACTCTGGTCCTGTAGAAACATCTTGCTTGGGCCCCTGCCGCCCCCCTGCAGGGTGGGTCACCCACCCCCCCCAGTGCCCACCCCACCACCCACCTGCCTTTCCTGAACATCAAGGACCTGCACCATCATACCAGTGATGCCTCCCCTTTTCCAACCACAGTAGCCACCTCCTGTTCATCCTTCAAAGCCCATATCCAATGTCCCCCATCTTCTGGAATCTCTCCCCATAGAAAGTTCCTTCCCCTAGACTTACCTCCAAAGTTATTGGCTGTCAGAGCAAAAGGAAAGATCCAGAGGTTGCCCAGGTTGCACAACAAACAAAAAAGCCAGGGAGCACCAGAGAGGACTACCCTCATGTCTGCAGGGAGCCAAGCTTCCCGGATACCTCGCGCCCAGGACTGACTGGAGCAAGAGCCGGGTCTGCTCCCTTCGTACATGGTTTTTCCGTGACAAAAATCACACCCCTGGCCTCGTGATGCAGCTAAAAGATGACTCTTTTCCTTTGGTTACTGCAAACAGCCAGTTCTGAACATTTAACTTTCACAGTGGTGAGATTTGGGGGTTGGAAATGTCTCCCCTCCTGGTGCCGTGGATGGGGTCCCGCGTTCTGGAATCTGATTCCCGGATCCTTCTGAGCCTCTGTCTCCACACTGGATGCTGGGCGCTGGGCTACTGGGGAGGCAGAGAGGAAGTGCAGGATGGATGCTACGTCCTTCCTGCCCTCTGGCCAAATAGAGCACTTGCTCCATTACCATCCCTGACACCCTCCCACCCCACCGCATTGCTCTATTGTTGCTGGTGCTCAGGCAAGGGTGGCTTTGTCTTTTGACAGCTCTAATAAAGAGGACCGAGTGCAGGGGGGATTGATGGGGGGATTTTTGCCCTCAAGGATGCCCTGGTGTTCCTTTCCCAAATGGGCTTGTTTTGGCTGCACCGGAGCTGCCTCGACTTGAAAGGTACTTGATAACTTGATGGCTTTTTCTTACCCTCCGGGCTCTCATTCCAGCTACCCGGCAGCCAGACTTCAGGAAAACCAGTAACAGGGTGAAACAGAAGCGTCTTCTTTCCCAGAATATTTGTTCCTGAAGGTCTAGCAAATAAATTGCGTTTCTGTTAATAGACGAAGAATGATCGCCCTGCATCTTCATTCAGAGCATAGCAGCTCACAGGACACGCTCACCTCTACTCTCCCACTGAATTCCCACAATGACCCCGTGAGTCAGGCAGGGGGAAAGTGTCTCCGTTTCAGAGCAGAGAAATCCGAGGCCCCGAGAAGCAGGTGGCTTGTTTAGGTGACACATGCTAATGGAATAGCTGGCAGGAAAAGGAAGTCTAATAGGTTCCGATTTTCTAAAAATTACACCCTGCCGAAATGAAAATAATTGTCTTCCCCATTTAAGGAAAATCACTTTCTGAAAATGCGTTATAATGGTGATAGTCACTACCCTGGAAGCGCCTACGACCAACCGGACACGTTATTTACATCCGTGTTCTTCTCAGAAACATTGTAGAAAGCGGGTTTTAGACCCCGTAGACCGCTGAAGCTCAGAGCAGTCAGGCCACTTGCTGAGAGGCACGGAGCTAGCAAAGGAGAGATGCTGGGGTTCCAGCGCGGGGTGCCCAGGGCGACTCCAGGGGACTCTGGAGGCCAGCGGGGAGCACAGCGGCCACAGGCCCGTGCAGGACGTCTTGCTCAGAGAATTAAGTCAGACACAAGTCCAGGCGCTGGGACTGGGCTCCCCGGAGCTCCCTGGGGCCGTGGATCCTGGAGGACAGCCAGCGGGGCACCGGGGCTGGGCCAGGGCCTGCGGGATTCGGTCTACGGAGCACGGGGTCTCAGTTTTGCGAGGCGAGCCGAGCGCAGGCCGTGGCTGGCAGGACGGTTGCACGACCGTGGGAGCCGACCGTGTCCCCTGACTGAGCTGCACGTGGAAATGGGAGGACTGGCCGCGTGCATGTCGTGCATTTGCCACGGGGAAAAGTGGGTTCAACTCTTAGAGCGACTCAGACCAGCTTGTCTGCTCCCTGGGCGTGTTCACGCTGTCCCTGCTGCCGGGAGGCCCCGCTCTGCCCCCGCGGGCCCAGGCTCACAGCCAGCAGACGTGTGACAGCCTCCCCAACTCTTTCCGAACCCCTAGAAAGTGCCGTCTCTTTCTAACTCGAGTTATTCAGGTGGCATCTTCCCAGACCTGCTACACCGCTGTGGCCCTCAGTTTCTAATGTCACCTCCCTGTGGGTGAACTCCAAGTGAGCTACAGTTGGCCTCCAGCCACGAGCACGGAAGCTCCCCCGTAGAAGGTGCTGGAGGCTGACGGTGAGCGAATGCATGAGCACATGTCATGCTTCCCCGCATCTTCTTGACGCATTAAGACTTTTCTTTTCTTTTTTTTCTTTTAAACAACTTTATTTTTTTTTTATTTATGATAGGCACACAGTGAGAGAGAGAGGCAGAGACATAGGCAGAGGGAGAAGCAGGCTCCATGCACCGGGAGCCCGACGTGGGATTCGATCCCAGGTCTCCAGGATTGCGCCCTGGGCCAAAGGCAGGCGCTAAACCACTGCGCCACCCAGGGATCCCCAGCATTAAGACTTTTCAAGTGCCAACAGGAAGTGCACAGTTCAGAAGAGACTCTCCACAGGAGGACCAAGACCCGAGGTGGTGGCAATCGCGATGCAGAAGCCAGATCCGAAAGTCAGAACCAACCGCTCACGGAGCAGCCGTTTCCAGAAGGGCCCTTGGCATGTTCCACTTGCTTGCTGCATCATACCTGCTTCGTGAAGCATCACTGCTATCCCCGTGGGCATCACGGGTCTCATCCAAAGGCCAAGTACAAGGCCTTGGCACTTTGGATGGATTCAGAGCTAGGATCTGAATCAGATGAATGGGACGCCTGTGTACACGAGTAACCACTCTCTCGTCTGTCTGTCCTGCTTTAGGCACATCACCCATGACACGACGTCTACTGTTGGCCATACGGTTGGCGTCAGCCTCACCTCCACTGCTGTCTTTGGAATACGAGGTCAGGCTAGGGCGGAGGAACACGTGGAGCGTGTTCCAGTATATTCAACTCCAAGGTGATAAGCACATCTTGTGCAAGTTGTACTGGCATCTCCTTTGGTGGGGCGTGGGGGGTGGGGTAGGGCGACATGGAAAGAATCACTTCATTAAGTTAATAATATGAAAAATAATTAATTTTAGGCTCTTATTTCATGAAAACGGCAGATATTTTAAAACTGGTTTCCTGCAATGTTTATAAAATGCTAACGTGAACTATAATAAATTATAAATATAATATTTAAAACCCCCAAGGAGTCAAAAATCTCAAAATAGCCTGGTGGCAAAGGAACAAAGCCTGACATCTCTGAGGTTCATCAAAAATTAGAATGGGCTCCAAAGAGTGAAGAAGGGCAGAGCTTCTGATCTTCACACACACTCGAGAGTGAGCTCGTTTACACTCTTGGCCACTTTGTTGATACCTGTGGCGTCCCCGTAACACTCAGCTCATAACAGACGTTGAAAATCTCTCTCGAGTGTACAGTTGCTAGAATGGAACTGGCGGACAAAGCATCCAGCCAAGAGCAAGAGACTGGTTTCATCCCACATCTGGCCCTCCAGGGCTGTGCTGCCTCAGTCTACCTGGCGTCTCTGAGTTTATCTGGCAGCTGAGAATGCTAATCGAAGGTGATTAGCGTCTCTGTCCACCCAGGACTGTCTTGGGTTTAGCTCTCGAAGTCCCAGGAAACCCTTCAGCTGGTCACGCTTCTGAAGAACAGCAGAGAAAGGTCTGGAGGAGGGTAGAGACCCACAACCTCAGACGTCCTCGCTGTGGCTGTGACCCGGTTACCGTGTGCCAGACCCCGCTCTCTGGCACGGGTCCTCCCAGAGCACCCGAGGAGACTCCCAGGAGCTTCCTGGCCTCGCTGCAGGCCCAGCACCTCCTCTGCTCCTGGTGGACGGTGGAGGGTGGACGGTGCAGCTCTGGGGCATTAGAGAAATCTGGAAAGCAACAGGGTGACTTTACCCTAAAGCCCCCATGTGTCCGATTACAGGACAGTCCTCTGCTCAAAGATTATGTCCTTCCACTTTTCAGGATGAAATCATCCTTTCTTTTGTGAAGAAGTGATAGTTTCTTAATTCCCTGTTTGGCAAAAGGAGGAGTTGTCGCCCACATTTCAGTGTCCCCTCCTCGTTTGGAGACGGCCCTTTTCTGTGAGATCCCGAAGGAGGGAAGCCCTGCAGACCTCCACCTGCTCCACACAGCTCAGCCTCCCTTCCCAGCTTCCCCTGGCCGGCCCTTGACCTCCCCAGCGTCTTCCTGATGCACGTGGCCAGGGTCAGGCTACTTCCATGAAAATACCTGTTTCTTTGAAATTCTCTTTCCACTCAAATCCCACAAGAGCACAGTCACTGGCCTGAAGAGGACGCCTTCAGAGCTGGCCATTTGTACTTTGCCTTTCGGTTTTTGTTTTTGAGGGCTGTTGTTGGTTGCTTTTTTTTTCCCCCTCAGGTAGGTTAGAAGTTTGTTAAGTTAATCAAAAATAGCTTAATTTCCTGCATTGAAATAACTCTCAGGTTGGCCTAAGGTGAGGAGCACTCAGAATCCCACTGGAACCCTCCCTCCTGGGAAAACAAAGTCCTCTCTCCTCACCCACCTTCAGGGACAAGAGAAAAGCCAAAGAAAATCCCCAAACTCTAGAAGGTTTACTGGGGACCAGTTTATACTCAATCTTCCACTTGATTTTGGGGTTGGACGAGTAAGCGAGGGATCTTTAGTCTCACTGTAGAGAAGGTTGGAAAGTTTAAGTAACTGGCTCAAGGTCCCAACACTAGTAACCAGCTGAGATTTGACCCCAGTGAAATAAAACTTACAGGGGCAGGTGTGTGGGGGGTGGGTGCTTCCCAGTGACCCGAAGCATCCATGCAACGGCCTTCCTGTTTCCCAGGCATTTCAGGGTGTTTCACCCATTTGTTTCGCTCTCCAAGTGAATGGGGTGCCACATGCTCTGCAGGTGATACCTTTCCTCCCTGAAGACTCCCTTGGGTTTCAGGGGGTCCAGAACCCCAGGAGGGGTTTCCCACCCTCCCGGCCTTCACCACGTGCTGGCTCCAGACCCCGTGACCTGCCCAGGTGTGAGGTCTCCAAAGAAAGGGCTTCGGGGAGGTTCAGGCTAAGTTAGTTTATAGGCCTCACAGCCAGTTACTGGAGAACACTGTCCACGGGGCGGGGACTCTCCTGGTGAGAAGCCCCCCGGGGCGGGGTCCTACGTCATGACAAGCAAACTTAGATAGATCCTAAAGAAGGGGTCAAGGCTCTGTCTCCCTGTTTCCTTTACCCTTGTGTCCGCCCACCTCCAGCTATGCTCTGGCTCCTGAGCCCGTCATGTCCCGGAGGCAGCTGTTGGCCCAGCTCGACCTCCTCACCCACGAAGACCCTCGTTCCCACACCACCAGCCCACAGAGGCCGACTGCCTCCACCAGCTCTGTGCCTCATGCTATTCCAGGCATCACCTGGGGTAGCCCTTGCTCTAAGCCTGAGCGAAGACAAAAACTATGTGGCACATTTTACAGACAAGGAAACCAAGGCACAGAAAAGTTGGCAGAAGTACCCAGTGGCTTCCAGCCTGGACCTCCCGTCCCCAGAGCCCAGGGCAACCGACCACTGGGCTGCTCGCCTGACAGGCTTCTCATTCTCGGGTGCTCTGGCGGCCTTGCTCCGGGGCAGGCCCAGCCTGTGGCCACCCCAGGTCTGTCACCCCAAACCCACGTCCTGAAGCATGGGTGTCCCTCCCCACTGCCTTCTCTGCTCCCCCTCCTTCCTGACTTCATCCCTTGGCTGTGGCTTCTGCACCACTCCAGCCCAACCTTCTTCCCACCTCTCAGAGGCCCTGTCGGCCTCTCCTGCAGCCTCCTCTTCCCTGATGGGATTCCTTCCAGAAGCTTCATCTTGGCTCTTGCCACGGTGATAAGCATTTCTTATGAGATCTCCCAAGGGCACAGGGGAGCTGGCTCAAGGGACAGAGAAAGATGGCAGGGGCACCGAGAGATCTAGAGAGAGATTTGTCCCCATTGAAGCTGAAGACGCACCCCCTGTAGCCTTACTCATCTGCATGGGGAGCAGTTGAGGGATGGGTGTGGGGTGCATCTGCTGGGGTGTTAGGCCAGGGGCTGGGCCGCAGGGCAGGATCTCAGCATCCTGTGGCTCCCTCCTGTCCTCACCGAGGGCCCTGGAGCCAGGAAGCCGGTTTGCACCAAGCAGGCCAGGGAAGCCCAAGCAGGCAGTGGACACATCACAGACCCCCCAAGAGTGTTGCAGACAGATCGGAAGGACCGAAAGTTGAACAGGTATCCGCAGCAGGTGGTCCTCAGGCAGGCTTCATAAGAGAGAGCTGGTTTCGGAGGAGCCCGGGATCGGGAGACACACCACCAGGGCCTAGTTTCCTTATCCCCAGTGTGTTCAACAGCGCCCTGTCCTCAAGTCCGGCGTGAGGTGAGGGTGTTTGCAAAGACCCCCGCTCCCGTGAGCAGCCTGGCCTGGAGGCGCCCTCACGCCCCAACATCCAAAGCCTGGGAGGCATCTGGTGCTCCGCAGTGGGTACTGTTGTGGCTCAAGTTTAAAACTCTGAACGGTTATTTCTTTATTTATTTTTGCTAATAATGCGATGCGACGTCCAAGCGTAAGTGTGTCTCTCTTTGAGAAATAAAATGGGAACGTCTGTTAGAGGAAAGAAACAAAGCTTTGTGTTATATTGACAATGATGGAAATGAAAGGCAGCGTGTTGCCAAAATCCTCGTATACTGAGCAGCCAGGCCAGGGGCACAACGTCACATGAAGAATGGGCTTCCCTGGGTGTGTTCACATACCGAGGGTCTAACCGCCGAAGGAGCGTTGCCCTGTCAGAGAGGAAGAAAAATCCCTCATCTTGTTTTGGCTTGTGCGACCGGGAGGGTTGGATTTTGGAAAGAAAGCCTGTATTTATGCACAACCTTCGGTTGATTTACTGCCCATGACAAGGCAGCCTGAACGGGGGGGCCTGTCTCCCGGGCTCCCCACCTCGCCTCTCCTGCTTTGCAAGGACTAGAAAGCACGACCTGTCAGACGCCTTCCAAGTGCGACCTCAACTGCTCTCACGGGGAGCGAGTGGGGAAGGAGCCACCGAGGCTTCAGAAGCGTTGAGGATGCGGGGTTCACGGTGCTCCGTGGGGGGAGCCCACCAACCACAGCTGGGCCGCAGGGTGGCCCTCGGATGCAGTGAAGCTGGAAGGTGCCCGCGAGGAAGGGCTGCCTGGACGGTAACTGTGCTCCAGGTGATGACCACTCGTCACTCGCCATCTCAGGAAGGGAATCGTGTTGTGGGGACCTGAGGACGTCTCTGCACCCCCCTCTCCCGGTCCTACGGGCCCACGGTGTCAGGACCTGGCCGCAGGACCCTATGGGGGACCAAGGAGTGGTGTTCCTGACTTTGGCCTCCTGGCTCTCTTATGGGGTCAGGGCCTTCCCGGTTCCTAGAAGTGAGGGTCTTGCGCCCCTGCTGTTCATTTCAGTGGACGTTCAGCGGTTCCCTGGATGGCTGATGTGAGACTGAGACATGGTTCCTGGGCCAGGCCGGACGCCCGGTGCAGGGCACTTGTCACAAACCGTGGCCGAGACCTGCTTCTCCAAGCTCTCGCTTGATTCCAGGATTCCAGGAGGTGGCCAACCCCGTGTCAACAGTGTGCCGGGGGAAGGCCCACGTAAGAATAAAAGACAAGAGCAGGGTGCTACGGGAAGTCAGCACAGGAGCACCAGCCCATGGGATGGGCGGAGGGTTGGGGGGACAAGGCGGGTGGGAGCAGATGGGAGAGTTTCTAAAGAAACAGACAAATAACCCAAGCCTCGAGCGACAAGGACGCGCTGGGTGTTAGCCAGCTCGTCGACAAAGAGCAAATTCTCATCCTTGGCTTTTGAGTGACTGAAGAGGTTGGCCGGGTGGGAGCCAGACTGCGTCACGGAGATGGAGCCGGAGCCAGGGCACCCGCTGCAAAGGCGGGAAGACTCCCGCAGACCTCGTGCAGGCGTGTGGGCCAAGGGGAGTGGATGTTTGCGTCTGACGCTCACCCTGCAGGCCAGGGAATGGGGGGCAGGCGGGTGTTGTCCAGCAGACGGGAGGCACCTGTAACCTGCACACAGGAGGGCTCAGTGGGAAAGAGAAGCAAAGGGAGCGAGTGTGCATGGAGAGGCCGCCCCAGCGACAGGACACAGGAGAGAGGAGGCTGGCGAGGAGGCTGGCGATGAAGGGCTTCCAACCGCCCTGCCCCGCTGGGAGCCCTGGCCGGGCCACTGGGGCGTCCTGGAACAAGGGGAGCCCACCTGAGGCCTCGGGGCGGACAGGGCAGGAGTGGTGTCCGTGTGAGCCCCCCAGCAGACCTGGAGGTGTGGAGGCCGGTGGGCCCCGTGAAGCCCCCCAGGAGCAGGTTCTCTTGAAGGGAGACCAGGGTGGGAAGCTTGCTCCCGGGGACCCTCTGGGGCTCAGGCTTCTGCCTTGGGCCCGAGCTGGGAGGGGTGGTGGAGCAGCGAGAGGTGGGGGCGCTGGAGGGGGCCAGGAGCTGTGAGACGCGGTGACTTAATCAGAGCACAGAGAGCTCAATGGTGAGCTCGAGGTCGACCAGAGGGCCCTGAGGATGCCTCCGGAAACCCAAGAGGAGAGGCAGCTCGAGGTTTGTGCCGGAACCCGGAGACGTGAGGCGGGAGGAGAGGTGCACGCAGAGCAGGCTGGGCGAGGAGCCGGCCCGGGCACGCGTGTGAGGAAAGCTGCTTGCAAACACCGAGCGGGGCGCCGGGTGGCCCAGCTGGGGAGCGGCTGCCCCCGGGCCAGGCTGGACCCGGCCCTCCCAGGCCTCCTCGGCCTGCCTCACCCTTTGCTTCACCCACACTGCGCGGGGACGGGCTCTTGGGCCGCTCGGTCTCCCACCGTAGCTTCGCTGCTTCCGTGGACACTCGCCCACTTAGAGCCCAGGCCTGGATACAGGAAGGAAGGAGGGAAGGAGGGGAGGAGGGAGGAAGGGAGGGAGAGAGGAACGAAGTTTTTGAAATCAAGTACACAAAATTCAGTAAGAGTAAGGATTCGATAAGCGCGCTTTACAGAGAAGGGGTGAGCGGCGGTGGCTCTCCTGACCGCGGCTGACAAGCGCCGTGGGGACCCACTCAGTGTGTCCTAGTGAGCCAGCCGGGACTCCGTGCGCTTCGGCCACAAGCCTCGAGCTCCCAGTCACCTGCAGCGGTGGCCTTAGAGGTCCGGCTGGTGTTATAAAGTGAAATCGAGGAAGCGACGAGCCTCCTTCTAAGCCCCGAATCGTGCTGGTCATGTTGTGCAGCTTCGGCTTCCTCTTCTTGCTGGAAGTCCACAGGCCCTGCTGTCTACGGCCGTCGGCCGATTGCGCAATGCCAAGGGGGTGCTCTCCGCGAATGTGGGTCATCAGCCTGAATAAGCCTCAAACCCTCCCCCTGAAAATAGCTCAAGAGGGCAACAATGGCATATCTGCTTTTAAAAGACGAGATTTAAAGGCTGCCCCTTCCTTCTTATCTCGAAATCGGCCACCAGGGCAACACGGTACCCCACAGACCCCATTTCTGCCACATGGACTAGTCGCCCCCCAGGGAGCAGGTGGGGACTCGGTTAGCAAGCCTGCGTCTGGGGAGAGGCGGGGGGCGGGAGATGCAGCACGGAAACCTTGTTTTTTTTTTATTGCAATGATGTGTCACAGTTTCCACAAAAAAGCAAGGGAGGCCTCCACGGTGTTTGCAAAGTAGCCACTTTAATATGCGCAAAAGGAAAAAAGGAAGTCAGTGAATTCACTGGACGTTCCCTGGACCTTGGCCGGAGCCCCAGCAATGCAGGAAGGTAAGGAGGAAAGCTTTTGAAGTAGGCCAGTTAGGACCCCGTGTGCCCGCGTGTGCACGCACAAAAGAAGTAAAAAGTATGTGCGCTGAGCCGTAGGTATTTTTTGTCTAAAATGTGTACAAGACGGAACCTGGGGGGCTCAGGGGCTGAGCACCTGCCTTTGGCTCAGGGCTTGACTCCGGAGTCCCAGGGTCGAGTCCCACATCGGGCTCCCTGCAGGGAGCCTGCTTCTCCCTCTGCCTGTGTCTCTGCCTCTTTCTCTCTGTGTGTCTCTCATGAATAAATAAATAAAATCTTTTGAAAAAATAATAATAAAATAAAATAAAATGTGTATGAGAAAGTCACACTTTGGTTCCTCAAGAAAGGAACAAACAAATGAAAACCGGGTGAAAGCAAGTGAACGGGCACAGGATGGTGCAGGGAAGATAATCCGCTGCCCCCCCAGACAAAGGCCGTGGGGGACCAGGCTGGGGGCAGCCGAAGACTTCCTTTATGGGGTCCCCCCCTGTGGGAACACGGAGGGCTCCTCACATGTGGGGAACTCCAGGCCTTCCCGCTGGCCCCCGCAGCTCCCCTGCCCTGGGGACAGCTGGATGAGTCCAGGGGACTGCGGTGAAGTGAATGCACTAAGGGCCGGACTCCCCAGCCACTGATGCAAGCCTCAGCATCAGCCTACATGGGGGATCGCTTGTCAGGAAAGGCCACGCGGTCAGCAGACAAGGGCCACACGCGTGCTGGCGAGGTGGGCTGTGACGACAGGTGGATGCCTAGTCTCGCGATTGGGGTGGAAATCACCGCACCCTCGCTGTATCACTGATTCCCCGAGTGACCGGGGCCGGCCCACCTGCAGCAGACCCAGGACTCACAGGGAACTGCTAGTCCCAGAGCCAGGACCCTGCATGCCACAGGCACCGTGTCCCGCTCACCTTTGTAAGAGCCCAGTGGCAGCGGCGCCTGGGTTCCATCGTGTTGAGCATCCAGCTCCTGGTTTCTGTTCAGGTCATGGTGTCAGGGTCGTGGGATCAGGCTGCTCTGGACTCAGTTCTCAGAGGGGAGTCTTCTCAGGATTCCTCCTCTCCCTGTTCTCTGCCCTTCCCAGTTGTGCTCACTCTCTCTCTAAAATAGATAAATAAATCTTAAAAAGGAGAAAGAAGAAAGAGAAAGAAAGGAAAGAAAGAAAGAAAGAAAGAAAGAAAGAAAGAAAGAAAGAAAGAAAGAGGGAAGGAAGGAAGGAAGGAAGAAAGAAAGAAAGAAAGAAAGAAAGAAAGAAAGAAAGAAGGAAAAAGAAAGAAAAAGAATGAAGGAAGGAAGAAAGGAAGAAAAAAAGAAAAAGAAGGAAGGAAGGAAAAAAAGAAAGAAGAAAGAAAGAAAGAAAGAAAGAAAGAAAGAAAGAAAGAAAAAGAGAAAGAAAGAAAAAGAATGAAGGAAGGAAGAAAGGAAGAAAGGAAGAAAAAAGAAAAAGAAGGAAGGAAGGAAAGAAGGAAGGAATGAAGGAAGAAAAAAGGAGAAAGAAAGAAAAAGAAAGAAAGAAATAAAGAAAGAGAAAAGGAAGGAAGAAGGAAAAAGAAAAGGAAAAGAAGAGAAAGAAGAAAAGAAGGAAGAAAAGAGAAAAAGAAAGAAAGAAAAGAAAAGAAAAGAAAGAGAAGAAAGAAGAAAGAAAGAAAGAAAGAAAGAAAGAAAGAAAGAAGAAAGAAAGAAAGAAAAAGAAAGAGAAAGAAAGAAAAAGAATGAAGGAAGGAAGAAAGGAAGAAAAAAGAAAAAAGAAGGAAAGAAGGAAGGAATGAAGGAAGGAAAAAAAAGAGAAAGAAAGAAAAAGGAAGGAAGAAGGAAAAAGAAAAAGAAAGGAAGAGAAAGAAGAAAAGAAGGAAGAAAAAAGAAAAAGAAAAGAAAGAGAAGAAGAAAAGAAAGAGAAGAAAAGAAAGAAGAAAGAAGAAAGAAAGAGAGAGAAAGAGAGAGGAAAGAGAGAAAGAAAGAGAAAGAAAGAGATAAAGGAAAGAAGAAGAAAGAAGAAAGAAAGAAAGAAAGAAAGAAAGAAAGAAAGAAAGAAAGAAAGAAAGAAAGAAGAAAAAGAGGGAGGGAGGAGACCAATTGCAGCCGGGGACCCTCCTCCTCCGGAGCCGGCAGGAAGAGCAGACCTGCGGGGCCCCAAGCCCACAGCCGGGTTTTGAGAAGCCCCCGGGTACAGGCCAGGTATCCTGTGGGAACGGGGCAGCTCCACAGAAAACTAAGCCTCTCTCATTATTACGGAAGCGCCAATATTCAGGCTGTTTGTGGATCAGCTTGCCTCTTGGGCTTCCCGGAACCCCTTCCCAGCCCCTCTCGTGTTCTTGGGCTCGGGGGAAGGCTTGCAGGGGCTTCCCTATTCTTACAGGAGCAGATGTCTTTCCCCTGATGTCTCCCAGATCAAGCCGTTCCTGAATGCACCACAGTTCTGGCCCACGTTTCCAGGCTCATCCGCTGCTGCACCCCCCTCCCGTGCCCGAGCCGCACACAGGTCCTCCGCCCTTCCTTTCCCTGGAGGACCCCTCCTTCGAGGACAGGACCCGACGTCCCTGTGTCAAGTTGCTGCAGGAACAAAGCACCCCAGACGGAGGACGAGAAGGGCAGAAATATGTTGTGATGTAGGGGGCGGTGGGTCAGAGCGCTTCGCTGCGGCTCGGAGCGGGGTGCTCTCCCGCGTCTGTCTCCCAGCTTCCGGGATTTGCTGGAAATCTTCGCTGTTCTCTGTCTTGTGGAAGCGTCGCGCCCATCTCTGCCTCCGTGTTTGCATTCTCCCCCCGCGTGTGTCTGCACCCAAATTTCCCTATTTTTATAGGGACACCAGTCATAGTGGATTAGACTCCCCCCCACAAAGATCTCGTTCATCCTAGCCTGATATCTACAGAGACCCTGTTTCCAAATACGGTCACAGGTTGTGGAGTGTGAGGACGTGAATATATCTTTTTGGGGGGACACAGTCCATAGAGCCCCCTTTCCTGCTTCTTGCCCTGCCCCATCCCAGCCAGCGCAGCCTGGCCCACCCTCCAGGGGCTCCCAGGAGGCCGTATCCCTCCTTCTGTTTCCTGCACCTGCTGCCCGTGCACCTGAGCTAGGGCCAGGGAGGGATTCTTTATGTGGGGTCCCCGCAACACAGGGCCTCAGAGCAGGGGCGACGCGAAGACAAATGACTGTCCAACTGGCAAGGAGCTTTGAGTCCTCCTCATCTTCAAGCTGGTTAGTTACCTCCCTCGGGGGTCCGTAAAGTCCTCTGGGACGGTCCCGTCCTTTGCTTCTTCCCTGTTTCCTAGGGCGCTGGCGAAGCCACAGGCACCTCAGGAAGGCAGAAAGGACCCCATCTGTCCCGTCGCCGGGCCCGCGAGCCTGCCGGTCCCACCTGCCAGCGTGCACGGAAGACCCCGCACGGGGAACAGGGTGGACTGTCCCGTCTCAGGACCAGGACTGCGTCTTTCGTGCAGAGACAGAGGCTGGATTTCTCCCAAAGTCCATTCATTTCAGAGAAAAGAATTTCCCCTTCTGGAAGTTCTATTAAAGCACTCGGCGTCTGAGAGCACCCACTTGGGCTTTTTCTAGACATATGTGGCTTGCTCATCTCTTGACCCTTGATGTGACTCTCTGAGCAAAGATTTCTAGCATTTATTTTTTTTTAAAGATTTTATTTATTTATTCATGAGAGAGAGGCAGAGGCAGAGGGAGAAGCAGGCTCCACGCAGGGAGCTTGATGTGGGACTCGATCCCGGGACCCCAGGGTCATGCCCTGGGCCTAAGGCAGACGTTCAACCATTGAGCAGCCCAGGGGGCCCAGATTCCCAGCATTTAAACAAAAGTAGTGCGTGTCACTCATTTCAGGCCAACCCCGTGTTGTAAAGCCTGGAGTTTTTTGGGGGGAAAAAAAGAGTTTCCTGGCTTATGGGGCGAGTGGTCTGTTTCCAAGGAGCTCTGGTCTCAAGTTTCCAGGTGTGCTCAGGAGCTTTAAAGGGCAAACATCCTGTGCTTTATCCTAAGGCTACACCTTCTAATTGATGTAGACTCAGCACAAAGGAGGCAAATGCCTTCGTTATCAGGCCAAGGGAGATGTGTCCTTCCCTCCGTGTGCAAGCTTAATTGCAGGTGAGGGATCTTCCCCCCTGGTCCCAGCAGCCTGGCGTCCCCATCTACCGTGTTCAAGCCTTCCTCCCGCACAAGCCTCCTGGAGGAGGACAGAACAGGCCCCAGGGAGGTGGAAAAGTGACGGGCTTCACGGCATTGTTGTCGTGCCTTTTAAATAACAGCTTTTTTTTTTTTGGTGGAATAATTAACATATCGTAACACTCACGCTTTTGAAATCTACAATTGGGTGGTTTTCACGGAGTTGTGCAAACACCAGCCCTGTCTGATGTTAGAGTGTTTTCATCCCCCAAAGAAACCCCGTCCCCATTAGCAGTCACCCCCCATCCCCGTCCCTGGCAACCACTAATCTACTTTCTGTTTCTGTGGATAAAGAGGAAGATTAGCTCGAGGGATCGGCTTGTATATTTAATGCTTTGCTCAGTAAACAAGCACAAAATACAAAGACTCAACAGTTTAATTTTCCAGGGGACTCATTCTATGCCACTGAAAGGAAAATGGTGACTTTTCTTTAGGACTGATGGATTTATCTAATTCCCACTCCTGAGGGACAGACCCCGGGGGAACGAGGTATCACGAGACGTCGACACCCCCTCCTCCCACTCCCTGGGTGTGATGTGGCCTCCCTGAGCCCCGACAGGTCTGTGGGGCTCCGGGTGCACAGGGCTCGTTCCTCCACCAAACCTTCCGAGAGGTTCATTTCCTGGGGGTAGCAGCGTTTGGGTGGGCCAGCCCTCCCGGTGAGCTGCAGGGCAGGACCCCAAGTTCTCCTTTCTTGGGGCCCTCGCTCTGTGCTGAATTAGATCAGTAACTGAATAAATACTTTCTGATGATAACATTGGCATATAAAAAAAAACTCCTAATTCCCGGGTGGCTCAGCAGCTTAGGGCTGCCTTCAGCCCAGGGCCAGATCCTGGGATCTGGGATCGAGCCCTGCATCGGGCTCCCTGCATGGAGCCTGCTTCTCCTCCTGCCTGTCTCTGCACCCCTCCTTCTCTCTCTGTCTCTCATGAAGAGATAAATAAAATCTTTAAAAAAATCCGAATTCAAAGTGGTTTGGGGAGATGTACAGACGCTCACACAGCCATTCGTTTACTGGGCATATATTGAGCCCACCCTGGGAAAGACAGTCCCCGGCAGATCTGGACACCGTCCTCGTCCTCCGGAGCTCACACTCACTTTCTCACTTTGAAAGCAGGTGGAAGGGGGCAAGTCGAGGCACACCTTCAGCGACTGCAGTGTCAGAAGTGCAGGGTGACGGGTCTAGGCCCTGCGGCCTGCGGAGAAGACAGTAGGCACAGAGTCAGCCAGGCTGAGTCGGGCTCCGCGAAGGTCCGGGAGCCCACAGCACAGAGAGCCTCCGGCCCTCTCACCATCCTCAGATGCCCGATCCTAGCTTCGTGTCTGTATTTCCCTAACGCCTTGCAATAACCCCAAATGCAGGAATACCATTATCCCCTTTCACCCCCAAGGACGATGAGAAATGTTAAATGCGGTGTAACCAGGAAAAGGAGAGTCTTGATTTTGAGCCTGGGTTTCATCCAGGAGGGCGAGCTGCCCGCTGACTGGCTCAGCAAGGGGCACGGGGGCAGCTGTCATGCAAGCAGCACTTGCCCAGGGGAGGAACTGGAGGGGAGGGAGCCTGGAGGGTGTGGGGGGTTGGTGCTAGGAGGGGGGCCCATCCTGTGGCTGACCCAGAACCCCGGCTCCACTGGGCCCCATGAAAGCCTCTGTGCTCAGCTCCCACTATGCCTCCTGAAGCTGCAGAAACTGTGAACAATTCTCATTTATCAGAGGGCTTTGCAGGATTCCTGGACTTGAAAGGCTTTCAGGGCCCAGCGTGGCCCAGCAGGGGGGACCAGCAGAGGCAGGATCTAGTCCTCCCCCAGGGTGGGTGCACCCGGCCCAGGCCCAGCACCTCTCCACACCCCGGGCCACAGGGAGTGGAACGGCTGCCTCCCTGGTCCCAGGGCCCCAGGCCCCCAGGCTCCGGGGAAAGGGGAGAAGTGCCCCCGGGTGGGAGGGTGGAAGCGTGGAGGAAAGCTGTGAAAGGCTCCTCCAGGAGGGAGAGACCACTCGCTGGGGGTAGCTGGGCTGCTGATTGTTGCAGCCAGCTCGAGTCATTTCCAAAGAAGAAATAGAAATTAGTAGATCGCAGCACTTTAAACTACCCCAACATTGTGCTCAGCATCCTTGGTGCCCGCACCGCGTGCACAGGGGACAGGAGCTTTGATCTGTCCAGGCCCGGCCTGAGTCCTGCAGCTTTGGAAGAGCTAACTGGCCCCTCTGCGCTTCAGGGCTGTGAGCGGGGTCAGGGCGCCGGGGCGGAGGGAACCCTGGCAAAGGCTGAGGTCCTCTCCTCCCGCCAGGGTGGGGGGATGTGGGGGGCACCGGACACTGTGAGGGCCTCAGAACAGAAAACCATTCTTGCAAAGTCGAGCGAAGGCAAGCGAAGGCTTACCTGAGAACCTCCCCAAACAGGGTGGTTGTGAATCGTGGACAAGTGAGAGCCTGCGGAGTGGCACATGGGGACAGGCAAGCCGGTTCTGGAGACATCTTCCCAAAGGCCCGACGCTGGAACGCCGCTTCCAAGGAGCTGGAGGCGCCCGAGCCGGGACCAGTGCGCTGGGGGGGACCGCAGCGACCTGCGCCCAGGCGTCCAGCATCAGCCCATTCGCTGACGTCAGAAACAAAGCTGAGGCTCTGATGCTCACGTGGGTTGGATGCCCTCAGGCAGCCCGGGGGGCTCAGCAGTTTAGTGCCACCTTAGGCCCAGGTCGTGACCCCGGGGTCCCAGGATCGAGTCCTACATCGGGCTTCCTGCATGGAGCCTGCTTCTCCCTCTGCCTGGGTCTCTGCCTCTCTCTCTCTCTCTCTCTCTCTCTCTCTCTCTCTGTGTGTGTGTGTGTCTCTCATGAATAAATTATTAAAATCTTTAAAAAAAAAAAAGAAGGGCCCTCATGATTTCTTGTCTGAGCCACAGACAGTCTTATGGGGCATTATACATAATTACCAAGGTTAAAAGACCTAAAAGAACACGATTTATGAGACAAAATGACCACCTACCTACGGTGTGTTCTTCTCCCAAATGTCTCACTTGAGTCGACTCAAGCCTTCGGTTAGCCGCAGAGAAGCGGCGCCCACCCCGGACATCCTGCAGGACGGCTGCCCAGTCCTCTGCCACCAGCAACTGCTGCTCGTGCAAGGAGACGTGGGGGCAAGCGGCTTCCGCTCCGGGATGCTACTTTGCACAAACCCTGAAGAACTTTGTGGAGACAAAACATGAGACCTTGGCAACAAGAGGTCAGTTGTTCTTCCTTGGAAAACTGTGGGTGTGCATTTCATGAACGTGAAGAATGTATCTAAAAAAAATGGGACCTCCACAGTGTGGGTATCCGGAAAGCGAGGTGACCCTAGGGAAGGTGATGGGGGAGCCCGAACGGTCGAGGCTCACGCTGGGCCTGGAAGGGCGAGTAGAACTCAGTGCCGCAAGGGGGGCCTTTTCTGGATGAGGCCAAGGTTCACTTGAATGGAGCTCCACTGAGGCCACCTGAGCCCCGAATCGCATTTGCGGAAGACACTTGGTAAAGGGCCAGCCAAGAAGAGCAGTGGAAAACGCTGACACTAATTCACCACCAAACCCATTGATCCCCATCAACCAAATCCCTTCTCCAGAGAGAAAAGGGGCCGCGTAGCCTGATGGATCATGCACATGCCCTGGATTCAGGAGGCCTGGTTTGGGATCTCTCCTCTGCTATTCGCTGGCTAAGCCACCTTGGATGAGCTACTGAACTTTGTGCCTCAGTTTACTCCTGTGAAAATGCAGGTGAGGAGAGCAGAACTTATGTCATCGGGTTGTTGTATGAAATGTCTGGCTTTGTGTGAAGCTCCGCACGGTCCCTGGCACGTAGTAAATACTAAGGCAATTTGTAAATGCCTTGGACTTAAAAACACAAGCTCGATGTCAAGTTCACTTAAATACTGGGAGGATGAACGATGCAGTGATGGTGGCTGACTCCGGACTGAGGAGTTACACACTAGTTTAACTTGCTTTAATGCTTATTTATGTTTTCTCAGTTTGCTGCACTACCCAAGTGGGACCTCTGCAAGGAGGACAAAGCAACGCCAATCATACTAGGTCATTGGCTGCAAGGAACGTGTATTCCTTGTTTATATAGAGTTCAAAGTCTTAGGAAACATTTGGCATATATCGCTTTATTTGGACCTCAAGACACCCTGTCCTTATCCCCATGAGGACAGAGGAGGTGATGAGCAAAGGGTCTGATGAGGAGCATTGCTATCCCAAGATCTCAGGGTCGGTATGGAGGTTGACCTGTTTGGCCCAAGATCTCCCTATATGTCTTATTTGCAGTGAAAAAAACACAGAAATGCCATTTGCGGACACTTGGAGTGATATTTCAAAGCCTCTTTCAGGTACCTGCCAATATGCTAAAACGTCCAGGAACCCCTGGAATTCTTAAGCCTTCTGGAGATTAGTGTTTTGGAGGAAGTCAGCCTCGATGCCCTGCCCCATACCCTCCTGCTTTCTTATGTATGCCTGCTTGCTGAGTCTGAAAACCATGACAAAGCAGGAGGGCCTTGGCAGGCCAGGGGTCCTCGAGCCGAGCCGATTCAAATGCCTCTGAGCCAGTTTTCAATTTCAGAATGCCTGCAAGATGCGGAGAAAGTGCCCACGGCTACTTGGTGGCGAAGGCTCTGAGCGTGGACCTGAGGTCCCCGCCCCGCCCCCGGGAGCTGCGACGGGGTTTCTGGCTTCCCTGACACCTTGTCCGCCTCTAAAGCCTTCTTATTGTTCTGAGATCACTGCTCTCCCATCCGCCCCGGTCCTTTAGGAGAGCAGTCAGGAAAGGACCTGGTTAATGATTGGAAGCTGATCCATCAGGGGCCCTGACACCCAGGGCCGGGGAAACTGGAGCCGTCACCTCACCTCCGCTGATGGTGATAACGAAGCACAGCTTTGCTCAGGGCCCCAGTCACCTCCCCACTCCTTGCAGGGCCACTCTGTTGCCCTCCGTTTCCCTTTGACTTTTTACTGATTTGATCATCCTTACTGCCCCCACCCCCACATCTCCCTGTTGTTGCTTTACTTTCTGCCTTCTGTGCCTGACCTGACCCATCCATGTCATGAGCAGCGAAATCCTCTGGATGCTTATGAAGGAAAAATGCTATAACATATGCTAGGACTGAAAATCTTGGGGTGGCGGGACATGAGTTGTGAGACTTAAAAAAATATCAGCACAAAAGACTTTGCAATGGGGGGGTGTGTGCGAAAAGATGACCGATCTTGGAATCTCATTACTGGAATACTCTCTGTGGTCCTCTCTGGGGGCTGGTGAGTCAGTCCCGCCACGCTGGTCTTCCAGGGTGGGAAACCCGCCGTCCCCATCACTGAGGGACCACGGGCCCGCCGGCATGGAGCAAACACGGAGACCAGCTGGGAGATTCTTTCCATGTGCACGAACACCCTTCCCTCTTAGGAACCATGTACACCTACATTACCTGGTGCCAGTGCTTCCACAAGTCCTGGGTCTGGGTCCGAGTAGTGAAGACAGTGGCAATGGGCCAGGGGTTCAGCTAAGTCAGCGCTATGGGTTCATCCCCTTGTTTAATCCTCCGGAGAACCTGTCGAGATGGAAACTATCATTCCCTTTTCACAAATAAGGAAACTGAGGCAGAGGGTGGCTAAGGGACCTGTCCAAGATCTAAGTAGTGTAGCCAGAATGCAGATTCAGATTCATCCTTCTGGGCTCAGAGCCTGAGCTCCTAATCACTGCACGGGAATAACCACAGATAAGGGGGTAGGGGCCCAGGGCAGCTCTGTGATTAGCGGGACTGCAGCGTGAGCTCCTGGCTGAGTAGGAGCAGAACCCATGCCTCCCAAACGTCAGGATAATACATTGCACATAGCACCAGATCCATTTCTTCACTGGACCAACTGGGTAAATAGCACCACATTAAAAAAAAAAAAAAAAGTTTGTGCCATTTCTTAATGACCCTTAGCTACAACCAAAAGGACGAAGAAGCTTAGATAGCCAAGCCGAGGGGCTTAACCCAGAGGGAAAGACACATGGATCCAATGTCATAAACATTTACTGAGCGCCAACCCTCTGATAGGCCTGGGGTGAGGTGCAAGGAACACAGAGCTTGATGGGACGGGGCGGTGGGGCTGGGGGCCTCCCAAAAGCTGCATAAACAGAAGGGCCACGAACCCAGCAATCAGTGTAAGCAGTTGTATAAACACATAAACACGAGTGATAAATGCAGAGGGGCAAAGTCCAAGAGTTAACACTCCCTCCAAAGGGCAAACAGGTTGGTCACGGAGGTCAGCAGGAAACCCTCTGGGGTTGAGCTGTCACTACAGGACTCCCAGAGCACCCGGGAGGGGGCTTGTGCAAAAGCCCAGCGTGGAGAGCTTTGAGGGCCAAGAGCCTTTTGTGCCTAGACACAGCTGCCCTCAGGACAGAGCAGGAGCGGGGAGTTCCAATGACCCCAGGCAGTGCCACCCCCAGCCTGGCACCAGCCAGACACCATACTTCCCCTGCAACACACAGAATCTGATTTTAAGGCATTATTCTCAGTGTTGACCTAACTGGACGATGTCACTCATGGGTTTGTATTTAAGGATGCCTTCTAGGTGCTTCACCAACAGCTGTGTGGGCCAAGTGAGAATGCTCTGTGGGAGGACCGAGGGCTTTGGGCCAGCGACACCTGTCACGCGGATGTCGCTGACCAGCTGAACTGCCCCCAGCTGGTTACTTAACCTGTCTGTGCCTTGGTTTACTTACCAGTAAGATGGGACGCGTCCCCCATCACACCCCCATCCTGGAGTCATATGAGATAATCTACATAAAGAATTTCATGGAATGACTAGCCTATTTGAGACACATTCCAATATAATATAATAGACATCTTCTAGTTAATATACCTAATAAATAAAATATATATTTTTCTCACTACAAATATAATGACATAGTTAAGTCTAAAATTCATTAGAGTTTAAAGACCAATTTATTTTAAAGTGATAATTGTCCATCTCTTAACTAGTGAAGTCACCTTTAATATATTTTTTTTTCCCTTTGGGGACCTTCAAATTCTATGGGAATTTTATGAGATGTCACCATGCGGGGCGTTGGACAATTATGTTGTAATGTTTTATAAAAGCGATTTGGCTCGGTATTGCCCTAAATGTAAAATCACCTTCTCCGTCTGGTTTCAAATAGGTTCTGTGTACCCCGTGATTAAAAAATATATAATAGGGATCCCTGGGTGGCGCAGCGGTTTAGCACCTGCCTTTGGCCCGGGGCGCGATCCTGGAGACCCGGGATCGAATCCCACGTCGGGCTCCTAGTGCATGGAGCCTGCTTCTCCCTCTGCCTGTGTCTCTGTCTCTCTCTCTCTCTCTCTCTCTCTCTCTGTGACTATCATAAATAAAAAAATAAAAAAATAATTTTAAAAAATATATATAATAGAAAATTTCATACATACATAAAAATAGAACACAATGAACCCATGTTTCCTTTATCCCATTTTGATAATCAGTAATTCATGGCCATTGTGTTTTGTTAATAACTCATGTACTGGCTTCTTTTTTTTTTTAAGCAAATCCAAGGCCAATAATTTTCTGTATATATGACTATGCTAATACAGAAAACTTTTGTAGCCAGTGATTTTTCCTGAATTGATCCATGTTACATTTCATTGGTAAAGCACAGATTAGATAAAGCTCAATTTCCCAACCTTCCGTGGATTTGGATCACCAGTAGAGCCTCCATTAATCAATAATGAACTTATTAATAGTAGTGATGAGGACTACGATTTATTGAGTATCTCTTCTATGCCAACACTGGTCTACACCAAATACCTTTGAGGAAGATAAGGCTTACACAGGTGAACTCTTTTGCCCAATCTGAAGCTACTGGTAAGTAGCGAGGTAGAGATTTGATCTTAGGTCTGTAGAAATTCAAGAGTTTGCCATTGTCACTTTGGAAAAAACATCTATTGAGATGACGCTTTTACCTGAACAATTCCACACGCGTGTCCTGGCAATACTTTTCAGAGGCTCATCAGTGCACGGATACAACGCCCTCGGGCCTCGCCCCACGTGCCATTCAAAGTAGATATTGGCCTTCACTGCCCAGAGTAGAGTTGCTACGAAAAAGAAATGTGAAAAAGAGCATAAGCAGCCGCTTCTTGGCTTTTCGGCGTAAAGCCTAGATCTGTGGGATGCGTGCTGAGTTACTGTGCACCACTGCCAGCCGACCTAAGCCACTCCCTCCCTCCCTGCTCATTTCCCAGACCCCTCGGCCCATCAACCAGGCTGAGAGTCAGCAAGCACAGCAGGCCTTGCAAAAAAACCCAGTGAGGCGTGAGGGCCACAGAGAAGCAGTGCCGGGCAGACCTGTGACATCACCGCCAGCATCCTGGAGCTAAGCTCCCAGTCGGTCCAAGTGAGAAGGCAACGGGCTTCCCTTTGCACGGGGCCGAGAACGATGCCTGACTGACCAGGAGGGCTCCTACATTCCAGCAGTGGCCTCCAGTGTAGACCCAAGACCTCCGGCCAGTGAGGACAGTGCACATGTCAGGAAATAACCACCTGGTCAGGTATAGCTTCCTGAGGAAATCGTGTCCCTTGGCCATGGAAGCCAATTCCCCGCTGTCGTCTACGCAAAACCCTGAAACATCTGCTTGACTAAATGGGCCCAATTGTCTAATAGCAAGTTTCTGCCGCTGGGCCGAGTAGAGGCCTGCTAGAGGAGGTGCGTTCAGTTTGGGGGGAAGGAAAAAAGAGAGAGAGAAAATGATCACGCTTGCGTGGAAACAAATGACCTATATAATCTTACCTGCTTATTAGTGTTACGTGATGTAGGTTTTAATCACCACTTTTCATTTTATGAAGTAGAAATTACCTAAACAATGTATTAATTGTGTATGTTTCATAGCAGATCTGTGCAGCTTGGGACCTCCCGGGGAGAGACTCGCACCTGCCGAGGCTCCGTGGGCACCTGGGACCACGTGACCAGTGTCAGCCAGTGATGTGCAGGGAGATGTGACCTCCCAGTCCCCAGGCCAGAGCGTGGGACTGTTGCTGCTCCAGACTTTCAGGAGCTCTTTCCCTCTTCCTACCAACCAGCGATGCCTGGGTCCCCGAGTGGGGCGTGCGGCAGTGGTCCTGGCTGATGTGACTGTCCCCATTGAGCCCCCACAGAACAATCCCCAATGAACCTTTGCTGTTTTCGGTTGCTGAGAATCTGGGCCTTTTGCTTGTTTTGTTTTGCTTGTTTCTCCTGTTTTCTGTTTTGTCATCACACCAGGACTTAGGTTATCCTGACCATCTTGGTGATTATCCTTAGGAAGGGAAACAAAGCCCTTCCTGGGGTGGCTATCTCCCGAACATTCTGTGCTACAGATTTGGGATTTGAAAATGCATATCCAAAGGAAACGGAGAGCTGCTTCTTTCATTCACTCCATCTAATGTTGTAGAAAAAGGTAGAAACATTTGACAGGACCTTAAACAGAATCGTGTGCTGTAGGACCTGCCGCTGTCATCTCCACAGGAAAGACAAGCACCTCTGGCCCTGCTGGTTCGGGGAGTACGGCGGGTACTGTACCATCGGGGATGCGGCTCCACTTTGTGAGAAGGTGTGTTTGTGGTGAAGACCCTGCTCTCCCTGGATGATGCCAAGCTTGGGGTGGAGGCAGTTAATGGGAGGACAGGGTCCCCACCGAGTCACCACCACCCCACAGGGGTGCATTTTCCAGCCGGAGTGTGTACAGATGGTGCCTGCAGACACCCCAGCGGCCGCTGAGAGCCACCTCCCCCCCTTGGTCCGGGGTGCAGCCAGGGCTCACAGGTGCAGGTGGCAGAAAGGGCCCCTTTCCAACCCTGGCTCACGCCGTCACCAGCCTCTGGGTCCTACACCACTTCCTGCATAGGACAGGCAAAGCTATTTGACGTCGTGCACACACGGCTCATCTCTACATGGCAGATCTTCCAGCTTTTCTGAGGCTGGAAACGACTCGCAGGAAAACACCAGGTCTGGGGCTGGCGAGGAGGCCCTCCTACGGGGGACTCGTAGGTGTGCCCTGGGGTGCAGCCTCCCCCCCTACTGCTGAGTCACAAAATGGATCCTTTGTGGGTTACTAAAACTGTGGTTTTCTAAAAAAAAAAAAAAAAAAAAAAAAGTCTCCGGCCCACGAATGCATCTTCTCGCAACGTTGCTAGCATGACCATGGACGTCTTCCCTACGTGCACGTTAGGGGTGACTACATGGGACTCGGGAGGAAGAGGAGGTGCAGCGTTGGACACAGCGAGCTGGAAGCGTGCCGTGTCCAATACCAATGACACACACCCTTGTGCACGCACCGGTGGTGGCGGGGCGGGTGTGTGCTACACAATGAAAGTTCATCATCTTTGGTTCTGGAGGCCAGAAGTGCAAGGTCAAGGTTGTTGGCAGGGTTGGCTCCTTCCGGGATGGGGGTGGAGAGTCTGTTCCAGCCTTTCTCATGGCTTTGGGCGGCTTGCTGGCAGTCCTTGTCTTTTCTTCTCAGGGCCCTCAGTCTGTGCCTGGGTCTGTGTCCAAATCTCCCCTTTTTATGAAGACATCAGTCAGATTGGATTAGGGGTTCGGCCTACGCCGGTATAACCCCATCGTAACTAATTACATCTGCAACGACCCTATTTCAAAATGAGGCCGTGTGCTGAGGTACTTCCTACAAGTTAATCCTACAGGTTAGGATTTCAACGTATTAGTCAGGGGGGCGGGACACAGTTCAACCTGTAATACATACCAGTTGCTTATGCCAGAAATTATGATTTAGGTAATGCTGTTAGGGGTCTCATACATCTGTATGTCATCACCGTACGTCACTTAGTAGGAAAATGATAAACTTTATTCTTTTCCAATATTTTTTTTTTCTTTTCATCACTTGATGTTATGGTTTGATTACAGACTAAATCTTAACCCAACCCAGAGGGGCGGCCCTGGGCTAGTGATTATGGAGTAGGTTGTCCACGGGCAGACCTCCTGGAAACAGGGAATGACATGAATCCGGAGGGGGAGGAAATGGGATCGAGGGAAGAGTGGGGTAATGACAACACCAGGGACAGAGCAAAATCTAATATGAAGCACACACATCCTTGCACACTTGCCTGCAGGAAGCGGGATGTGCCCAGGGTGCGCTAGAGACGCTTCGGGTGTGATGTGTACACTTGAGGCTCGCTGGGGAAGTGCAGGACCCACCGAGTCTGACAAAGTGGGATGCTGATTCTATCTCGGGTTGACCTCATAGGTGTGTTTTATTGAAAATAAAATAAAGTAACATACAGGGACGCCTGGGTGGCTCAGTGGTTGAGCATCTGCCTTGGGCTCAGGGCGTGACCCTGGGGTCCCGGGATCGAGTCCCACGTCCGGGTCCCTGCATGGAGTCTACTTCTCCCTCTGCCTGTGTCTCTGCCTCTCCGTGTGTGTGTGTCTCTCACGAATAAATAAATAAAATCCTTTAAATAAAATAAAATAAAATAAAATAAAATAAAATAAAATAAAATAAAATAAAATAAAATAATAAAATAAAATAAAATAAAATAAAATAACTTAGGAAAGTGCTACTTAAGTCCTCACACATGACAGGGTTGGGGTCACATCCAACCTCGAACAAGGACCAGGAAACACTGACTCTGTCCCCTGCATTTTGCACTCATGCAGGTGTTCAGATGGTGAACATAACAAATGAATGAATGCTTTTGGAGAAATTGTTAAGACAATTCTATTGGCGTCATTACCTAGGACAACTTCTATCTCCCGCAATCTGTAGCTGGGGGTATATTGGAAGTTACCCCCCTTAGCCTTCACCACCTCCTTTGGTGCATACTTGGGTATAGATGCGATTATAGATGCAGGCAGCTTTCTGAATGGAGGCCACTCTAAAGCTCGATGGCCTTGACCAACCACCGTTGACTGAGCAGGTCAGCAGTTCAGCCCGGGCTCAGCTGGATGTTTTTTCTTATCTCTGCTGGGCTCCTTCACAGATCTGCAAGGGTCCCGGGTCAGCAGTGAGTCAACTCCGGGGATCCTGGCTGGGCTCTGGCCTGGGTGGGGCCTCAGACGGGACAATCGGGCTGGTGCACGTGCAGTAACAGCCCCGTGAGTTCTGGCCTTGCTCAGGCAGCCACACGGAGCCCTGGAGGCCAGGCTCCAGGCACAGTAGTGTCTCCACTGCATTCCATCTCCCAAAGCAAGGCATCGATCAGCCCTGGTAATGGGGTGGGAGAAAATAGCCTCCATCTCTTGGAGGGAGGAGCTGCCAAGTTGCACACAAAAAGCCTCCATCAAAGAGGGCAAGTCATTCCCCCAGGCACTGGCCAGGTCCTTGGCTCCACCCTCAACCCCTCCCTCCAACTCACTGCACTTGAACTGCCGGCCTCCTTCTCTCCAGGAAACAAAGGGACCCTGGGCGCAGGGGCAGGGTGGAGTTGCCTGACCCTGGGAGGGGACCCAGGCAAGTTCCAAAGGCCAACTGATCTGGAGCTCCGTAAAGGGCAGAAATGTAATCACATTGTTGACTATTTAGCGTGCGTTTTATCAGTTTGCGGACACTGCTCAGAAATCATTAAATTACTAATGAAGTCCTCTTATTAAGGGGCTTATAAATCTTTAATCTTATACGCAGTAAACAGAGCAGAGAAGTACATAAAGAAAAAAATCAGAGGTGCAAAAATAACTTGGTAAAAAATCAATTAAAACTTGAGGCTTTGAGGGGCGCCTGGGTGGCTCTGCTGTTGAGCAGATATCTGCCTTGGGCTCAGGGCGTGACCCCGGGGGTCCTGGGATCGAGTCCCACATTGGGTTTCCTGCAGGGAGCCTGCTTCTCCCTCTGCCTGTGTCTCTGCCTCTCTCTCTGTGTGTCTCTCATGAATAAATAAGTTTAAAAAATCTTTTAAAAAATCATTAAAATGCTACGTCGTCATTGGTTTATGTGCATACTTATCCGTATGCATGTACAAATGCACCTCTTGAGGCGGCCTGGTTGGGAATAATCATTCATTTCAGTGAATCTTCCAGAAATTTAAGATTACCGTGCTTGCCTTAAGGAGTTTAGAAAGAAGGGGAACCGTTTGGGATGGAGAGGGTTCTCTGACCCCAAAACTTCCCGGGTTCCCGTGGCCCCCGCCCACCGAGCTCCGCGTGCCCCTCTCCAGCCAGCCCGCAGGCTCTGTGCGCGGGGGGGGGGGGGGGGGGGGGGGGGGGGGGGGGGGGGGTTCTCCTGTGTGTCCCCCGACGCCCAGGGTCGCATCTGACGCATAGTGAAGGTGAGTCCATGCTTCGGGGATTGAAGCGGATGGAGGCCTGAGGATAAACTCCTATTAGCATCTCAGCTTCAACAGCAGACACCGCCGATGCATCTCGGGGGTGCCATCAAGGGAGCCTTTCGGGGTTGTCCCCTCTCCCCCTCACGGACTCCCCACCCCAGTGCCTCCCCGGCCTGGCCACCCGCATCCTCCATCCTCCACAGACCTGCTCCTCCCTCTGACCCGACCCTCCCTGCCCCCAACTTAAACGTCCCTCCTGGTTCATAGACATTCCTTTGTTGCCCTGAGTTTCGAGTCTGCTGGGTCCACGGGAAACTGCTGTTTTCCAGAACCCGGTCTGGGCCTGGCTGCCTGGCTGCCCCGGGGAACACTGTGTCGGTGGGGGGACGCGGTCAGATTCGGACACCCTTCCCCAGATGCCCGTGAACACTAGCCAGGCCCGAGGAAGCCTTCTGGGAGTCGGAGGACGAGGGACAGCACAGGGCGTCGGCCCTGCCAGGCGTGGGCAAGCAGGGGCCAGGGCCCCGGGTCCTCCCTCCGTCCCGGCTGCGCTCCCACAGCTCTGGGTAGAGAAAGAACTTTCCGGGAAGAGGAGCGCGAGCGGGTGCAGTTATCAGAAGAAACCCACCTTTTAGTCTGAGTCTGTTCAGTGGTTTAGAGGCACTTCAGTCCCTCGAGATGTTGAAAAACACGTGTTTTGACTAATGGACATGCAGCCAATTATTATGCAGGTGTCTGCAGAGGTCACCTTTGTGATTCCAGACTCTTCACGGACCGGCGGGGTCCCCAGGGGTTGTACCCTGACAGCACAGCCTGAGGGACTGTACCCCGGGGAAGGCGATCGGGGCCAGCACCCCAGGATGGGTGCACGCAGCCCTCACCCCTGGTAGGCTGTTCTCGTAGGGTCACAAACAGGGCCTTTTTCAGCACCTGCTCTTCTACAGAGAAGATGTCAACAACCCAGAGACACACAGGGTCTTATCAGGGGGTTGTCAGGGGGCAGAACTGAGATATAGGGGCAGCCCTGGTGGCTCAGCGGTTTAGCGCCACCTACGGTCCAGGGCCTGATCCTGGAGACCCCGGATCGAGTCCCATGTCGGGCTCCCTGCATGGAGCCTGCTCCTCCCTGTGTCTCCCTGTGTCTCTGCCTCTCTCCTCTCTGTGTATTCTCATGAATAAATAAACTAAATCTTAAAAGGAAAAAAAAGAACTGAGATATAAAACTCTGGCACACTTGGGTCTGATCCCACCCCGGAGGAGTGCTAACGGGCTCCTAGATGCAGTGAACCCCCCTGGTGCTCACTCGAGTTACACTCGTGTGCCCCACCTCAAACTTTCTCACCTAGAGGTAACCCACAGATTATTTTTGGAGCCTCATATAAACTGCACTTTTTTTTTAATTTATCCTTTTTTATTGCTCTTTTCCTCCTGATGTGGTTAAGAACTAAATCGATGATTTGATCAGTTATACGTGAAACAGAATGCACACGGGGCAAGTACGAAGCACAGGAGCAAGCTGGAGCGAGCCCCACTGCCGGTGACGCGGAGCACAGGTGCCTCCCAGGGCCGGTGGATGCAGACTCCTGAACATCAGAAAACCATTCTGAGAGAATCTCACAGAGGAGAAACATTTTAAGAGACCTCTCTGGGGGTGCCTGGATGGCACAGTTGGTTAAGCATCTGATTCGTGGTTTTGGCTCGGGTCATGATCTCAGGGTCCTGGGATCGAGCCCTGCATGGGCTCCATGCTCAACCTGGCATCTGCTTGAGATTCTCTCTCCCTCTCTCTTCACCCTTACCCACACCGTGCATGCTCTCTCTCGTGCATGTGTTCTCTCTCTCTCTCTCTCTCTCTCTCTCTCTCTCTCTCTCAAATAAATACATCTTTTTAAAGTAAATAAACAAAAAATACTTCTCTCTAAGTGAACATGTCTAGCAACAGGGAAAAGGTTAATGAAATCATAGTATAAACATGTTAATCTTTTGAAATCATTCTTGAAAAAAACTAATATCACCAAAAGCCTACACTACAATATTAGGTGAGAAGAAGCAATAGATACCAGCTGGTATTTAGCATGCTGTGAGTTTTGTAAAATACAACGTCCGCGCGCGTGGGGGTGCATTTGCGTGCATACGGAACATGGGACTCTACCCGTATTTAGCAGGGGCTGATACTGAGAGTCCTCTGTTTTCTATTTTATGAGTTCCTGTATTTCAAAATCTCTATAACATATGCACACCAAAGATACCAAATGTATTTTAATTCTATTTCCCTCCTTTCGAGCCACCTCAAGTAATGCAAGGGTTTCATGGGAGGTTTCTGGTGCCAGTTCAAACTTTTCTAGACGCCACAGAAAGAAGAGCTCCCAAGTTCTTTTTACAGAATCAGAATAAAACTGGCACAATAGCCTGGCAAGTGACAGCCTGTGGGTACACACACACAAACGTACGGATGTGACATTTCTCTAACCGTCCTTTCTATTTCTTCCTGCATCAAGATCCTCTTCCCATCCTACCAAGTTCCCCACTGGATACGTGTCACTGCCTCTCACTGCCGAAGCTAAAAAAGACCAGGACACATGCTCCCAGCCACCTCGATGCACCTCCTCTGAACTTGGAATCAGAAATGTGGAGAAATCCCCATGGTGGCAGCGACGTAGCATTTCTGGGGGAGTCACAGCCGTGGGGACAGTGTATTAGTGTCCCCTATGGAGTGCTGACAGAGACGATGGGGCTGTGAAAACTCATGTTTCCCTGAAGCAGCCCCGAAGGCCCCATGCAGTGGCTTCTGTGGAGTGGCTTTGGGGCAAGGTGCTGACTGGCACTTAGCCTTCCTTGTTTCTATTTCCAGGCCAGGTTCTGCAGCCTTCCAGAAGATTCTACTTTCAATCCCTTGTTTTCTATTTGTTAACTAGGGCTGATTCTTACTGCTTGCACCTAAGAGCCCCAGCTGCCTGGGATGTTTGGCACATGACAGTGCATATGGTTTAGTACCTAATGTGACCTTGAAAAGCACATGAGCTTATAGCTCAGAAAATATTACAGAGACGTCATACAGGAGGGCTACCGGTTTAGATGCTAAAGAAATATATATATATATATATACACACACACACACATATATATCCGTTTAGGAAGCCTGAGTCCATTAGTGAACTCCACTAATAGGTCAAGAAAAGTAATAGCTAGTAAATATTTTATTAGCATTTTTTGAATCTTGCTAATGGGAAAACCAACTATTTCAAAAGTAGTAAGAATCACATTTGGCGTCAGGCCATTACTCAATGCTTAGTATCTGCTATTTCTTATGACTTTTTTGTGGAATAATTAGGGAAGTTCTGATGGAATTATGTGGGCTACCATGAACATTTTTATTTTTCTGTTGTAGACCCTCATATTTTCTTACCTCATTTATTTACCTACATTACGTATTCAATACTAATTTTCTATCTATGGCATGGTAAATTTATGGCTATGTTAATATGTGAATATTTCTCCATCTAGCAAATGAAATAAATGATTTTTACATGTTTTGTTTTTAAAATATTAACTACAAAAACGTATTAGATGTTATAATAATAAGACTCATTACGTGGTATCTTTCATCCTGAAGATTATTAGAGGCCTTTGCAAACCCAAAGAAAAATAACCAACAAAAAAAGAAAAAGAAAAAACCCCAAAGCTAATAGAACCTCCATCCATCACTGAAATAGAGCCGTAATTGTTTTCTTTTCTCAGCCTGTTTGAAGTCTTATTTCTCAGAAAAAAAAAAATCAAGATTAAACTACTAAAAAAAAATCAAATTTTTTCTTAATAATTAATATGATTTGCTGATTCTCTTCCAAGTAATGTATTTTACATAGTTTGGCATTTTCAAGAATTGAATTATTTGGAAGTAAGAGAAAAGTCGTTCAGGATATTGAAGGTTTAGAAATAGGAATGGGGGTCTTCATTAGGGCTTCATTAGGGCTGAGAAGCAAAGCCAACAGGATCTATAGAGATACATAGGAGGAGAGTTAATAGGGGAATTGGCTTAGGTAGTTATGGCGGCTCAGAATGCCATGATCTGCCATCTACAAGCTGGAGCACCAGGAAAGCTGGTGGCTTCATTCATTCCAAAGTAGAAGACTTGAGAACCTGGAAGTCACTGGTGTCAGCTCCCAACCCCCACCCCATTCAAAGACCCAAGAACCAGGAGCTCCAATGGCCTAGGGCAAGAGACGATGGATATCCTGGCTCAAGGGGTCAGGCAGAGAGGAATCCATCTTTTCCCCACCCCTTCATTCTAGAGGGACCCTCAAAGCCTTGGTGCTGGTGATCTTCCCTACTAGGTCTCCTGATTCAAATGCTAATCTCTTCCAGAAACATCCTTCCACACATACCAAGAAAACTTTTACTGGCCATCTGGGCATCTGTTTATGAAGTCAAGTGGACATAAAATTAACCCTCCCAGGGTCCCCAATATTGCCTGAAGGTGCTCAACTGACCTCTCCTATAAAATAAAGTGCCATGGTTGACAGTTGTCAGCGTAATTAATAATCACACCCCCAAAAGCATACATGATTTAGCAGTCTGACAGGCCACTCAATAGCAGTTCCTCTCTGACACCAAATAAACTCCAAACCCTCTTTATCCTGGGGATTTACTTCTGTGCAAATAAGGGGTGGGGGGATCCAGCATTTCTCAACTCATCCACATAGTCTACAAATGCTTGCCAATACCTTAAGTCACAAGGGCAGAAAAGTACAATAGCCACAGAAAGTTTTAAAGAAGAAAGCAACCTAATTACAGCAGCTAGGTTATTGATTAGGGCATAGGAGACAGGTACACACTCTCCATGGAGAGGCTATGGCCTTGGGTCCTGGAGCTGCCACCTGATGATCTGAGCTGCCTTGGGCAAGGCAGGTGATGAAGCTTCTTCTATAAAATTAAGTAATACCAGTTTTGCAAAGGTGGGGAGATTTTTTTTAAAGGGGGGAGGGATAGTATACATAATATTTGGCACATAGAATATAGTTAATATATTGTAGCTATTATGGGTGGTGGCAAACCTGACCCAAGACAGTTCTGGATGGTTGGAGACTGCATTTCTAAGATTCTGCTAGAACAACAGTTGACGTGTTTATCTTACCCCCCTCCCCGTCACCCCCAAATCCTTGTGGTTGGATTGAATGAATAAGGTTCTGTACTGCCAATGGGGATCAGATTATTCTGGCTTGCCTGGGGCTTTCTGGGGTTTAAACTCATAAGTCCTATGTCCCAGGAAACTCCTCAGCTGCAGACAAACGAGGATTTTAGGACACCTGGGATTACCTAAATTCCAAAACTGCATATCAAGGCCCTTGCTACCCTGTTCCTCTTTCATTGCTACCCCAGATATGTTTCAGTAAAGACAGTGTGATTATGTTATGTGATCCCCAAAAGCATTCTTAGAACCCTTAGGAAAGCACTACTCGTATAGATTCCTGGAAGATATCAGAGACCCTAGCTTATAATCTGGATGAAGAAATGAGGCATGAATCTGAAAGGAAACATCTAATATCTTACCATGAATGGTAAGTGCCAGACATATGACTATGTCAAGTTAGCAATGAGTTGCATAGTTCACAGTGCTCTAAGAGAAAAGGGACATCACAAGAGAACCTCCTGGAATGTTCTAATGGAATGCAAACCCAGCTTCAGTTGGCTGAACCATGAGCTAGACTTCCAGATGTCAACAGGCCTTCAGGTCCGTTTGTCCTTGAGTCCTAAGAACATCAACATATACTTGAGATTTTCTGCTTCGCTGCTTATGACATCATGTTTAGCTTCAGTCTGGCTTTCCCTCTGACAGCCAGATGGGTACAGCCACTCTAACCTCCAAAACTCTTTACATTACCGTCCAGAAGGGGCCAGCAAGCCTCTTTCTTTGGGCTGAGTAGGACCATCTGCCCATGTGTGACCAGTACTATAGCAAGCAGATGGTGTTATGTTGATAATACTGCTAAGAGCCAAATCCCAGCCCTACAATGTGTGGAGGGAAGGGGTGAGGGTCCAGCGGTCAGAATTACCTGGCAGAGGGGGAGGGGATATTGAGAACGTAACGAAGCCCATCATGGAGAGCTTCATGCAAAAGACAGCCCTCGGAATCTTGGATAATCCAACTCTCCGCATTATCAATGTGAAGGGTGACTTCTTGTCCAAATTGACGGGAAGGTTGAGACGGAGACAGATACCCCTTCAGCAGAAGCCAGACTGTATGGGTCCAACCCCACCCAGCTTTGTCATTTACTGGCGGTGAGAGCAGCAGCAAATGACTGAGTCATCATCTGAAGGATGGGAACAGTGAGGGCCACCTGCTTCATGGGATGGCTGTAGCCATCTGGTTTGTGACCAGGTAACAGAGTCCTCGAACGTCAGGTTGGGCGGTCTATGCTTTATGAAAGGCTTAACTAATCATCCATAGCGTCGCTCAGGTTGTTACAGCCTGTCCAAAAAATACCTGGGGGTATTTCCATAGCACTGACTACCTGGGAGAGGCTGACTTCCACACTGGGAAAAGGCAAAGACCCTTCACCTTCTTATTCTTATCCAAATAGCATCTTGCATACTTCTGAGAGCTTGTTTTTTGGATGAGACTAACATTTACGTTGATGGACTTCGTGTAAAGGAGATTACTCGCCACAGTGGTATGTGGGCCTAGTCTACTCAGGTGAAGACATTAACTAAACAAAAAGACTGACATCTTTTGAGCAAGGGGTGGGGGGTGGGGATTCATTATTATGCTGTCTTCAGACTTCCTGCTACATCAGCCTTCCTGAACCTTCAGAGTGGAACTAAACCTCCTCCTGAGTCTCCGGCCAGCTGGTCTACCCTGTTAGGTTTTTTTTGTTTGTTTGTGTGGTTGGTTGGTTGGTTAGTTGGTTGGTTGGTTTGGTTTGGACTTTCTAAACCATCATAATCACCTGAAGCAATTCCTTATAATAAATCTTTTTCTTTGTATGTATACAACCCATGGTTCCGCTTCCCTGGAGAATCCTGGCTCACACACTTTAATCGAGCTGCCTTGAAAGAGTAATGTCCTAGGCGATATTTGACTGGGGGAATGGGGGCCCCTACTCATACTAAGGTGCTTCCATGGCCTTCATGTAATTTTTCCAGGTGTCTGGTTTGTCATCCTCCCAGATCGCTTTCTCTCAACTGTGCAACACCTGCCAGCATAGGCTCCATGCAGGAACCACTTTTACCAAGTGGGCGGCCAACACTGGAAGGGTCTTGCCACTGGTGGGTTTGTGTGAGGCAAGGGCTAACTGTCTTCCTGTGCCTGGCCAATTTCTCACGTGCTTTCTGCTCTACATGATTTCCCACCACCCTCCGACCCTAGCATGAGCGACCTGCCCTTTCATTCTCCTTAAGCCCCCATGAGCTCTTGCTCAGGTCTGGTCTCATCAAGGGGAACCAGCCTCCCATTGTACCTGCATTGTGCTTTCCATTCCTCTCTCTCTCTCTGGACTATGTCAACACCACTTGACACTGTCAAATTCTATTTCCCTGGTGTGATAAATCCCTCTGATGTACACAACCATCGCCTCTTGTCCTTCCCAGCCCCTGTACGTCCTGCACAGATATCCCGCTTCTGAGACTTCTTCCATCAACCATTCGTTGTGTTCAGGAGGTACAATTCCCCTCCATCACATAGGGGCTAGTTTTTCTTTTTTTTTTTTAATCTGTTCCCTGAAATTATGCAAGAAATGTCCCCATTTGATTCTTTATTATGTCTTGCAAAACATCCCCATCTTCTGTTTTATTTCATATGTTAAGGCATATAACAAACTGTCTGCCCCAGACCAGATTTCTCCTTTTCTTCTCTCTGACCTAGTACCCAGTTCCTGAGCTTCCTACCATCAGAGGCTAGTTTGGATGCCAAGTCATTTAAGCCAGTACGTCTCAGAGAGCTTTGCAAAGTTAATTAAACAATAGAACACCCTTAGGAAGCAAAGACCATGATATTTATTTTCCAGGCAGATAGAAATCCAAACACACAGTTTGAGTGATATTATTTTTTGGCCATTGTTTAAAAACTGTCATCACTTTTATCGCCATGCCTTCTGATGCTCATGTCAGTGCTCCTGCCTTACTTTTCAGACGAGAAGATCCACAAGAGGTGAGGTCAGCATCAGGACTTTGGTAAATATTCACAAGGCTGCATATTTACAGGCCTCTAGGTTTTCCCTCTTTTATTTTCCTAATTCCACCAACCCTCCTCCCACTCCTCCCATGGCAATGTCACTCAATGAGGAAGCAATGGAAAAATCCAGGTGTCGATTTTGTACGGTGGTGTGTATACCAACTCTCAGGCCACATGTTTGAAATATGGATCTCAGGTCTCCAAAGTGGGCAAGAAGCACAGAATGAGTGAGGAGGCATAAAGAGGTTTAAAAATCAGGAAATCAACCCCAAACCCAAGTGCCCCATCCCAGAACAAAAGCAAAGATTTAACCAGCATGTATTTCCCACTCCCCAGGGCTACTCCCCACTACTCCTGCACATGGTATCTCCAGAGACAGGGCTTGGCTTGCAGTTCCGGGGCCATGGGCACGCTCTCCAGCTCCCTGCGTACGCCCTGCCCAGAAAGCCCACCTCTGCTCTTGTTCCAGACAGTTCCCAGGCAGGTCTCACCCCTTAGCTTCCCTGTCTCCTCCAGTCAGGACCCACAAAGGCCCTAAAAGGAAAGCACAACCATGCATCTGTGTAAGCCCAATGCTCAACACGCAACGGAACTTCACAGAAGGAAGCGCGGCTGTGCAAGAAAGGTGGTATGAGAAAGGGGTGTTTATGAATAGAAACCTCATTACTTGACCCGAGATGCTGTTTCTTGACAAAACAATTTTCATTTCTTGCATTCCTCTCACTGATTTCAGGGCCATGGGTCTCAGAAGCTGGTCTGCGGCCCAAGAGCCTCAGAATCATCTGGCTACAGCGGTTAAAAGTAGAGATTCTCCGTCTCATTCCAAACACACGTCCCGAATTCCAAATCAGTACTTCGGGAAGTGGGCCCAGGGGTCTGTATTTTTGAGGATGTGATTTTGAGGTTTGTTTGCTACGTTCAGAAACCAGATGTGCCCTTCATGCAGCGTTGTGTCATCTGCATTAATATTCCGTGTATATCCTCTCAGTTAAAGAACTTTGTCAATTGAGATAGCAATGTAAGTTTTCTGTTCTTTTCTTTTTTCTTCTGAAGAATTACATCGAACCTGATTTTAAGTATTTGCTGGACTGGAAAATAATTCTAAATTCTTGTAAAAACTGTAAAAGTAATGATAAAGTTCAAACACAGAAGTTCTCTCTTGGAACGGAGTAACCAGGGCCTTCAGACTATCCCCCAAACAATAAAACAAGATGCGGGGGCCAACGGCTATTTAGTTTGGCCCCCTGGGTGTTTGAAACGTTCTCAACGTGGACAAGGTGGGTTTGCACGGGCCTTTCCCAGCCCTCACCTATCGCAGAGCATCAGGCCGCCTGGCCCTAGCCCCTCACGCCACCACCTGCCAGCTCGGCAAGCATGAGTTTGCAGCGATGCCTCCAAGCAGGTGAGCGTCGATAAGTAGGAACTAACTGTATTATTTGTTAGACCTGAAAGAAACCTCAGGTACGATGTAGTTAGGCCACCACTTTATGTGTGAAAAAAACAGAACCAGAGAGGCTGACAGGTAGGCAGGTACCCCCTGCGAGCAGCTGGACTGACCACCCAGCGGCATCAGAAGTCACTCTCAATTCTCCGTCGCCAGCCCTGCATGCTAACACGCCACCTCTTCTCTTTTCCAGAAGAGAGGCCTCTGACTTGTCCCATCATGCAATTCTAGCCGCTACCCTTTTTGAGCAGCCATCTCCAAGATGGATATGATTTTCAAAATTATATCCATGTGCTATGGTTAATCCAATTATTAAATGTTAGTAGGGAAAAAAACCCTTAATTTTTGTACGCTAGAAAATAAATAGGAATAAAGCCCTATTACTTCCCTGTTGCCCCATCGCTCAGAGGATCCTGCACGATTCCAGGCCTGCTGAGCGGCCTCTCTCCTGGAGACTGTTGCACTAGCGCACAATTTCTCCGTGTGGACTGGGTCGTGCAGTCAGCCCTGAGAGCTCGCGCGAGTGATTGCTAACTAACACTCGCAGGCATACCACAGTTTGGAGTCTGCTGATTTATCTTTAAAAGTCACAATGTCTCCAAAAAATCTTTGCCTTCCCGTGTGTTCCCTTGAGGGATGCAGAGCTGCGGCCTGCCCTACATCCAGAGCAAGCCAAGGATGTGCCGTTCCCCATGTGGCCTTGCTAGTTGGGGTCATTACGAAGGACGGTAGTAATTGCGACAGCTCGTCCCGCTATGTAAGTTGTTCCCCACTACGTCCTTAAGAGGTCCCTCCTATCATCCGCGGGAGTGACGTCCGCCGAGTGCGTCAGAGCAGGACAGTACGGTCGACACGCCTGCTCCCGAAGGCATCTCCCGGCACATCAATGAAGGGCTACACCTCGTCTTGTCCTAGGGAGACGAGGATCCTGGGGAGAAAGGCATGGGTGCCAATGTCTTCTCTGCCCACCGCTTCTTTGCAAGAACTAAACAAGCTTCTGCTCTGAAACCCGGCGTCTTCACCGATGGGTGGGGGAGCCTTCTTCACTCACAAGGCTTGGCCCTCGACGTCCCCTCTAGAGGCTCGTCCGGGACCCCGCACAAGAGCTTTCCAACTCACATTTCACGACTGGTCAGTCGTTCAGTGAGCTTTCTAGGAAGCTGCCACCGGGCTTCTGTGGCAGGTTCTGGGGACCTGGGGCCCAACGAGGCAGAAGGTCCCCGCCTTCACAGGATGGCAGCCCTCAGGCAATATTTTTTATTTACTGGGTTCTTTTTGTGACCCCAGGATCTCATGTACTCCCCACACCAACGTACGCTTAGGCTCTCGTGTAACACCCAGAGGACCCGGGAGCACAGTGCGGTTGAACTACTTCTCGAGGGACACTTGGCAGAAAGGAGGAGACCCAGGCCTGGAAGCCAGGTCACTCATGCTGCTGAGCCTAGGCTGCCCGGTCATGCTGACCCCTTGGCTCGGCCCCACTCAGAGAGGGGGTGCCGACCCCATCCCCTTGGTCCTGCTCAGAGAGGGGGTGCTGACCCCTTCCCCTCGGCCTCGCTCAGAGAGGGGGAGCCGACCCCTTCCCCTCGGCCCTGCTCAGAGAAGGGGTAGCGTGGAACCCACCATCCAGATGGACCCAGTGCAGGGCAGGAGGGGTCCGAGCTCCAGGGCCAGCCCACAAGTGTAAATGGGGTCACCCCAGCTGACTCTGCTCCAAGGACATTTCTCCACAGATGCTTTTGCTGACGACTAAACTATCAAAGGTCATAAAAAGAGTTCTTATGATCTCGCTCAAGCAGCCCCTTGCCCTCTTCCTCTGTTCCCATTAAGGTCACATCGATGAAGTGAAAACTCAGATTTACAGATTTTACCGCTCTTTTTTCCTGTCTTTTCTTTCCCTTATTCTGAGCAGGACAAACTTCTGTCTCCCCATCCCAATCTGTATCGGTCCTCCCGCTCCTGGTTCCTAGGACACCTGTGCTTGGCTAGCTGCTCCCACACAGCTCGAGGTCGCTGGCCAGGGCGTGCCAGGTGGCCCCCTGCTTTGTCGCAATGACTGTCCAGCTCGTCGGGCGGCAGGCTTCACCCCCACGTCTCTCCCATTGGCTTCTGGCTGCACTTGCTCTCTCTCTCTGCCGCCCAAGCCCTCCGCTCCTGCATGACTCTTGTCTCTGTTCTCAAAAAGCTTCTGTAACTGATCTCACCTGCCTCTATTCAGCTCCTTGTTACCCAGACTGGGCCTGAGTCGAGGGATCTGAGTCCCGTGTGCTGGTGGCTCTCTTGCCAAGGGCCTCCCGTCCACCTAGCTGCAATGTTCTATTTTGCCTCTTTGGCTTGTGGGCCTCCCTAAACAGAAGTTTCACTTGTACTATCTCCCAGTAGCTCTTGGACCAAAAATACTTTTTTTTTTATTTGTAAAGCACTAGAAGTTAAGAGAGTTTAGGCAAAAGTGACTCTTCTGGAACTTGCTGGTTTCATTTGTAATTACATGGAGTAGAAATATTGAAAACTTCTTACCTCCTTGCCTTGCTAAAGTGTCCAAAATAAACATGACCGAAGCTTTTCTGGATGGCCTCGCATCAGCATTACAAACATTGATTCCTGTAATATGTTGCTGCAATACATTTGTTGCTTGTGACATTCTATGAGCTAGAAAGTCAACATTCTGACCATGAGGCACAAATAAGAATCCATGGTGTTTGAGAACCTCTTCCTTCTGAGATGCCATATACTGAGTCAGAAGAGACGTCTGACCCAATCTGGCAGTGAGAAAGGTCGCGTGTGGAGGGACAATGCTCCCAGGGAAGCCACTTCTTGGCAAAGGAGTCATGACACACTAGAGATATAAAGACAAATGAGGTAGACATGGTATCACCCTGAAGAGCTGAGAAGCTCCACAGGTGTAAAGCCACTCTCGCGTCCTTGATATAAATATAAATATTTCCTAAAAATCATCCAAAAACTTCTGTGGTTAAATCTGATACCCTGCTTGTGACTCTGAAAACTCTTGCTATTTCTTTCTCTTTACTCTTTTTTTCTTAAAGTTTCTTTCAAGTTTAGCTTTCCTAAACTCTAGCTACTTCTCAACATTGAGCCCATCATCCCAACTCTTTGGCTATTCAAACTGTTTTTAGTTTTGCTCATTGGGTTAAAAGAAACACAGATCAGTGCAAATAATCCCAAGGAAATAGGAGTGCATTAGGGTTTGGGTTTGGCCACATTTACGAGAAAATCTGAGTAACTGTGACTTACACACAGGCAGTAGTTGGCGATGGTTTGGCGGCTGGTCAAGGATTCGGGGATCCCTCCCCCCTCTGCTCATGCTCACACTTCTTGTAGCTCCAGCTGACGCGAATATACTCTGCTGGAAGAAGCAATAGCAGAATGGTACGTGCCCACTATGTAGGCCTTCCTGCAGAGGTGTTTTCCTGGAGGTCTCACTGAACAATTCTCACCAGCATCACCTTGATCACAACCGTGTCACAGGTCACCTCTCCCTGCAAGGAAGGTCGTGTTTTGGTTGGTCGTATTGGCACTCAAACCGAAAAAATTTTGTATTAGTAAATAAAAATGGCCAAATAACTCTTGGGTTGGTCATCAGCAGCCATGATTTATCATATGAAACCATTGCACCGGGACCAATAAGCCACCAGGAACCTGGTCCCCTCCCTAGACACACAGGAGCACTTCCTCCAGGAGACACATGATTCTCCCTCATGATTTCTCTGCTCCCCCATTTCTGTCTTCCAGTTTTCCTTTTGGCTTTGACCTCATTTCAGATGGGAATGGCTTCTCCTGTCCGCAGGTCCCCTCATGACCTCTCAACTCATATCTTGCAGAGAACTAGGTCAATCTGCATTTTCAACCCCAAACTGGGGAAGGAGTCTGATTACTAGTTCAGTTTCACTCTTGAGAGACAAATGAGTTTCAGCTTATGAGCGAGCCTATCGTCCACATGCTACCTTTTGGTTGGTGGTCACCACCCAGCCATTGGCCCCGCTCGGGGCAAAGGGTGTCGAGGGGGAAGGGGGTCAGTCTGTCCAGCTGGAAAGGGGACTGTGAGACAGGAAGGTCAGCAAACGATGGGATGGGCACCTGTGATACAGAAGCTCAAGCTAGATGTGCATTGGTGAGTATTTCATGGAAAGTCAAATCTGAAGGGTGACTCCCATTTCTCTGAATTTTTCTAGGTCTACATACATGCTGTCTATTGCAGTTAGGTCCAGTTTTCGTTTTGATCAAGATGACAAAATTTACATCTCTGTAATTCAGTCTTAAGTGATGATACAATATAAAGAGGGAGCGAGTCTTCTGCTGGGGCCTCTCTCCACCTTCATCATGCTCAAAACATCAAAATGCTCCCCATTTTAATGAAGTCCCATGTACTTCCGCCAATGCCCAAATCGGGAATTCATGATTTTGCATTCGCCAAGCTATAGATGTCCTAACGATATTTACTTTCAAGTAGAACCGATGTACCTTGTGACAAGATTATCATGCACATTTGGGTCAAGACATTCGGTCCAGGCATACGATTCTTGTGGTGCCTTATAGATAAGCAGTCGCTGGAGTAAGTGTACGTTACCTCCTTTCACTCCCAGGTTTCCTGGGAGAAAAGTAAAGTCAAACTTTTCCCGTTTTATATGTCCTGCCGGGGACACTTTAGCTGAAGTTGTCCCTTCCATAAACTTAACTATTGAATAAAAGAATAATTTCTACTTTTAAAAAACCCACCGCATTGAAAGGAAAGGAGTGTAATCAATAAATAGTATAAGGAGTCCCGATGAGGAATCTGGAAACATGTCCAGGATCCTTTACTGCTAATTGCTAGGAGTTTTTTACTAGATAAAACTTATACAGGGTGTATTCTTTGTGTCCTTCAAAATTAAAAAATAAAACCCTACCAAGATGAAAGGCATCCCTAAAATATTCAGGAATAAAGTTAAAACATTGATTACGTAATGATTCGACAGTGCTGCCATGGATAGCTCTGGTACTCGTTCTATGGTCTGTAAGAGAAAATCAGTCTAACTAAAAACCCAAGAGTGGGTGTGTTAATTGTGCACTTGGAGATTTGTTACAATACAACACAAATGTTTCTACAAAACCAAATTTAATATACAACAAACACTCACCATGTAAACACATCTTTAAAAAAATCTGATAATAATTCCAAGGATCACTTACAGGCATCCATAAAAGCATTTTATATCCAGAATCTCAATACAGAATGATTTCTATGTCAAAATACATTTACACTGTAAATTGTTGGTAGGAAAAAACAAAAACAAAAACAAAACAAAACAAAAAACAAAAGGACACAGAGAAATGGGAGTTTGCTGGCACTGAATTTAACAGCATCAACTGGCCCTGAATAAGTTCCCTTCATTTTCTACCTCAAGCACTTCTGACCGAGCGTGTTCATCTGCCTTGCTATACTTTGCTTATGCTTTTACCCACTCGATTGGCCAGTTAAAAATCTCGAGACCTTATTATCATGCTCATTCCCATTATCAGCAGCTCTCAAACCTGCCCAGAGCATTCCTGTGGGGTCTACTCCTGTCCAGGCTGACATCCAGGACTCTGCAAGCCTGTCTGGGACGATCAGGAATCATACGGTAGTTATCAAATGCAAAACCGTAAAAGAGTCACATAAAAACCACAAGTGCAGATCGATCACACAATTTTATTAGAGTCTTTTGAACAAATGTATTCCTCTGTGAAAAACTCTTGCAAAGAGACATTGGGGTATACTATTTTCAACCCTGAGCAATAACACTGCATACCAAGGAGGGTGGGTCACGAAGCTGGTTCCATTGGAGCACGAGCACAAGCCACTGATATTCTCTATGTGATCAGGTTTTTACAAAAAAATACATAGTTTTCAATAAATAATGCTTAATTTTACAACTTTGATACAGCAATGTCATACACTGTTCTAACACACTAAACTCTGCATGCTAGATAGTCTACAAGAAGACGAAACTTTGCCATGCATTTTCTTTTCCCCCTAGTGCTACCAAACACTTCATCCTCCAGCGCACCGCCTCGGGGAGCTTCACCCTCTCTCTGTTTCACAGCATCAGGGCGTGCGCTGGCATGCAAACTCTAAAAAAGGTTCCCCCCCAACAAACCACTCAGACTCCTAAACAAAAGGGTTTTCAGCTTTTCTGCTCCCAAACCTGGAGTGGCTATGAAAGTTAAGTTTCATGTGGCCTTGGAAAATACAGACTTGGCAACAGTGTCATGCTGAAAACTGCTCTCACTCATCAGGTGGCCCTGTCCTGGTGGCCACCATGAAGCATTGCAGGATGCCGTGACCACTAGGAGCCCCAGACCGGAAAAGTAGGCCTCCAGTTTTGAAACAGTCCATTCAAAAAAAGGTGTCACAAACAAATGCAAAAGACTCTTAAACCCACAACATATGTACAAGAGTAAAAAGTAGACAAAATGGGAAATTAATGGTAATGGTATATAACGTTTCTCCCTATGTGATTCAAGGGATGGGGCATTGTGTTCTTGAACATAAGCTGGATGAAGAAAAATGTGTTAGAGGGCCCTTTGTCAATATCTATTTGATCAAAATTCTTTCTATGGTATCATCTTTATTATTTCCAGTCGCTGTTTCTTTTCTCAAAGAGGGAATATAATCCGTCTAATAAAATAACATAAACATCAACGTCCCTTCAAGGACCCTAGAGTAAATATTTCCTACGCATTTTCAGACTTTTCGTCATATTGCTTTATTTGTCATTTTTCACAGCAGAGAAAACCCACGTCTATGTGACTACATAAAAGAAGTTTGATCAAACCATGACAAGGAAGCCTCCACGTACGCACATCCAGGGTGTTTCAATTCCTCAACTGCTCATGTGAAACCACGTGGTCAACTCCGTCCTATTGCTTTCAGCGGTTTGTTTTCTCGACGGAGAGATTCTCTGTTTGCAACCACAGGCAACCAGAAGTTTCCAAGTCATTTAGAACAGTCCTATCTGTGCACTGGCAGAGGTATTGAATCTTTTAAGAGTATCTCTACCCAATAAAATTATTACTTTTATACATGGAACAGTATGAACTTATGTTTCCCTTTGTAAGCCATTTTATACTTTCTGCACTTTTGTGCTTTTATTGAGTATAAAAATAGGTCTCCTTTAAAATTCTGTTTAAGTTCACTAAAAAACTACTTGTTTGTGAAATTCTCTTATAAACTCACTGCATCCACATGGAATAGATAAAACTAATTAGGCAGCTAATGGATATAGGTAGTGTTAAAAAAAAAAAAAAGAAAAGAAAAGAAAAGCAAAGCCTCAATGGAAAAATAAAGATAAAGCTTTAATGGGAAAAAAAAAAAAAAAGGTATGTTAAGATTCAAGAAAAAAGAAAAGCCAGCAGCAAAGTAAAATGCAAAAAGAGTGGAGTTTAGAAAATTTTGTTTAATCTTTATTGTGAATGAAAGAAAAAAACAAAAACAAAAACCGTGGGCTCGGCCCAAGGGGGCAAAAACCAAAAGCCAAAACCGACAGACCAAAAAACCCAAACCAAGCGGAAAAACAACTGAGTTCTTATCAAAGAGCAGAATTTGCCGGACGGATCATCAAATAAAAGGGGATATGGCAGAAAGAGTGAAATAAATGAACAGTGAGAAAGAAGCAATAATTAAAAGAAGCCCAATCTCTGAGAAGCATGTGCAAGAGTCATTGCATGGAGACAGTTACTTTGGGAACTCATGAACTCCTGTGTTGGGTTACATAAGGCTCAGACTCGGTACCCTCACAGGCCTAGGCTATACAAAGGGTATTTGAAACTGACATTCCTAATGGAAATTTTATAAAATTTGGCCCTTAGAATAACTGAGAAATATCCTGAAAAAATCTTCCCTGAAACTGTAATAAAGAAGGTTTCTTATCTACTGATAAAATCGACAACTCAGTAAACTATTTTTTGCTGGTCATCCTACATTTAAAAAAAAAAAAAAAGCACAAATATATTTGCCTCAGAAATCTGTTAAAAGCAGGGGACCACGCGGTAAAAGAGTATAAAGATTCTATAAATGGGGAGAGTCCAAGAAAACCTCTCTCCAAAGTGTCCACAAGGATACATATGCCCATTGGAAGAAAAAGTAAGAATATACATATTATTAATCATCCAGAGAATAAAAAAGTTAAGATTGATATAATATATTTATATTGAATGACTACTTTAAAATAGAGCAACTTATTTGCTTTATTTCTCAGATTCCTTAGGCAAAAGTCACTTAAGTTCTGAAGTGAAAAAGAAATGTGAATTTGTTTTACTGGACCGATAGCAAATGAGGATGGTTTCAACCCCCAGAGAAGAGAAAGGTTAAAAGTTTTGCCTTTCGAGTCTTTCTCTTTTTCAAAAATTAAAAATAAAATAACATAAAAACAACTAAATCCTCCTGACTGCTATATGCATGCATATTTAAATCACTTCCCCTCGATTAACATCACAAAGAAACATCTCTGCCCAAAAGGGTTGTAATGATCTTCTTCTAGCTAAAGGATAATCATTCTACAAATAATTTGCCCTGTGACTGTAGTCATTCATAACATATGTAATATTTGCAAAGCACAGTTTAAATACACTGCCTTTTATTAGCGTTATTTTTTTTTCTTAATAAAAGGGATGCATATCGGAGTGTAAGAACTGGAAGATTATTTCCACAGTTTAAAGAATTAATAAGAGAATGCTGGTTTAGGTCTTAAAGTTGGAAATCTTACCAAAATGCCATCATCAAAGTCTGTGAACTAGTTATAAACAGCAGGATACCCACTGGCTAGGCTGCGGCGCTCTCAGCGCCCACCCCCCACCCCCATGTTACCATTTTAAGATATTCTGTCCATGTTTAGTTAAAAATAAGACTTACTTAAGAGACCAAAAAAAAAAAAAAATGCAATTAAACTTTTATTGAAGACTATCCAGTGGCAAGAATACCTGTGTATTATATTATGTTTTAGACATTCAATAAAGGATTCATTAAGAATGATTTTCACAATGCATTCATCAAAACAGCCTTAAATATGGTTAAAAGCGCATCCAAGCGCCGTCCTGAGTTCTAACAGGTTTTTAATTTAGATCGCTGACCACCTATTTTTCCTGTACTTTACTCTCAAGAACTTAGCTACAGAGCCTTTTTAAAATCATCATCTTCTTCATCATCATCATTATTATTATGAAATCAAGACTATTTGTTTCCATTCCGAGGCCAATTATGTTACTAATTCACCTAAAGTTTCTACCTCACCACCACAAAAAAAAAAAAAGAGTCCAAGATTCATCTATGATCAAAACATAAAATACATGCAAAGTTTTCAGATTTTCAAAATACATAGACTCAGTCTTAAAAATGGGTTTGTGTTTTCAACAAGTTTCAGAACTGCAGCAGAGGGCCGCCACGTAAAACCACCAGCACAGAGAATTGTCAATTGTAAACCGCTGGTTCAATTATTCGTGGCTCAAATAAATGTCCGACCAATGACTACATTAGTCTATCATTTTGAAAGGAAAAAAACAAAAAAAAACAAAAAACGAAAAAAACAAAAACAGAACAAAAAAAGAAGGTAAACAACTTCAGAAATCCAGTTCCAAACTGAGAACCTTGTTAACACCATCAGCCCTTTCTTTTCCCAAGTGTACTACTGAAATCGGAGGGTTCACCGAAAGGAGAAAGCCACAGAAATCTGTCCCTCTGCAGCAAAAGCTGGTTGGCTTCGCATCCCAGGGCTGGGGGCTGGGGTGGAGGCCGGGGGAGGTAGGAGGGAGGCCGGGGAGAGGTCGGGGGGAGGTCCGGGGAGGCCGGGGGAGGCAGGAGGGAGGCCGGGGGAGGTCGGGGAGGCAGGGGAGGTCCGAGGAGGCAGAGGGGGGCAGGGGAGGCCGGGGAGAGGCCCGGGGGGAGGTCCGGGGAGGTAGGAGGGAGGCCGGGGAGGGCAGGGGGAGGTAGGAGGGAGGCCGGGGGAGGTCGGGGGGAGGTCCGGGGAGGCCGGGGGAGGCAGGAGGGAGGCCGGGGGAGGTCGGGGAGGCAGGGGAGGTCCGGGGAGGCAGAGGGGGGCAGGGGAGGCCGGGGAGAGGCCCGGGGGGAGGTCCGGGGAGGCCGGGGGAGGTAGGAGGGAGGCCGGGGGAGGCCGGGGGGAGGTCCGGGGAGGCCGGGGAGGGCAGGGGGAGGTCGGGGGAGGTCCGGGGAGGCCGGGGAGGGCAGGGGGAGGCCGGGGGAGGTCCGGGGAGGCCGCAGCTCCAGCGCCCGGGAGGCCGAGCCCCGGGAGGCGGGAGGGGAGGCCGGGAGGGTGCGGGCCCCGTGGCCTGGCCGTTCCCGGAGGGCTGCGGCCGCCCGCACCGGGTCTCGCCAAACCTCGGGAAACGTGAGGCCGGACCTCGGTAAACCGAGTCAGTAGGTCAGAAGAGGGGCAGGGGCGGTGGAGACTCTGCTCGGAGTTTCAAGGAGCCGCGGAAAGCCGCCCCCGCCCCCCGCCCCCGGGGCGCCGCAGCCGCAGCCGCAGCCGCAGCCGCAGCCCGGAGGTGGGGCCGCAGGGCGGGCGCGGCCCCGGGGCAGGAGGGGTCGGGCGCGCGGGGCGGGGGGGCCCGGGGAGATCGGGGGGCCCAGCCGGAGGCCGGGAGCGCCCCGGGGAGGCGGCGGGGCAAGGCGCAGAGCCGGAGGCCGAACCGCCTTCCCGGGGCCGAGTTCCGGGCCAACCGGGCGCCGGCGCGCGAGGCCCCCCTCCCCGCGCCCCGGAGCCCCCCGGCGCCCCCCGGCGCCCCCCGGCGCCCCCCGGCGCCCCTCGGTCGCCCCGGCCCCCGCCCGGATCCCCTCGCCGCGCCGCCCCCGCGTCCACCTCGGCGCGCGCGGAGAAGCGGAGAAGCGGGGTCCGGGGTCCGGGGTCCGGGGAGCGCTGCGCCCGGAGCCGGCCCCCAGGGCGAGCGGCGGGGTCTGCGCGCCCCAGCACGGGCTGCCCAGGGCGGCCACCGCGACGCGCACCGCCCGCGGACCCCGGCCCCTCGCCCGGAGGGTGGGGAGGGACGGGGCTGGCGGAGGAGGTGAGAGGACACGGGGGAGCGAGGGAGGGCGGACAGCGAAGGACCCTCCTCCCGCCTTGTCCAGCAGCAGCCGCGGAAGGCGGAGGAGAAGCCCCGGGCCTGCCCCTGCGCCGCCGCGCAGCCGGACCCCCGCCTCCCGCCCGCGCACACAAGAGCCTCGCCACTGCGCTGCGACCCCAGCACCTCCAGTTTGACTTCTATAGAGACTATGGGCGATGCGAGTTTCTATCAGTTCCAGCTGATTTATTAAAATTGTCAAGATACAGACTTCCAGCACAAAAAAAAAAAAAAAAAAAAAAAAAAAACAGGCAATGATGTCGACAGTGCATTGAGTCTGCTTTGCCACCATTTGCTACAAAATATGCAGATGGTCTGTACTTTATTTAGATTATATTGCACAAAATGAGAAACTTTTTAAACTATGTGCCTTTTTTTTTCTTTTTTTTTTTCTTTTTTTTTTGCTAAAAATCGAGAATCCAGTTTCAAACCTTCCATCTGGGGCCCCATCCACATATCACAGCGTATGAGATACATAAAGTCCTAGTATAGTACAGTACATATACAATCTTTAAACTAAGATAACAGCTCTGAGGTCTATATCACCATTTTCAATAAATCTTTACCTACAAATATTGAACAAATCTCTACTATAGCTGTACAAAAAAAAGTTTGCTTTTTTTTTTTAAACCACAAGGCCTTTAGATGCAAGGATTATTTAAAAATTTTAATCCTTTTTAAACCAGGACATCACGTACCAACATACTTGCATGCTAAAAAAAACAGAGGAAAAAAAGAAATCAAAAGGGAAGAAGTGCCTGAAAGTCTTACTGAAAAAACACAGCAAGAATGTTCCCTTTTCACTGTACAAAAATACGCCTGAAAATATATTAATTTTTAAAAAAGACTGAGGTCTGTTATGTATCAAAAATGTTTCAATACCTTTTGTACTGAGGTCTAGGCTGTCTGGTATTCAATCAAGGAGGTATAAGGGAACAAGTTACAAAAAAAAAGTTGGCAAGTAGAAATCACATTTGTAAAACCATAAACAATTTGATCTGAAAAGTAAACTCTGATCTTAAGTCAGTTCACAGTTTTTTTTTTTTTTTGTGAGCGTTTGTACAGTCTGCATTTTTTCAAGCTCCCTGCAGTTTTGTTAAGAATCGGATGCATAGAAGACATCAGTTTTCTCCCTCCAAAAAAATAAAATAAAATAAAAAAAGTTGCAATGGTCCCTTTTTTGTTTTTGTGTTTGTTTTTTTTTTCTTAAAAAAATCACCAGTTCTTTAAGATCTCTTAAGGAAAAAAAAAAAAAAAAAAAAAAAAGGAATCTCCAACCAACTCCCTAGCGTAACGGTTGTGCTGCCAAAAGGTCCTCTGCAGACGTCTTCCAGACTTCAAAGACCGACAGGCTTCAAACAGCGCCTTCCGGAGCGGGTCCTCCCTCCCCTCCCCCGCCCCGTCCCCTCCGCCTTTGTTGCAATCACGAATTTCAGGAAAAAGAAATAGTAATTACAAAAAAACACATTTGGGGAGGGGAGGGGGGTGGGGGTGGGGGGATGGGGAATCACAACTCCAGACTAGGTATGCAACTACCTTGAGACACGGTAAAGGAAGGGAGGGGAGCAAAAAAAAAAAAAAAAAAAAGAAAAAAAAAAAAAAAGGACAGGAAAAATGTTTTAAAACTACTCATTTCACTTTTAACTGCACCGAAATCCCCATCATCGTTTTCCAATTTCTTTGTGTCACGACATCATTATCAAGATCAGCATCTTCTGGTCTCCCCTCCACCCTACCACCACCACCACCATCATCGACACCACCATCATCATCATCATCATCATCATCATCATCATCATCATCACCACCGCGGCTCCCTCCCGAGGAGCCCCGCTCTGCACCCCGCGGAGAGAAGGAGCGAGAAGCCGGGGGCGGCCCCGCTCAATACGTGAACACCAGGTCGGAGAAGTTCGCCTCCAGCCAGTCCCCCGCGATCATCTCGCTGAGCTCGGGCGTGCAGTAGTCGGGGAACTCGAAGTGGGAGCCCAGGCTGCCCTCGCTGAACGAATCCAAATCCTTATCCACCAGCGACAGGGACAGGTTCCCGGCCGCCGCGCCGCCCCCCAGCTGCTGCTCGCCCGCGCCGTGCGCGCCCTGGGAGAAATTCAAGCTCAGGTCGAACATGAGGTCGTCGGCGTCCTCGCCGCCGCTGCTGCTGCTGCTGCTGCTGCTGCTGCCGCCGCCGCCGCCGCCGGTGCCGCCGCCGCCGCCGGACGAGGACGACGACGACGAGCTGGACGCGGAGCGCGAGGACGCGGGCGACAGCGCGGGCTGCGCGAGCGGCGGCGGGTGCTGCTTGGTGATGTTCTTGAAGCTGTAGTAGAGGCGGCTGCCGCCCCCCGCGCCCGCGCCCGCGCCCCCCGCCGCGCCCGCCCGCACCTCGTCGTACAGGCTCGCGCCCTCGGGGGACTCGGCGGCGCTGCTCAGCGTGGGGCTCGCCGGCACCTTGGCCACGTTGTAGCGTCGGAGCAGCGGCGGCGCCTGCTGGCCCGGAGGCTGCAGGAGCTGCTGGTGCGGCGGCTCGTCGTCGTCCTCGTCCGCCTCCTGCTTGAGGCGCAGCTGCAGCTCGTCGTCGTCCTCGTCGTCCTCGTCGTCCTCGTCCAGGAACACGCACTTGACCGTCTTGCCCGCGCCCGCGCCGCCCGCGCCGCCCACGCGCAGGGCGCCCAGCACGTACTCGTCGGCCGCGCCGCCCGGCTCCCCGGGCTGCGCCGCCTTGCCCGCGCCCGCCTTGGCGCCGCCGGGCGGGGGCGCGGGCGCGGCGGGCGCGGCGGGGGCGGCGGGGGCCCGGGGCTTGCCGCACTTCTTGCCGGAGCCCTTGGAGGTCTTGGCGCCGCCCGCGCCGCCGCCGCCGCCCGCGCCCGCGCCCGCGCCCGCGCCGCCCGCGCCGCCGCCGCCGCCGCCGCCGCCGCCGCCGCCGCCGCCGCCCGCCGCGCTCTTCTCGGGGCTCTGGCCGGCGCTGGGCTTCGCCGCCGGGTCCATCTTGGGCTTTTTCCGGGGCCGGTACTTGTAGTCGGGGTAGTCGGCCATGTGCTTGAGCCGCAGCCGCTCCGCCTCGCGGATGAACGGGATCTTCTCGCTGTCCTTGAGCATTTTCCACCGCTTGCCCAGCCGCTTGGAGATCTCGGCGTTGTGCATGTCCGGCGACTGCTCCATGATCTTCCTGCGCTCGATCTTGGACCACACCATGAACGCGTTCATCGGCCGCTTGATGTGGCCCGACGCCGTCTTGCACCAGTCCGGGTCGCTCTCGTCCAGGGCCACCGGGCTGCAAGCCATGAATTCGCCCTCCTCCGTGTCCAGCGCCTCCCGGGGCAGGTTGCTCTCCGCTTCCAAGCTCTCCGCCTGCTGCACCATGATCCGCCGCGGGGCTGGGCGCTCCAACCCGGGCCGCTCGGTCTCGTGCGGAGGTCCCCCTCCCCCTCTCGCCCCTCCACCTTCCCGGGCAAGTTGCAAAGTCCTCGGTACCCCGCGTCCGCGGCTCCCCCCCTCCCCCCCGCCCCCCCTTCCAGGCTGCACACAGCGGCTGCGGCGGCGGCCGCCCGCGCGCGGGAAGCTGCGGCTGCGGCCGCGACCGGAGAGGCAGAGGCGGCGGCGGCGGCGGCGGCGGCGGCGGCGGCCGGAGCAGCCCGGGACCCCTCCGTGTGTGTCTCTCTCTCTCTCTCTTTCTCTCTCTCTCTCTCCCTCTCTGCTCGGCTCGTGGCTCCCGCCGCAAGCGCCGGACCCCGAGCACTCCCAGGCGCGCGCGCTCCTTCTGCAAAAAGTTGAGGGCTCTCTCCCAACTAGTTATCAGGGTGTCATATGGGTGACATCACTCCCCGGGCCAGCCAATGGCTGCGGGCCGGCTCCGCCCATCTCCCTTTATTAACTCCTCGGCCACGCCCCCTCCTCCCCCCCCGCCCTCGGGGCTGCTTTGCAAAGATGGGGGGTGGGGGAGAAGGGGGAGGCACGTCTGGAGATATGTTGTTTAAAAAAAAAAAAAAAAAAAAAACACCCGCGTGCGTGCACAGATGCGCCTCTCCCCGGGATGCTCGCGAGCCGCGGAGAACCGGGCCAGTCCGGGCCGGGGCCTGCACCGCCTTTGTGCCGGGGTCCCCCGGAGCCGCCGACCTGGCGCGCTCGCTGTCCGGGTGCACAGGCTCGGGCTCGGGCTCGGGCTCGGGCGCGCGGCGGGGCGGGCGGGGCGGGGCGGGCGGGTGCGGCCCGGCGCGCCCCCGGTGGGTGCAGCTGCTTCCCGGAGCCGCGCGCGCCCGAGCCCGCCCGGGGAGCCCGCCGCGCCCGGGTCGACGGAAGGTGGCGCTTTAACACAAGGCCTCCCGGCACGTGGGCTCGCCCTCGCTCTCCCTCCCGGCCTCTCCTCCTCGTCCCTTTCTCCCTCTTTTTCTAAGGCAGAGAAAGCCGGGTAAAGCCCGCGCGGCTTCCTTCTCCCCCCACCGCGCCCCGCCCCGCCCCGCCCCGCCCCTCCCCCCGTCTGCATTTTCTGGGTCGTCCCCTTTGCTCCGTAGGTTTTGCATCCTCGGAGGCGCCGGGGCCGCGCGCGTCCCGCCCCAGGCGGAGGCCGGAGTAACGGTCTGGGGGTTTGGCTGGGGCCGGGGCCTCGCGTTCAATCTGGCCACTCCGGAGGCAGGTTCTAAACCGGGTCCCGGGCCCCGCGAGCTCCGGCGCGGCCCCGCCCCCTCCCCTCCCCGCCCCTCCCTCCCCGCCCCTCCCCTCCCCGCGCGCCCCGCGTCCCCCTCTTTGTCCCCTCCCCCTCTCTCGGTCCCCGGCGTCCTCCCTCCCGACCCTCTAGCGAGGAGCCCGCACGCCTCCCGGGGCGCGCGCTGTTTTAAGCAAAACGACCCGGACGGAAGAGAAACCGAGGCGCATCCCAACTTGGGAGCCGAGGGGCGGCCCGCGTCCGTGCAGGGGTGGGGCGGGCGCTCCGGGGACGGCGACCCCGAGGTCGGGCCCCCAAACCCCGGCCGGTCCTGCTGGGCTACTTGGAAACCCGTTTTGTTTTTGTTTTTGTTTTTTTTTTTTTTCTTTGTGTTTCCTTATTTAGTCGCTCTCCCCCCATCCGCGGATATTATGGGGAGGGGGGGATGAAAAAGCAACTCGCCGCTTCCTGGGCATTGTCCGCGGTCACTGGCTTCACACCCTGCAGCGCTGGGGAGCTGGCAACTTTGAGCGATTCCCAAGATAACAGCCCAGAGTGTTCCACCAGAGGAGTCAGCCGCTTAGGACCAGTTACGGGGCCCGAGCCCTCCTCCTTTCAGGTGCCCTCCCTGCAAATAATACTGCAGCGCCCGAGCCTTGCAGTTGTCTGATGTCTTCAATAACGTGAAATGGTACCACGTTTTCACATGTTTCGCAGACCGTCGTCTGTGTGGTCCATACTCCACCATCGCGGCCCCCTCCCCCTCCCTAAGCATCCTAAAGAGAAACACTGCATCCTGCACCTGGGATGTTCAGGTCGGTCGTGCTGGCAATTTATTAATTATTATTATTATTATTTATTTTATTTTATTTTATTTTATTTTATTTTATTTTATTTATTTTAGAGCCCTCGGAACCAGAGGAATCTGCAGCCACGCATACCCGGTGACCTGAAGTCTGGAGAGGTATGAAACCAGAGGCGGTGTGTGACAATTCATATTGGCTCCCACAAGGCAAGCCCTGAATCGCATTCCTGGCTCAGCTCACACATTTCCCGGCCATTCCGGCCACTGGGCACCCCCGCAGGGGAGTGGGTGGGTGGGTGGAATGGGTGGCTCCACGCTGCTCTTCCCCCAACACCCAGGGACAGATGCATACTCTAGCCAGAAGGCTTGAGAGAATTTAGCTCGGTTGCATTATTTTCATGCAAACTATGAGGGCATCTCGTATTTCAGACTCAGAGAGAGAGAGAGAGTGCGTTTTTGAAAAAAATCTACAGCCAATTCAATATTTATTTGCCTTTTTCACTCCGTAAGCAAAAAAGTCACGTGGGACTTTAGAATGAGAATTAGGGGAGTGCAATATAAAGCTGGAAAAGAATGAGTTTCTTCCTCCAGTGCTATGATCTTCTGGGAGGAAATAGAAGTTAATATTTACCCTTTCAGATAAGAAGCGCAACTTCTGTTCTGAGAAAGATGGGTCATCTTTGGAGAAGAGAAAGCCAGCGAATCCGGGTTGTTTATTAGTTGTGAGTGGGCAGGCGGGGATGATGGGAGGTCAGTGTGGCGACTCCAGGGGTCTTTCAGTCAACGCAGGGCAGGGATGGGAGGAGGTCAAGCAGGCATGGAGGCTTGTAAGGAATGTCCTGGAGCAGATTCCTCCTTCTATTCCATAGACAAGGTAAGAATTTTCAGAGAGGATTACCTAGATTGCTATTTTGTAACATGATCTTAACCATACCTATTCCCTGTTCCAGAATTTACTGAGGATTGGGGGGGGGGGTGGAGGGAAAAGACAACTAAATAACTCATCTGTATACTTTTTCTGTGTGTCTTTCTTTCCCTTTCTAAGGAAAAGTTTTAAAATAAGGAAGCGGGAGGGGGGGAGTGTTTGAGACCTGCAGGCTTCTCATGGGAACAGTATTAAAAATAATAATAATAACATGTTTGCAACATCATTAGTAACCAAGTATTTAAAGAAGTTTTAGGCTAACAAATGGAAAATGTGGCCCTCCGCAAGGATACACATGCCTCCTGAAAGTCTAATTTAGTAAAACGGAAACTCATCTGCTATTTTTAAAACCACTGAATGTGTATCAGGGCTAGGCCTAGGGGTCATCTTTTTTTGTAGCCAGTGTACATTTCATATATGGGTGAATACTTCTGTGTTTGTAAGCGAGATGCCTAATCGTAAACTTTGTTGCAGATGCAATTCATGCTCAGAGTCTTAAGATTTACCTTTGAGCAGCGGAGCCCCAGGTGACTATCTCTATGGTTATTATTGTCTCTTACCAATGATCTTTACAAAGAAGACCCTTTGCTTAAAGAACTATTATGGAAGGAGGGTAAGGTATTCTAGAAGTCTCTCAAAATTAGGAAAACACCATCAGAATACATATGAAATGTTCCTTTCCCCTCTGAGCAGGAAACGTTTTTTGCTAAGCCAATAATGCACTAACAATATCACGGGGTAAATACTTGACTCATTAAATTGAACTTACCGGTCTCGGATGAGCTCTGACCGCACGCACTGCTCCGCGCCTGAGACGCTGGCCCGCAGGACGGTTCTTTCTGGTCTTCTCTCTTGGTCGGCTCTCCCGAAATGAGCGCCTCCACTCGCAGTCCGGCCGCCCCTCTCTGCCTACCTCCGCCTCAGACCTGGACCTGGGGTTTGATCTGTAGATCTCCTGTCTACCTGGGCTCCTCCTTCTCTGTATCTTCCCACGTGGTAACGGGCTTAAACGGAACGCACCTGACTCTCCAGATCCCACTTTACCCTGTTGTTCCCGCAGTGCTTTAGGGCCTTGGTGTTTTATTCTAGCCACCTAGAACTTTCTATCCTCCTGGTCTTTGCATGTTGACCTCCTGCATTGCATTTAAACACCAGTGCAATACTGAGAGGGCTTACTAAGCACCTGCTGCTGCGCCTCCCCTCCACACACAGGCTGCCAACGACTGTCACTACCTGTTGGGTTCATCAGCGCGCGCTTTAAAGTTGCTAAAATAGTCTTGTTGATGTTGTCACTCGTTTATTCTCTCAATTGCCCGGCCAGAGGGTATGCTGCATTAATGCACAGCTGAGGGCACAGGGCAGGGTCCCTGAAACTTGTATGTATGTATGTATGTATTTATTTGAGATAGAGAGAAAAAGAGGCGCAGAGACACAGGCAGAGGGAGAAGCAGGCTCCATACAGGGAGCCTGATGTGGGACTTGATCCCGGGTCTCCAGGATCACACCCCGGGCTGAAGGCAGGTGCTAAACTGCTGGCTACCAGGGCTGCCCCGACCCTGAAACTTTTAAAACATGATTTTACATCATGATGAGCACACAAGCAATACACATATGAAGCAGAAGCCAAAGGTCACAAGTGAATATCTCTTCGTATTAAGTGTAATTTAGACTACTTTCTATTCCATTTCTTAAACAATGTTGGTTAAACCCCACTAATTTCATCTATTAATGAGACATTATTGAAGTTTGAATAGCAGAGGCTTGGGTGTTCTAAGACTCTGAAATATTTTACCTTGGACTGAAAATGCCAATTCCGGTGTCCATCCATTCATCCATCCATCCATCTGTTCATTTGTTTGTTCTTTTCCTTCCTTCCTTCCCATATTTCTTTCCTCCCTCCCTCATTTCTTTTTTAGTAGATCTTATCACATAGCCCTTGACCTTTAATAAAAACAAAAGAATCACTCAAACCTACTGCCTCCAAAATTCATGTTTTGTCTCTTTTATTATTCACATGAGCTATGTATTTTTTTTAAAGACTTTGTTTTTTACAGTAGTTTCAGGTACACAGCAAAATTGGGTGGAAAGTACAGAGAAGTCCCATAAATCCCTACTCCCCATGCACGTATGGCCTGCCCCACTGTGGACACAACCTACCAGAATGCTAAATTAGTGAAAATTTGTGACCCTATGTTGACTCATCATAATCACCCACAGCTTGTAGTCTACACTGGGGCTCACTCTCGGTGTTGTACACTCCATGGGTTTTGACAAAGGGATAATGATACGTATTTACCATTATCACAAAATGCAGAAGAGTTGCACTGCTCTAAATATCATTTGTGCTCCCCCTAAAAATCACCCCTCCCTACTGCCCCCACCTCTGACAACCCCTGATCTTTCTATTGTCTACATAGCTGTTGTTGTCTTGTCCAGGCTGCCTTATAGTTTGAGCCACGCAGTGTGTAGCCTTTTCAGATTAGCTTCGTTCACTTAGAAATATGTACTGAAGGTTCCTCGAGGTCTTTTCATGGCTTGACAGCTCACTTCTGTGCGTGTGCTAACATCCCTTTGTCTGGGCGGACCACAGCGTATTTATCCGCTCACCTACCAGAGGGCATCTTGGTTGCCTCCAAACTTTGGCAATTATGAATAAAGCGGCGATAAATGTCCATATGAATTTTTCTCCTGCGAACCTAGGTGTTCAATTCCTTGGGTAAATACCAAGGAGCACAATTGCTGGATCCCATGGTACGAGTATATTTAATTTTGTAAGAAACCAGGGAACTCCCTTCCCATGTGGCGGCACCCCGTTTTGCATTCCAGCAGCGATGCCCGAGAGCTGCCGGCGCTCGGCGGCCTGGCCAGCACCTGCGCCCTCGTCCTCCAGTGCTCAGAATGCCACCTGTGCATCATGAGATGCCCACACATGGGATTGCTGTTGCTATTATTTTAACCTTTCTTTCTCCAACGCCTCTAGCAGTTCCTGGCACGTGGTAGGGAGCGGCTCCGTAAATGTCCAGTGAGTGAATATGCCTATTTGTTCACACACCCCGGGGAGCTCCAGCAAGTCCCCCACCTGAGTCACCCCAGGATTCCCTGCTGGTTTCTACTATCGCTGCAGGTACTTAGGCTCTTCTCAAGACTATCAGAATTTGGGATCCCTGGGTGGCGCAGCGGTTTAGCGCCTGCCTTTGGCCCAGGGCGCGATCCTGGAGACCTGGAATCGAATCCCACGTCGGGCTCCCGGTGCATGGAGCCTGCTTCTCCTCCCTCTGCCTGTGTCTCTGCCTCTCTCTCTCTCTTTCTGTGACTATCATAAATAAAATAAAATAAAATTCTTTAAAAAAAAAAAAAGACTATCAGAATTTTCGCCACAGACCCTGAGCTGGTCTCCCAGGTCCTGTAGCCCCATCAGACTCTTCGCCCCAGCGTGCAGCCTGGCTCTTCGGACTCTATGGGTTCATGTTCAAGGGAGCCCTTCATCCTGGAGCAAAATCCGCTGCCCTCTGCAATGTAGGCAAAGCATGCTTCTACGCTTTCTGCCTCTCCAGCTTTATCTCTCTCACAATTAATAAAAACACAAAGGGGCACGAGGGCTGCGCAGCACAGAGCAGTGGCTTTCAAACTTATGACCGTGACCTGCCATATGAAATACATTTTTACATCATGACCCTGGGCGCGCACACTACACACAAGTGAAGCCCAGCTAGTTACAGGAGGGATATTTGTGGCTCCAGATAAAGCTGTTTCACATGCTCATACTGGTCCCATTAGCCCTGCGTTTGTTAGAAGGCAATTGCTTTTGCAATTGAAACAAAATTTATTTTTGTTACACTTACATTAATCAGCTTCAATCTCCCCCACCCTTCTCTTTTTGGTGAGAAGCTGCTCTAGAAAAGGCTTTTGTTTGGTGACCGGACACCCAGGGATTTATGATTATCATTATCCTCATTATTATTTATTAAAAAGGCAAATAACCGTTTCCTAAAGCCCCGGTTGGCCATCCTCCTAAGCAGCCCGCTGACTTTCTGCACAGTGCCACCTGCGGCCCCCTGCCTTGTGCCCCAGCGGAGGGGCAGCCAGCGAGGTGGGCTGGAGAGACGGTTCCTGCCTGTTACACTCCAACCCTTTGCCATCTGAATGAATGAGAGACAGACACGCTCCAAAAAATGCTGTGTGCACTTCCTCGGCTGGCAGTGTGTAGGGAGGGCGGGGGATGACACCTGTCCTCCCTCCTCGGGGCTGAGGAGGCCACTTCCCCTGGAGGCTCTGCTTCTGTTTTCTATCAGTACCTTCATCTCACACAGTCAAGAAGAGGACGTGTGATTGTGAGCATATGTGTAAGCACGCTTATAAGAATGTGAAGTAGAAAGGAACTGATAGCCAGTTTTGGAAGTACAATGTAAAAATCCACCAAATCTGACTTCTCTACACATAGCTACTGATGTATCTTAATCTCTTCCTTTTTAAAAAGACTTATTTATTTGAGAGAGAAAGAGAGACACAGCATGGATGGGGTAGGGGGAGGAAGAGAGGGCAAGCAAACTCCCCGCTGACTGCAGAGCCTGATGCAGGGATCAATCCCAGGGCCCTGAGCTGAAACTGGCGTTGTCCCTTGACAGATGGAGCCACCCCAGCTCCCCATCTTAATTTCTTCTTAGAGAAAACATGTTCACCCAGGGCTATGACAGCATCATTACTTTTGGTGATATAACCCAAGGTGAGGCACCCAGGAGCGTGTGACTATCTTGCCAGTGGGTGTCCTGTAGATTTGGGGGGCGAGGTTGGTGCAACTGCAGGGGGAAGGTGCCTGTGGATGAGCCTGGCCGAGAAAGTGGTCCCCAGAGACGTCAGATGTAGCGCCCCTTCCCCTCGGCCTGCGATGAGGCAACGTCCTAGCAAGGACTCCTTCTGACTCAGCCATGAGCTGTGGCCTCGGCTGCTTCTCTACCTTCCCCACATGAGCCCCACGCTCCCCCAAGGCTTTCCTCCACTGACGCCTGAGCTTCGGAACCTGTTGCTCTTTTCTTCTGGGGCCCATGCTGGACCCAGCCCCCCTTTGTTTTCCCTCTCCCCACCCCCCAGCTCCCTCCTTCTCTCCACTCTCTCTCCTCCTCTCTCCTTCTCCCCCCCCCCCCCAATCTCACTATTTCCCTCTCTCTGTCTCTGTTGCATCTTCTTATGGTCAAAGTAGTACAGATCTTCACTGTTTTTTGCCAAGACAGTTTTATTAGCCGGGCCGCCCCTTCAGTACAGGCAGAGCTGTGTGCAGCACCAGCAGTTCCTAAATTCTAAATAACTAGGCGGGGACAAGAAATAGCCTGAGCAGAAGCAAATGTGCATAGGGGCAAGGCCACAGCCCCCCTCCCTGGAGAGGGCTTCAGCCGTCCTCTCCAGTCCTGAGTGCCCGTTCTGCTCAGGAGTGAGCGCACTTCCAACCTTCTCCCTCCAAGTCCTCTGATTCCTAGAAACTTCTGGAGCTCCTGCCGGAGGAGGTTCTGGGAGCACCCGGCCCACTCACTCTGCTGGGCAGCCCAGGAAGGCCGGGCGTGGCTTCTCCAGGTGGGAGCCAGGTGCCTCAGCCTCTGCTGGGCTCCCACCCAGGCTGAGACCCCGCAGCTCAGGGTTGGGAGCCTTTGCTCCTAGACGGGGTGAAGTCTGGTGAAGGGAAGATGAAGGTGCTGCCTCAGTTGGCCCAAGGGCAGAGCATCAAGCCCGAGAGGACTGTTGTCCAGCCTTAAACTGAACAGAATTGGCCCTATGTTTCCAAGCCTGACCCCTTCTCCCCTTCGGATTTCTCCCCTCCAGAGTGGGAGAAGCTCTGTCCTTGCCTGTCCCACCATCGTACTGTGGAAGCAGATAACTTGTCTGGTTTCACGGGTTTGCAACTGGAAAGGAGTTTGCCTCGAATGTCACCCTTTCCTGATCTAGATGATATTTAGATAGGGTTTGGATTTACCGATGATGCTGGGGCAGGCTAGGACTTTGGAGATGCTGGGACAGGATGCGTGTGTTTTACATAAAGGACATGAATTTTTAGGAGCCAGAAAACTGGAGTGTTGAGACTTGAATTGGGTTTGCCCCCAATACACACATTTGCGTCCTCATCCCGAGGGCTTCAAGACGAGTCTGTATTTGGAGATGAGGGATGAGGGCTTTGAGAAGGGGGACGGTTGCTCCGGTGGGTTCTAATCTGAGTTGACTGATGTGATGCTCTTATAAGAAAGGGAAGTTTGGAACAGAGACAGACACACAGTAGAAAAGGTGAAGTGGGGGAGGCTCAGGGTGCAGGTGGAAATGGACAAGCCAGGTAGAGAGACTTGGAAAGGACTGTGCCTCCCAGTCCTCAGAGGGACCCGACCTTGTGACACTTGGATTTCTGGACCAGACCCTGGGACATTTTAACTTCTGGCTTCTGGTCTCCAGACTGAAATCATTGTTTACATTAGCCAGTTGTGTGCGACTCTGACACCTGAGCCCCAGAAACTTAACACAGAGGGGGACCAAAAACCATAAAGCCTGCTTCTCTTACACAGCTTCTGAAGAATTTCCCCCATCCGTTGGTTTCTGGACTTTTATTGCACTTCGGCAGTAGTAGCGGATAAGGAAAGGTCTCATTGGCCACCGTGTAGCTGGACTTCATTGCTCTGGTTGTCACAGCTTGGACATCTTATCCCTTTTCAGCTTTGGGGTCTCAGCAAAATTATGAGAACAGGAGAAGAACCATTTAAATTTGTACTCAGGCCAAAGGGCATCCCTTAATTTTTTTTTAAGATTTTATTTATCTATTCATGAGAGAGACACACAGAGAGAGGCAGAGACACAGGCAGAGGAAGGTGCAGGATCCACGCAGGGAGCCTGACATGGGACTCGATCCCAGGTCTCCAGGATCAGGCCCTGAAGGCGGCGCTAAACCGCTGAGCCACCCGGGCTGCCCAACTGGGCTGCCCGGGACACAACGGTTTTTAATCATGTTTCTTGACCCCGCTGCCCATGGCCAGCAGAGCTGTCTTTCACCGCACCCCCCTGGCACTTTCTGCTCACCCCTAGGGCAAGACTTCTAGCATGTTCCCCCCTAATCTCCAGGGGGGACATGTCTCCCCAGGGACAGCGAGTTCTGTAAAGCAGGATGAATCTGCATGCTTCGCTGGCCTATGGAAGACACTTGGGGGGACGGAGTCTAACAGAGAGGAAGGTCCTCTGAGCTATTTATAAAAACTGGTTTCAGTGCTAATCCTCTAGGATACAATGGAGTTACTCTAGCAGGTTTCCCTGGCGTATTTTAGAGACAGGAACAGCTGACATGTACGAGAAAATTCATGCGAATTCTAGCTTACAAATGTCCTCACCATCACGGTGGGTGGTATAGATCCAATGATAAAAGTAGTATCGCGCCTGAAGGAGAAGACTCTCCTCCGGCTCCTAACTCTGGGAGATGAACAAGGGGTGGTGACTGGGTGATGGGCACTGAGGGGGACACTGGATGGGATGAGCACTGGGTGTTAGGCTATATGTTGGCAAATTGAACTCCAATAAAAAAAAATTAAAAATTAAATTAAAAGAAAGAAGACTCTCCTCCTTGACCGTGCGTTCTCTCAAAGGCAGAGGGTGTTTGGTTCCAACACTGCCTGAGCCCCCCCAGCCAGCAGGCCGCCCGGCCCCTAGGAGGCATTCAGATGGTCGAGCAAATGAAGAAATGAGGAAGAGGACTCAGAGGTCAGAGTTACTTTGAGAGAGTGGCCAGCGGAGGAAAGAGGAAATTCAAGGAAAGGAAGCACTTGTCCTTGGCCAGCTCGTGGTTGGTTTTCTGCCTCACATGGCGACCTGCTCACAGCCCAGGCCACTGTCCTTCATATTTCAACAATATTCTTTACGTGGATCTTGTCTTTTACATTCTCATGCAATGCAGTTTGGTGCTTTCAATATCGTACCAATATGTTAGTGAATTCACTCTTAAACCACTTTTTTTGTGTGTATTTTTTTTTCTCTTGCCTATGTCTACAGGGATTGCCCTTGAGGTAAAGCCAGTGTAGGACAAGTGTATCGTCTTCAGACACATTCTTGCTCTCCATTACTCACGCATTTTCTCGCAACAGAACTCTAGCACTTTGGTTCCTTTTCCCTTTCTCCTTCTCCTATGAAACAAAATTCCTGGAGGCCTTGAAATCTGTGAAGATCTACACGAGCTTGTCCACTGCCACTTGTCATTATAGAATCTGAAGGTTTCTTAGACCTCAGGAGTGGGGAACTTGAGGACCTTTCAAAGGAAGCGTCCGTCACCGCATGCAACAGGTGTGCATCTCCAAGGTGAGTCTATAAAGAAGTGGGTCACCTCAGTAGGGAAATGCAGGGGCCCGTCACCCTCCCCACACGGTGCTCCATGGATCCAGGGAACAGGTCCACCCTTGATCTGATTCAGGGTGGAATTCCTATCTTAGAGAGGCCATAGTGATAATTCCACAGGTTTAAAATAGCTTTCTATACCCCCACAGCTAGATGCATGTGTTTTTTTCCTTCAGCTCCCTCAAGCTTTTTCTGGGAGCAATGACAACTAGTCCACGTGTAGTTAGCACTTTTCCCAGGACGTAACTCTGTCGTTCCTCATACTGGGTGCTGTGCCTCTATTTACCCTCCTATAGGCAGAGAGCAACGAGAGATCTAATGGTATTCTGTGTGAATAAGTGACAGCATGGGTGAAATGTTGGTGTGTGTATTTTTGGTTCCAACAGTTGAAGAATAGGATCTGAGGCATAAAAGGAAAGATATTTATAGTATTTTCTGGTCGTGCATTCACTAGCATAGCTACCTCAGCTGTGGCTTGTGTATCGTGTTAAAGTTAATTACGGCAACACTATTATGCCCGGTACGAAAATGGTTAGCTATTCCGTAGTACATATTCCAGTATATGGTAGATGTAAAAACTCCTACTCCACTGACATAAATCACATCTAAAGTTACTTTTATTTTCCAGAAGCGAAATATGAGAAACATGCAACTGCCCCTCCCCCCAAGCGATCCGCCTCAAATCCAAAGACAATGTATGGTGTCCAGATTGCCTACTTAAGAAAAAACAGGGGACATATTCTCTCTACAAGGATATTCTTCAGTACCCAGTTGGAACTATGGATTCAAAATTTTGAGTGCTAAATATTTTGCAGTGTACTTCGAGGGTGTCCACACACTGCTTTCTGGGGGCTGCAGAAACAGCATTATGAGCACATCTCTGTGCACATTACACCCTGGTGGACGCGGAGTGTGCGCTGAGAATACTCCGCACACGCAATTTAGATTGAGAAGTTCTGACTTTAAGGCTTGGAATCCCCATTTACTAAATTTATAAACTTAGATCAGACTCATGTACTTGCCCTGTAAGAGCCATGGTCTGTCCTTGGGAAAATGGCTCAGTACGTCCCACCTGTCCCTGAAGTTCCTGGGAGGAGGAGCAGCCCTTTATGAAGCTCCCGTATGATTGTGAAGCACGTGCACAAAAATGGGCCAAGACACTGCAGGAAAGAAGGTATTTTAGCCATCTCTTTCCAGAGACGTGGTTATTTTGCCTTCAGAGTCTAGGAAGTCTTTGTCTGAATATCCTCTGGATCGGAGATGGAAAGGAGAGCGAGCAAAATTTAAATCCCGCTTGCCAGCATTGCTCTGAGTTTTCTTCATAGGTTAGAGACCTCGCTGAAATTAGACATAAAATTTCCAGAGCACGGCCATCCAGTGGACATAATTGCACGTTTCAGGGTCCTGATGAGGCCGGGAGCAGCAGGGAACGGTATTGGCAAGGCTAAGCAGGCTGTTAGTTCCATGGCAATGCGTGCTACTTGACCATGCCAACTTTGCTCTTCCGATCGCTCTTGCTATTTATAAAATTTTGCAATGTCAGCTATATTGGGAGTTGCCTGCGCATAGGGGGTCATCAGTAAGTGATACAGTGCATGCTAGGATAGCTCGTCGATTTTTAATTCTGTTACTCAGGCTCTGTGATACCTTATTCTCCCTTCAACTGAACTTGGGGTCTGAAAAGGAACGATACCAAACGGCATGGCACCTCAATCTCAGAAAAAAAAATACGCTTCTCTCTTCTCCACCCTCATGTGGGCTGAGAGAGTTCTACCATGAGTGACATTTGTAGGGGGCTCCACCAGGGTATATGATGGAAATTCTGTGTCTGTCCATAAAACCGAGCTTGACAACACCCAACTAAAGCTCATGACTTTAGATCAGACACTCAGTCTGGTCTCGGATTAACCGCTGTATATTTTATAGCCTGGGTGCTCAAGGCTGTGCTGCTATGATGGAATCACAATTTGTGCTTAACGGATGCGGTGCCTACCAATTTGTGTCATTCCACTAGGCGCCAGTCCCGTTTGGGATGACTCGATCCTTGCTGATGGCACTCTGAGCAAAGCAGGGGGTATTTGTTCGAGAGTCCTGGTTATTTCGCTGCAGAAAACGTATTTCACGCCAAACAAGTAAAGAGAACAATCTTTGTGTTTAATATATCACAAATAGCTCATCTCCCATCACTTCATGCCCCTGCATTTTCTGTGAGGGGGTATCCATAGCCTTCAATCATTCATGTACATGTTTATATGTTTAATAGGTATTTATTGAGCACAACCGTGTCCCGGCTACTGTGATCAGGCCATTCACGAAGGGCCTGTCTTCTCTTCTCCTGGCGTGTATTTAACGAGCACATATAACATGCCCCATATTCCAGCGCTAGGGATGAAGAGGGGAGGTGGAGATGCTCGTCCTCGCAGAACGCCTGTCCCGTGGGGAGAGACAGACACGTGCAGGCCCCAGTACCACGTGTCAAACAAGGAGATGCCTCATGGAAATACAGTCAAGTCTTTTTTTAATAACTTTCTTCTAAGAACCATGTTTGAATATTTTCCCCTGCAGTGAGGTAGAGACACACACTCATTTTTAAAGGAAACGTGCTTGGCATCGGTTCCCTTCTGGAAATGTGGAGGTTGTTAAGGAGGGTGGGCAGCGCAGTCTGTCTGAAGGAACCCAGGCCTCGGAGTCCAGGAGACCACGTCCCCTTCCAGGGCCTACTTGTCCTCCCCATCTGTCCCGACAGCCTGTGACCAAGGACTCGCAAGGAGTGACACACGTGTATGAGAAGCAAAGCAGGGCAGCCCCGGTGGTGCAGCGGTTTAGCGCCGCCTGCAGCCCCGGGCGTGATCCTGGAGACCCTGGATCGAGTCCCATGTCAGGCTCTCTGCGTGGAGCCTGCTTCTCCCTCTGCCTGTGTCTCTGCCTTTCTCTCTCTCTGCATCTCTATGAATGAATGAATGAATGAATGAATGAATAAATAAATAAAAAAGAGAAGCAAAGCACTCTTGAATCTACCTGGGGGGGGGGGGGCTGGGAAGGTGACATATTTGCATGGAGACTGTTTCCTTGTCCACACGTGGAAGCGAAGAAGTCTTCCTTGTCCACCTCCAGAATTGTTAATAGGCCCACGGCAGTATGGTAGAGTTATACGACAACAGGGAAAGTGTCTCTTAATTTCCAAAGGACTCTTACTTATCCTATAGCATGTAATTAGCAAGCATGTATGTGTAGGTTTTGCTTTTTAAAAGATTTTATTTTATTTTAGAGAGAGAGAGCAAGGGAGGAACAACAGAAGGAGAGAGTCTCCAACAGACTTTGCACTGAGTGCAAAGCCCAACATGGGACTGGATCCCAGGACCCTGAGATCACGACCCAGGTCAAAACCAAGAGTCAGAGGCGTAAGTGACTGAGCCGCCCAGGCACCCCGGTTTGTATATTTTTAAATGGGTTTCAAGAGAGTGAGGATCTGTGTGGGAAGGTGCACACATGACGCTGAGGACTTTTGCACTCTCCAGGCGTTTTTAACAGAAACATCCAAGCAGGGCCCAGCAGAGTTGTCCAGAGGACCCCCCTGAGACAGGATAGAGCGGAGAAGGCTGGCGGGAGTCAGGCAGGGACAGGATGCTGCTGTGTCACCCCACTCCCTGGACGTGTGAGTGTCCACATCATCCATCACCTGCCGTGTCATCCGTCTGGCCTCAACCCGCAGAGGGACACCACACCCACCTGCAGGTTCACCCTGAAACCCATCACTCACACATCTCAGGATGTCGACTGGCTCCCTAACTAAGAAAATTAAGCAAAATAGCTTTTCCTGGCTTTTGAGAATTTTTTTCTGTGAATGTGGACATTACCTTCAAGAATTACCCTTGCCAGCATTTGCGTGTTCGTGTGACTTTAAATCTCAGGCATGTCTTTCCTGAGAACTGAACAACCGCAGGTTCCTCGACGAGGGGTGGATGACCCATGGGCTCCGAGGGAACAAGGTGGGGGGGAGGTAGCTGTCGGGCTTCGAACTCAAGTGTCCTCTCCACAGGATACACAACGGATATTTCCTGTTTGGACAACTTCGGAGCGTGGACGTATGTGTGTTCCAGAGTCGTAGACCAGGGCTGGGTGGGAAGATGGTGACCTGCCCGTGATGAAGCGGGCAGTGAGCCCGTGTAGGTCTCTAAGTCATCCACCCTGCGCGTTACGACTCCAGCATAGAGATCTTGGTGCGAAGAATCCCGCATGTCATTCAGGATGACGCATTTTGCAGTGAAGGTTTTAAAAATCCCCCCAGTCCCGGTGGCCTCACTGAAAAGAAGCATCTGGGTGAGACTCTCCCCAAAACAGGGAAGCTTCAGCCCTTAACAAACCCCCTAAAACACAACCGTGTTCTCTATCTTCTGAAAGACCCACAGATTCCACGGCAGCTGCACAGTTAGTCGTGCTTGTTTCGAGGGCGGCAGGCGCACCTTCGTGAACGACACATGTGCGGGGTCACCCTGTGCCAGCCTCGGCTCTTGCCCTGCCCGGCCCCACGCTGCGTGTTGGGCTCCAGCCCGGGCAGCCGTCGTCCCCCCGAGATGCCGCATCCTGCATCTCCCCGGCCCTCCCCAGCCACCTGCCCGAGCCGCAGCCCTCCGGAGACGCCTCCTTTCTGAAAGAGCCAGCTGCCGCCTGCCAGACTCCCCGAGGGACCTCCTGTGCCACAGCCCAGGCCACCAAGGGGCCGCGCTCCCGCCCTGGAGTCTCGCAGCCCCGCGCCTCCCTGGCAGCCGCCCTGGCGCGGGCAGGTGCTCGGCTACGGGCGCCGCGGGCATCGGTGGCACCGGTGGCAGGGAGCCAGGTGCTTCGTGAGCCTTGGTGCCTCTGGATGCAGGAGGAGCCGGTGGGGAGGGACGCTGAATGGCAGAGCTGGCCTGTGGCCAGGGCTCCCGCAGCCCCTGACACCCACACAGGGCAGCCCTGGGTGCCTGGCCACGGCGGGTGGTTATGGAGGGCGGGTGTGCCCTGGGCCTGACCCCACGCCGCTGACCCTGCCTCCCCACTCGCGGTTTACAGCGTCTCTGTCTCTCTGGGCTGTGCTCTTGCTATTACAGTCTGGTCCCTGACAGCATCGGCACCGCTTCTGGCAGCTTCGTGGACAGGTGGCTTCAGGCCTCATCTCAGAGCCCTGGACCTGGAAGCGGCACCCGGACAAGCTCCCGTGCCTCCCAGACTCAGGAGGTTTGTGGTTGTGGCCTTGTCTGAGACCTCTCCGAGGCCCCCACTGTCCCCTGAATCGAGGACAAAATCCTTCCTGTCTGACCAGGGCCTCTGGATTGAGGCCTTGACCTGCCTCTTCTGGCTGAGGCTTTACGGCCAGCCCTGCAGGTGGACCCGCCACCCAGGAATGGCTCCAGAGGGAAAGAAATGATCTTTTCAAATCCTTATCAACTTAGAAATGGACATAAAATAAGAGATTAAAATACAAACGGGAGAAATTCTGGACAAAGAGGAAATAAGGGTAGAAACCGCCAATGGGGCCGTAGAGAAGCTGGTCCCTGCGCTGCATTCCATGAGGCCCGCACGTTAGAGGAAGGGCAGGCATTTGGCTTTGAGTTAGTGAGTAGCCAAAGCCAGAAAGGGAACGCGATCCGTCACAGGATTCCTGGGGTCCAGAGCATAAAAACGAACCAGATGCTTTTCCAGAATGTGCTCTTCTGGGGACTGAGGCACGGGGAGAATTGTTCTTCTCCCGAGATCGCATCAGGGAGGACAGTTTTGTGCAGAGCGGCTTCCAGGGTAGTTTTAGCAAAGCCAGTGTCTTCCTCCAGTGCCCGTCAGTGCCAGGTGTGGGCTCACCGTTTAACTCGTGCAGAAGAGTTAGACAAATCTGAGAGGTCAGAACTGGGGGAACCAGGGGACTTGTCCCCAGCTAGAAGGAGCACAGACCGTCTGAGCAGCACAGCCGGGTGTCCTCTTTGGAAGTCGCTTCTCTCACGACTCTGATGCCACCTGAGTTTCCGCAGAGCTCCCCAGAAAAGGCCAGAAGCGCAGGCACTGAGTATTGGTGGCCAAGGGCAGATGGCCCAAATCACTGTGAGCATGTCCCGAATTTCAAACCACGCTTGCCCATCCGATCTTCTCGTTGAAATTTTCTGGACTTGATGGACAAAAATAGCAAGACACCAAAACACAGCCCCTTCAAAAGACTGACACCTTGATTTCTTTAGGGTGTCAATGGATATTCAGACCTTCCTAAACTGTACAGTATGGGAATGAGAATAAAAGCAGAAAGAGAAATAGGAATTTTCTGGAAAAACATGGAAATAACAGCCCTTCCACAGGTGAATGATGTGGCACATTTAAGAAATGGAATATTATTTGGCCACGGGAAAGAAGGAAACCCTGCCACGTGCAACCATTGAATGGACTTTGGTGGAATTAGACTAAGTCAAATAAGCCAGCAGAGAAAGACAGACGTGCACGGGATCATTTGCATGTGGAATCTAAATAGAAAGTCAGACTCATCACAACAGAGAGCAGAAACGTGATTGCAAGGGCTGGGGCTGGGGGAACGGGGAATGCTTGGTGAACGAGAAGAGCACACGTTCAACTGTAGGACAAAGAAGATCCGAGGAGCCCATGCCTACCCATCCGAGGCGACTCTAGCAAATCACACTGTAGTGTATCATTTAAATTTTGCTAAGAGCCCAGAATGTAAATGTTCCCCCGACACACAAGGATATAAATACGTGAAGCGGTAGGTATGTTAGCTGGACGCCAGACTCCTTTTACAACGTATGCTTAGATCACATCATCACACATCACGATGTGTCCACTTTTCAGATCACATAATTTTTTGTTAATTGTGTCCCCCAAAACATGAAGTTAAAAAAAAAAAAGACGCTTGCGCCTACTACCTAGGAGGCTCTTTTTATTTACCTCCTTTAATCCTCATGGCAAACTGATACACAACTAGGAGGTTGATATTTTTTAACTTTTTTTTTTAATTTTTATTTATTTATGATAGTCACACACACAGAGAGAGAGAGAGATAGGCAGAGACACAGGCAGAGGGAGAAGCAGGCTCCATGCACAGGGAGCCCGACGTGGGACTCAATCCCGGGTCTCCAGGATCGCGCTCTGGGCCAAAGGCAGGTGCCAAACCGCTGCACCACCCAGGGATCCCTAGGAGGTTGATTTTAAACACAAGGAAGCAGAGAGTCAGGGAAGCTAAGGGACCACGGCCAATAGCTGGTAGAGCCTAATGCTGACTCAGATTTACTCGACTCCGGATCCCATATCAAAATCCATTCTAACAAGAGTTGATGGAGTATCTGTGGTGTCTGTGATATTGTCTCATATACCAGAGACTCAGTGTCATTTAAAGGCTTGGTTTATATCCTCAAAGATTTCACAATCCCGGGGGGGTGGAGGGTGGGGGAGAGACTCAGGGATGCAGGGAGAGACTCAGGGATGCTCAGCTATTTAGCTGAGCAGGTTTGTAGCAGGTGCCACGTCCATGGACCGTGAACAGCGTGCATGGGGGGAGACCCAGGGGAGGGATCAAGGAACAGTTCAAAAGGCAAGTATTTGATCACGGCCCTGAAGGACGAGGAGGACTTCACAGATGGAGAAGGTGGGAAGGGTTATTGCTTTAAACTTGTGGGAGTTCCTGGGGCCTTGTTTATTTAGAAGTAGGGAGGGAGCGTCCAAGTTCAATTTTTACAAACCACAGGAGCCATGTTGCCAAATACCGGGGGAAATCGACTTCGACGTCGTCGAGAACGAATTCTTGGAGGGTAGGGACCGTCCTGTTCAGTCCTGCCTCAGCAATGCCTGGTGGGTCCCTGATCAGCTTGCATTTATGGAATGTAGTTTTGCAACTGCAGCAATGAATGAAATGTGGGTTCCGGCACACCTAAAATTTAGACAGACCTGAACGGTCTTCTTATTACACACACTGTAGCTAAGAGTGACCTGTGTCGTTTTCTGTGATGCTAATTGTAGCAAGTGAAGGCAAGTGTACATTCTTTTTGTTGCTAGTGATTGAGGGCAGCTGAGAATCCCAAATGTAGGGAATCCTGACACACACGCCGCCCCCCACCACCTTGGCACCTCCAGGATTTTAGTGCGGACGCAATTGTGCTATTGCCCTGAGGACAAGGTCCAATGAGCCTCGGTGGTTGCCTTTTTTTAAGATCCCTGTGTTATGTTCCTTTCCTCACCAGGTCCCAGCAGGCACCCATTTCGTGGTCTTTCCTCCCTTCTGCATCAAGTGAGGTGCGGCATTCTTTCTCTTCAGACACTGAATATGCTGGGAGCGAGGGCCTTCGTTCATGGAGGTGATGGGAATGGCACTCCCCGTTACACGTTATGGGATCTACACGTGCATTTTCTTCACTACACCTCTATCCCTAAAGGTGAGCAGGTCGGAGTCTTGCTTAAATAACCTTGTGATGCTCTGCAGGCTGGGATGCTGGTGCCTGCGGCTGCAGGAGGCCGTCCACGCTGGACGTGCAGCCACAGGGAGCCTGTTGCCATGTAGGGACATGCATGGAGGAGCAGCGAGGGCCTGCGGGCGGATGTGCAGGGAGCTGGCTGCTGACAAAGGTAAACGCAAGCCGAAGATCTGCCAGCATGAGCCCAGCTCCCGGTGGGTGCGCAGTGCCTGGGAGAGAAGCAGCTAAGTTCACGGATAAAGGTGGGCCAGTGGGCCAGGGGACGTGACCTTCAGAGCAAGAAAGGAAAGACTCTCTTCTTTGTCTTCTCCAGCTCCTCCTTCCCTCTTTCCGCCTCCTCTTCTCTGCCCTGGCTCTCTCTCTCTCTCTCTCTCTCTCTCTCTCTCTCCTCTTGCAATCTCCTTCCTCGTGGGTGGTTGTGTGTCCTATTCATCAACAGCCTTTCTCCCACATCACTGGGTTTGCTCTGCCTGGACCGTGATCCTGGGGCTTCCCTCAGTCCTGCACAACCCAACCCAGAGAGGAGCCCTGTGGCCAACCAGGATTTCCACAGCGTGTCGGGAGGCTGATGTCATGTGATGATATTCAGGCCAGGGGGACCTGAGCAGCTGCCCTGCAGGTGGCACCCCAGAAACACTGCCCAGTGCCCAGCAGGTAGCCGGGGGGGAGGAAGGAGTTTAATTTGGTGAAGCAAATTTAATCATTTGCCTCTTTGTAAAAAGGGACACAGGAAGAAACAAAAAAAAAGATTTTCTTGGTAGATTTCTAATGTAAGCGGTGTTTCTAGTAGCACAAATGTCTGCATTTCTCTTTCATGGGATTCCCAAGATCGTGAAGACTTTCTGGTGGCTGTCAGGGGTGTGAGTGCGTGTCCCACCACGGAGCCCAGCACCTCCAGCTGGTACCTCTGATACCATTCCCTGCATGGAGCTCTAGAAGCACGATATGTGCCTATTTAAAGTGAAAGAAAGAAAGAAAAAAAAAAAGGAATTCAGATGGTTTTGTCCAAGGCCCAAAATGTCCCTGCAACTTTTTTCCCTTTACTAATTAGAAGCAGCCCCAATGCATTACAAGTGGATGCATTTATAGATTTTCAATTTATGTCTACTTTTCGTTTCAGGAAAACATCTGTAAATTAAATCTACAACAGAAAACCTGCCAACCCAAGAAACCCTTTAATACTAGTCATCACATGAGGGTAGAAAATGTGGAACGATCTCTCGTAATCACTAGTAAAATTTGTCTTGGGTTTCATGACAACACCAATAAGTAAATCATGCCGATATGCAGCTACCCTTAGGACTGCTTTCACCGTGCAGTTAGCGTTTGTCGGGATTTTTTTTTTAAATAAAGAAATAGTTTTTCTTTTATTTTTAAAGATGTTTAAATCATCAATTAAAATTCTCTACAAGTTAGAATGAGACTTTCCAGACATTGGTCATAGTCATTTTGGTCGTTTCTATTGTGATGAATTGATTTTCCTCTTTCGGTTGGTACGCTGGAGCTCAAGGTTACATACCTAAGTTTATTAGGTAAATTAGATTTACTGCACATAATCTATTTACCTCCTGGGTGAAAGGGTGACCATCTATGCCCAGGCCTCGGTGTGTTTATTCTAGTTAGTTCTTGAAACTTAGAAACAAATAGAGCTGAATGGGAACTAAATCTGTCTTTATTCTACCTCACTGTCGTCATCATCGTTCTCATTAAAATTAAATTTCACAAGCATGTGCCCGGCTGGTGGCAGGTAGGTGCAGGTGATTACCATCCACGGGAAGACCTGGGGGATGTCACTGGCCAAGTAGGAGCACGAGCAGGCCCAGGTGTTTGGGGCACGTCCCCGTGGAAGGCGGGCCTTCCTGCAGCTGCTTCATGGGGGCCTGGGACCTGCACACCTCTCAGGGCTCACCTGGGGTCAGGGACTGGTGTGCGTGGGGCTCAGGGAGGAAGATTGGGGTTCCCCCACTGGGGGAGTCACTGAGTCCGGGAGAAGTGCAGCGAGAGAGGGGCACCCAGGGTCCATCCAGAGGCCAGGGCAGAGCAAGCACCGGCCGTGGCTGCTGGACCGGGCAGCAGCAGGGGCCTGGCTCCCATTCTCCACATTGGGACAATGTATTCTACGTGTCAGCTTGGTTGGACTGTGGTGACCGGATGTGGAACTAAAAACCAGTGTAGGGATCCCTGGGTGGCGCAGCGGTTTGGCGCCTGCCTTTGGCCCAGGGCGTGATCCTGGAGACCTGGGATCAAATCCCACATCGGGCTCCTGGTGCATGGAGCCTGCTTCTCCCTCTGCCTGTGTCTCTGCCTCTCTCTCTCTCTCTCTCTCTCTGTGACTATCATAAATAAATAAATTTAAAATTAAAAAAAATAATAATAAAAAAAACCAGTGTAGATGCAACTTGGAAGGTCTACTCTAGATGAGATGAACATCTGTAATCAGAATCTTGAGTAAAGCAAGATCATCCTCCCTGTTGTGGTGGGCCTCATCCAATCAGGTGAAGGCCCGAGAGAAAAATAACAGGGAAGTCCCCTGAGAAAGAGGGAATTCAGCCTCCAGAAGGCCCTTGGACTGGAGCCACAGGGTCAGTTCTTCAGATTTCAGCCCTGCAGATTTCAGACTTGCCAGCCCTTTACAAACGTCCTAGCCGATTCCCGAAAATAAATTTTATATATACATATAATATGACCTTCATTCGCATCAGCTGTACCTACAAAATGGTTTTCAGGGTGACGTCCCCTTCAAAGACTGTAATTCTATTCAAAGATGCTTCTGTTGTTTCTTTGTTTTTTTGGTAGCTGCTTAAAGGGACAGATAGGACACGTAGCATCTTTTATGGGAGTGTTTATAGGAATTTTGGATGCCATTTTTAAAATTTTGCGATGGAGAAAGGGCTTAGAACTTTATAGGTTTTGAATTCCTTAGCATTTACCAATCAGGTGTAATAGCTATATATCTCAGCCCAGAACTCAGAGGTTGCAAGAAAGAACAGTTTTCTTGTTGTTTTTCTGTAATGTAATAATTTTTGTTTGCAGGCTCCCATCAACGAGGCTGGTACAGGTCTCTGATAGTTAGGGATGCCCTGAGGATGGGGTCTTCCCACCTCTGTGTGTCTCCCTGACCGACCAGCATCTTGCCAGCCCTCTCTTCCCAGATCCACATGTGAATTATCACCTGTCTTGGGGTTGCTGCCTTGTTGGGGTTCCTGCTGGGAATCAGGGAGCAGGACCCTCTGCCACCCACAGTGCCACCTCCACCCTTTTTCTTTCCTGTCTGGAAGCTTGGAGAGTCTTCATGATGATGCGGTATGGGGATGGTCCTGAGGCCCACAGAAGCTCTCCTTATGCCTCCATTTCCTTAAACATTTTGTCTGGAACCTCTTGTGTTGTCCTGAGGGTTTAGGGTTTTAGATCTCCATGCCAGGAGGAGCCGGACAGGTTGGTTCCTCATCCTGACCCTGATACCTGATACCTCTCTTCTAGGTGGCCAAGAGCTCAGGGCATTCCATCAGCAGGCAGTGAGAGGTGGGGGTGGGTGAAGAAAGTGTAAAATATGGAGAAAAATGAAATTCAGTGACTATGTTAGTGCCTATCCCACCACACAGCCGTGAGAAACCTACATTCCAATGGCGTTTGGGCATCCTAATATCTTAAGGCAGCCTTTAAAAAAAATTGTGTTCAACTGTTAATATAACATGACAGTTTTATCCCATGCGTTAAGAGACACATCTTATTTATCTCTCTCTGTTTCCTTACCTCCTGCCTTTGCTTCTCTGGACCCAGGACAATGCCTGATACGCTGCACACACGCATGATTATTTGTTAAGCAAGTGAGTGAATGATTTTGAGAGTCCTTAGGAAAAGAAAAAAAAAATCATAAGGCAAAAAACCCCTCTCTGCTGAATTGTCCCCTGCGTATGTCTCTTTGTTTGGGCTTACTGATATAAAGCACAGACTTCAGTTGTTCTGACACATTACCACGGGCATCTGCGTCACAAAGATGCAGGCAAACAGATGCTAGCACGCCTGCCACAAATGGCTGTCTGCAAGGAGCGTGTGTAAATCAGACTGTTCAGTCTGGAATCCGTTCGGTACATGCATATTACACTATTGAAGATTTGCTGATTAAATCACCCAAGCCGAAAACAGTTACAGTAATTCCAGACTCCAATTGGATTCCAGTGTCAAGGCAAATCGTTCGTGAGCGCTGAGCTCATTTAAGCCTGGGAAGTAAACCTCGCAGGAGAGCTGTAGGCTTCACATGCCCCCCATCACTCAGTCCTCGCGTTCATCATCGTGTCGGGCAAATCGCACATCAAAACGCCGTGAAATCACGTTGTGGAGTAGGCCTCCTCCCTCTGCACAATTGAGGATAATGTGACCTAATAGATTGTGTTAATGCTTCCATGGAAATTTACAGTCTCTGAAGAGTAGTCTCCAATTCCTTTTTATTTTTTCCCTTTATTTCAGGAGAGGTGGTGGCTGTGGATGGATGTGAAATATCGTTCTAAGTGTGGAAGCCAATGGAAGTCAAACTTGACCTGGTAGCCCACGGTAAAGAAGAAAGAAGACGCGTCTCTGGGGGCCCTGTTACTCGGAGGGAGAAAACAATGGCTTTGGTGTCAAGAAAATGGGGTTCCAGTCCTGCCCCTGCCCCTGGACTCTTCTAGGATATTGGACGATCCACTGAACTTATTTTTCCATGAGTATGAAGTGAGAGGTTTTATCTCTAGTTTCCGCGGCCTTATGACTAAAATGTGCTATGTCATGGGCTTTTTTTTTTTTCATATTTATTGACTTAATGGCTACTTAGCTGGGAATAAAAGTATATAATGAGGAATATCAACATGGAAAGGCATCCAGCCTTTAGGGTTTTGTGGAAGATACTGGAAAGAGTCTGGGTTTTGTCAACAGGAAGAGTTGAGCTTGATTTCTGGGGCCGTCCTCTCTTAGCCTCTGTTAGCGTTATAAACTCAACATGGTCCCTGTGGCCTCTGCTCAGCTCTACATATTGGGAGTAAGGTTACTAATGCGATGTGTTTGTGGTAAAGATTAGAGAAAACACAAATAAATCACAATGCAGAGTCTTCGTCCTGGGGAAGATTTTCTACAATTGTTGCATAGTTTCATTATTGGCAGTGAGACCGAATTGTAGTGAAGTAAGCAGGATCTTGAGGTTTTTAAAAGGAAGGGAATTCCTCAGAGCACCTTTTCCACAGTTTCACCTGGTCCCAAATGTCCTGGCAGGTGGAAAGCCTGGGAATCATTCACGATAAGGAAGAGAGACTATTCCTGGCATCTAGCTGAAAAAAAAAAAAAAAAAAAGTAGATATTTGAGTCTCTTGGAATACTAACTCCAAATATCCCTTTTCAATTTAATGACATTTTTTAGAGCAGTTTAAAGTTCATAGAAAAATCAAGCAAGTAGTACAGAGAGTTCCCAGCCTCTGTCCTCAAGACATAGTTTCTCTACTATTTACATCTTGTATTAGTGTGGACATTCCTCATGACTGAGAAGCTGATAACCATACATTAGCATTAACCACAGACCATGGGCTACATTAGGATTCATTCTTTCTGTTGTACATCCTATGGGGTTTTTAAAAAAATATTTATTTATTTATTTATTCACGAGAGACACACAGAGAGAGGCAGAGACATAGGCAGAGGGAGAAGCAGGCTCCATGCAAGAAGCCCAATGTGGGACTCGATCCCAGGACCCCAGGGTCATGCCTGAGTGGAAGGCAGGCCCTAGACCGCTGATCCACCCAGGCGTCCCCATCCTATGGGTTTTGACAACATGTCATGTCAGAAGTTTCACTGCCCTAAAAGTCTTCAGTGATCCACCTCTTCATCCTTAGATATTGACCCAAATGGGTTGAATCCTTATGGCCACACAAAAGCCAGCACACAATTGTTTATAGCAGCTTTATTCATAACTGTCAAGACTTGGAAGTCACTAAGATGGTGTTCAGCAAGGGAATGGACAAATAGGCTGTGGCATACCACAGAGTGAACTATCGTTCCCTGATAAAAAGCAACCAAACGTTGAGCCTGGAAGAAAACACAGCAGAAATGTAAAGGCATATAACCAAATGAAAGCCAATCTGGAAAAGCTACATACTGGATAAGTCCAACTAAACGACCTTGTGGAAAGGGTAGTGGTTGCCAGGGTTTAGGAGGGCCGGAGGCGTGAACAGTTTAGGGCCATGAGACTGTTCTGTAGGACCCCATAGAGCTGGGCACGGGCCTTTACGCATTTGTCCAAACCCACAGAATGGACGACACCAGAACTGTCTCCTAATGCTAACTGTGAATTTTAATTAATAATAATGTATTAATATTGGTTCATTGATCGTAACAAATATACCACACTAACGCAAAATGTTAGTAATCGAGAAACTGTGCAGAAGAAAAAAGATACAAGAACTTTCTGTGAAATTCTTTTTATAAACTTAAAATGGCTCCAAAAATAAAGTCTATTTAAAAAAATAGTGTAAAATACCATAAATGTACTGTTCTGGAAGTTTGCAAAAATATTTTGTTAGATGAGAAATCAATATGTAGAACAGTGTATATGAGACAAAATACTATAATTTTATAGCACTTCTATATAATTCTATAATCTGCAATTTGTACTTTTGACTATATATGTGTGTGTGTGTTTCTACATGCATAAAATATCTGTGGAAAGATATGCGTGAATCTGACAACCTGGGTGATAGGGTACAGAGATAAAAGCCAGGTTTACATTTACTATATGTTATTTTGTGACACAAGTACTTCTTATCTATTCAAATGTCATGAAATAAATAGATGAAATTAGCTAATAATATATCAGAGAGAAATAGCAATAAATTGCTATAAAATAATAAAATATAATGACAATAAAAGAGCAGAATCAAATAATCATATATTAGACAATTCTGAACGCTGAAATATAAACGTATAATGACATAAAAAATTACACAACATAATAGTTACAGCAATAAAAATGATCATTTAAACACAAAAGAAAAAGGCAAAAAAATAGCAAAACAACATATTTGGATAGGTATGTGCTACTAAGTGAAACAATAGCAGGAGAATTAATCGACGTACAATTGGCGACGGAAGAAATGTACAAATGGTTACGAAGCAGCGCCTCACAGAAGCCCAGACGCCGACTCCTATAGAAACTCCCCTCCCTGGCATCTCCGGGTCTCGCCCACCGAGGGGCGTTGCTGAGGTCTGACAGCACACAGGCTCTGCGTCATTTGGGTGCCCAGAGGGAAAAGCTGCCTGACTGTGCATCTGCACGTCTGTGTGTGGACATAGGCTGGCATGACCCCCATGTCTCCGTGAAGCATAAGCTCCCCCGCAGCAGCCTCTCCCCAGGCATGAAGGTCCCCACCTCTGTCATTCTCTTGCTGGTTCTCCACGGTGAAGGTACCCCTGACCCCATGGCCAGCTGCACGGTCTCCGCAGGGGACGGGATTCGATTCTCCCGGCTAGAGAGGCTTTCGGAGAGCTGCGTGATGCAGTGGAAGCCGTACCCCGAGTGGGTGAAGCAGGACGGAACGAGGTGCTTAAAGCGGTGGGAGGCCACCAAGCCCTTCCAGGAGGGAGGTGATGAGGGCCCTGCGGGGAGGACAAGAGAGGTGGGGGCAGGAAGGTGCAGGGAAGGAAGGAGGAAAGGCAATGAGGTTCTGAACACCAGGCCCTGAGAAAGTGCCGGGTGCTCTACAGAGGGGGTGGGGGGTGGGGAAGGGGGGGAGGCAGACAACTGGGTATTTACATGATTTTTTTTTTAATCTTCAGGAAGCCTCCGCTGTACATCCTTGGCCTGACTCTCATCACAGCGAGGAGAGCCTGCCCGGCCCGCGATACCACGAGCCCTCAGCGTACTCGGTGCTTTACATTGCGGAGCATATTCATCAAGGAAGGTGTTGTTTCGGGTGCAAAAAACACCTGTTTTTGTTTTGTGGCAAACAAGCGACAGGGTCCGTCGGTGGTCGGTAATGAAATCAGGAGTCGGGACTCGTGCGAGGAACAGGAGTAGCTTCTAAGCCGCGCTCAGGAGAGCCGGCCGGCGGACTGTAAGGCGGAAAGACGTTTTGTGGTTATAGAAGTGCTGGCTTGGAAGCCTTTCCTCTGCCCTGGAAAAGCAAGTTAGGATAAACTGCCCCGTTTTAATCCCAGCAGCCTACCGGTTGCATGTTTCCTTGCGAAATGAAAATAGGAAGGGATGAGGGAAGGTCCTATGTATTAAGAACTTTTGGGGGCCCCTGAAGGGTTAATGTGGCTGCCTCGAAGTCAGGACAGCTGGATCCTTCTCCCCCTTTTCCTGAATATCCCGGGCTTTTGCTCTGCTGCTGTGTCCTCTCCTACAGACCTTCTCCCTGGGACAGCTGCTCGCATGCAAGACGTGTCCCTGTTCCAGAAAGATGGGGCTGGAGAGCATCTGGAGGGGGTCGTGGGTATAGAAGGATGACATCTTCTCAGATCTTCCCCAGATTACAGCAAATATAGTTATATTATTTATTTATTTATTTATTTATTTATTTATTTATTTATTTATTTATTTTTATTATTTTTTTTACTCATGAGAGACACAAATTGAGAGAGAGAGGCAGAGACCCAGGCAGAGGGAGAAGCAGGCTCGATGCAGGGAGCCCGATGTAGGACACAATCCCGGGTCTCCAGGATCACGCCCTGGGCTGAAGGCAGGTGCTGAACCACTGAGCCACCTGGGCTGCCCAACTATTTATATTTATATACATTTTTCATGTATTTATATGAATGTATATAAATTCATATAATTATATAAATATATGGCCACCTGGAAGATGGTCACCTGGAAGATTTTTGTGTTATTTTTTTTTTTTTCTGAGGAAGAAATGGTTCCTGATCCATGTAGCTACGGGATAGTTCCTGCTGCCCAGGATAGGGGCGTTATACACGGGAGGTGGGCAGTTGGTGAGATGGGCAGGAGGGTTTGGGCCATTTTCCCAAAGAACAAAAGATGAGGTTGGATGCATTGATTTCATGACAGTTTTAGGGGTGCTTAGAGGCTATTGTGACTTTAGTCCTATCTTTTTTTTTTTTTTTTTCAATTTATTTGACATATTTAATGATGCCACATGAGCGACCGCCGGGAAATGGTGCTATAAATATCCAGGACTGTAGTAAGGCGTGGCCACACGGAGCCTTCAGAGGGAGGAAGGGCAGAAAGGAGTGATTCAGTCTGCCAGGTGCAGGGCCCAGGGAGGCCGGCAGAGAAGAGAAGCCCTGTGTGCTGGACCGGGACTCGGGGCTGGAGGTAATAAAAAGCCTGCGGGAGCAGGTGGGGGGGCTCTGCAGAGCAGCCCAGGTTAGAGAACCGCAGCTCCCCGCGCTGGAATCTGCTCGGGAGGACAGAGGGACTCTGTCGCATGTCCACAAAAATCTTCCTGTAGCTTAACCTGGTTTGAAAAGGTTTCCTCCAATGGCTCGGATTTGGTATATGGACGAGAGATGGCTTCGTGGAGCAAAGGAAGCCTGTAATGATGGCTGGTAATATTTCATGCTTAAGGATATTTAATTTTTCTTATAAACGCCCTAATTTTTTTTTTTCTATTCTTAGCACGCACGTGGTTTTGGAGTTGGAGAGACATAATCCCTATTCCACCTTCATGTGACCTTGGACTCACTCGGGGGCTTAGATTCCTCATCGGTGAATTAGGGAAGCGGATGTTGGGCTCCTAAAGCTGGTGTCCAGGCCAGGGAGCCGCGCGGGGGGGCTGCGCAAAGCCGGGGTTTCTCCACGCGTCTCCTGAGCGCCCTGACAGGTTCCGCGTGTGGACACCGTTACTGGTTTCACCGTGAACAGAGCTTAGTTTTGAATTTTGTCTTTGAGTTTATGCGGACCGTACTCTAAGCCTGTTTCCGGAGATACGACGGTCCCTCTTCTTCGTGTGACCCTCAGCTCCTGACTCTTTGAGGGTAAGATGTCTTGGAAGAGGCTCCTTGATTACATGCGGGGTGGCGCTTGGGCATTTCTGAAACCCAATACGCAAGCAATAAAAAAGTACTCATATTTGAAATTCCTATCGCAATGCAATGTGGCCTCTGTGCTGGTGAGGAGGTTACAAGTGAATGATTTCTGGGTTCCTAAATACCACGGAGCTCACACCCATCCTCCCACGGGGAGTGGATATAGCCCAGCGGTGCCCTGGCCAGAAATAGCTCCAGGGTCTAAATTCCTTCATGATATTTAGAAACAACAGTTGTGGGTAGAAAGGTCCATGGTCATGGTAATAGTGCTTAATTGATATTTTAGTTTTTCCTTCTATGATGCTCATTTCAAAATATATGAGTTTATTATTTGAAAAATATATGTACTTATTTTTTAAATATAGATGTTTATTTTTTTCCGATTAAACAAGCGGTGGAATTCAGACAGAAAAACATCAACATTTAGATTAAAAACTAAACACAGAAGTACAATAATAAAAATCCCCCAGTGTCGCACCGTTCACATTCTGGCTTTCCTGGATCTTTTCTTTTTTGGGGGGAGGAGGTGCATACAAATCCTTAAAAACCAAAGAAAATTAGAGCCACAGGGCATAGCCAGGGTGCCCTGCATGTTATTCCTGGGCCACAAGGTCATGTTTGTGTGTGCATAGTATTCCAGCGGGCAGGTGTGGAGCAGCTGGCGGTTCCACCTGCTGCAGTTCCTCACGGGCTGCCCCTGACTTCTGAGCACCCCAAACACTTGAGCCACGGGCTCTGGAAACACTGTGGTTCCTTCAGAACACGTCACCGATTTTACAGAGAGCTGCTCCTGGCCGGGGCTCAGCGGTTCTCCGACCACCCTCTACCGTGCAGGTCGGTGGGCAGGGGCAGCGGATGCAGGTGTGAACAGGTGGGAACCCGCGGAGAGCTCTGGACTCCAGCTCATTTGCTGACAGACTCGGTGTTCGAGGCTGAATTTCCCTGTGTCCCAGGAGCAGCGTGAAGCTCTAGGAATGAACAACACACAGACCCCGGGGTCCCGGGCTTCGGGAACCCCATGTCAGGAGGCCAGGGCGAGGCCCAGGATGCCTAACATGACGTGGGGGCCTGCAGTGGGTGTGAGTGGAGAGATGTGGGAAGATTTCCCAGCCAAGGACATTCTTGAAATATGGGCAGTGTCAGCAAAGGGTGGGGGGCAAGGGATGGAGGGGCTGAGTGAGGAGGGGGCTCCAGGTCCGGGGGAGGTGTGCAGGCCTGAGGGGCTCAGGCGGCCCAGGTGCAGGCAGCAGCCCACAAGGCCTGGGGTTGGGGGCTCAAGAGCAGGATGGAATGGGGTGGGGAGAGGCAGACCCGGGCAGGAAGCAGGAAGGCCCCTCGCCTTGGGGCCCCAAGTCTTTGGTGAAGCAAGGCTTCCACAGCTGGCCGGGGAGCCCGCGTCCTGCAGCCCAGCTGTCGGGTGACCATCCCCGGGGTGGTGTTAAGATGCCTCGACCCCCCACTTCCGTGGTTGTGTGAAGAGCAGGGGGGCCTGCGGGCCTGGGTGCTGCCTGGGGGCGCAGGGCAGCCCCGGGCCGGGCGGGGAAGGAGGTGCCTCCCCGAGCCCCCCGGGCCCCACGGGCGCCTTCCCGCAGGCGGCTCCGTAGCTCCTCCGTCCCGAGGTGAACGAGGCGGTGCTCCGGCCTGGGCTGCCCCGAGCCCACCGGACGGGGCGGGCGGCTCCTACCCAAGCGCAGATGCCTCCTTCCTGCTCCGAGGGGGACATTTCTAGGGAGCTGGAAAGGGAGCTTAGTGCCTTGAGGGAGACTTTTTTATCCACTTGCTAAAAAAAAAATACATTAAAGTATTTAGTGCATGTGTTGAATGGGGCCCGGCCCTCCCGAGCTATGCGTCTCGGGGTGGGAGGGGGCACCGCCTTCAGGCCGTGTCCACACGCGGGGCCCCACTGATGGCCGCGGGGCGGGCCTTTGCCTCCCCTAGAAGAGCCCCGGAGCGCGTCTCCGGGCCTGCATGTGCTGGAGAAGGCGGCGGGGCCCGCACGTCGGTCCTGCTTTGGCCCGGCGCTGAGCGGGGCGTCCAGGGCTCGCGGCCCGGCCACGGGGCGCTCGGCTTCTTCCAGGCAGCGCGGCTCTGCCTGCGTCTTGCCTTCAGTCTGAGAGGCAATGGGCGTTTGTCCCTCGCGGGTCCCATCTCCACCCGAGGCTCGCGGGCTGGCCTGGAGCCGTCAGCCACCGGCCGGGTGCGGGGACAGAAAGCCCGGGCCTCGGGGTCTGCGAAGAGCCCTTGGAGGACGAAGGAGGCCGCCGTGGGCCGTGGGTCGGGAGCCTGGCGTCTGTGTGAAGTCACCAAGGGAGGGAGAGAGGCCACCGCAGGCTCCGAGACAGGCGGGCCCAGTACCGGTGCGGACGGCCGGGCGCCCGGGGTGAGCCGCCGAGGGCCGCTGCTGGGAGGGACACTGGCACAGGAGCGCCCGGGCAGGGCCATCGAGGACGGCCGAGCGCCGTCGCTGCGGGCTAAGGCAGGCCCACGGGGCGGCTCTCCTCGGAACTTCACTGGTCGCGCCAACTTCACCTTCTGGCGACTGGACCAGAGAGCGTGGCAGCTGGAGCCGAGCCGACTCCTCCAGGACAGCAGGTGGCTGGCCCAAGCGCCCTGGGGTGTGAGGCTGCTCAGCGGGCGCTGACCCGGCCTCAGGGTGCAGGGTGGCCCTCTTCTGACCCGCTGGCAGTGAAACCACCATCCCCTGTTGAGGCTGATTTCCCCTATGGTTCCACCCCACCCACCGAGTCAGGACCCCAGCGTCAAGCGTAGGGAGCAGAGCGTGGGTTTCCCAGATGGTGATGAGGATGGCTGCATGATAAAACACAGAACAGAACAGAACACGCAAATAATGGATTTAACGTATTAAGCAAGTTACCCCGCACATCAGAATCTCAGAATTCCATGAGCCTTGTTGCAAAGAGTAAAGAGACATGTTCTAGAAAGTACATGGGTTTAGAAACAATGAAAATAGGTATGACTTGAATGTGGCTTTTTTTTTGGAGAGAGAGGTTGTCTTCTCATTGCAATCTTTTCTGAATCCCTACTATCTAAACACTTTGTGGCTATTCTTTTTTTTTATTATTTTTTTTGGTAGGTCCTTTGAAAATCAATAAATACATATTTAGCTTTTCAAAGTATACATTTCATCCGAAATTTTATCCATCTCCTGGAAAATTAGTACCTTTGAAGATTCTAACTCCGTTTCTACCTTCTTCCAATTCCTACGCTACTCATGACTTGTATTTGGCACTTGGCTTCTTTCTCTTCACCTCTCGGATTATTTCTCTTATGTCTACATATTTACCACTTTCTTCTTTTTAATTTTTTTTTTATTTACCACTTTCTTAATCTTCGCCTTCCTCTGCCTTAATTGCATCCCTTAATGAGAATCCGCTCTTGATACACTCTCTTCGTTTGGTTTGTCTAAAAACGTCTTTTCTGGCCCTGTTCTTGGGAGGCATTTCCTTGGAGGTTCCAGGAAGGTATTTATTCTACTTTAGCACCTGGGAGCTGAGATTCCACTGGTGTCCGTCCCCTAGTGCTACTGCTGACAAGTCAGTGGTCAGCATCACTCTGCGCCTTGAAGGAAAGCTGTTTCGCTCAGGGTCCTGGGTGCACGTGTGTGTGCACGTGGTGTGTTTAGATGTCCCGTCTCCGATTTTTACAGTACTCGATGCCATGCTCAAGTACTGCGTTTTTTTTCTTTTTCTTCTTCTTTTTTTTTTTTTTTTTTTTTTTTTTTTTGTGGGTCCTGCTACACATTTGGAGAGCTCCTTGTGTGCTGGCTGGAGACATCCTCAGCCATGACCTTAACCTATTTCCCGGCAGGGTCACCCTTGCTCCATGCTCTTTCTCCTCCCCTGCGGGGACCCAGGGGGGCACGTGTGGACGCTTCCCCCGTGTTGTCCAAGTTGCTAAGTTCCTTACTGATCTCCACATCTTTGCGCACCTGTGATGCCCGCAGCGTCACTTCTTAGGCCAACCTCCTGGCCGCCACCCGGGACTCGAGCTGTTTCAGGGCCAAGTTCAAGAGCCGTGAATTTTACATCGGTTACTGGTGTCGTTCAGTGTGAGGCGTTTCATTGTTTCCTTTTTGCACACAGGCTCTTTCCCGACGTATTTCCAAGCCTGTGACAACCGTGCGCTGTGAGACGGGTTGTTTTACAAACCTTTTCCTGATTACTCTTACATCTGGAGCCTTCGTAGAACCATCGCCTTCTCTGTTGTTTCTGCTGGCCGTCTTTAATGATGCTTTCTTCCTCAATTTGGCCGATTGTTTTTACCGCGAGTGGTTATTTTCCTTGGAATAGTGTTGCGAGAATTCTTTCAGAAATAGGAGGAGCTGGGATTTTTTTTTTCTTTTTTTTCTTTTCTTTTTTTTTTTTTTTTTTCAGGCACTATGGACTGGATCGTCTGAAACAGAATTTGTGGCTTGAGTGTTTCAGGTTGTGAGTTTATGCAAGAGCCGCGTTTCCTCCAGGCCCTGCTGGGCCCCGTGAAATCTCCTGTTGACATGTGGAGGTGTGGGGAGTGGGGATCAACTTTTAGTACGTCCTTACCCTGGAGTTACAGCTCCCCCAGGGTTGCGTTTCACAGGGGGGAGGTCTTATACTAGTGGACACATATTGGTTGGGTCCTGAGCTTTAGCTCCTTCTTCTGTTACTTCACAAAACCTTAAAAAGTGCAGCTCACATTCTCAGCCTTGACAAATTCTCTAAGGGCAAAGGAGCCTCAGCATTCTGCTTGCTTTGTTAGGATCCTGATTTCACTTAGATTTTGGTCTGGAAATCCCTTACTATGTTGTAAGCTTCTGATGCTGTTACTATATATATATATATTTTTTTTTTCCTGTCTTATCCAGAATTTCTCAGTTGTTTTCAGCAGTGTCAGCATGACTGACTTACTTTTTATTGGAAAGTACAATTATTCACTTTCTGCCCCCTCCTAATTACCTGAAGGATCTGGACATGACTGATTTCTCTTTAGCCTAAGGCTCAAATCTATTCCAAAAAATATTTTTTTTTTTTTATAAAACTATCCAATGTTAAAAGAGATTAAATGCATAAATTTGAATATTTATTCAGGATATTCAGGAAACCGAATATCCTCCAGTGTGATTAGGACCTTGCAATCACCCCTGGTCCTCCAATAGGCCCTGATCCTCCAATAGGCCTGTGATCACTAATGAACTTAATAAATCAGGGTGCTTTAAATGAACAGCTTGAATCTTTGATGCGCCCTAACTGTGTTTATAAAGTGCTGTGGCTTACTTCAGGTGCTCTAGTTCAGTGGAAGCTGGGCTCTAAGTGGATGCTCCATTATTCCACAGCCAGTTGATTGGATATGAACCCGATCCCTCTGCATGTTAGTCTTCTCATTCGTAGCTTAGAGCAAATTGTACTTGACTGGGTCTCTCAAAGCAGTTGGGGGAGTGTCAGAGAAGATAGACCACACATGCGTTTGTAAACCGTTTCCATACGTGAATAAATATGTTCTAAGAACCAGTAAGGGACAGAATGAACAAGGGGAGTAAAATCCCATTTTTAAGTTTCTCTTTCATGGATTCCAGGAAAATTAAACTTTATAGGAGTCTCTCTGAAGCCACTCAATAGAATGCCATTGGCTGGGTTTATTACTATTTTATACGAAAAGAATTATTTGCAAAGAGAAGGCTCAGGCACCCAAAGCCACCTTTCGTTTCATTGCTTAGCCTGTGATTTCAATATACACTTTGTGTTTCTCCAAAAATTCTTTTGAGTGATGTTGGCATGACTCTGTTGAAGAGATTTCGTTTTATTCTTTGAACTGTGAGTCCCTGATACCAATGCTTATGCATTTAGGATCTAGCTTGCAGGCTTTGTTCTTCTGGGAGAAAACCCCAGGAGGGTCTTAGCTGCCCCTTGAGGCAGCAGGCTTGCTTTGGTTCCTGCAGTTACCTTGACTAGGTCACGTGATGACACAGACCTGGGCACAGATACCTGTGTCCTGATGCCCCAGACTTTTCCATTTCTAAGGGCGGGACACTGGGCAAGTGACTGCACATTTTAGAACTGATTTTCCTCACTGAAAAACAGGAAGGGAAAACGTGTTCTCTTAATAGGATTTGAGGGAGAAGCAAATAGAGCATTTTATTTGATATTCCTTTATAAATTGTAAAGCAAAGTTCAAAATTTCAAATGCATTCATTATATCTATCTGTTTTAGCTTGTCCTAAACTATTTACTATCTATGTGATTTAAGCAAGTATATATATAAATATATGAAATTTATGTAGATGAAATTATTTATATAAATATGTGAAATATATATATATATATATATATATATATATATATATATATATATAAATTTATGAAAGAGAATTTGTTAAATCTAAGTGGGATATCATAGTGTATGAATAAGGCCGGCAAGCCTGTCTCCTTCCGTGATGGAACCTTTAAGAAGCAGCAGGTGTGATAACCACAGTATTGACTAACTCATGTGAGAGAGACCCTGGCGGGTCAGGACAGAGAGCAGTTGCTAGAACAGGGTCTGCAGGCTGCAGGGTCTTTCCTGAGGTTGCTGGGCTGCCAGGGGTTTCTGGAGAGGTCTTAGCAGGGGAGCTGGACTGGAAGGGTTTGCACATCTCCACCTCTGGAATATGTGTGCCAGGTTATATGCAGTGAGTGTTAGCCCTTCTCATAGGCCTGAGAGTTTCCAAAGACTATGTTTTCTTATCCTCCTTTCCCTGTGGGGGCTGCAAGCACTGTGTTCACATGCTTCCCTCTCACAAGACTAGGAGACAGAAGCTCACAGATGTACCATCAAAAAGGTAAATGATGTCCAGGTCAGGAAGGAATGGACCCCTGGACTCAAGTCATACTACCACTCTCCTGGTTGCACAGCCATCAGCCTGCAGAGAGAGTGTGGGCGCTTGCCTCAGTCTCCTCCAATGCACAGATGCCTTCCGAGTCCATCCCATCACCCAGGGAGTGGTGGTCAAAGGCCCATTTGAAATTGGCCCATCTGGAAAGCAACTGTTAAAATTAAGTTTCTATGCAGCTAGAACAACAATAAAGGGAAGAAAAGAGAATCTGGTTGTTAGACCAAGTTCCTGGTGCCGTTTATATATAATTCAGGGTCTTTCCATTTTGCAAACAAAACAAATATTACAGAAGAATTTCTAAGAAGCTAAATCCATCAGTCTCAGGGAGAAAGCATTCACTTCAGGATGTATTCCACGAATATGAGAAGCAGCACTTACCTGATTGGTTAAGCGTCTGTGGCCTGTAAGGAACATGCTTTCTAAAGAATGTGTGACACATCACAAGAACCAGAGTTTGTTTGTTTGTTTGTGAAGGTTATAAACATATAGCCACTCCTGTTAAAATAAGTATCAAATGTCTAGCTACGTTTTTTAAAACCTGAACAAAAGAGAGAGAGAGAAAAAAGCAAAATCAACCAAACAAAAAGCACTTTTTAATCTCATTAGATTCTTATGAGATTCTTTCAAATATCTAAATAAAATATTGCAAACTCATGATGAATACTTTGCCAGAGAAATGGGTAAGGAGTGAATGACCAGAAGAGAGCACTGAGGTATCAAGTTCAGTAATAAGCTAGATCCTCAGTAGGAGGGACTTGGAACATGGTAAGAGAAACTAGAATATTACAAGGAATTAAAGAGCACATTTCTCGGCTTTTACCCTAGGCCCCAATTTGTTGGATCCTGTGCATCTAATTTGTGAGCTTCAAACGCCATTCCTTTTTTTTTTTTTTTTTTTTTTTCTTTCGGTAATAGTTTGGTAGGAGGAAAGGAAACAGGCCTGGAGTACAAAACTAAAACTTTCACACCGTTCTCTATAATTTGGTGAATTAGTTGCTCAATACAGTGGTGTTGGCTCTCAGTCCGTTGGTTTATACTGATATAAACTTGGAGCCTATCCTTTCCCCAGTGGCATGCCTGCTTCTCCAGCACATTCCCTCTCTGGTAATGGCATCACTGGCTCCCTGGCCCATCAGCCTGCAAAACACGGAGCCCTGATCAAGTGTTCTCTGCCCTCTGACATCCATTGAACACCAAGTACTGTTGATTATATGGCCATCATGCCTCTCAAGTCTGTCTTCTCTCTCTGGCAGGTGGAACTGTCCAGTCTGGCTCCCCATTCACACCTGGGCTAGATGCCAGGACGCTGCGGGGAGAAAACAGGCAAGCATCCCCGACTGTAGGAAGTATGCCCTGGTGGGGGAAGACAGATTCAGGAGATAAATGATGAGGGGATGTGGGATACTTGGAGGTCGCAAGTGTGGAACAAATAAAGAAGGAAATGGAGACAGGGATGTCCTTCTAAAGGAGGATGTCAAGGTAGATGCCATTGAGATGTCAGCAAGCTAAGTCAGTTGAGGGAGGTTGCCACCAAGCAGCTGGGGAAAGAGCTTTTGCTCCAGCAATTGCGTAGAGTGTCTGCATGGGGTGGGAGCGCAGAGGCAAGGGGGTGGTGCCCTGAGGGTGGAGACTGAGTGGTGACCATAGAGTGTAGATGGGGAGTCATGGGAGGGCCTTGAGCAGAGGAGTGGAAAGGACGTGATGCACATGATTCACGTTTTTACAGGAAAGCCTTGCATGTTGTGAAGAGAATACACAAAGAGAGAGAACGAGGACAAAGGGGAAATAGGCCAATCAGGAGAAAAAGGGGCAGAGTAAGAGAGGTGGGGGCCCTGCCATCAGCATAAGGTGACAGGGGGTCCAACCTCAATATGTTTTGAGGGTGGGGTTGAGAGGATTTCTTGATACATTTGGTGTGGGATGCATTTGGTATGGGGGGAGGAGGAGGGGAAAAGATTTAAGGTTTTGTGCAAGTGTTTTGGCTTGAGTAGCCTAAACAATGTGATCTCCACTAACTAGGATGGGAGAGGGGAATACGGAACAAGGGTGCAGGAGGTTATTAGGAATTTGGTCTTAGGCATATCACATTTAAGATGCCTATTAGATATCCAGGTAGAAATGTCATATAGTCAACTGGAAATATGGGCATTTTGCCTTATCGAGAACTTTCTTCCTACAGTTGTAAACATGTCAATCAGGTCCGTTTTCCAAGGTAGATAGAAGTCTTTTGAAGCTGATAAACTGACATCACTTTTAGATTAAGAAATCAGATAAGAGGAACATTTCCAAATGTTTTACACAATGCTCCCTTCATAGCATATGTTGAGTTATACTTACTTTCTTACTCACTGTACTTCAAAGTTTAGATCAGCGGTGAGTGTGTGCTGCGTATGTGTAAATGTGTGTTATGTAATGTGCCACTGTGAGCCACGTGTCATCACAAACAACTCAGCAACTCTTGTACACTCTTCTTTTTGTAAGAGAAAAACACAGTATTCATTTTTAAGTTTACGACTTTGTTTAATTTGTTAAGAGAAAACCAACAGTTGTCTGAAAAACATGATTTTCATAGCCATTCTCTGTCTCCCAATACACATTATTTTTTATTAAAAAGTATTCCATTATTACTCATTAACGTGTTTCTCTTTACACGTAATGAGTAATGATGAGAAACAATTATTTGTGTATTGATCCATTACTGAAGCAGAGTGTAGAAATTTCCACAAGCTGAGACCTGAAGGACACTTCACACTTTTCAACACTTTTCATTGTGTAATCTGTTTTAATATTAACTTCTTTACGTGGTTCATAATATTTTCTATAGATCGTGTGACAGTACGAGACTACAAAAAACTCTATTTCATTTTGTTAGTATATTGTCTCGTTTTATTTATTTAGTTCATTATATTTTTCCATATTTCTTTTTTTTTCCTTTTTTTTAAGATTTTATTTATTTATTAGAGAGATTGAGAGAGAGAGGGAGAGAAAGAGCATGAGCAGGGGGAGGGGCAAAGGGAGAAGCAGACTCCTCCCAGCTGAGCAGGGAGCCTGACAAGGGACCCTGTCCCAGGACCCCGGGACCATGGCCTGAGCCAGACAGACCTTTAACCAACTGAGCCACCCAGACACCCCTCCCATATATTATTTCTGCTGTTTTTATCAAAATAATAGGAAAAACAAGCTTTTCAGTTATTACATAAAGTTTTCAACCAAAAGGAGGCAGATTTTTGTCTTCTATTGTTAATATCTCTCAAAAAAGACTTTTAAATGTTGTCATTAGGTTTAATTAAATTTTGGAAGTCGATGTCTAAGTGTTCTTAAGCCTGTGTAATTAGATCCTACACATTTTCCAAATACGATCATCACCTTTAAGCCTCAAGTTAGAATATCCCCTTATGACAAGGGTCAGTATTGAAGACTGTAGATACACCTATATTTCAAGGTGCTTTCCTGATAATTTAGATTTTTTTTTTTTTTTTTGGTCTGGCTTCTTGTCATTATTTTAAACCATTCTGGGGGCAGGAAGGGCATGTAGGACTAATTGAAGAAGTAAAGGTCTGATATTTCCCATTCACTTCAGCTTACATTAATTGTCATGCTTGATTTGCTATTTCTTTGCAGGAAACTTTTGAAGCTGCTTAACCCTTTGGTAAGGTGGGTTTAGTTAAAAGTCGATGAGTTAAACCTGAAATTCACTTAAGGGGGCCCAATGAACTGCGCTCCGTAACGATTGGCTGTGAAGGAATGAGTGAGGTCCACGCGGGGTCCACTCCCTGGCCTGTGCGATGCCCACTTCTCTGTGGGAGCCCGGGGCGATCACTTGGTGTGCAAACCTCTGATGGGCGGAGTGACTGAGGATTGTGGAGTCGCTCTGCATGTTCAATATCACTAACACTTACGTATTTTTCCTATTTTAATAAAGATTCTGACATTTTCTTTCCAGAGCTAAACTGACTCATTTTTAGATCTACTCACATTCTACATGTGAGTCCAGTGGCTTCTTGGGTCTATCCTAGGGATTTGGTTCTCTTAGGATTCTGGAATGACATAAGCTGTATCACCCACCAACTGATGACCTAGTTGGAAATGGAAGGGCAGAGCCCACCCTGGCTTGTCGTGGACCAGACTGAGAAGGGATCTTTGGGGACTGGGATCATGTAGGAAGAAGTTCTCGGGTATGGAGTCATATGCATATTTTTCCATGATGATGGTTATACACAATGAACTATAAGAATAACCCTCCCTCCCCAACAAGGAATGAGATCTGTTTGAAAAATGCCAGAACACCATCCTGGAACCCAAGTGTATGATCATGACTCAAATATCAAAGCCTCATTTTTTTTTCTTCCCTAAAATAGCTTTAAAAAAAATAAAGTATGGATCTGATTGTCTCTTACACAAAAGCAAGTTGGAATTTGTAACCTGTGTAAATGCTGTAATTAAAACCTTGTTTTTACATGGATTCATTATGTTAAATTTTCCACTAATTACTGACATTTTCTTTAATGTGTACATGCAGGGAACATGAGGATATGATTAGCTGGAGTTAAAAGTGTAAGCAGTAATGAGCATATTATGGGTTTCCCTTTGTCTTCCTTTGGGCACTTGAAGGTTCTTGACAATAGGCCTGCCTTTTTATAGGGTTAGTGCTCTGCGCAATTTTCTATAAACAAATAGATGCATGAAAGTAAAACTGACAACATTCATATACACAAGTTGGATGTATTGCTTCCCTTTACATTACCTTTCTAGTGACAGGCTCTTTTCTTGTGTAGATACAAGCACCCCATTAAACGACAGGAGACTTCCCTGATGCAGGAATGGGGTTTCTGAACGTCTCGGGCTGGGACATTCGCAGTCAAGAAACTGAAGACGCAGGAGAAGGAGGAATGTAAGAGACCCTACAAGGCACGGCACCCTGCACAGCCCAGTTCACTGAGTTCCTTGACGCTTATGACCAACGAACATGTTTTACTGGAAAAATCTTCTCCAGATCTCCTTCTCCCACCATTGCAACCAGATGTTTATCCGCTCATTTTGCTTCTTTGCAGATAATACACACACTGAGAGACGTATTTCCTTTGCTTTGTTTCTCCTGGGCCTGGCTTTTTGTTGAGCTGGTGGTTTGGAGCCCCGCCCGACAGCTCTGATGGCCAGCGAGCGAGGCCACAGGGACAGAGGTAGCCTCCTGGGGATCTGCCCTTGGCCCCAGTGATGCCTGTGTCACCCCCTCCTGAGGGGCAGGCGGGGGACCCAGACCCGTCTCTCTTGAAGCCGCATTGCAAGACCTCTGCCCAGCGCTGTCTGCCTCATTGTTGGTTTTCTTGTCTTTCACTTCCTCTTCTTTCCTCTTTCTAACCCAGTTCTTTCTTTTTCTGATTATATCCAACATGTGTAAGTTGAGAACACTGGAAAAAAGATCCCTATGGAATTAAGACCATGCTTACTAACATTTCACATAAGCAGAATTCACTGAAGGATTTCAGTAAGCCCACCTCAGGCTCACGCGGGCAAAGGGGACGGAGGTTGCTCAGGGCCGTGGTGACACAAAGCCCATGTCTGGAGCCATGCCTGACATCTCAGGCCTATGAGACCAACTGCTGCTTTTCACCTGGACTTTGGGCAATCGCTCTGACAATTCTGTGCTTGGCAAAATCCACAGATCATCGGATATGAACGAGGATTTCTGCCCCCCAGTTCATATTTCTAATAGCCCTGAGCGGAGTTGTGAAGTTATCCCTCTTCTCCACACTTCTGATCCCTGTCCTCTTCCTCCCTTCCACGTGTTTTGTGCCTCGTTGTTTTTGGCCCCAGAGCATTAGGTGTCGTTTCAGCTGCCTTTTGTGCTTACAAGACTTTTTCGATGCAGTATGCTCGGCTCGATAGCTATCTTTCTCTTCACTTTAAAATTTCCCAACCATTATATGAAACTAACCTTATCTAGCAGTCAAGATGTCAGTCTGATGGAAATAATTCATTATAGGTAAGGAACGATGGCTAGTTGCCTAGTAAATGGGTTTAAAATAAGGTAGTCACATTTTCAAGGAGTTATTTACTGAGTTATTTACTGGCCCCAAATCATAGCTTTGTCATTAGTGTATTTTAAGGTAGGAGGAGTTCTTTTCTTGGTGCTTCTCAAACTATATAATGTTTTGAAAAATGACTAACATGCATCTAGTGCTTTGCAATGTGAGAAACACCTTTCATCCACGTAATCTCATTCCGTCTTCCAAAAAGGTCTATGCTATCAGAATCTCAGTTTTCCAGATGAACACACTGAAGATTAGAGCAATAAAGAACTTATCCCTGGTCTGACTTTAGGGTTTGTGCATTTAATATATCATTGGTTAGTAACTGTAAAACTATATTTTGTACTTTAAAGAAACCTTGACAGAATAGCGTTTATCTAGTGCTAAAAATGTGAACTTTGCTGGCACGCCAACCAGGGCTCAAATTCAGCTGTGCTTCTTTCTGCCGATATATTTCCTTGGGCAAATCAAATCACTTCTCTGAACCTTGTTTCCTAATCTGTGAAATGATCATGATGATCCTTGTAAAATATCTTGCCAGGTGTCTGGCACAATTAGTACTCAATAAATGTTATTATTATTATTAGTTTTGAATTGTTATTTGGAGGGGGACAGAATGGATGTTGACAAGACTAGCAATACAACGCAAGGCAGGAAGGAAGTACAATCCCTTCATGGCCATTTTTATGGCTACCATGTAAAGTATATTTGTCATTGCACTCAAAGACCATAAGCCAAAGGGACAGTTCAAAAACTGGAGGTAGAGATCAGATTCCCAGCTAGAAATGTTACAGAGGAAGAGCAAGAATAGTCGCGGAGACCCACTTCCCTCTTCTCCTCAGCTCTGCTATCATTCTGTCAACATCAGAGTCAATTAGCAAGAGCGGTGGCCGACTTTCCCATTCATCCGGACCTTCAGTGTTCAGAACACAACCACTAACACCTTATTTTATGCCAATGATTATATCTGGCAATGAAGTTACAACAAAAATTGGAGGAAATACAACCCTACCTTTGGAGCTCACAGCCCAGTGGAAGGCACCGTTCATTCACCCATGGAACATTTACTGAGAATGTAACACGCTCTGGGTAAAAGGCAAGCTATTTGAGGTAAAAACAAAAGTCATTGTTTTTGTTCTTAATGACATAGCAGCTATGGACGATAGAGCAATAAAGAGTTAGAGCTGAATAAAGAGTAATACATTTAGAGACTCAGGGAAACCCTGAATGCAATTAAAAACGAGGGCCACCTGTCCTAGTAAGAGAAGGGAGGCAGAGAATTATGGTAAGAAAGGAAGCTACAGGATGGCTTGCTGGGACACACAAATTCGAACCTAAATCAGAGTCAGGTGGATAAACAGTAGAGTAGAAGCTGCCGTATTATAACTGTTCAACAAGCACCTGCAACGACGATTCACTGTCTGCTCGGATCCAGTGCTGTTTGCCATTCCTCATATTCTGAGCCGGCTGTGACTACTCCTTCGCTCCCCAGCTCTGCACTCAGGACCATGTCCAGCAGTTACATACGTGTAATTGGAAAACCAGGACAGGACACAGAGAGAGGAAAATGTCACAAGAGGAAAAAAGCCTATTAGAGAAGCACAGAATGCCGCAGAATTCTTTCAGAACGTATGGAACCAAGACAAACAATGGAGAAAAGACAATCTAAAGTAATGACAAACATATTTTCTAACCTAGAGTCCTCCACCGAGCAAAATGAAGGGAAATTAAAGCCTTTTCTGGATACAGGAACGTTGAGTAAATTCTTCATGGATATACTGGGACTACAGAAATAGTAAAGGAAATCAGGCTAGTAAAAGTAAAGTGATACCAGAAGGAAACTTTGTTCTACAAAAAAGGGAAATTAACAGCACCGGAAATACGTGAAAAATATAAAAGACTTGAAAAATTGTGTCATCTCTTTAAAAGATAATTGTTTAAAGCAACGCCAATCACAATATACTGCGGGATGTGTAGCACACATAAATGTATTTGAAGTAAAACGTATGAAAATAGTGCAAAGAACAGGAGGAAAAAGCAAAGTTCTTTGGATGTGTGCTCTTCACTCTACATAAACCTGCAAGTTAAAAATGTATATTGTAAACACTAGGACAACTGCTAAAAATCAAACAAAGAGGCATTGATAATAAGCAAATAGCAGAGATCTTAAGAGATAGAATCATAAAAAATACTGAATCCAAAGAGAGGCAGAAAAGGTGGGGAAAAGGGGGAAAAAAGGACATGAGTAGAGAATGAATAGAAAGATGACAGTCACATGATAATTGCATGAAAATTAAATCATCTGAACCTGCAGATTAGAAGTAGAATTGGCAGATTGGAAACAAGCAAAATCCATCCATCAGTTGTCCATAAGCGGCTGACTCTAAAGATACATGTTCAAAGAAAAGAATATAAAGTGATATACCATGTAGTTAATAGACATAATTTTGTGTCATCATTTTTTTTACATTAACGCATAAACACAATGGCATTTTAGACATTGTGACCTTTTGTCTAATCACTCCCATTTTATGGGATAAATCCTTTCTGTAGGTATGTAGAAACCTGTAGAAATGACTTTTCTCTTGTTCATCCCTTTACACTAGGCCACTATTTTCCCATCTGCTGGAAACCATTTTGTTGGTAATTATAAAGGTAAAGCCACGGAGTTCCCCAATGTCATATCAGACCAGTGTGAGGGGAACCCTGTAGTGCAGGGTGAAGGAACCAGAAGGCTATGGAAACTCTACAATACAAGAGCAGGGGATTTCGTTTCTTTTGTTCACTGGTAATAGAAATAACAAACATTGGTTCAATGACTAAATAAATCAAGTCATCAATGAACGAAATAAATGCAGAGCATTCTGGAATCATTCAGAATGGTAGTGAGTAATCATCTAGGCCTCACTTGTAGAGACAACACTGTAAAAAATACTCCATTTAATGACATATATCCATAATGGGAATACCACAATTATGCTATATTTAGAAAAGAAGCAAACCATATAATACCACATAGAAAAAAAAAAATAAAACAAACACACAGGCATGATTGATACTAAGTTCTGGAATTTATAGAGATAAGCTTCATTTATTAGGGGAAAAAATCATATTGGATAGCACTTTATTCCCCAAAGAGTCTTAGTAAATAAGATGCTAAACCTTTTAAAATGAACCCTGCTGAAACAAAACAAAACAAGGGATCATTATTTTTAGGAGAATTGCAAAATAAAATAGGCCAGCAGCAACATGGCTAGTAACTGAGGTCATAAAAGCAATGGAGAGGGCGCCTGGGTGGCTCCGCGGCTGAGCGTCTGCCTTTGGCTCAGGGTGTGATCCTGGGGTCCCGGGATCAAGTCCCACATCGGGGTCCCTGCAGGGAGCCTGCTTCTCCCTCTGCCTGTGTCTCTGCCTCTCTCTGTGTGTCTCTCAAGAATAAATAAATAAAATCTTAAAAAAAAAAACAAAAAAACAACCAATGCAGAGAAGCTGAGCTTCCATCAGGCCAGGCAGAGCCAGGCCCATTCTGTCCCACGCTCCCACTCTGCACTAAAGCCATTCGGGGGCCACCTCCCCAGCGCCAGGTGTCCCAGATCTCGACCTCAGCCTGCACGGCTCAGTAACTCCCACCCATCCCTAACCCAGGAACTCCCACCCGTCCCTAACCCAGCCGCCACAACCAAATCTCCACCCGGAACCTCTTGCTTCCACACTCATCTAGCTCCCAGGTCCCCGGACCGGGACTTCTCATGGCCCTTTGGATCTCACCGGCTCACCACGGATGTGACAGTCACCTGGGCGGGGAGCCTTCAGGACAGCCGGCCTCCACCTCTTAGTTGTGTGGACACCTCTTCAGTTCCTCGACCCTTCTGATTCTCAGCTCCTGCTTCTGTAAAAGGGTAACAGGCCTCACAGGGCTGAGTCCAGAAGGTCATGGGATCAGGAGGTCGTCCCCCGCCACCTCCAGCACATACCCAGGTGCCAGCCACCCTGAAGCCACGCCTGCTACCCGCTTCGTTCTCCTTGCGAGGCGGGGAACCTCCCAGTCATGTGTGGGCCCCCGGGGGTGGGGGCCTTTCCGCCCTGCACTTGTGCACACCCCCGCCTGGATGGCTTTTGAAGTGGCCACCTCTGATTTCTGCCCGCCCCCCCCCAGCTTTCCTACTTCCTGCCCTAAGCGCCTTTCTGCCTGGGGTCAATCCCCTTTCCACTCTGCCTTCCCCAGAACAATGTGCTCGGGAAGTGGGAAGGATCCCCCCCACTTCCTGCCCCCTCAGCCTGCAGGCCCGAGCTCCAGGACTTTGTTGAGAGCGGCCCTGCGCAGGGCACGGTCTACAGGCCACCTTGCTGGCCGCCCGGCCCCACTCCCCCTGCGCATCCGCACCTCCGCGCCGCTTACATCCCACTGCCGCTCCCAGGCTTCTGGCTCCTTGGCCTGGAGAAGTCCTGGCCTCAGGTATCACCTCCTCCAGGAAGCCTTCCCTGACTGGCCTGTAGACAGGGGGTCCAAACTTGGTCTCAGGTCACTCAAATAGCAGGGAACGTGCCCGCGGGGAGGAGAACACGCCGGCAGCCTCTCCCACTATGTGGATCTGCGGTCAGGTCTGTGGTCTGTCCTGAGGCGCATCTTGCTGCAACCACAGGGCCCCCTTCCTCCTGCCCGCCTTCGGCCCTGCCCCTTCACTTCTCTGCCCACCTTCCTTCTTGCCTTTCACTTTCTTGTTCTTAACTGGCCGATTCATAAATGCGCACAGATAACCAAAGTTAGACAATTGCGGCTACTTAAGAAAATTATGTTTCCAGGGAATTTGTGTGTGTGTGTGGGGGGGGTGGGGAGAGATTCCGAATCTTCTACATGAATATGTTTGCTTAGGGAGTAGCAGCTGTTAAAATACAAATGTGGTTTTTGCCTTCAGACTGGAGCAGGAAATCATGCACAGTGTGGTCTGCGCGGGGCTCTTTCATCTGGGGGCTCTGTGCCTAACTCTGATTTAGGGACAGAGAGTAGGGCGGCCCGTGGAGTGGACGCGGGCCTGGAGGGGGTCGCAAAGCCCCCTCTCACCCTGCTCCTCCCTCCAGCCCCTGTCACTGGAAGTCGAGGCCCTTCACCAAGTGGAAAGATAATACCCGCCTGGCCCAGTCGGGCGCAGCATGATGAAGGCGAAAGGCCCACAGACCCGGGCTTGGCCAGGAGGTGTCTGGCCTCCATGAAAAGTGACAGCCCTTTGCGGGGTTTATCACCAAAAGGCCGGGAGGCTCAGGTCGGAGCATCCTGCGGGGTGTGCGGGCTCTGCAGCCCCAGCCCAGGGGGCCCAGGTGCGGGCCTGACACCGGGTCCCCAAGGCCGAGCTCTGGCCTCTGGCTCCCGCCCCACACCTCTCCTCCCGGGTGGGGGCTGCGGCCTGCCCGGCGAGCTCGGTGCTATTTTTACAAGTGTCCCCGGAGGGACTGGGCCCCGGATGGTGTGCGAAGCCTGAGTCAGCCTGCGAGGGGACACTCCTCCAAGTGTCATTTCCTCTGCTGCCATAATCGGCGACATTCGCTTAACCCCTGCGGGGTGACGGCCGGTGACAGCAGCCACACCCGCCCGGCGACCCTGGAACCCCTGGCGCGCTGAGTGGGACAGCTGGCCCCGCCGGCCGTGTGGTCACTGCCAAAGAATCCCCTCGGCCGCCGCGACCCTGCAGCTGTCCCCGCGCATTCCGGGCGTGCCTCGCCGCCTCCCCGCCTCGCCGCCTCCCCACCCGCGGCAACTGCCGGGCGTGGGCAGCGCGGCCCGCAGCCCCCCCTGCGCCCCGCGGACCGCCAGCACCCGCGTCCCCCGCGGCCCCTGCACCCCCAACAACGCCCTGCGCCCCGCGGACCTCCAGCCCCCCGCAGCCCCCCGCAGCCCCCCGCACCCCCAACAACCCCCTGTGCCCCGTGGACTTCCAGCCCCCCAGGACCCCCAACAGCCCCTTAGGAGCTCCCTGCACCCCCACGGACCTCCAGCCCCCCACACCCTCCGCGGCCCCCTGCACCCCCAACAACCCCCTGCGCCCCGCGGACCTCCAGCCCCCCAGGACCCCCAACAGCCCCTTAGGAGCTCCCTGCACCCCCACGGACCTCCGGCCCCCTCGCGCCCCCCCAGCAGCCCTTTAGGAGCCCCCTGCGCCCCCGCGGACCTCCAGCCCCTCACACCATCCGCGGCCCTCTGCACCCCCAACAATCCCCTGCACCCCGCAGACCTCCAGGGCCCCGTGCCCCCCGCGGCCCCCCGCACCCCCAACAACCCCCTGCGGCCCGCGGACCTGCAGCCCCCCGGGACCCCCAACAGCCCCTTAGGAGCTCCCTGCACCCCCTCGGACCTCCAGCCCCCCACACTCCCGCGGCCCCCCCCGCACCCCAACAACGCCCTGCGCCCCACAGACCTCCAGAGCCCCGCAGCAGCCCCCCAGCAGCCCCTTAGGAGCCCCCTGAGCCCCGCGGACCTCCAGCCCTCCGTGTCCCCCAGCAACCCCCTGCACCCCCAACAACCCCTGCGCCCCGCGGACCTCCAGCCCCCCACACCCCCCGCGGCCCCCCGCACCCCCAACAACCCCCTGCGCCCCGCGGACCTCTAGCTCCCCGCGCCCCCCAGCAACCCCCTGCACCCCCCAACAACCCCCTGAGCCCCGCGGACCTCCAGCCCCTTGCGCCCCACCAGCAACCCCTTAGGAGCCCCCTGTGCCCTCGTTGATCTCCAGCCCGCCGCCCCCTCAAGCAGATCTCCAGATCTCCACAGCCCCCCACACCCCCTAGCAGCCCCCCATGCCCTCGCAGACCTCCAGCCCCCCTCGCCCCCAGCAGCCCCCTAGGACCCGCATCCCTGCAGACCTCCAGCCCTCCGCAGCCCCCCATGCCCCTAGCAGCCCCCCGCACCCTTGCAGACCCCCAGTCCCCCGAGCCCCCCAGCAGCCCCTTAGGAGCCCCCTGCACCCCCGCGGACCTCCAGCACCCCTGCGCCCCCCAGCAGCCTCCCAGACCCCCAGCCCTCCACAGCCCCCTGTGCCCCCCACGCCCTCTAGGAACCCCCCTAGGAGCCCCAGCAGGACCCTGCACCCCCACAGCCTCTCGCAGACCCCGCAGACACCCGCCCCCAGTCCCATCCTGCGTCCCCCCCTTCCGCATCCCCGTGTCCTTGCGTCCCCCGGCAGGCGGCCCCCGGTGCAGAAGAGAAGCAGAGGTTCCACTGGGGGAGCAGCCGGCCACCACTGTCTGTCACTGTGTCACTGTGGCTCCCGCAGCCCCAGCCTCCCCGGGCCTGCCTGGACCACGGCTGCCGAGCGGGGCAGGCAGGGACCTGGGGTCAGGTCCCCCTCCCTCCCAGCAGGGCCCCCGGTGAGCCTCAGGCTGCTCATCCGAAGAGGGGACAGAGTGACAAGAGCCTCAGGTCCTGCGGGGACGGCCAGGATCTGCAGCAGCGCCCGCTCCCCAAGGGCTAGGATGGGGCATCTCCTCCTCCACCGCGTGGGAGCTACTCCTGGTCCATTTAGTGAGTGGAGGGAAGGGGGGTGTTTTGTGAAGCTTAGCACATTTAAGTCAAATTTTAGACCATTACCCCAATCTGTGTGTAGGCCGCAGTCCTGGAGGAAGCTCACTTTTAACACAGGCTGACTTTCATGAGCACACACCCAGCCAGTTTACTTTTTTAAAGATTTCCCTTTTTAAAATTTTTCCATTTCTTCAAATACCAATGAGAAGGGTGGGTTTTTTTTTCTATTAAAAAAAATTCAGATAAAATACACATCATGTACAATTTACCATGTTAATCATTTTTAGATATACAGCTCAGTGGCATTAAGTATATTCACACTGTTGTGCAACCATCATCTCTGTCTGTTCTCAGAAATCTTCTCATCTTGCAAAACTGAAACCCTATATGCATTAAACCGTAATTTCCCATCCCTCCCCCCACCGGCTCCTGATAACCACCCTTTTCTACTTTGCGTCTCTGTGAATGGGACAACTCTAGGTACCTTATATAAGTGGCATCATAGTACAGGTCCTTTTCGTAACTAACTTATTTCACTTCGTATGTAGTCCTCAAGGTATAGCCCTGTGTCGGAATGACCTCATGACTGAGGCTGAGTCATGGGCCCCTGGATGTTCATACCACATTTTGTTTATCACCAGCCATTGTATGTTTAAACTTCTATTCTTTTTTTTTTTTTTAAAGATTTTATTTATTTAATTGAGAGAGAGAGCATGAGCGGGGGAAGGGAACAGAGGGAGAAGGATAAACAGACTCCTTGATAAGCAGAGACCCTGGGATCCTGATCCCAGCTGAAGACAGACACTGAACTGACTGAGCCACCCAGGCGCCCAGCTTCTAAGAGTACAAGAGAAAATGAATCATAGGTCATCAGTGAGAGTGTGCAACACGAGCAGGTTTGTGAGATGAGATACGTGACAATGGGATCTTTGCAAAATAATTACTATTCCACTGTGCCAAGGCCAGTTTTACAATTTTTTTTTCCTATGCTATAAACATACAAATACGTAAACATGTATGCACATACATGTTACTTCCATACTCCTTTTTGTATCTCCTTGTCTTTCCCTATTCAGGACAAGGACAGATTTAGTTTGGGGTGAGAGCATGGCACTTTTGTCACGTAGAGCTATACATTTTAAAGTGATTTATATTTTATATTTGAAATTCAAGAAGTTTCTCTGTGCTGTGGGTTATAGGTAATTGTGGCCAGTTCAGCAATCTCTACCCGTGCTACTCTTGTCCTCAACATAGCCTGCCTCTGCCTCTCCCCCTTCTCCTCATCCTGCCTACTTCTGTATTTCTTTCACTAATTCGTGGATCCTAACCATGTAACATCCTCAGGTACAATGCTAAATAATTTCCTTACATTTAAATCTAAAGCCTCTTAAAATATGGATATTCCCGTTCCTATTTCACAGATGAAGAAACTGAGGCACAGAGGGTTTATGCGACTATCTGGTGCCAAACATTTATCTGTGTCAGGGTCAAGATCTAGACCAAATGTATTTGAAGCCAAATCCCAGATGTCGCCCTACACAGAGTAAGGCAGTTATCACTTTCTTAAGTCTTCTTTTATTTCCTACTGGATTTGCATGTGGATTTTACCTTTGCACAAAGAACTCCAGGATGCCAAGAACATAACTCAGGGCTCTACATCTAGTATTTTGTGCACAGTATTTGTTGTTTAATAAAAAGTTAATAAAATAGGGAAGATGTTTAAAATAAAAATATGAAGGGATGTCTGGGTGGGTGGCTCAGCAGTTGAGCATTTGCCTTCAACTCAGGGTGTGATCCTGGGGTCCAGGATGGAGGCTTTCATCAGGCTCCTGGCAGGGAGCTTGCTTCTCCCTCTGCCTTTCTCTCTGTGTCTCTCATGAATAAATAACATCTTAAAAATAAATAAAAATATGAAGAACAGCAAATTACATCCAAAGTAAGCAGAAGAAAGCTAATACCAAAAAAAAAAAAAAAATTGGAGCAGAAATCAGTGAAATTGAAAAAGGAGATCAATAATGAAAATCAACAAAATCAACATCTGTTTCTTTGGAAAGATCAATAAAATTGACAAGTCTCTAGCTAAGGTAACTGAGAAAAATGAGAGAAAACACAAATTAAAAGCATCAGGAATGAAAGGCAGGCATCACCATAGATCCTATAGACAGCTAAAGGGTAATAAATGAGTATTATGAACACCTGTAATGCCACAAATTTGATAACCTAGATGAAATGGGCCAGTTCCTTGAAGACACAGTCTGCTAAAACACAAGAAGTAAACAGTCTACATCTGTTATATGAATTGAATCAATATTTGATATCTTCTGAAATAGAAAGCACCAGGCCCAGATGGGTTCACTGGTGATTCTATTGTACATTTAAGGAAGAAGTTATATCAATTCTCTATAGTGTTGCTTCTATCTTTTGCCCTTGAGCTGTTGATGGGGAGTTTTATTTGAAGACTCATGGCCTTCTTCAGGCCTGAGAGATTTACATCTCTTTCATCTATTTCATTTTCTCTACTTTTTTCCTAGAATTTTTGCCAATTTGATGTTTGTCCTCTTGCATGGATCTTTCCTGTGTTTTCTTTGATATTTTTTATCTCTTTCTAAGGTCTGGGAGGTTCTTAAAACTATATTTTTAAATTATTTTATTGCAGATTAAATATGTATCAGTAGTCATATGCTGAGTCTCTGGGAGCAGCTGAATTTTTAGTCCACATGCCTTTCCCCACCCTCAGCATCCTATCTTCTGTGGGCTGCCTCCAGAAACAGAGACCTGCTCCTCCATGATAGCCAATGAGAAAATGGGGCTGTCAGTCCTACAATACAGGAAACTAAATCCTGCCAACAACCTCAATGGGCTGGGGACATTGAAGTAGGATGAGTGTCCAGTGGTGTGGTTGTCATTTGTACATTGTCAACTAACACTCCTGCTTTTAGTCCAACGTCTAAATACCAACCTCTGTGCCATTTACTAATTCCGAACCCACACCCTCTCTGAATTCCAACAGCTAGATTCTCTCCTTTTTAAAGCATCTGAGTCATTTATCTTTGTTTGTTTCATCTTTCCATCCTCTCCCACCTCCCTTCAGAAATTGGTGGAAATCTCTTAACTGTTGTTGATTATTACCGACCCTTAATCTACTCTTTTTTTTTCTTTCCTTCTTTTGAACTTTTAATCTTTTATTTCAGTGGAGGTCTTTGGAAGGTGAAGAACAAATGTGTATGTTTATTCCTCTATCCTGAACTGGAGCTGCCTGATTAGTCTTTTTAAGAAGCTGATTCCCAAACGGATAGGTTTTATAGTCACTCTTTCTTGTTCTTTTTGTTGGCATTTCTATAAAGGCAATGCCCTGAGACAAAAGACGAATTGTTTTTCTGCCCAGTAAATACAAAGACAGACCTTGCCAAGGAATAGTAATGAAGTAAGACCTTAAATGGGCTTTGGAAAAGCCTCATTAAATCGCATGTTATCTTAGGAGGTTCTTTGGGATATTGAAGAGAACACAGACTTTGTATGATATACCAGCTTTTCCACATAGCATTGGGCAAATTACTTAACCTCTTAGCACCCAGGTTTGAGCGGATAAAGTATACCACTTTTCAAATTTTACAAGATGACTGTACAACATGCATTGTACCTAACAAACGCTTAATACATCATTCTGCAAATATTCATAGTTACACTCTGTTGGTCACTGAATATGTAATGGGGGGTAACCACAGGTTAGATCTCTCTGGAAGGTACATTCGAGGGGATGCAAAGAATAAGTAAATAGTCAGTCTCGTGACGATGCCAGTTACCACTCCACTTGTTCCACCCCCATCATCCCTGTGATGCCACGTGCAGCCAAGGTGAGCTCCATGGGATGATGTGGAGACAGGTTGAAAGGACTCTGATAGAACATGAGGAAAAAAGAGACAGAAAGAAAAGGATGAAAATGAGGAAAGAGGAGTGAGAGAGATAGACCTTTGAATATCTAACTTAGAATGATTCAAAAAGAAAAGCTGAATCCATCCCTGTCCTAGTCTCTTCTGTTATAACAGAAGGCTACAGGATGGGTGGCTTATAAACAACAGACATTTATTTCTCACAGTCCTGGATGTTGGAAGCCTAAGATCAAGGCATCAACAGATTGGGTGTCTGGTGAGAGCCCACTTCTTGGTTCACAGATGGCCATCTTTTCCCAATGATCTCACATGGCAGAAGGGGCAAGAGACTTGGCTGGAGTCTCTCTATGAAGGAACTAATCCCATTCATGAGGGCTCCATTCTCATGACCTGACTGATCCCCAAAGGCTCCACCTCCTTCTACTTTCACAGTGGGAGTTAGGATTTCAACATATGAATTGAGGGGACATAAACATTCAATCTCTAACAATCGCCAAATATGGAAGAGATAATTTGTATACAAAGGGAGAATGTTTTTAAAATATAAACAGTTCTTTATGATTATAACGGAAAGACCACTAGTCTGGGAGATTAGTGTCTCAGGGTCTAACATTAACTATTAACTAAGTTACTATTTAATACTTTGGCTTTGAGAAACTTTCCTAGATACGTGGATCTGTTTCTACCATGAGGATTAGTGATCAAGTTCTCTTTTTAGATCCGACATGTTGTACGCCTCTTAAAAGATTATGACATCTTCAATTTTATGGAGTGAGAAATGAGGTATACACCTTACGTGAATAGTCACTGAGTACACTGAGACAATAAAGTATATGTAAGGCTTAAAATGAGATGAGAGGAAGGCCAAGAATATGTTACAACATTCAATTTTAGAAAGCCAAGTACAGAAATTGATGAGACTCATACGATTCTGAGTAAGTTGAGCCCAAATTTGGAAAGAACTGCCAATTTATCAGTTCAATAATGTTCAAATCCATGCTTTTATAGAACTGGGCTTATGAGAAAATAATTATAATCCATTGAAAATAATGGTTCTGTTTCAACTTCACCGATCAGATTCACATTTTACAAGCATAAATACACCACCACAAATGTAGTATAAATATCTATTGTGATAATAAAAGATATTTATTAAAAATTCAGCTTAACATTTCTCATGAAATGTGAGACTATTCAAGTGCTTTGTACAAATTGACTCCATAGGGGTCTTGATAAAATAGCAAATGAGTTTTTTAATGTTACGAGCTTTTGGAAATAGTCTATGAAAAAGAGCTATATTGTTTTTCAGCAAAGTGATTGAATCAGATGCCCATCATTGATAGAGGCAGAAGAACTTATTTGGGACTAATCAGTTATTATTTTCAGAATTTCAGTAAAGCCATATGAGATTTTAACTTTATGTTTTAGCAAGTCTTGTTTCCCAATGCAGATCACTGGTCTGAGAACATTTTGGAAAGCGTGTACAATTGCGGGCCTGTTCCAGAATGGGCTATCCTAGCAATGCTAGAGGAAACCTACTAGGCTGAAGAACCAATACAGTTAAGGCCAACCATGCCTCATGCGGAGAAGGAGCTCAATAAGTGTCTGTAGCCATGAAGCAAAGGGGGGGTAGGTGTGTGGGGGGTAAGTCCAGAAGAATCTGAACTTGAGTTCAAAGATCTGTCTCTGTCCCTTAATAAAACACACATTCCTCAAGATGTAGGACCTCTTTGGGTCTCACAGTGAACTACCTGACTCAGGCTTGGTAAAAGGATAACTGCCATGATAATAATCCATGGGGTTATCTGTGTTTCAAATCAAAACAGAGTTGCAGGGATCTGTAAACTTAGAAAGGATGAATAGACATGAGCTTTGATGACCCTTCAGAATTCTTTGTTTCCTTCAGTTTATCTTCTCTATACTGTCCTTCTCTCTCTCTCTCTCTCTCTCTCTCTCTCTCTCTCTCTCTCTCCCTCAGAGTCTGTCTTGTTCCTCTTTATCCTGGAACTTTTGCCTGGAAATTGAAGCTTGTAGCTGTTACTGATGCTGACATTCAGGTTTCCAAGTCTGTGAAAATGAGCTATGCTTCCTTTCATAGCTTCCTTCATTTGTGCTCTTAACTCTGAGCAATTCTAAGCAAAATACTCTTCTGGGACTAACCGAGAAGTGGTACAAGGAAGGATATTGGCCAAGACATGCAGAGCTGTGAGCAGTGTTCCCACAGCAGACCCAATCTTCCAGTGAAGAATCCAATACAATGACAAAACTAGACCAGCTTTAAAAAAAAAAAAAAAAAAAAAAAGAGGCCAGTATTTCAAAGGATAAACAGGAGATTTCTTTCAGGAGACCACCTAGCCAGTCTTTTCCATCAGCTGCCATACAAGATCATTGAACCTACACTAAATTCTGAGAAAGGACTGAACAATTTCATTATCAGCCAATACATCTGGATGTTCACAACAAAGCAGGATGATCAAATCAAAAGACTGGACACGTGATTATCCCCTCTCCTCCATACCCATCCTCACGGTGTTGCCAAACTCTATCCTTGGATCAAACCAGCCCTGCTCCCCAGCTGCCAAACCCTGATGACTAAAGCCACACAGATGTGCTGATGAGATCCATGACAGATTTTTAAACTTCCAAACTCAGTTTGGCTGTGCTGGTTCCAGTAATCCGTAAACTGATGTCTTGGTGGGTTCCCACTCCCTAGCGTAGCTGTGCCAATGTTTCAAGACACTGAAATGTTACATTCTCATGACATTAACTTAATCCCTGATCTTCACACCCTCAATACTATCTTTTCCCTGTTCCATGGATATTAGAAGTCACAAAGGTAAACCCCCGTCCACATCTCCACTTGTTTTCCTCTATCCTATGTAGTAATAACTCCCGCCTCTGTGATTCCTTCTCCCTTATCTCAGGGGTCATAGTGTTCCTACAAACCATAGGAATATAGGTTCCTAGTGGACAACAGTGCTGTGCCTATGTGTTGTTTGACCCCATTTATTTCCTCCTTCCCCTTTGAGATCTTCCTCCATGAAACATCCAGTTGGACAATTTCTAAGTTGGATATTCAGGTTCTTTCTCCTCACTCTCTCCTTATCCCAGAAATATGCCCCACACTCCCATATGGTGCAAATCCCTTTGGAAACACACACTTGGACAGATACCTGGCAGTTTTCTGGCAAGAGGCAATAACATTTCTTGGGGGAGCAGTTACGGTTTCAATCATGTACAGAGTCTCTATATTGGGTAGAAGAGGTGCTGATCCTCCATCTTGGAAGGACTAAGTTTTCTTTTTTCTTTTCTTCTCCAATCTATGGCCATTTATATTTTTTAAAAAAATGAATTCCTTTTTTTTGCTGTATCTTGTTTGACTTTGGCCATGTTTTTGATCCTGTCTACTCCTGTAGATTCTGAGATGCCACCCTTCCGTTTCTCCGGTTTCCCTCAACGCTATTTCCAGAGTTTAACAATACTTTTCTTCCTTTCATTCCCCCCAAATGGGATAGAGGACATGATTCTGTTTGCATCTCTGTGAAGAAAGGAAGTTCTTGGCCTCAGCGTGATTGGTCAATAGTTCCTTATCTTGGGTGTGGAGGTCTGAGGTAGGGTAGCGCTGTGACCCAGTACAGATGGCACCATTGTATGAAGAACACATGTTTTGCTTTTACATTGTCATTTGGATGGACATTTAGGTTTTTTCCAATGTTTTTTTTCTATTACAAAGAAAATACTATTTATGGAACTTGTTAAAATTGGTAAAGTAGACCTCATTCCCGACCATCATGATAGGTAGAGGCATCACTACAACAGAATTTTACAGTGTGAGAAACATTGGGTTCACCTCCAAATACAACATGGGCAAGTGGGCATTTATGACCAAGGAGCATGGTGGGGGTCAGTGGAGGAAAGACTAGTAAAAGGAAACAGGTGTGAGCAGGGTTCTGACTAGCCTGACTCAGCAAGATTATTCCTGGAGGCAGGCAGGGTGGTCAGACATCACCTGGGGGTGGGGAAGGGATAAGAACCTGATCCGATACCAAGGGTGATCAGATAGGAAGGGTGGAGGCCTCTTGCTAAATTCTAACTTAGCCAGAATTTTTGCTAAAACTGGATTTTACAATGTAGAGCACAGATGCACCGAAGAGAAGGCTCAGGAGTCTGACTAAAATCTGGTCAACCAAAGAATTGTTGCCACTATTTCAGACGATGATGGGTAAACAGTGTCTCCAGGTTTGACCATCCTGATGTGGATGTGCGTGGTCTTTTCTAGGTTGTATACAGACAGCAATGACATTTTTAGGTTATGGGACTGCATATATTTTGTTTTACTAGAATTATTTTCCAAATTAGTTGTACCAGTTTACCTTCCTAATAGTAACATGTGAGAGTTCTTATTGCTGCATATTTTCCATTATTGAAACCATCAGACCTTTGAAACTTCTGTCAATTTGGTAGTTTTGAAGTGACATCTCATTGCTTTACTTCATGTTTCTGTGACTCCTCAAAAGGTGGAGAATTTCTACATAATCTTTTCAATATTCGACGTTCTCCTTCTGTTTGTGTTTTCCTGTTTTGGTTGCTTGTCTGACTGGTTTGTAGTAGCTCTTGATATATGCTGGCTGCTAATTTCTTTCATGCTTTAAGTCGGAAATACCTTTGCTCTGTTTATGATTTGTCTTAAAATTTTGTTTACGATGTTTATTTCAATTTTTACGTATAAGCCAAGCTTAACCTCCTTTTTCACTTATTAGTTGCATTTGTAAAGTCTCATTTAGGAAAGACTTCCAAATATATATCAAATAATTATGTTGAGACTAATATAATGTTGCATCTCAATTTACCTCAAAAAAAAAAAAAAAGAAGAAGAAAAAAGTGAAAGATAGAAAAAAAAGACTCCTATATCTCCGGAAACATATTCTTCTTGATTTAAGAACAAGTAAACAAACAAAAAACATTTTAAAGTTTTGGTTTTGAACTTTAAAATTCAGACATTTAGACGTTATTATTTTATATATGGCAAAATGACTATCCCAGTAGCTCAGCTTCCTTCGGGAGCTTTAATTAATATATTCTCATTTGCCCTGTGCAGCGCTTCCTCTCTCAGACCTTAAGGATGCTCTTAAAGGTTCCAGACAGTTTTAATTCATATTCTTTCTGTCTTTTCAGAGGGTTCTCCACCATCCTGATGGCTTAACAGAACTATGGCTCCAGGCATGTTTCTTGGTATCTCTCCACAAGGACAGACTTAAGAATTATATCAACCTCCCACTAGCTGTTGTCATTAGGATCCCAACACATGAAAAACGATGTTTCTTCTGGAGTTTCTTCTCTCAGTTGTGATTTTCCAGGAAAAAGGTAGAGAGGAAAAAAGACAAACAATGAAGGTTATTATCCGTGTGACAGTCAACTGTGAGCCAATTCCCTAAATAACTCTGTTCCCCATTTTTTCTCATCTATGAAATGAGGATAATAGCAGTACTTTCATCCTGGTGGAGGGTTCACAAAGTATATAAACTGTGTGTGTGTGTGTGTGTGTGTGTGTGTGTGTGTTGTGTTACCCTTCGGGCACATTGCCAGCACTATACAAGTGTTAGCTAATACAGTTCATTTTTTCTATGTTTCCCGAGTAAGCCGTTCTTCAGCCGTCACCAAAATGGAACGAGAACAATTTACAAGCCAAACGTAGGTAATACGGTCCTTGGGTTGGCAAGGCCCACCACTTTGACAGGACATCAACACTCCTTTCTGATAAAGACAAGGCTACATAATACTTGGAGGTTCATCTTCTGGAATAATTGAGTCCCCTGAAAATACTGTCCCAACGTGCATCCCATCTCATGGAAATCCTTACAGGAAGTGATTTTCCCCCTGGAAACCGCTGCGACGGCCTGCCCCCCACATCCCCCTTGCTCTCCCTCAGGCCGAGATTCAGCGAGCTTCATGGTGGTGAGAATTACAGTAATCAGGCAGCGCCGAAATACCCCTGAGCTTGCCAACTGAAGTGTGACCCAGAACTGTTTCTCAGGATGAGTGTTGTGATTGTTTCTCCAGCTGTTCCTATTAGGATAATTAATATAATTAACAATAAAGGCCTTAATTATGGATGTTTAATGAGAGGCATTTATAATTATCACCCAAACCTCATCAAGATACATAGGAAACTTTTATTGAGTGCTTACTAAGTACTTTACATGTAGCCTCTTATTGAACCCTTACAATAATCTTTCAAAGGTAGATACCAAAATGAGGAACAATTTAATTTAAAATTTAAGAACCAGGATTGGCTGCAGTGTCCTGGGTTTACTGTAATGAAGAACCACAGATTGGGTGGCTCAAACAGCAGAAACTCCCTGTCTCACAATCCTGGAGGCTGGAGGTTTGAGATGTCGGAAGTTTGAGGGCACGGTGTAGGCAGGATGGGTTTCTCCAGGGGACTAAGGAGGAAAGACCCAACCCAGGCCTTTCTCCTGGCTTTCAGTGACAGTGGATGCCATCTTCTCCCTGTGTCTTCACATGGTGTTCCCTCTGTGGCTGTTTCTGTGTCCAAATTTCCCCTCTTTATAAGGATGCTGGATTCAGGCTGACCCTAATGACCTCATCTTAGCTTGATCACCTGCAAAGACTCTATTTCCAAAAAGGGTCACATTCTGAGGTATGGGAAGATAGCATTCAACAACTTTTTTGAGGGACTCAGTTTCACCCCTTCAGTTAGAAAGTGCCAGAGCTGGGACTTAAGCCATGTACATCTGAGCTGTGCCGCTCTGACCTCTTCCCACCCCATTACCTGGCACGTCCCCTGCCATCTTGGACTTGCTTCCTGCCCAGGTGAGGTTCTCCTCTCCCACCCTTCATAAGTCCTATTCTCTTCGTTGGTGTCTTTCTTTCTCTTCCTTGAGAGTCCCTCCCCTAGCCTCTAGGTCAGCACCTAACTATGCTCAGATCTACCTTATCTTAAAAAGCATATTATGACCCCAAGCCTAGTTTCCCCTTCAGCAACTAGCCCATCTCTCCTCTGTTTCTCAGTCCAGCCACTGAGCAGTTCCATTGGTCTGCCATTCCCATCCCTTTCTTTCTATACACTCTGCAATGTCCTCAGCGTGCCTTCCACCAACACTGTTTACTCTTGGGTTGCCAGCAATTTCTATGTTGCTGAGGATCATGAACACTTTGACCCCATCATCCTATAGGATCCTTCAATAAATTTTATTTGATAGATGATCCTGTCATCATCCAGCACTGAGATGGCTTCTCTTGCGACACTGGCCTTTCTTGGCTTCCATTAAAACAAAGAAACCCTCATGAGCACCTTTAATATTTATGATAAGTTGGTTCCCTAAGTATTTCTATCTGCACAAATTACTTTAGTGACCTCTATTCTGATGACCTTCAGTGAATGCCTCTGAGCAACAGTCTTCTCAGCTCTGACCTGAATATCTGACTATTCCTTCAACATCCTCAACCACATGCCCCACAGGTACCTCAGAGTCAGTGTGCGGGAAATAAACGCAAGATCCCCCAGGTCTCCTCTTCTTTCAATCTAGAAGCTTAGACAATGTCACTACCCTGTTTTTAAATTTTGAGGTAAAAACTGGAAAGTGGGTCCTGACTTGGTACTCTTACTCTCCTTCCTACCTCTAGCCCCACCAGCCCCCAAACCCTCTCAATGCCATCACCTATAGCAGGGCAGGGGGAATGCAGCAGCCTGGAAAGTAGAGGTGGAGATTCTTGAAATACAACTCATCTGTTCCAACTTTCCTTGGGGACTTATGATGTTGTAATTTTAGCAATTCCTTAGTGCTTCAAAATGAGAAGCCCTAACAAGCAGTTGTCCAAACAACTGTACCAAAGACACATTTGAGACACATTCATCAGCTTAGAATGAAAAAATAAAAGGAAGTACCCAAAGTCTTTGGAGACAGCAAGTCTTTCTCCTATCTCTGCTCTCCTGACAAGGACTTAGAAACAGTTTATACTTTGTTTTGACCATGGCTTTGGGGGAGGCGGGGGGGGGGGGAGTTCATGACTAATTTCTGCTTCTTAAAATTTAAAGCTGATTGAAGTTTTTGAGATACAGGAGCTTATATTTCACTAAAAGTTTATGTTGATAGACACCAGATCCTCTTCTTATTTTGTAAGTTATAGAAGCACGTCTAAATCATGATTATTTTGAATGAAGAAAGGGCCTCCAGGAGAGTCCTCAGGTTCCTCATGGAAAGGCAGGGTGTGAGACAGGTTTCCTTATGTGGAGCAGGGTCTGCAAGTGGGAAGTTTGAAACAGAAACTACCAGAGATGGAAACTGAGGATACAGAACCGCATTGTGAAAACGTAGACATGCTGCCTGCAGTCTTCCATAGAATTGACATCCTCAGCAAGTAGTGATAGCTCCAGACTTTCCTGCCCCTTAACTGAGAACAGACCCAGCAACCTGGAGCCTGGAGTGGGGTGGGGAGGGATGGGGTGGAGGAGGGCGAGGCCTGAATGCACGGCTCACAGGCGGAGTCTAGTCCCCAGATGAACAGTGAAGTGAGCCTGAGCATATTGGATTTTTTTCTGTTTGTTTGTAAAAAAAAAATAAGTTTTTTTGTTTTGTTTTGTTTTGTTTTTGGTCAGGGGATTAGTCCAATTAATGAATAGTATTCCCCTTTTCTTCGAAATGGAAAGATTTAAAAATAACCTATCACTCAATTTGCTTTTCTCAATTGCAATCATCATGATGAGTCTTGCAGGTTTTTAGGAGCTCCCCTTTCTTGTCTATCTGTTGAGCAGATTCAAAATGTGCTATGTTGGGAATATTCACATTTTTGCAAGAAGAATGATATGAAAGACGTGCGTGGGGAAGACCCCAGATGTTTGTTGGTGGTGTGTGTGTTGTGCCAGGTAATTTAGTCATTACGTAATCCTACAAGGTGGATGTGATCACCTTCATTTTACGGCACAATAAACTGAGGTCCGGGGAGGTAGCATGTTCCATGTTCCACACCTAAAACTTGGATCTGTGGACTAATGTGGTTTTCAGAAGAGCAATTGCACATTGCTGGGATGGACACACTGCCCACCTGGAGGCCAGCTGGAGGGACAGGGTGCCCGGAAGCTAGCTAGCACCATCCCCATTCCATACAGATTCCCATGTCACTGGAGAATTAGTCCAGATTTGAATACAGGTGGTGGCTCAACCCACCGACCTACCTGCCATGTCACACTGCAATCACTGTCCTTAGAGGTGACATGACCCCAGCACTGAATCTTAGCAGTAGTGTAAAGTCTAGAAGGGGAATGTGTTAGCGACCCAATGCATACAACACTCACTCAATCCAGAACCTGCCAGAGAAGAGCTCCACAAATATTGGTGGTTTCTGAATAGTATTTCCCTTACAGGATGCTTTTTGATAAGTAGGATGAACCCTCGAAAAATCCAGGATGTAGTTTAAGGTCCTGTGTGAAGAACCTTGCTCACGTCTGTCTAAGATCAGGCCCAGGCTCTGCTTCTGCCCTCCCCACTCCACCCCTACTCCTTCACCGGGCTCCTCCTCCACCTCCCCTGCCTACAGGTCCAGGTCCCCAGTGCAGTCTGTCTCTTTGTCACATTGCAGAAGGAAAAGGGGCTTTGCTTGACCAGTAGCCCTTCAAAGACCAGAGCATTTTTTAAAGATTTTATTATTTATTCAGGAAAGACACACAGAGAGAGACAGAGACACAGGCAGAAGGAGATCCACAGGGAGCCTAATGCAGGTCTTGATCACAGGTCCCTTGGATCATGACCTGAACCAAAGGCAGATGCTCAACCCCTGAGCCAACCAGGCATTCTAGGACCAGAACATTTTTATTTTTATTTTTGGGAAGCCAATGAGAAGTAACAGGTCAGAGCCCCAATCAAGGGAAGCAGGTGAGGTGAGGTTAAGGAGGCGGCAGGCCCTGGGGAATCATGGCTGGGAGGCACCTGAGGTCATGGTCCTGGGACTGCGAGCTGCTGGGGAAGGCTCCAGGTCCAACATGTGCCAGCAGGAGACAGGATGGTTTGCTCTGAATGGTCCCCTGACCGTCTGCGGTGCTAGCACCGCGATCTGAAATTTGAGAGAGTCTCTGATGTTTTTACCTTGGAAATGCCAAATTGAAACAATTCATCTTCAGAATCAAGGAACCTCAAATTCCCCAAATGAGGCGGCACTCGATCTGTGTGTGTCATGAAAACGTAAGATCTATATCTTTGCAGGCAGGAGTCCCTGCCTTGAGAAAATATTTGTTATTCTTTTGGGAAATGACATTTTTTTCTAATTATGCTTGGGAATGTCATGGCAACCTCAAGTACCCCAGGCTTTCCTTCTTCTGTGGACTGTTGCCGTCCTTCTGCTCTCCGTCCCTCTCTCCTCCCCCCGTCCTCAGCTTCTCCTCCTCCCTCTTCTTCTTCTTTTACTATGCTCTGTCTTATTATCTAAATCGCTATTATTTCTGGTTTTAAGGGAAACGTCTTCCATATGATCAAGGTCAAAATGTGGAGCTGTTTGCTTATTTTGCATCTGGAATTAAGAAAGCCATGGCCTTGGCCTCTCGCCCCCAGTGGAAGACATTTATTTGTTGTGATGATAACGTTCGACACTAGAAGAGGGAGTGCTGTCGTCAGGGTCAAAGCTTATGCACATCAGACCGGCCAGCCGAGTAGGGCTAAGCTGATTCCACGTGCTCTACTTTCCTCGTATGTTGTCTTAATACATAGGATTCCGGTTAAGAGATGTAAACGAAAAGTACATTCTGGCTCACCATTTTGAACCTGAGAATTAAATCCCTGGTGATTTTTTTTCCCCTAATTAAAATTTTATTTGCAGACTGTGTTGTTTGCCGACTAGCTGTGTGTCCCTAAGCAAGTCGATCTACCTCTCTGGGTTTGAGTGTTTCTGCTACCCAATGTGAAGGCTAGAGAAGAGTTCTGACGACCCTCCCAGTGTGATATCTATGATTTCACTCAAATAACCATGGTCTCGACTGTTACTTTTAAGTCCTTTAAACAAACATATTGGGACGTCAACTCCTCCCCACACATACGACTTCCTGTAATGCCGGTGAGATCCTTCTGGAATAGAGCCACAAGGATGGCCTCAGAAGGAGATAGAGACTGTCTCGGGGTCACTTCCATTTCCCTTCTTCCCACATGTCCCATGATGGGTGCTCTCCCACTGCCTGTGTGCTGGGTCTTCCACCCAAGAGCATCAGCTCACGAGGCTGGCCTCCGCCTTGCTCACCATGGCCTCCTCCCCAACGCCCGTCCTCCCCAACTTTCGTTCTCTCTGTCCTCTGTCTTCTATCTCTTCAGAATTCAAAGAACCAGTATTTCCTTCTCTTGGGCTGTCACCAGGAATCTCTACATTCAAGAAATGTTTAGCGGAAGGAGATATGAGATATTTTATCCAAGGCCTTCAATTTATAATGGCTGGGGACACTGACTCAAGACAGGGAAAGTGGCTTGACCACATGGCTCCCCATTGACAGAGCCAAGAGCACAGCCTGAGTTTCTTGACTTTCCCCTTCCCCCCACAGATACATCACCATTGCCCAAACGCATTACACGTGTTGATGGAGCCTTAAATATCAGTGAGCAAGTACATGTACTAACTGCAGTAAACCCCAACATCACTGATTGCTCATAATCATTCACTGAATTTTACCAAGTAGATCCTAATGCGGGGAAAAGCCTTATTAAAAGTCAAGTTAACTCAAAGTCTAGAAAGTGGTTTTGCATAGGGCAGGGAAAAATCTTTCACCAAGCGGGATGGCAAGACTAGCTATTGGGTGCAGGTGGAGAAGAGACCTTTCCAGGTATCTTCCAGCTGGAACCACAGCTGCCAGGAATACAAAGATCAGCCCTGCAGCGAAGGTCAATGGCTTCTCAATATTTCCTTTTCTTTCTCGGCAAACTGGTCTAATTCCCTCATCTTATTCCATCTGCATAACTGCACTGTGATTGTTATGTTTTTATTATGGTTGTTCTTACTACAGGTACACAGAAAAGGGGATTTTAATTTTCCCTACACTTACCTGTTACCAGACTTTTGAATATTTGGCCAAAATTTCATACATGTTTTGTTCTGAGGTACTAGACATTTGATTGGAAGGTCTCCCTATCCAGAATATTGGCTGGAATTGGCAGATTTGGATTTGCATTTCTTTATAGTTTCCTAGACTTCTCCCTCTGGCCTCACTTTAATAGCCCTTATATTAGGACTTGACTCTCATCCCTGTAGGGGGGAGGGGGCCTGGCGTGACCTCAGCTCGAATATCCAGAGAAATTTCTGAGAAGCACCTGTCAAGCAAAATGTAAAAAGGCTCATCTATGTCAGTTTTGATCACTGGTGGAATGGCTTGAACTTCTAAGACAGGAAGACATATTTTCCTTGTCCTTAGGATGCTTCCTAAGGAAGGGATCCCACACTTCAGGAGTTCCTAACAAATAATGGATTCTGAAATCTAGATTTTTCTCTCCAAGTTGCTACTTGTTGAGTTGTGCCAAAATGCCAGACACGGGGTTAGCTACATTGCTACACACATGGCAAACATAGGCCGTATCTCCCAAGTAGCTCTTCAGGGAGGCCATTATATCCAGCTGAAGATGTACAAACCAAGATACTAAGAGGGTAAGTGTCTTGCTCAAGATCAAAATTGGCAAGTAGGAAACCTGAGGTTAACAGAAGATTTAAGGTTGTTTTTACAGTTGTTCTCTGGGCACAGGATTAGAAAGCAGGCTATTTCAAACCTCGTTCATCCATGCTAGGAGTCCTCTCTGTGGTGGAACACTCCACAAGTCTCTCCCATCATGACTTTGAAGGAGGACGGTAAGAGTGCATGGGGACATCTCAGAGCCAGCACTAATACACGAGCAGTGTTTGGGATGTCCTGAGTTTGAGGCTCAGCCTGCTAGGCCACAGTTTTTACCTTCGTGGTCTGAAATTATCGGGACGTCACACTGAGGGAACCTGGCTAAACGTCAGTACATAAAGCAATGCACAGAACTTCAGTTAGCTCCTGGTGAGCAGAGCGACATTTAGGAATTGGGGCGGAGGATGGGCAGCAGATGTGCTCAGTGTGTGAACTGCATCCATTTGAGAAATTTGCAAGGAGTTACATAAGTTACAGAATAAATTTGTGAAATATATCCCAGTATATCCTGGGGATTTAGGAGGTGCTTACTCAGTGCCGAGCGTAGAGGCCCGGACAAGACAAGGCCCGGACAAGAGGCCCTCTCACTGAGGGGTCATTGGAGTAGGGAATCCAGAAAAGCTTCACAGAGAGAGACAGAGATTTAAGGGTGGGCTCCACATGCAAACATCCTGTGGTAGACCAGACCAGGGGCAACATGCTTTTCTGGCAGAGGGAATGGTGTGAGCTCAGGCCCAAGAAATCTTGAGATGAGGGGAAAGCTCAGAGACTTAGAAAGCATGGGGACACATGTGCCAGGAACTGATGGGAACCACAAGCCGCGGGAGAGCAAGCTCCATGCACAAGTGCGTGTCAGCCCTGCACAGGCACCCATCTTGCTGAATTCCCATTGGCTGAAGCAAGGCACATAGTAAGCTTGGAATTGAGTGGTGAAGAAATAGGCATCATCTCTCTGTAGAGTTCCTGCAGAATTACGTAATAAAAAGGCCTCAAGAGAGGGAAGGCAAGAGCTCATGGCTATTTTTGCAATCAAGCATGGATGATGAAGACCAGCATTGTCCAGCAGAACATTCTGCAATGATGGAAGTGCCATCCAACACTGTAGCTCCAGCCACATGTGGCTACTGAGTGCGTGAAAAATGTTGAATTTAACTATGAATGTGAATTTTAATTGTATTTAATTATAATGAATTTAAATTTCAATGGCTACATTGGCTAATGTTGACTGTATTGAAGGATGAACAATACGTTCAGACATTTTTGATGGAGTCCAGCTTCTAAAGTTTTATTTTTAATCTTCCCAAGGTTAATATGAGCAGGAAGACAGTTTTCTTGTGCATCATCAGCAAAAATTATCCCTTTTCCATGAAGTGTCAGTCATTCTGAAGTTTTCTATCCTGAAAATTGGCTTATGCTTCCTAGAAGCTTCTGGCAATGGCAGTAGTCTCTTGGGAGGCATAGTCTCATGTAGTCTCACGGTGTAGCAAAGTGATCTTGGGCACTGACGACTTCCCATTTCTAGCAACTCTTGCAAGGCTGACTTGGGGATCAATGCAAAGCCTTGGTGGGGGAGGGGGTCTAGGCTAGGTGGAGGTGCAGGGGTGCTACATCCTGCAGGGGGCAACTGTCTACTGATGGGGCCAGAAATTAGCAGATAAATGCCCCTGTCTTCCATCATGTAGGGACAAGTCGGAGATTCAGTGTCTCTGGTTCTGTGGAGCATCCCCAGGGCACCAGACTGCGGCTGGCTGTGATTGAATCAGCTCAAGGATGCCTGCCTTATTGTCTTTCTTCTGGTGCCCATTCTCTCTGACTGCTCCCTCCTGTCTGCTTCTGGGATCCACTCCCACATAAGTTACCCATAACCAAGTTCTTGCCTAGGACATTGCTGAGGGGAAACCCAGTCTGAGATAGGAGGAGATGAAAAGAATGCCCTCTTATGACCCAGGTGATGGGAATAACACTGACTCCGACGAGTCAGCACTCGTGGAGATGAAGAGCAGCAGACACGTGATGTGCATTTTAGAGACAGAGTTAAGGAAACATGAAAGTTGATCTTATGTATGCAGCAAGGCCTAAGAAAGTGTGCAGCAGGACCCTCCAGTTTGGGCCCCTATGTAACTAGAAGTGTCTTGTACAGGCAGAGGGAGTGGCGTCTGGAAAAGTTCAGGTTTTGGGGGGGGAAGATCATGAGTTTGGTTTGGGGTAAGTCCAAACCAAGTTAAACACGTGAGAGCTATGCGTTGAATGGAGCAGGAGTCAAGTTGTCCATTCCCGTGCTCTGTAGGTGTCTTGTCTGCAAAAGGAAAGTCCTCACACCTGCTACTCAGATATATAAGAAGTGTATGACATCTACCACATGACAGTTAAAAAAAACTCAGTGTTTTTGTGAGGGTAAAGTAACGCAATTTGCTTTATAGATAGGAAGATAAGTAACTTGCCCTTTCGATTTTATCACATGTCCCCCCTGCTCATGCAACTGAGCTGTGCTTAGCCCTCTTGGGAATGGCGACTTCCATTCCTCTTCTAAACTGTGTCTTCTGTGGCTTTGGATAACGCACTACGAAGGAAGCAGCAGCCTGTTTTAGGTGTGCGGATCATCGCTTTATCAAATGAGGAATTGCATTCAGTTTCTAAACTAATATTTTTGGACATTCTCTTATTTAATCACCCCTGGACTGTGTAATATATTCTAGCATATTAAGCATAGATGATAGATTAGTCTTCCCATGTTACTATGTCAGAAATTGATATTTTGAAAAGTTGTCCAAAATCATACACAAGGAGGTGGGAGAGGGAGGACGTGGACCCATGTCCTATGAATGTAAATCTTGCTGTCCACAAATTATATTGTACCTTCTAGAACCTTCCATCTAAGTTTTGTGTACAAAGCTTAGTTCAAAGGGATCCGAAAAATTTGGAGAACTTTTCGTCCCAAATATTTAGTCTCTTTTGGCATTTTGATTTCCAAAGTGCTGAAATGAAACTCCTGTCTCTACCCCAAACAATTCCCTTGACTATTTACGAATGCCAGAACTCTTACAATTGCAGTTTAAAACTTTGGCCTCGGCCATTCACAGACCCTCCCCCGCCATGTTGTACCAAAAATGTTCCTAGGGAGCTTCCAGATCAGGTCAGATAATTTACTTTTGTCTGAATGTGGGTAGCTCACCGTACACAAGCCACAGACCATCAACACAGCCTTCTCGTTGTCAGTTCTGCTGTTGTGGGGCTCCAATCCCTGACAGGAAGGGTTGCTCTCTTCCAGGCGCAGACTGGAACCAGCAGGAAGCGGCACGGCGGGACGGGTCCTGGTTCTTGAGCACCAGCTTTGTGCTGGAGACGGTGACCCAGGCTTCCCTCTGATTATCCACTTGATTCCTCCAACAACCCTCTGGATGGCTCTGCCATCACCGCTTCCAGGGAGGAGAGGACCAGGCTCAGCGATGGGTGACTCGCTGGCCACCACACAGCCCGTCAAGGGTTGAACCCATCTTCTCATTTTCTGCAATGCAAAATGCTTTATGAGAGACTCTGTTTGGAGAATCCTATAAAGTCCAAAACTAAGACGTTCAGGCCTGGTCTATGAGGTTGACCAGACGAATTTCTGACAGTTCACCTTATTTGACAAAAGCAGCAATTTCATATGGACCCGCCCAAGCCCTAGCACAGCAGTCCCGCCGGGACTTGGTTTCCAACCCTACAAGTCTAGACCCCATTTTTCTAGGGTTCTGTGTGTGCTCAGGCTGCCCACCCTCCTGCCACTCTGTCCCCATGTCAGCTGCTGATTAGAGAGGCCAATTTGGTGCTCTGGTTGAAACCCTTGGTTATTTCCCCAAAGTTTTCACAATGAATTACCATTTTTCATAAATGTCTTACAATAAGATGTTTCTTTACAAACTTAACCTGACTTTGTCGTGATATTCTGGGTGTTTGCCCCCATGGGTGTCCCCTCCTTCCCTATCTTCCCCGTCTTGCCCTTCCCACTTAGGGAAATGGGCATCGTGCACAGCCTTTACCTACTTCAACAGCATGTTGGAGAAAGTTAGTTTGGGCTTTGGAATCAGATAGGCTCGGCTGTGTTCTTTTAGGTTCCCTGAGGAACCAGCCTTGAAACAGAGTTTTGACTGTAAGGTTTATTTGGGAAGTGACTCTAGGTATGAGACAGGGATGGGAGGACAGACAATAAAGGGTTTGTTACCAAACAAGTCACAACCACAGTTAACTCATTTTGATCCTTCTGGGGATGTTTGAGAGCCCGTGCAGTGTAGACCACAAGCCTCAGTGTTCACGTACCAGAGGATGAAGGGCATCGGGGCATCATATAGTCAGATGTCACATGAGCCTTGGCTCAGGAGATGTTCACCCTCTGCTTCTGCCCCACTTGTGGGCAGACAGAGTGGGCTTTGACAGCCAGAGAGAGCCCTCAGACAAAACCAGTGTGGACTCTGCCAATTAGAATTTGGCCACCTTGCCCTGAAACGCTCCGGGATCCGGCATATACACTGGGTACTGACCCTGGTTTTGAATCCACACTGTGGTGTTATGTGGCCCTGGGCAAGTCTTTAACAAATACAAGCCTTCATTTTACCAATAAAACTTTAAAGCAGTGGAATTTCGCTCTTGATAGCAGAGTTTAATTATTGCAGTTGTTCCGTATCAGAGATGCTCTATGTATGTAAAGTAACACATTTTATCCCACTGGGGCCATGCTTTGTTACAGAATTTTTCCCTCTGCCTGAATTCTATTCCTGGGGTCTGTGAGCAAGAATCCTACATCCTACAGAGCTGTCTTATGTTTGAAGTTGTTAGCAGTTGCCATTTGGAAAGTATTTGCCCACCCCGGATAGGCAGGGAGATGGTAAGGTATCTTGTTCTTGTTTGGTTTTGGTTTCTGTTTTGAAGTTTCTTCCTGACATAAATTGTGTTTCCCCTAAGCAACTGGGTCTTTATAAAACTCTTGCATCTGGCTTTTGTTTGGGGCTAATTGTGTTTCAAGAATATTTTGTGCTTTCTCAGAACTGACCTGAAATGTATATAACAAACAGAGAGAGAAAAGGTCTTGGTGGGCTTGATTTAGGCAGTCACCGGGCTTGAATTCAGTCAGAATTGAGCCCTTAGTCCCCAGATGGGGAGTGGAAATGGTTGGGGGTAGGATGGAAGACGGTGATGAGGAAGTGGGTCAAATGGCCCGCCCTTCCCCAAAGAGAATCCCAGTGGCAGGTGATCTGCACCTCTGGAGCAGCCCACAGCACCATCCACACCCATCTCTGGGGCACGAATTATGCAAAGGTCACAGACACAGTGGGTTACCAGCAGGAACAGTGAGTCCTGGCGGAAAGGGGGTTAGACTTGGAGTTTATTTGGTTTGATCCGGGCAGATTTAGCTTTTTGCAACTTCCAAGCAATTTGATCTTTGGATCTAGTCCAGACTTTGAAGTGAGGCAGACCTTTCGCGCAGATTCCAGCTCTGCCCCTCACAAGCTGAGCGTGATAATGTATCTCTCTGTCTCCATTTTTTATATAAAACGAGAGCAAAATCACCTACTTTACAGGATTATTGGGAGGCTTAGAAATAAGTCTTGTAAAACTGTTGGCACAAAGACTCCACTCAATAGCTTACAGACGCTTCTGTGCCTTTCAGACATGCCTGGTTAGATGGCCCATTATCACTTTAAACTCAACATGTCAAATATCAAGTGTATGTGCTTCTTCCCAAACAGATTTCTCTCTCCCTCTCTGTTTTAAGAGATTTCTCTTCTGATTTTTCTTTTCCGCATACTTGTTTTTCACATTTTTTCCCTTCTTCCCTTCGGAGTGAATTTTGCTTTTGTTGCTTTCTTTTCAGCCCTTCCCATTCAGGGAGCTGCAAAGTCACCCAGCACATGTCGCTGAGGGATACCTGCCCCCACTCACCTCCACCTCCACGCCGTTCTAGAGTAACTGCATCCAGTAATGGCTCTAGAGCATCACGTTTACCCACTGAGCAGTGGGCCTCCACCCCCTCCCAGAGAAAGGTCAAAGGCCTGCACCTGATGTTCAGTGTTATTTTCAGGACTGATGAAACTCCGTGAAGCGAGCAGGGATTTACAGCGAGTGGACTTGGAGCAGCAGGTGCCAGTGGCGGAGCAGAGTCGGGCAGCAGTTGGGGCAGAAATCCCCTCATGGGCAACAATGATCAGTACAGAACGGGAACGTGACACAAGAGGCTCCTAACCTCCTGGATGCCAACACTTGAGTGGAGGCCACTAGAAAGAGGTTTTTCCTCTACTCCTCCTAAGCCTTGGAGCATTGGAGGATGGAGTTTTTGCATAGAAACTGAGAGGGAACCCAACAGAGGGAGGCCAGCTCGGAGGTGAGGACACCCGGGCCCCGGCAATGCCCCCTAGCTCCTGGATCAAACGTACCTCGAGGTATAGACTCTGTTGCGCCCCAGCCGATGATTTGTTTCCTGTCACAATGAAAACAATCCCTCCGTGAAAGTGTGTGGTATCGGTGTATGAGGGTATTCAACACCCACCTACACACCATCGGATTAAAAGCTGTGTGACCTTTGGATGCCCTCTTCAGGTCCGCTTGCACGTGGGGTCTTGTGTGCAAGAAGGCAGCCACTCTCTTGCTGATCGGGCTGCACTCCTTGGTCAGAAAGGGTCACTCCTGGAATCAGTAGCAGGTGGACCATGTCCAGCTTTGAGGTCAGCCTTTGCCGGGTGCTGTTGTCCCACCTGCCATGACTCCCCTCCCCTCCCAAAGCAGCCAACACTTTACAGTTTATGGTCACTGCTTCTTCTTATCAGTTTGGTAGAGTGGGATCTCTAGATAGTGCATTAAGTCCAGGTTTCTCTGAGTTACTAAAACTTCTGTTCCGTATTCATCCCTCCCAGACTGTGACCCCCTGCGAGTGTCTGGGCTCCCTGGGCCCATCACAAGCTCCTGCAGAGCCTGACCTGCGTGTGGCCTTTGGGTGAGTGAGGGTCGGGGCTCCAACCCAGAGAGGCCAGGCAGAGTGTGTTTGCTCACGGGTGTACCGTGTGGCCCAAGCAAGGGATTATCTCACTTGCGATCATACAAGCTTTTTCTTTCTTTTTAAGCAATGTTTCTCACACTTTGGGGACCGACCAGTAGTTCTATCAGCTGTCTCTAGAGATGCGCCAGGAGAAATTACATTTTCCCAGTACACCGTCCTTGTTGTCGCCCTCAGCATGCACTCCCACATTCACACTCACACCACACTCATATGGTTAGTTTATGAGGAGCTTTTTCTTTATTTCTTAATTTTTTAAAAAGATTTTATTTATTTATTCATGAGAGACACAGAGAGACAGAGTGGCAGAGACACAGGCAGAGGGAGAAGCAGGCTCCATGCAGGGACCCTGATGCGGGACTCGATCCAAGGGTATCATGGCCTGGGCCGAAGGCAGGCACTAAACCACTGAGCCACCCAAGGATCCCTTTTTTTCTTTATTTTAAGGTTTACTCCAATAATTTTTTAGGCTTCCTTGCTAATGAATCCAATACACAGCACAAATTTGAAGAGCTAACAAATAGTAATTAAGACACTCAAGACCAGATGATTAGACTCGGTTTACCTGGGGTGTTTTGATGCATATCACCAGGACAGAAATACCACATTGCATGCATTTGAGATAGTCACGTTTTCTGTGGGAACCCTCTCCACATTTGTATAATAAGATGAAGTACGCATGAACACTGATGTCTTACAAAATGTGCTATGACTTTTGAGTGCTCTACTACCCGAGTGAGCTTGAGAGCCCTTACTGTAGACTGAAGGAGCTTGACTTCGCAGTGGCGGTATGAAGGCACTGGGATGAGTTCACAGAACCATCTGTTGTACACAACGTGAAACGTGGATAGTTAAAAAGCAACTACTCGTGGTGGTGTAAACCAAATACATTACCTTATAGGCTAATCTATGACGAAGACTCCATATTCTTAGTCTTTTCCTGTCTTGAGCAAACTTACTTTCAAAGCCCGAAACATGACGATTTGAGGCTGAGGTTGTTAAAAGGGTGTCTTAGGCATTATTTTGGTGAGAAGAGCTTCTTTGGGGCAATAAGAGGAATCCTGGCAAAACTGCATTTCCTCTGAGCATTTCCCCATTTTCTATTCGGTTTTCACAAGTATCTGTATTAATAAACTTACATTTTCTGATGTTTCCTCGGGTTTTTAAAAAGTGAAGGCAATGTAACTTAATTGATTTCTTCAGACTACGGGGTATGGACTGAATGTGTCTACTCAACATTCATATGTGGAAACCTAATCCCCGGAAGGATTGTATGAGGAGGTGGACCTCTGGGAGTTGATTAGGTCGTGAGCGTGGAGCGCTCCTGAATGGGATTAGAGTCTTACAAAAGAGACCCCCAAAAGCCCCCTAGTCCTCTTTCTGCCATGTGAGGACACAGCAAGAAGAGAAGAGGAACTTGGCCACTGTTGGCACCTTGATCTTGGACTCCCTGGTCTCCAGAACTATGAGAAATAACTGATTGCTGTTTGAGCTGCCTCGTCTGTAGTATTTCCATCTTGGCAGCCTGAATGGACTAAGACGATGTGTGTCTATTCTTGGGTGCAGACACGTGTATGTGTGTGTGTGTGGGTGTGTGTGAGATGGAATCAAGGGGATTCAGACTTGTTGCAGAGCAGGAGACCCCCCAGCTGGGCCTGACCGTGACTATGGGTGAGCTGAAGTTGAGCTCATGGGGTTTCCCTAAGGGGAAGACAACATGCAGATCCTAAGGGGACCCAGTATCTCCAAGATGCATGCGTGCACGGGAAATGATCGCGTGGAGTGGCCACGCTCCAGGATCTCTCTCTCACGTCACCCATCCTGTATCCACACTCCTGGGTGTGCACACAGGCTCCAGGAAACTTGGAGCTGTGTCTGGAGTGGAAACGTCCTAATTTCCTTTGAACAGTAGAAAAACACCGGGACTACGAAAGTGTGTAATGTTGCTATTCCAATAACAACGGTTCCATCCTAGGTACGCAAAGCAGAGGCAGTTCACTTGGGAGAAATGTCTTCTCTCCTATGGAAATACCAACACGGAGGGCTGCCAGTGAGGGAAAGAGTCCTTCTGGATCTCTCTTGGTTCGTCCTTTCGTCCCGCAGACGTTCTTGAAGGACCCATTTGGTTCATCGCAGCTACGATTCGGAGCAGGAGCTCAGTTGTGCAAACACGGAAACGCGTCAGCCAGGGTGGAAATGTGTTGTTTGGGGATATGTTTCTAGGTCTGCTCTCCGTAAGACATAGCAAGACGGACGCCTGAGAAAGCAATGGATTCCCATTATGAGTTTGGGGAAAGGAATCTCTTGATAGTATATTAAATCATTTTGTTCTTAATGAAACAGATGCTTAGAATACTTGTCTCACCCGAAGGGATTTTTTTTTTAATAGTATGCTTTTGCTTTTCGTTGTGTTTTAATTTTCAGGAGAGCCTTTGTTTGTTTTACTGGGTGGCTTGCCCACGGACATTCCTCGTTGTGTGCTTAAATGAATTCCAGCAGAATGTAAGGTTTGAACTGCTTCTTCTCTCCCCTTCTGTGGTTGCTCTTTATTAGTCCCTAGGCTTGTGTCATTCATTTAAAAGTCATTAGTTAAAATGAAAACAGAAACATTTTGGTTTGAAAGCACACAGAATTATTTCATGTAAAATTTTCAGCAACCTCCTTGGTTGCCTGCTGCCTGAGACAGAGCAGGCCTCGAGCTCCCAAGTAAAGCTTCTTTATAAATGTGACACATATTTTGGTTTCTCCCAGAAAAATCTGAGAGCTGAGCGGTCCTGCCTGTTTAGCGTTTCCGCAGGTACCGCAGTACGTCTCATCCGTCCAGAGGCGCTGAATACTGCAGTATTTACATTGTGGCCAACATGGGTTGGGATTCCAATAATTTCTTTTTTCAGAGAGGGAAGCTGGGAGGGGTGGGGGAGAGGGAGGAGAAAATCCCAAGTGGACTTCACGCTCAGCAAGGAGCCCAACACAGGGCTTGATCTCACGACCCTGAGATCAAGACCTGAGCTGAGATCAAGAGTTGGACACGTAACTGACTGAGCCACCTTGGTGATTCTTCTTCTTCTTCTTCTTCTTCTTCTTCTTCTTCTTCTTCTTCTTCTTCTTCTTCTTCTTCTTCCTTCTTCGTCTTCGTCTTCTCCTTTTCCTTCTCCTTCTCCTTCAATCACTTTTCATAGCACATTCTTGTCCATTTGCTATTTGACTAAAAACCAATGATGCTAGTAATTCCTGTGTCATCATCCAGTGTCCCCATTTTATATGAGGAAATGGACACATGGAGAAGTCAAGTCTATTGTGGCCACAGTGAAAAATGTTAGCAAGGGACAGATGGGCGAGACCGCATCTGACTCAGAGCTGTGCGCTCTCTCGGTGCCCGTCCTGCACAGCGCAGAGTGTGTCTCCTACGTGGTGGGGGAAGGAACCCACATGGTTTGGGAACAACCCCGCCCATGGGCACAGATTACCCTCCCCTGCGTTTCCACCTCTGGGCCTTGTTGGGACGCTCGTGAGCTTATGGCCCTGAGAGCCTTTCTGCACCTGAGCCCCCAAGGCACCTGTCGCTGTTGCTAGGTTGGCATCACTGACTTGGAACTCGCCCTTCAGTGTCCAGTGCGTCCCACGCCACCACCTTCCTGTCTTGGGAAATGCCCCATGCCTCGCCCTTAGCCCGCTTCCTGTGCGCCCCTGTCGGTCGGATCATTCCCCCAGGACCTCCCCCTCCTCCCAACCTCTGCTGCAGGCACAGATCCAGCTGCCTCGAGCTCACACTCAATATTCAGTGTGTAAAACTCACTGGACAGCTCAAGTGCCTCCGCACCTTGCAGTCGTCATCACCCCCACAACGGCAGGGATTTCCAATTGATGGCCTTCGGTAGTGTACCCCCCAAATGACCTCTCTGTTCCCGTTTCCCCTTTCATGTCTAATCTAAATACAAAAAGCTGCAGTTGGCAGAGGGAAGAGCGAGATAAAAAAGAAAGAAATCTCAAAATCACAGACGGTTGGAAGGGCGCTAGTACCCCTTACACTAGTGTTTCCACATATTTCTTTGCAGTTAAACTATTTATTCCCCCTACAAGGGGGAAGGAAAAACTACAAAGCATCGCAGCTTGCACAATGGCGAGGTGTTGCTCCTCTGCTGGAGGGGCTGGAAGGGAGGCTGTAGGTGGCCTCCCCGCCTCCTGCCTCCCCTGCTGCTTGGCCCCCAGAGGAACACTTCGGCCCCGTGGAACCCAGTTTGAAATCCACTGACATATGACAACCTCCGTGTCTTAGGCCGGGGGAAGCTGATACTCAGAGGGCTTAGGTGACTCGCCCACCTCATGTCTGCGTTCAGCGACTGTTCCCGGGACCATACCAGATGTTGCCTTGCTTTCTGTGGAAACTTCTGGGTGGCCTTTGGAACGTCCCCGAGCCAAGCTCCGTTTCTTCCATCTGTCTGAGAATTTCTGCAGATAAAGAATGGGGCCCCTCAGGGTCCCCAGAAGTCTGGGAACAGCGGCAGCGCCTGGTGCACCCCGCACCTGATTTCCTCCTTCTCCGACACATGCGTGGCTAGCGGGTTGGGTGGTGTTGGGGGCGGCAGACCTCTGCTATCTGTCGCCATGGATTCACATGGGCCTTGAAGTCCTCATCTCCGTGCACCTGACGCCTGACTGCCAGGCTGCTTCTGGCCGCGGGCTCCTGGACGGCTGGCCTCGGGGGGACCCTGACTTCTCAGAAATGCTCTTGGGAGGTGGGCGCCCAGGTTGCCTGGTGTGGGTAAAACACGCTGTTTCTTTTCATCTATGGCATTAATTTAATAAAAAAAAAATCAGGTTGGTGGATCAATTTATCACTGGAGTGAAATTTAAAAATTCAGGGAGAGGGACGCCTGGGTGGCTCAGCGGTTGAGCATCTGCCTTTGGCCCAGGTAGTGATCCTGGAGACCCGGGATCGAGTCCCGCATCGGGCTCCCTGCATGGAGCCTGCTTCTCCCTCTGCCTGTGTCTCTGCCTCTCTCTGTGTGTCTCTCATGAATAAATAAATAAAATCTTAAACAAACAAACAAAACACTGTCCCAGGGTTCCTGTCCACATTCGCTGGCAGACAGCATGAAAGTACAGAAAGAAGCTTCAAAGCCTTGCTCTGGCACCGAATGGTCACTTGGATCCTCTGCGGGCTGTCGTTCAGTTGCCCCATCTCTAGAATGGGGTCCACAGTATGGACCTTATAGGTTTGTCTGAGGAGAAACGGTATGCCCCCCCCCCAAAGTGAATAAATACATCTTCAAAAAAAATGTTTCTTGAATAAGAACATAACTATTACTTCTTTCTGACTATTCTTCAAATAGAAGACGTTATGTCCAGAGATGAGCACAAAGACTAGATGCTTCTAGCATCTTTCATTTTGGGATACAGCCTGACATTTTATTTTTATTAAGTAGGTGGCATCGTCCAGGACCAGAGCATTATTTCCTGATACTCTTTGTGAGTCAAACATAAAATCCCTGTGGTCATGCCCAAAGCACTGGTGCTCTTGTCACAGAGTCTGTCCTCGCTTTTGCATTTGAAAGAACAACACCATAGAGCCTGCAGGAAGTGGCCAAAGGGCAGTAGCTGCAGGAGATTTTGGTGAACACAGTCCATTATGTTGGCTTAGTACGGAAGCTTTGCACGAAACCAACCTTTCATTGAGCTCTTGGGGTGTTGTCATCTTCGACACTAGATCTCCTTGGCGGGTGGGTCTGGATTGAGGGCTGCTGGTTCATGATTCAGACTCTGGCCATTTAGCAGCAGAATCCAGAGCATTTCCGCACTCGTTTATAGTCTGAGAGCCCCATAATTATGTTCTGTAGGAGGAAAATTAGCTGTTTCATTTATTCGATCAAAAGCTTTATTGAACGTTCATGAAACACAAAGTATGGTGCTAGGTAGGCATCGAGGATACAGCTCTGAGTAGGAAATGATCTCTGCCTTTGACAGTTTTGGGTAATGAGTGATGCAACCCCCAGGAACATACAGTTTCACTAGTGCAAGGATGCAGGTGAGAACATGACCCCCCACGTTCATGGCTAAGGTGTACTTCAGTGTTCCCATGTGGAAGGAGACGTCACAGAAACGCTTCTGTGAGACACAGCACATGTTAATTGGCCATGACCATGAAAATCTGCAGACTTTTCCCGGGGGGAAGAACAAGAAGTCTAGGAAGAGAAGATGAGAGTGTGAGTCTAAGCTCTAGACAGATAGAGGCTGATTGTGCCTGCTTGATTTTTCCCTCTGCATCTCTGGCATTTAGCACCAGTATGCGTTAGCCTTATTGTTCACAGGGCTTCAGTGTTGGCAACATTGAATTAAGAGTGGAGGCCAAGTGGTGCCATAGAGTTCAGGAATCCAGACAGCCCGCACACAGCCCATTGACATCCACGCACAGGATCCCCATGGGGCCACCACTCTTTGTAAAAGCATCTAGTACCCATGTCAACCCACTGTTCAGAGGTAGACCAGAGGTTCTCAGACCTGCTCATCTCAGAACTCCATTGACTCTTAAAGATTTTTGAAGATCTCAAAGATCTTTACTTTGTGCATGCCCTATCAAAATTAAATGTTTTAGAAATTAAAACTGAGAAATATTTAAAACACAAGAACAAGGAAGCACACATTCCATTCACTGCCAGAGCAATGATGTCATCACACATTAGAAAGCTTCTGAAAAATTCCTCTCTATGCTTATTAGAGAATGAGACTGAAAAGAGCAAATGACATCTTAGTTTTATTATGATGATCATTTTATCTTCAAGGGTCAACGAAAAGTGTCTTGGAGAGTCTCAGAAGTTCTTGGACCATACCCTGTGAGCCACTGATTTGGATTAACACTTCCATGACTCCCAGGGCTGACCCTAATATGACTGGACCGTCCCTTAATTTAGCTGCTTAGAAGGCATAGGCCATGGGTCCTCCTATCGTATTTCCACACTTGCTAATCTTCCCTCTATCCGCCTCCCTATATCCCTAGCTCATCACTGCTCGGTTCCAAGTGCCATTCTTGACTCTGTTCTTATAACTGAATAAAGTTTGATTTCTCCAATGTTGATACTCAGCCTTGTAGATGGAGTTTTTAATGGCTTTACTGAGTTACAATTTATATATTTAAAGATCATAATATTCCCTTTGTAAAAGTGTGCAATTCAGTGATTTTACTATCACCACGGAGTTTTGTGACCATTACCACTATCTATTTCAAGAACGTGTTCACAGTTCCTGGTGGCATAGCTGATGAAGCATCCGACTCCTGGTTTCGGCTTAGGTCCTGATCTTAGAGTTAAAAGATCGAGTCCCGCGTCGGGCTTCAAGCTTGGCATAGACTCTGCTTGAGATTTTCTTTTCCTCTCCCTCTGTCCCTCCTGCTTATGCTCTTTGTCTCTCTCTTTGTAAAATAAATAAATCTTAAAAAAAATGTTCATTGCCCCCAAAACACCTTATGCCCATTAACACTTATTCCCTTTATTCCTCTCTCCAATCCATAGAAATCACTATTCTACTCTCTGTATGTATTTGCCTACTTTGAATTTTTTGTGACTGGGTTCTTTCACTTAGCATAATGTTTTCAGGTGTCATAGTATGCATCACTATGATATTTCTTTTTATAAACAAATAATATATGTTGAGAGGATGTACCACATTTTGTTCATCCATTCATCAGTTGATGGACATTTGTGTTGTCTCCATATTTTGGCTATTGTGAATAATGCTACTATAAAGGTGTATATACGGGGTCCTATGTGGACTCTCTCTTCATTTCCCTTGGGTCTATATCTAGAGATGGACTTTCTGGGACATATGGTAACTATATGTTTAACATTTTGAAGAACTGCCAAACTACTTTCCAAGTGGTTACACCGTTTTACCTGCATGCCACCGATGAATGAGGGTTCCGATTTTTCCAGATTCTGCTGTTGTCTGTTTGTATGATGATAGCCATCCTAATATGTGTGAAGCAGTAACTCCCAGTGGTTTTGGTTTGTATTTCCCTAATGATGAGCAATGTTGAGCATCATTCTATGTGCTTATTGGCCATTTGTATGTCTTTCATGGAAAAATATCTTAAGATCCTTTGCCTTTTAAAAAGTATGTGTTTTTAATATAAGTACCTCATTGACTATATGATTTGTAAATATTTTCCGCCATTCTGCGGATGGTATTTTCATTTTCCTGTCCTTTGAGGCTTAATTGTGTCTGATTTTTATGAAGTTCAACATGTCTCTTTTTTCTTTCATTGCTTGTGTGTTTGCTATCATATCTAAGAAGCCATTGTCTCACCCAATAGTACAAAAATGTATTCCTATGTTTCCTCCTAAAAGTTTTATAGGTTTAGTCCTTACATTTAGGCCTATTATTAATGTTGCACTACTTTTGTTTTCAGTGCAAAGTATGTGAGGTCAGAATTCAACCTCCTTCTTTGTACAAGTACTCCGATTTCCCAGCACCACTGGTTGAAAGACTATTCCTTTCTCATTTTATAAATGAGTTGTAATACCTTCTCTTCAGCTCTGCCACTGTTGACTACCTGGATACCAACTCAAAGGAGCCAAGACTTCTCTCTCCCCTTTTGGAACTGATCTCCATAGAGAGCATCTCTTCTGAGGGAGGAGTGGGAAGCCTTATTGTGGAAACACATTAAAATAATTTCCCCAATCCTTCATAAACTCAGGGCACTCTGTAATAGCAGTGGTCTTGCAGATGTTGAGGCACACTGGACTTGAAAATATAAAGAAACCATATCTAGACTAACTTCTGCTTTAATTGACTATCTCAGGCAGATTTCCTGTTTTATTATAAAAGTAGAGGAATGATGTTCAGTGTACTTAATAATTGGTTCTTTTTCAATTTCCAGAGTCATATGGCAAAGATAGCATTTCTACAAAATGAAAAAGGAACTGCCACCATACTTGGCTAATAGTAATAATGTCATTTTCCTTATTCTTTAATTTTTTCGTTTTTGACATATACAAAATAAGGAGTTGAAACCCTATTTGCATTCAGTCTAGATGTGTCCCTGTTGGATTAGTCAATTTTTATATTTATATATATGAAATATTATATATTAGAAATATATATAAGAAAATAAATGATAATAATTTATAGAAATTATTGAGTGGTTACTATATGTCAGATAGTTTGCTAAATATTTTGCATATATTGTACATATATATTTTTTACATATATGTTTTACACATATTTTTTATTTAGTCCATATTGCTCCTCGTGGAATAATACTATGATTATAATCTCTCTTTCCAAATGAGGACAATGAGGCTTTAAAGCAGATATGCAAATTGCCAAAGGTCACATTTTCTATATGGAAGAGTTGAGATATGACCAACAAGTTTGACTGGGAAGTTCTTATTTTTAATCATTCTACTGGGAAATTCTGGGAAACCTACCTATCTCATTTTTCTATGTCATTTTTCATTCCAAATTTATGCCAGAACATATTTTATAACTATTTCTTTTTCAAATGAGGTGCTCAGTAAATAATAATACTTATTTTTTGCTTTGATTCATAATCAATTAAGTCAAGGAAAAGAAAAAAATGTTCTGCAAGGGCATTTATCTTGAAGAGCAAGTGTTGACCTGAATGCCTGAGTCTATATCCTACTTAGGAAAGATGCAAGGTGAATTGGCCACTGAAGTCTGATTGGAATTCATGGGATGGATGACGGTAACATATATCAAAGGATGGGTGATTATTACACAGTTCTACAGGGTCAGGATTGCAACTGTATAAGCTCTCCTGGCTTTATTGGGAAAAAGATGATGTCTACCAGTAATATGGAAGGCTCTTTGACATGTAGGGTTAATACTAACTCAATGTATGGTCTCCTTGATCTGAACTTAGAGCAATAGAGATAATAGAAAATTTGAGGGGGAGAAGAGTGTCAGGGCTTCTGCTAGTAGCTGGTTGAACCATAACATCTTGGAGGGGGGACAATGCCTTTGATGGTATCAAGAATCTCCATAGCCTTAACTCCTGGGAGACTGACAAATAGTCCTTGAGGGCAATGTAAGGGACAGAGACATTAATGATAGACCAGGCACTTATGTGTACTTTAGCTTAATGAACAAGTGTTTTCATGTGACAATTGTTTGGAAGTTCCAGGATGGCAAATCCTCAGAAGTGCCAACTTTAAGGAGAAGCATGCATCGTGAATCTGAGAAGAAGGAATAACCAAAATGTAAGAACTCTAGCTGTCCAGGGAGCTGGAGCCAATGTAGAATGGGCACTCTTGTCCATAGACTTGAGAGGGAAATAGGTTAATTGCAAACCACCTTAATATGAAAAGTTGTCCAGATCCTGAGTCAGGACTTCTGGGCATTTCCTCTGAAAGAACGGCCAGCAAGAGCTGGAAGGCATACAGTGCTTTTTGCATAAAGGGTTCATTTTGGTGTTATTTATCATGGAGGAAAAGTGGAAATTGTGCTAATGTCCAATAGTAATGGAATATTTGAATATGTTATTATTTAATCACACAACAGAATATTATACAATCATTAAAGCAGGGATTATAAAGAATTTATTGGTTCTTTCTGATAGAATTTTGAATGATAAATGCATGATGCAAAGTTATATATATATGCATATATATGTATATAATATGATCAAAACCATAAAATTATATGTGGACCTCTTTACAAAAAATAGAATTTCTTTAGTTATCTGAACAGCGTTAGAATTCAAGAAATGAAAAAAAAAAGCCAAAAAATGATCAGCCTTTGAATATGTATATCAGGCATTATTCCAAGACTAAAAAGGAGCCATAAAGTGATAGAATATCAGAGGTAGGTTTAATCTGAAAGATGATCACTATAACAACCTACTGATGTACAAACTAAAGCCCAGGGGAAGTGGTGTGTTGTTGGTTAAATTAAGGAAAGAACTGGTGTTAAATGTTATATTTTCTCATCTTTTCTCAAATTCTTAAAAAATGTTTCCATGTCCGCTGATGTCACTACCTCCCCCTTTTTCATCTCCTCCCCACCTCCTGGGGACCCACCCTGGGCTTGGGCAGAGATGAGTCAGGTTGAGCCTTCATCCTAGCTCCATTCCACTCATTCTAGCTGAAGAAAGCAGGCTGAAACACAAAGGTCTGAGGACACTGGTGTGATAGGATACCGCAATGCTGCTGCCATTATTTATAAATTCTCTTGAAATGTGAACAATTTGTTATCAGTAACAAGTTATTTCATATTCACCTTAGCACAGATATCATGGTTGAGAACTATGCTGTAGGTCTCAAGGTCCCTCCAAAGACCTGGCTTTTTGGTTAGAACAGGAAAAACAAACTCAAAAGATCCCTCATCACTGCATCTGAGAATGCTGTACTCCAGTCTTGATGTCTTCTTCTTCTTCTTCTTCTTCTTCTTCTTCTTCTTCTTCTTCTTCTTCTTCTTCTTCTTCTTCTTCTTCTTCTTCGTTTCCATTAAGGGGAAAGGGGTAGAAGGAGAGGGAGAGGGGGAATCTCAAGCAAATTCCCCACTGAGCACAGAGCCCTACATGGGGCTCAATTTCGTGACCATGAGATTGTGACCTAGTGGAAATCAAGTCAGGTGCTTAACCAACTGAGCCACCCAGGTGCCCCTCTAGGATTGACTTCTTAGGCTGTAATGCAATGTTCCTGTGTTAAAGCGGTGGCAGCTTTTCACCTCATGTTTCCCTCTGTCCCACCTAGACAGAACAACAGAACAATACACTGACAATAGCTCACCCCACATGGATGTTCAGAGCTTGTCATGGGAACTAAGGATCTTCACTAACACAGGGTTTGCTTGTCCTCAGACTGCATCTTTCACACTCCCAACCAATGGTTGTCTTTTATATCAATAAAAGCATTGATTATCAGAAAGGTATAACAATCCCAAAAGTGTGTGTGCACTTCATCGCAGACTTCACAGCATATGAATAGAAAAGCTCACAGAAGTTAAGGGACAAATGGATGGCATGCACACTTGCAAGCAGTACTCTTCATCTTTCTCAGTATTTCACAAAACAAGAGGCTCACCATAAACAAAGCCCGAGCATTGGAATGACACTGTTAACTGAATTGATCTAGTTAACATCATAGAACACTACCACTAAAAATAATAGAATAGCTTCCTTTCAAGTGCTCATGGATCATTCACTAGATGGAACATACACTGGGCCATAAAATAAGCATTATTAAATTTGAGGAAGTTTGAAATCTTACAAACTGTGTTCTCTTATCGCAACATTTAAATTACAAACCAACAGTTGGTATACATGAAAAAAACCACAAATAGTTTGAAAATAAACACCCCACTTCATAATAACCCCTGGGTCAAAGAAAAAAAAGAAAACGAGAAGAGAAATTAGAAAATATTTCAAACTAAGTGAAAATGAAAACAAAACATGAAAAGTGTGGAGGATGCTCCTATAAGCAGAGTTTGGAGGGAAATTTAATCTCTAAATATTTATATGGAATAAAAAAAAATTAAGAACAAAGACCTAAGATTATACAGTAAGGAGTGGGAAAAAAAAGAAGTGTGAAGGAAATCTAAAATAAGTAGGGGAAAAATAATAAGAGAAAGGCCAAAATCCATGAAATAGTAAGCAAACAATACAGAAAATTACTGAAGCTAAAATTTGGTTCTTTGAGAAAATTAATAATTTGAGTACACTCCAGGTAAACTGGTTAGGAGTAAAAGAGAAAAAGCACAATAACCAATGCTAGGGATGAGCTGTGGGCTTCTGCAGGTCCCACCAGTATAAAACTGTAATAAAGTGATATCACGAACAACTGGATGCCAATAAATTTGCAGTGGATGAATTCCTTGAAGAACATAATTCCCGACACAGAAGAAATAGAAAATTGTAACAAGCTATATGTATGGGAAAAGTTGAATTCGTAATTAAAAACTTTCCCACAAAGAGTAACCCAGACTCAGATGTCTTTGCTGGTAGATTTTTATTAAGTACACAGAGAATAAATAATACTAATCTTATCAAAAGTCTAAGAATTTGTTATTGGTCTCTAGATTATCTATTTCTTCACGATTCAGTCTTGATATTTTCTTTCTAGAAATTTATCCATTTCTGCTACATTTCCCAAATTATTCAGGAGTATTCTCTCATACATCTTTTCATTTCTGCAGCATCAGTTGTAAACATTCCTTCTTTCCTTTCTGGTTTTAGTTATTTGGGTCTTCGATCATCATTAAGGGTTTGTCAGTTTAATTCATCTTTTCAAAAAAACATCTTTTAGTTTTGTTGTGTTTTTTTCTATTGTCTTTCCATTATCTATTTTCTTTATCTCTGCCCTTATTTTTATTAATGTAGCCTCGGGATTGCTTTTTTTCCTAGTTTCTTGAGGTGTCAAGCTAGGTAGTTAATTTGAGATCTTTTCTTACTAACGCATGTATTGACTATAGACTTGTTTCTCAGCCCTGCTTTTGCTGCTTCTTATAAGTTTCAATATGCTGTTTTCATTTGTCTTAAGTTATTTTGTAATTTCTCTTGTGCCACCCCTCACTCAATTGCCGTGTAAGCAATTGTATGCTAAACAACACATTCTTTTTATCTATTTATTATTTATTTTATTTCTACAAATTGTAGATTTTCCAGCTTTTTTTTTTTTTTGTGCTATTGATTTTTAGTTACATTCCATTGTGATTGGAACAAATACTTTGTACAGTTTCAGTCTTTCTGAACTTGTCTGGAGTCTTTTCTGGCCTAGTGTGTGGTCTATCGTGGTGAATGTCCCATGTGCACCTGAGAATTTACATTCTACTGTTTTTAGATGGAATGTTCCATATATGTCTGTCTGGTCCATAGGATTGTTGCAAGAGTTAAAGATTTTTAAAAAATGTTAAGTGTAGGTAAACACATTTAGGTACACACAACAAATATCACTTCCTTTCCTTTATCTATGTGCTGGGATATCCTGCAAGGGGGAAAAAAACATGCTAACAAGAAGAAGGAGGAGAAGGGGAAGGAGAAAGAAGGGAAGGAGAACGAGGAAGAAAAGGAGGAGAAGGGGGAGTAGGAGGAGGAAGAAGAGAAGGAGAAGGAGGAACAGGAGGAGGAGCAGGAGGAGGAGAAGAAGGAAGAGAAGGAGAAGGAGGAACAGGAGGAGGAGCAGGAGGAGGAGAAGAAGGAACAGGAGAAGGAGAAGGAGGAGTAGGAGAAGAAGAAGGAAGAAGAGAAGGAGGAGAATAAGGAGAAAGAGAAGGAAGAGTAGGAAGAAGAGAAGGAGGAGAAAGGAAGAGAAGGAAGAGGAGAAGAAGAAGAAGGAGCAGAAGGAGGAGAAGGATAAAGAGGAGGAGAAGGAGGATAGGAAGAGGAGGAGGAGGAGGAGAAGGAGGAGAAGCAGTAGGAGGAAGAGAAGGAGGAAGAGAAGGAGGAGGAGACTGAGCGAGCCATGTTTTACTCGTTAAAATGGTTTCTTTCATTTTGCAAGTCATATTTACACCCCTCAGAGCATGGGCAAAATTCCGCCTTCACAGTCGCTCGCTGTCCTGTCCCGACCTGGGCCTGTCTGGTTACCACTCCTGGCCTCCTCTTCAGCGAGCAAGCGCCAGCAGGTCTGCGCGGGGAGAGTGGCTGTCAGAGATCACGGGGAGCAGAACGTGGTCTCCGCGCAGACGTGAGGTCATTTTCCTTGTAGAGATCATCTCACTGAGCAACGAGGAAACCGAGAAACACGGACAGTTAACTGATAAAATGGAAGAGATCAAACACATCTCAGAGAGCAAAGCAACCCTTCGCTTCCCCGATAGATGTTCCTAATTTGGAAACATCTGAGAATGATTTACTTGTGAGATGTTCGGGTTCAGGAACGGAATAGGGGCGCTGGGGCTGATGCGGTGGGCATGTCACAAAGACTCCGTAAGCAGTTCTGGGACGAGCCAGAGGCCATCTGGGCCGTCATTCCCGACTCTCCATTTCACCCCAGCCCTGCCTGCCTGCACTTCCATTCTGCTTTCATCCCTTCCTCTTCCAGAAGAAGACGGGCGTCTTCTTGAGCGCATTTATACTGCTGCCCCCGACGGGCTCGTCTGTAACCTTGTCCATATGTCTCTTAAGAAGCTTTCACTTTAAAATAAAAGACAACAAAAAAATAATAAAATAAATAAAATAAAAGACAAGCATCCACCTCCCTCCAGCATCGCTGTCTGTTCAGCATGTCACCTGCCATGTGTCGTCTTTCATTGTTCCCCAGTAAGAAATGTTCAATTTCTATCTATTTGACCGAGTTTCTGCATAGTCATTTATTTATTTTGTACCTTTAGTGACAGATGTCTAAGGTCTTTCAAAACAATCTGATGGCTTGACAAATTAGTTTCATCCTCACATTTCTGGACTTGGAGAGTCTTGCCACGTAGTACTCAGCGGAAGGGAAGACGGCCGTTTGTATTTGTCGGCACGCGGTTAGCTACAGCGCAGTAACAAGCAATCTGGACTTTTCGGTTGCTTCCTATCACACAGACGCACTGTTTGCTCCCACAGCACGTCCCGTGTGGGTCAGCATCTGAACTCCACTCCTCTTGGTCCCTCCGGGTCCCAGGCTAACGGATGCTCCGTCCTGATGTGTGCTTTTGCGATCAGTCCATCCATGGGTTGCGAATCAGGCTGATGCACACTGGCTCCTAATTCTTCTCTTTGGACGTGACACATTTTGCTTTTGCTTTCATTTTACTGGTCAAAGCAACTCTTATTCCCACTTAATGTCAGAGAGAAAGAGAACTACACTCTTTTTATGCCAGGAAGGAGCCATTCTGACACTATGTGATGAGCAGCTCTAATGACAGCCATGCCAAGTGACGTCGAATTGATGGGCACGTGCCCCAAATTGCTGCTGCTGGTTTGCAGGATATTTCAGGCAGTTCAAGCTGCTAAAACAGGCTACCGTAGACTATGTGGCTTATGTGGCAAACATTGATTTCTCATAGTTCTGGAGGCTGGAAGTCCAAGATCAAGGTGATGGCAGATTGTCTGATGAGGACCTGCATCCTGGTTTAGAGACAGTCATCTTCTCTTGTTTCCTCATGTGGGGAGAGAGAGGAAGCAAATTCTCTGGGCATTTTTCTAATGAGGGCACAGATCTCATTCATGAAAGCCCCACCCCCATGGCCTAATCATCTCCCTAAGTCTCCATCTCCTAATACTAACACACTGGGGGTTTAGGAGTCAATATATGAATTTTGAAGGAACACAAACATTTCATCCAGCAAAGAATATGACTGGCTGGCTGGGGTGAAAAGTGCTTCATGTTTAAGCATGGACAGTATGCAGAGTCCTTGGTGAAGCCTTTTACGGGGTAAATAATTCTCATATGGTCCCATATGCTCATATATGGTCCCTAGTGCTCTCCAGCTTCTTTTAATTTGATTATTTTCTTGAAGACAGCTTGACCTTTTCTTGAATGCTCATATTAACAACCAACACAAGATCCCTCTACAGCTTCTTTGCAACAGCTCCAGCAGTACTATGGCGACAATCTCAATCAGCCATGGGGAGTTTGTTCTCGAATCCAAAAGAAATGCCCAAAAGGGAGGCATTTCGCCATGACAGCACACTCTTGCGTCAGGGTGGCACAGCAGAGATCTCAGGCTCCCAGGACTCTGCAAGCCAAATCACTCATGCTCATCAGCCCAAGGCTCCTGTCACATCTGCAGGTCAGCCTCCGAGGGACTGGTGGGGGAAGGCTCCCTCCGTGTGTGAGGACCCATCTCCAAGTCAATATATCACAAAACACATCACTCTGGTCTGAGACCGGTTATATCACGTTGCCAGTTTGCTTTCTGAAAGAAGCTTCAAACTCCCTATCGCAGCATCGAAAAGCTTCTAGAATCTGCTCCTGCCAGCATTTCCAGTGTCTCCAGTCAAACACATGATATTTTAGCCACAGTGCACTACTTGCCAATTTTCCAAGCACAGCAGTTGCTTTCAGGCCTCTGCACTTTCTTTTTTCTTTCCTTTTTTTTTTTTTTTTTGAAGCTGTTGTTCTCAGCACAGAATACAATATCATTTTCTGCCTGTCATAAATTTCTCTGTTTCAAGCTTCAGGGTGAGTGACATCTCTACCATAACTACTATTTTGTTCCCTGTAGCCAGAAGACATCATGTCTTTCCTTTGGCTTGTACCTCTAAAATAGGACTTATTGAATTTGTGCTTGTTTGGATGGTGGAGGATACGGGCTGGCCCACTGATAACCAGAAATAATTTCACAGATCTGCTTGCTTAAGGACAGCCTGTTACTGTTCTTCAAGTGAACTGACTAAATCTCAGTGGCAGAGAACAATCTTTCCAGAGAGAATTAAACCAAAAGAAGCAGACAGTTCTTGTTATGGAAATATTGGCCTCTCTGGCTGAGCTGTGATGGGGCTCAGCAGCATGACTTGTGGAGTTAGGTACAGTTGATGAGCCCCCTCTCATCATTTCAAAGTGGCACCCAGGGTCCTTGGACAAGAGGTTGAACTACATCCTCAGCGTCGGATGTGCTGCAAGGGCTGGGACTGTGGGAGGGAGTTGGCAATGGAAATCAGACCTTGAAAGGAACAGTAGGATTCCTAAGAGGGGAAAATACATTACATTTACTCCCCGCCCCCGGTATAGATGGAGTGTGGCCAGTGCTGATACTAAGCAGTGGGCCCTGGGAAGAGTGGAAATCGAGCTCTTATATAGAGCGATGCCTGATACGTGATCTCACTCCATCGTCACCTCACTGGGGGTACCTGAACACCAGGCAGGGGACAGACATGTTGGAAACTGGAGGAAATGCCAGATCAGGGCCCAGGCAAGGCCTCTTTGGGAGCTTCCCTTCCTCCTCCTTCTCCTCTTCATATGCCAGGAGCTGAGACAGGAAAGTCGTCCCCTACAGGATATGGAGTGGACTAGCTGGAAGTCAACGGTGGCTAAATGCCACCTCGTGAGTGCGTGTGGCAGAGCACAGGTGACTCATCAGATACAGGCTGGTCTCATCTACATGAGACGTGATGCAGACGGACAAGAACCGTCACCGCTGCAGAGGTGCTGATAGAACGTGACCTGGACACAGGCTAACACGATCGGTGGGTGCCCCCATAGCCTCACAAGAAAGGGGGAAGGAGATCTGAGGTCCTACAATCTGGTCAGTGAGGGATGAAGGTCTATGGATCCCATGTTCCCCGATGTGAACCTTCCAAATGACGTTACCAAGAGTCCTCACAGGGTGGGCTGTTGGAGACATTTGGCTTGTTGGAGTATAATGCGTAGTTTCATTGGTCTTCCTTATCATGTGATGAGCCCATGTGGGAATGCACCGTCTCCTATGCTTCGGTCTCCCACAATTGTCCTCTTCCTCCCCCTGCCTCCTCCTCCTCTCCCTACCCTTCCTCCTTCTCCTTCTCCTCCTCCTCCTCTTTCTTCTTTGATATAGTAACAGAAGACATGAACTCCTAAACCACATGGATAATGACATTCCCATTTCAGCCAAGAGTTTTTAAAATTTAATTTTAGGTTAATTTCCAGTTTTTTACTGATTGGTTTAAATTAGGTTTCCATTCTCCAGGGGTCATGACAAAAGGTTCCCTGATAATGACTTTTATGGTTTCCGTAGCCCTTTCTTCCAGAACTTTAAGAAGCCTGGGGCTTTACATATTATGACTCATGTTTAGCTTATGCTTATGTAACTTCTGCTATTCAAATTGTAGTTGGATATTCAGAAGGGATAGTTAGAACCTCTTTCTCTTTCACTCTTTTTAATTTTCCTTTTAAAAAAACACATGGATTTATGTTACAAAGAAATTAATGAATACCACATTTCCCCCCCCACAATTTTGCCCCATTTCCCAATTTTCCGTAGTTTATCTCAGACACACATGGATCTCACCTTCTTTGAAAAAAATGAAGCTTTTGATAAACTTGACTACGGCTGTATCATATTTCAGAAATGAAGTCAGCATCTATCTCACTGTCCTCTCATTTCACTATTGTTTAAAGATTATTTTATTTTTGGTTGAACTATTTTCTTTTAAATTGAAAATAGTGGCCATGTGAATACTTTTCTTTCAGAAAATAAGTTACGAGAGAAACTTTACTCTGTTTGTCTGGCCCAGTCATCTTCTGGAATAAAGCAATTAAAAAGATAGTCAGACGGTCAGGTGGTCAGAGGCACTCTGCTGGTGGGTAGCAGGTTCAGGATTGGATCTTGACTCTCAGCCCATGAAGACCCTTCAAGAGCAAGTGATAAATGTTGAAGTGATAGAATTTGCTTTGTGAATAACCAGATCCCCTCTCGACTGATGCCAAGACCTGAATTGTACTTACTGAGCTAATCAGGGCATTTCACAGAGCATTTTGTGCACATGGCAATTTGTCTACACTTTGCAACCTTGGCAACAAGCATACTTTAAACCTTTCTCTCCCTGCTGAATCTTTTCTCTCAGTTCCATTCAATAAGCATCTTTTTTCATGATTGAATGTGTTGAGGAAGAAGTAGAAGCAGCAAGATTCTTGGACTCAATTCTCTAGGTTTAGGAGACTGTTGACCCCAAATATTTTGAGGGGCAAGTGCTCCTGAAATAAATCTATCTATGAATCTTGAGGGATACTTTTGGAGTGTTTTGTTTTCAATATTGTCAGGATCTTCTGGGCAGATGAAATTAGATCTCATGAATGTATTTTTTTAAAAAAGATTTTATTCATTCATTTGATAGAGAGAGAGCCAAAGAGCAGGAGCAGGGGGAGGGGTAAAGGGAGAAGTAGACTCTCTGCAGAGCAGAGAGCCCGACGTGGGGCTTGATCCCAGGACCCTAAGATCCTGACCCAAGACTAACGCAGACGCTTCACCGACTGAGCCACCCAGGTGCTCCTCATGAACATATTTTGATAAAAAACTAGATGGGACGTTTCTCTAACATACAAACAAATAAATAAATAGAAGGTAGAAAAGAGGAGAAATTAACCACAAGATATTTCCTTTCTGTACACCAGAGATGCCATTTAAAAATATATATATATGTACGATTATCAATGCCAAGAGTTTGAGGAACATTGTTATAAAATATAATCTTGTAATAAAATATAATTACTCTATTTTTTTATGGCCGAAGTTTGGCTTTGCTCAAAAGAAATCAACCCCTATAATATCAGTATTAGAATAATCCTATACTTGCAAAACCATGAATAATAAATTTTTAAAAATAGTGTCTCTCTGTAGCTAAGATCTTTCACTCGCTGTGAACATATTGTATATTCACTAAAACTTCAATTAATTGAAGGTTTTGGTAATAAAGGTTTTTTTGAAAATCGAAAATTGATAATGGATTCAGACTTAAGCAAAACCCAGTTTTGATACTTAGTGAAAGCATATTAAAAATGTATTAGACCATGTTTTTGGCTTATGAACAGATATACTTTTGTTACAGAATTTTCCTGAGGGGCGTGCCTGGCTCGCTCAGTAAGAATTTTCCTGAGAAGCTGATCACAGTCGAGCAGTTGGGCTGACACGGGTCCAGTGGTGCGCTATCTGGAGAGATGTCAGTGTGCAACTCACGTAACATCATAATTGCTCTTTTAAACTTTTAATTGAAGCGTAGCATACATTCCAGAAAAGTTCATGAACTGACCCACGTACCATTGAATCTTCACAAAGGTCATGTATCATACAGGTCAAGACATAGGCCGCTGTGGCCGCCGGGGGCCCCACTGGTGTCCACTCGCTGAGGCTGTCCCCTGTCAGTACCAGCAAGCTTGATACACCACGGCTAGATGTATTTTCCATGGGAAATCAGATACAACTAATGTATAAGTAGAAGATCTTTTACACACGTGGCAGCAGTTTACAAAACTGTAAGGACAATTAACGTGAAAGGTAAACAACGCTCTTTTTATCTCAATTTTCAGGAAAAGTTAAGCTTTTCGATAAAGAGCTTTTCAGGGTTTCAAAGCTTAAATTTCCTGAAAATCTAGAAAAGACTGCCATTATATAACATCACTGGGAGTCACCTGGGGCCAGCTAATGGATGGCTCCAGCAAGAGTCTTGAGAACCACTGTGCGGGTGGCCCCCCTATGGTCCCTGGGCACCGGGACACAAAGTGTGATATGTCTGTGAGGAGGCTGGTTTCCTTGCACAGTCTACACTTCTACTCCTCACTTCAAACCATCCACCACCCCCGCCCCCTAGAGCCTGAGCACCCGACCCTCAGCCTTTACTGCCTGCTTGGACGGGTACTCCATCCCCTGATGCTACTCCCAGAATTCTTATCTCCACTTAGAGGGGAATTTGAACTTCCTTCTCCCTTCATTTCCCAAGGTTGGCAAAAGTGTGTCCATCTCTCCCTGAGAAGCACCCTTGTCCAGTAGGGTCTTGTGTTGGGTTGCGTTCATGATCTACACAGACACACACACACACACACACACACCCCATTCGTGCTCACACACTCACATGCACACACCACACACAGGTTTGCTGGAGAAGCTCTGGCCCTGCCAGCTGGGAAGAATTAGGGTCTCCTCTGGACAGCACATCTCGTGGAGCAGGGGACTTACAGAAATGAAATGTCGCGCACCCTGCTGCCGGAGTCATGGCGCCCTTCACTGATTCCCAATCTCAGCTGCATACACACGGGTCTGCATGCTGCCTGCCCACTCCTCCCCACCACCCGTTGTGGAAATTTGTTTCTGACTTGCCTCACTTTTCCCTTCCAGCCCAGCTTCTCATTTCATCCTTGAAAACAGACTAAAGGGAAGACGCTGCCTTCATCCCTCATGCACAGCCCTGGGGCAGCCCATGTTCTCTGGTTCCAGACGTAGACCATCTGTGTGTGAACACCTCTGAGACGCTGGACTGAGCTCTGGGAAAGAGACATGCTCTGGAGAACTGCCCCCGAATGATGGTCTTAAGGACTCAGGTCCTGCCCCATGGGCGGCGATCCTCCGCAACCTGTCTTCCATGTTTGTGACTGTGTTTCACTATGGAATGATTCCTTTGAAATCTCACAGTGTGAACAATTCCCCGAGTTGGCCCAAATCATAATAACTAGAAGATTATTCCAAACAGGGCAATGGGATGTACATGTTTGTGGAGTCAGGGAAGCTGCCCTATGACCCCAGGTTTACAATAAGAGATTATGTTCATGGTGAACGACGCAAGAGCATTCCTCCATTTCTGAAGTTCATCATTCTTGCGGAGAGATGCGTGGTAAGTGTCATAAATAATTAAAATGAAATTTCACTTGTCCAAGGGCAATAAAGAAATTGCACTTGGTAATGAAATCTCCATGTGGTTTTATCTTAATCTCCTCAATTTGCTGGGCAGCAAAATTTGCCAGATGGTTGGTTCTTCCTGTTATTAATATAAAAAGTGAGATTTTTACTAGGTATTTATGTCTGCTGTACTTCATAAAAAAAATGAGTATCAGAGTCAAATAAGATGCCCTTCTGAAATACACACACACACACATAAATGTATTTAAAATGGGTTACTGTAGTATACATAGGCATACATATATATTTACACATACATATATGAAACAATGTTAGATGCCACTGATGAGCCCTCTTCCAACAGTGGTGACAGCAAAGCAGAACTGAGTGGACACTTTGCTCCAACATATTGAGTATCTGCAGCTGGAGACACTGAAAATTCTCCATCTCCCCCTGTAGGCCCTCACCCACTGTTTGCCTATCTTTTCTCCTCCACTTATTTATGTACTTACGGATTTCTTATTTATTATTAATCATTCATTCTGTAGGAGGACATGAGTCATGATTTTTAGAGCATGTCCAACGGGTTCTGTCTTCACAGCCTGCATCCCATCCGCCAGGCCGTGTGGAGTATTTGGGGGAACCACCCAGTGGTAACACCATAGGGCCACTACAAAGTCTAACTGAGCAAGCACACTTAGACATGCTGCTGTCTGCTTGGCAAAGACGGAGAAAGGTAGCTGTTGAATTGAAGCTGCAGAGCAAGTCCGTGTGAAGGGATGATGGCTGGCTGGAAGCTTCTGGAAGTCTGCAAGTGCACAGACCAGAAACCGCTGCCTCTTGCAACGGTTGACCAAGGGTGAGTGTGCTGATGGCCAGCCTCCGGCAGCTCGGGAGGGGCAGTCCCAGCCGTGACTCTTCCAACACCGAGTTGGTGAAGTGACTGTGTCAACGGTGACAGCAGAGCTTGAGTCATGGTGCTTGATTCTCTTCCTGGAGATGGAACCATCATACTGAGAAAGTGTAGCGCTGGAGAAGTGAGGTGCGCACGAGCCCTGCGTGTGACAACAGTCGGCCCAGCTGTAGTTCACACAGCCAGAGGCTGTCCATGCTGTGCGCGTCCATCCACCTGGACTTTCAATCTGCAAGTAGCAATGAAGCCCCAAAATAAAGCTACAAGTACAGATTCACAACACTTTTGTCACTGCTGAATAACAGATAGCCAAGAATTGGTACAGAAGCCACGTCATTGTGTGAGACATCCAGAAATAAAGCAAAGTGGCTTTTTAAAGCAATTCACATATTAGGTGCTGTGAGTTCACTTTTTGAACTTCGATTCAATATACAGTTTTTAAAAAGTGCCTGTTTGAAGGAGGGCCTTCTTTTTTTTTTTTTTTTTTTGAGGGAAGGCCTTCTCAATGCATTTTCTGTTGTTTTTCTTTGTTGCATGAACCTTCTATTTCTATGTCACCCAGGGTACTCTATTTTGAGGTTTGAGATGGGTCGCAGATAAATCAAAACCTGCTTATTTTCACAATTTCCTTGAATTTTTGCTACCACTTACTGGAAGGGAAAATTTTATAAGATGGAAAGTGGAAGTTTAAACATGCTGCCACAGTTTCCAGAAATAGCCTTTACTTTGAAAGACCCGTCTCTAATGAAACAAAGATGTGACAATGTGCTTGGAGACGACCAGGGCTCCTTACCAACTACTCTGGGCACTCAGAACCCGAGTGGTTTAACGCATAAGAAAAGTCCATTGGTCTTGCCCTCTGGGTGGATCCTTCATCCCTTCGTCTTCAGCCGCATGCCCGCCATCTCATCAGCGGCCTGCTGGGGTTCCTGAGCTCTGTCTTTAGCACAAGTGAACATGGTAAACCACAACACTCCTTGGCTACTGTGATGCCAAAAGTTTCCCGGTGGGGCGAATTTAGTTGACCTGTCGTTGACATACGAGGTTTGGGGGCAACATCTATCAGGGATTGGGACCCGATTAGACTTTTGTTGCTTTTGTTTGTTTTAACTTTTTCTTTCTTCCTTGAAGAAAGTAGTGTTTGCTGGACACCTTCGCTACACACTGTATTTATTGTTGAAATCATGAAGCCTTTAAATTTAATACATTTTCCTTTACTTAACTCAATGTATGCCTATAGGGCAAGACAGAAAAGATCAATTACATTCGAATCAGGCTCCCTACACACACACACACACACACACACACACACACACACACACACACACACACACACACACATCATTTTTTTTTTTTTTTAGTTTGGCAAATTCAATGATTTTATTTTTCATTGCAAACATGTGTTTCTCCCCGGTTCCAAACTTAAGACCTCAAGGTAAAGCCTTACTTATAGCCCATTTTAATTAACTTGTAGACAAAATGCCGAGGTCTGTTGCCACAATGCCAAAAAGATCTTAAATCACTGAGCTCAACCCATTGCAGCCAGTGACACTGGTAGGGAGGGATTCGGCAGCCGCGGTTAAGCACATCGCCTTGATCCAAGGGGTGGGTGAGGGGGACGGATCGGTGATCGGCGTGCAGAACGGAACGGATGTGCCAAAACACAGCTCTGCATTTAGAAAGAATTTTTCTTTTGGTTTCTTCGGTTAAAAAAATATGTGTATATGTGCACACACACACGCGCACGCACACACGCATACACGGAGCTGGGCCCCAGAGTGTATGAAACACTCTAGTGGGCCAGTCTGTTGGTCTGAGATAAGGAGTAAAGAGAATCGCATGTGCATTTGCACACATGCAAATTAATGTTCCGGATTCCTTCCCTTTGTTTCACTTTGTTCTTTAGGACCCTGTTTCTGCAGTAGGTGCCAGGTGGGAAGGAGGGATGTTTTCAACAATTGCAGGGGAACAACGGTGCGCCGTTGGAACATTCAGCAAAAGCGCCCTCAGTCCCAAAATAAGATTATGGAAAGTGCGGCCCCTTTACCTTTGCTGTGTTCGTCCCTGGATGAGGTGCACGCCTGGCCCTCCTCGCTTCAGCCCTTCTCCAGGGAGGCAGTGGGGAGGTGGATTTGGGAGCAGCTCTCACCCCGGCTCCACCCTGCACCGGCTTTAGCTCCCATCTCCTCCCCTAGCGTCCCCCACACACCCTCACCTCCCCTACTAGCACCCCCACACCCTCACCTCCCCTCCTAGCACCCCCACACCCCACCCCCCTCCTAGCACCCCCATCCCCCTCCTAGCACCCCCACCCCCCCCCTCCTAGCATCCCCACCACCCCACCTCCTCCCCTAGCATCCCCTACACACCACCTCCCTTCTTAGCATCCCCTGCACACCACCCACCTCCCCTCCTAGTGCCCCCACAACCTCCACCTCGCCCCTTAGCGTCCACACCCCCCTCCAGTCCATGACACCCATCTGCAGGCTGTCCTTCCCAGCTGGCCATGGGGAAGGTGGGCAGCCCTAGTGGCCCAAGGCCCAGGCTTAGTGCACTGATTATGTGCTAACTGTGTGCCTGCTGGAATCCTGTGTCTTTTGAATGGATGGGGACACCCAAGAGATGGAGCGTTTCTAAAGTGAGGATTCCCCAGACGGTGAGCCCAGAGGTCCAGAGCTCTGCAGGATGTGCCTATGGCCTACGACCGTCACTGACTTCGCCTCATATGCCCAGACAAGCAGGGTGCGTCCTGGGGCCTGGGTGCCCTCTGGCCCACCACCCGGCCAGGCCTACACGGTCCTCTCCTAATCAGGCCACCTCCGAGCTCCACCATTCTCTGGCCCTTCCCCAGGCCTACCTGGAGCAAAGACACCTCTATGTAACCTGCCTCCTCTGCCTTTCACGTCTTTCTGGAACTGAGGGCCTGTGAGCGCTGTGTGAGCCGATCAAGGCCGGAGACAGAGCCCCCGGGGGATGGGTGCCGGGGCCCCACGTTGCCCTACTGCTCTGTCAGGGGCCAGGCCCCCCTGAGGTCGCCACGGCCACTCCAGCCCGGGCTCTGCCGCCTGCAGGCTCCTCATGGCCTCCCTTCTCCTGAGGCACCTGAGATACTGCTTGGTGTCTGAGCAGGGGCTTGCCAGGGCCTCCCTCCCCCCTCCCCTCCCCCCTTGCTCCCCCTCCGCCTCCTTCTGCTTCTCAGAAGGCACAGGTACATTAATTCTGGTTGAAGCTGCCCCGGCATGACTTCATTTCTGTGAGCATCTCAGCACAGCTGAGTCATGGGGAGGAGTGACAGCGGCCAGGGTGGCTGAGCGCCCCCCACCCCCACCCTCCACCCCCGCTCCCTCCCACCCGGCTCCAGAGAAAGGGCAGCATGCATGTCACACAATAGGCACCGTGATGGACCCGGTGGTTTTCCCGAGATCCTGTCTCCCAGATGTTAAAAATTAATAATACTGCTGAGGTTTTAGAAAAGGATAAACATTATTTGAAAGATAAAGACCTAACACATTTCATTACATATGAAAATAAGTCAAATCCAGCAAAATCTCAATAATTAATAGGGGAGTCTTTAGGACTCTATCTTTCCATAAGATTTTGGTAGATTTTAGCAGCCAGTGCCTGACCAGATGTTTGCCTAGACGTTGACCAACCTGTGAGGACGCCCACACAGCTCCCTCGGCCCGCCCTTCACCAGGGCATGTGCATTAATCTGCTGAGTAAATGTGCTCTGCCTTCATATAGCTCCCGGTGTCATGTTTTTGTTTTGACAGCCTATTAATTTTACCCTTAATTTTCCTGGTCACCCCACTTAGCTGGTGGAAATTCAAGTTTTGGCCTTAGTAACTGTCGGAAAAACGGCGGCGTTTTATTACAGAGTCATTCTTGCAAAGAAAAACACACACACACACACACACACACACACACACAAAGGAGCCATTTACTATAGGGTTAGAAACATGAACTTGTAGTCACATTGACCTGGGTTCCAGGTCTGTCTACACCAGTACCAGCGAGATGCGGAAAGCTGCGTGATATTTCTGAGTTTCAGCCGGCCGCGTTATTATCTGGCGCTCCTGGGAATTCTCAGAATCCCCTACCCACTGGGTTTTTCTCTTTGACTCTAACAGGATCTTCACACTCGTACTGAATCGAAGGAGTGTTGACCACAGCTGTGATTCAGTTCAGATCCACTTGCACTTAGCAGGCCACATTCTGGGCTGGGGTTTGGGAATGTGGCCTACTGTGTCCACCTTCATCACGCTGATGGTCCACCTGTGAGTCCCAGGTACATATTTTCCTTCTCAGCACCGTGACCTGTGTGTGTGTGCGTGTGTGTGTGTGTGTGTGTGTGTGCTCACGGACGCCCCACACAGGCGCCACAGTTACGAGTGAGTTACAGGCAGGTTCTGGGCTGTGGTGCCTCTGGTATCTCCCTCTCTGTTTCAGCTTGAGAAGCTGCATCAGACACATCTTGTGACACAGGAATTCATTGACCCTGGGCCTCCCAACCTCTGTCATGTGCATAAGTGGCTGATTTTGAGTCTCCTTGCTGCCCCCCCCCCGCAACTGCCCCATCTGCTTCCCCCTCACCTCCAAGGGTTGAAGCCTTGGCCAGGTGGTCAGGGAGATGCCTTGACCTGAGGGTGGCCAGTTGCCAGGTTCATGCACAAAGGCTTGGATGAGGGGCCCAGAGGCCTATGTTCTTTGTCTCCACTTGAGTTGGAAGAGTGCTTGGACAAATACAAATTTGAAATGCCCTTCACTTAGAGAAAAAAATTTTTTTTTTCTTTAGACATCCCTCTTCATTGCAGAGAACCACAGGATTCTTTGAGGATAAGAAACAGGCAGAGAGGCACCAATTGGAGATGGTGGCAGTGGTGATGAAGTTCAAGGAGATGGTGGAGGTGGTGGGGATGGTGGAGGTGGTGGGGACCGGGGACATGGTGGAGGTGGTAAAGATGGTGAAAATGATGATAGTAGGCATGGTGAGGATGGTGGGGATGGTGGAGATGGAGATAGTGGGGATGGTGGGGATGGAGATGGTGGGAATGGGGGAGGTGGTGGGGACAGGGGACATGGTGGAGGTGGTAAAGATGATGAAGATGATGATAGTAGGCATGGTGAGAATGATGGGGATGGTGGGGATGGAGATGGTGGGGATCGTGGAGATAGTAAAGGTGGTAGGGATGGGGACAGTAGGAATGGTACAGGTGGTGATGAGGAGGGTGGTGGGACTGGTGGGGATGGTGGAGATAGTGATGGTATTTACTTCTTATACTGGGTTGCCAGGAAACTCAGAATCAAATTGTGTAGGCTCCTATGGGCTGCACATATAAGCATTATTTTTCTCTCCATCGCATTTATATCATCATACCATGTATATCTATTTGTATTTTCTATTTTATTTTATATATTCTTGAAAGTCAGCTCAGGTCTTTGTAGAATGTGTCTGGATGTTAGCAAATAAAATGCAAGAGTAATGATCACATGTCTACTCATTAAATAAATATAGGTAGTATCATCAGCACTTCATGTCATGTGCCCCCTTGAATCTATAAAAGGAAATGCTTAGGCGAAAGCACTTTAGCAGTTTCTCAAGAAGTGGAACATGGAATTAGCATATGACCCAAAATTTTGCTCCTAGGCACGTACATGAAAGCTTGAAAATAGGGACTCATTAGACTCCTGAACACAGATGTTCATAGCGTCACTGTCCACAAGAGCCAAAAGGTGGGAACCAAGCGAGTGACCATCCGCAGAGTAGGATGAACAAGGTACGGCGTGTCCGCACAGTGGAGTCCTATTCGGTCACACAAAGGAATGAAATTCTGGTACATCCTGCAACATAAGAAAAGCATTGTAGAGACACCTGAGTGGCTCAGTGGTTGAGCGTCTACCTTGGGGTCAGGTCGTGATCCCGGGGTCCTGGGATCGAGTCCCGCATTGGGCTCCCGGCAGGGAGCCTGTTTCTCCCTCTGCCTATGCCTCTGCTTCTCTCTCTGGGTCTCTCATTAATAAATAAATAAAATCTTAAAAAAAAAAAAAGAAAAAAACTGTACTGACTGAAATAACGTAGACACAAAAGGACACATCTTGTATGATCGTAGGAAATATCTAGGATACACAAAGGCATAGCGACAGGAGGTGGATGAGAGGTGGCAGGGCCGGGGTAACTGGTTACCGTGGGCAGTTTCTGTCTCTGGGAAGGAAAAGGCGCTGGAGGCGGACAGTGGTGCTGGTCGTGCGACAATGGGAATGTGCCGAACCCCAATGTGTCGCACACCTGAAAATGGCTAAAATGGGAGGGTTTATAATCTATAGCTACTTTACCACAGTGAAAAATAATTTTTGTAAAAGGAAGTGCTTGGGAAATTCATATTGTTTCCTGGGTTAATCATAAGAACAAGAAATTATTTTGGGGGGTGGGGAGAAAAAGCCATAGGTAATTGAAAAGTAATGTGTGTCCAGGCTTTGCTGTGTTTCAAAGACCACCTGAGTCAGAACCTGCGCCTGTAAAAATGCTGGTTCCTGGATCTGCATCCGTGACCGAATAAGAATCTCTACGGAGGGATCCAGAGCTGGAAACCGAGGCAGAGCCCTTCCTTCCCCTGCCCCCGGAAGATTCCAGCCTGCACCGAAGATTCTGCTCCCTGGAGGCAAGATCACCGGGTAAGGGGCAGGTGGACAGGAGCCCTAGAATCCGCCCTTCCTTCCAGAAGTCTGTAGACAGGTGCCCTTGGAGTAGGTGATATCTAATGACCCTTCAGTTCTCAACTACGGTCATGCAAACAAATAACAAAAATAGTCACTTTTTTTATACACACTGGATGAAGGTTAGGTTCCCATTGATTCACGCAGTAGAGCGGGTTAAAAGAACTAGGAAACCATCACAGATCTATTCGCAGGCCACGCGGTCGCGGGGGAAGGTCTAAGTCCGAGCAGAGTCTCGGGGTGCGGGCCGGGCGCGCGGTGGTGGGTCTTGCCCTGGAGTGACGGAGGCGGGCTCTTGCTGCTGCTCTGTGAGGCTTCCGAGGGCAAACCCCAGCACCCCAGCACCCCACCCCCAGCCCCACTCCAGCCCTGGTGCTTGGTACCCACCGGCCTTGGCCATGCCTTCAGCTGCACCCAATTGATGGAGAGAAGACGAAATCCAGGTCAACGCGGGCTCCTCTTCTCCCCTGCTGTGTGCGCGGGTGCGTCCCGTGAGCTGCACACTGTCCAGCAGGCCAAGGGTCACCTCCCTTTTGTCCCCACAGCTGTCAAGGACATCTTTTAAAGCAAAGCAATTAAGAATGGGTTTTCTTAAAGGTCTCCATTGAAGAAGGTGGGAAAGCAAGGGATGGGAAGGGCTGTCCGGGTAAAGGGAAGCGACCTGAGAGCGGGGCTGGAGGTGGCGGGCCGGGCCCTCCCGGTGTGGTCCCGAGGCCACAGCGCGTGGCCAGGCCGGCAGCGGCGGGTGGGGGCGACTCGGCTGGTAACCACGGATAATAACTGCAGTGATTTACACTCAAATATTGAGAAAATGCACTTTAGCAATCGCAACCAAAAACATCATGCGCGCGGCCCCGGCTCTGAACAAGCACTTTCGTAAATGTCATTTGTAAGCCGAGAGCTTTCTTTTCTGGCAAGAAACACAGACCTTTTTTTTTTTTTTTTTTTTTTCCCCTGAATATTTTCAATTTGCAATCCATTTTCCCTTGGGAGCTTCTGGATTGATTGCTGGGGGAGGGAGGGCGATGGGAGTTTTCAAATGGCTGAGGTCATTTCTGAGTGTGGCCCAGGATTTTGTGATTTACAAAGAAGCTGAAATCTGTGCTGCGTCTGAGGGTTGCCTGGTTTCAAATGAATCACTCAGTGAAGACCCATGTCCTCTCTGGTTTATTTAAGTTTTTTTTTTTTTCTTTTTTCACCTTTTATTTCTTCCTATTCTTGAAGAGTTCTGAGTCACAGAGCATTCCACTCGGAGAAAAGATGTGATTTTCATTTTATCATTTTCTGTTGTTCTTAATCGAAAAAGAAAAAAAAAAAAAAAAAGCTAGTCGGAGAACTCACTGGGCATCTTTTTAGCTTTTCGTGAACCTCCCTGCGGGGCCCGGCCTGCTATTCGGAGGCTGATACACCCACTACCAGACAGGTGGCCGTGGACGGGTCCCTCAGCCTCCAACACCCGCTTCCTCCTTTTGAAAAGAGAATGTCCGTCGTAGAAGATGATCGGGGAACCGTGTGGTGGAAGCTTCCATCACGTAAAGGCATGACCCTCCACGCCAGCCTGACATTGGCTTTTTCTGGATTCGGTCAGTGAGTGCCACCATTTGGAGGCTGATCCAAGCTCCCTGACCACGTGGAATAAGGTGGCACCTGGGTCTCGGGTCACCTGAAAATTAACCAGAACCTTCTGGACCTGCGGAAACTCACACTCCACCTTTACTTTACACTGGAGCCACCGTCTGAGGGAGGAGCAGGGGACCCGCTGCCTCCTCCTGAGTGGGAGATGCTCGAGGTGCTGAGGAGGAGAGGGTCATGTCTGATTTCTCCCAAAAGACGAGCTCCCGGGCCCGGATGGCACTTTGACTGGAAGTGAGCCGAGGTGGGGCGGGGGGGGGGGGGTGGTCATGAGCACAGGCCCATCCTGGAATTATTTACCCCCTATGCTTCCAGGGACTTTTTTTTTTTATAAATTTATTTTTCATTGGTGTTCAATTTGCCAACATATAGCATAACACCCAGTGCTCATCCCATCAAGTGCCACCCTCAGTGCCCATCACCCAGTCACTCCCACCCCCCACCCAACTCCCCTTCCACCACCCCTAGTTTGTTTCCCAGAGTTAGGAGTCTCTCATGGTCTGTCTCCCTTTCTGATATTTCCCACTCATTTTCTCTCCTTCCCCCTTTATTCCCTTTCACTATTTTTTATATTCCCCAAATGAATGAGACCATATAATGTTTGTCCTTCTCCGATTGACTTATTTCACTCAGCATCATACCCTCCAGGTCCATCCACGTCGAAGCTGACTTTTAAAAATGTGCCCGCTGGAGGAAGGTGTTCTTGTGTGGAGGCCCCGTCCTCTGGGGCCTGGCTGCAGAGCAGGCCTCACTCCCGCACGTCCCCGTCCTCAGCGCCAGGCAATTCCGTGGTCAGGGCCACGGAAACGATCCACCTGCTTGGGACACCACATGGAGTCTCAGGAGAGGCCCACCACCTTGGTAGGTCTTGGGTGGTCTTCTGCCGTCCGGCTGTGCAGTGTCTCTAGTAGAGTCCATTCCTCACGCCTTGTTCACCCCCGGTTTGAAGCCAGAACCACTGGAATCACTGACTGGTGAAGTCCCTCATGGAACTGCTGACTCCCCGCTTTGGTGCGGGTGGAAGAGGCTGTTGCAGGTGCGAGCTCTGAATGTTGGTGCACATGGAAGTCACCAGATGTGTAGGTCCTGGGTCCCTTTCTAAGAAATCCGGACTCTTCCAACAATCCGTGGTGGGACCCACGAATCAACATCTTTATAGGATCTCCTTTATAGGATCCTTATAGGATCAAGAAACTGTTACAAACCTTAAAGCGCTGAGTGAACAAGGACACTGGTACCTTGCGGCTGCTTAACTCGGGGTGCGGAGTGGACTCCACAGGCCCGGCAGGTGCCACCCCTGAGCTTCGGCTCGGACAGCTGGAGACCAGACAGCAGGACCTGCACATGGCAGCGAACCACTCCCGGGCCACAGCAGGTGCCCGCAGAAGATTATTTTGATTAATCATTTATCGACATTCTTTAAGTGGGCACGTTTTATATAAATGTCCAGACTGCGGCCTTCTCTTAAAAGTTAATCACACAACACAGAGCCCCCACTCCTGCCTCCCTCGTGGGGACAATCCACCAAGTGCAGGAGGAGCAGCAAACCTCTTGGAACTGAGGGTGGACTCTTCACTGCACATCCCTGGGATGACTTTCGTAGGTCCCAGGGGCCGTGGGGTTGGCTGTTCTTCCTTTACGCGATGGTTTTGAGGAACTAGTTATCTACCGGGAGAGAAACTTAACACACGATTGAATTTATTCGTGTAAATTGGTCTGGGTACTTTCATGATTTTAAATTGGGATCTAGAGACACACGCTGTTAAGTTCAAAATAACCTTCAGGATGATCCGATCCAGGATTGTTTTTTCCAAGTTAACTTACTTGAGATCTTCATGGGTATTAACGCAAATACCATAAGTTCGGTCCCATGACCGAATACACTTGGTAAGAGAGGGAGTAGGCGTCTTCTCTACAGCTTTGTGGCTCTCCCCAATCCCCCGATGCCTGTGGGGTGTGCTGCAGGAACGCCTTTCTCCCCACCTCATCCCTCCGTGTTTTTAGAAATACCCTTTGCAAATGGAAATCTATTGCATCTCTCCTCCCCCACCCTGATTTTTTTTTAATCCCCAAAGACCCTGAATCTTAGGAGATTTAATGACCTCCAGAATTGGAACTCGGCTTTGCTTTTTGCACTCCAGTGCTCTGATTATTGTACAAAACCAGTCCCTGGCCAGCTTCAAATCAATCATTTGGATGAAATCAGAAGGTGGATTCCAGGATCCACATTTGTCTCTGGCCTCTTCAGGCTGTGGTAAGCAGGGAGGGAGAGGTGGCTTTCCTGCAGCGTTTAGTCGAAGTTTTGAGTCATCCCGATGAGCAAGTCGGTGAGTAATAGCCAACCAATTTTTACGGTTTGCTTTACGATGAATTTTATTAAGTCATCCATAAATGTAGCTTTCCCTGCTGCATAAAAACTAGTTATGTTTATTTCTTCAATATATATGTTTGTCTTGGGGTATAAGGTAGGGCAATTAAAAAAAATACCCCTCATTATGAATTAAGGGAGTTCAAAGTTATATGGTTAAGACTGAAGCCGATTTTTTTAAAATTTTTTATTTATTTATGATAGTCACACAGAGAGAGAGACAGAGACAGAGACACAGGCAGAGGGAGAAGCAGGCTCCATGCACCGGGAGCCCGACGTGGGATTCGATCCCGGGTCTCCAGGATCGCGCCCTGGGCCAAAGGCAGGCGCTAAACCACTGCACCACCCAGGGATCCCTGAAGCCGATTTTAATGTGTTTTACAATCTCTAATTTTTTCCAAAAATCTCAAGTTTAGCAGTCATTGTTAAATACCACTTTTAGACCTGACCTCTTTTCCCTTCTCTTTTTTTTATAAATTTATTTTTTATTGGTGTTCAATTTGTCAACATACAGAATAACACCCAGTGCTCATCCCGTCAAGTTCTTTTCCCTTCTCACTCTCCCTCTCAACCTCTCTACTCCATCCCTCTCTGTTGAAAGTCAAAATACCTCCTCCCCACCTTCTAGGTTTTCCCAAAATATCATCTTTTTCTTAGGATGTTCTGGGGTCATCTTAGCTGAGAAAATCTCCCTCCTACCTCTGAGTTTTGATGTTTTAGTGCTTTGAATGTGGCTGTTTTGTAAAACTCATTATTTTATACCGTAGAGTTCTTGGAACATACTTTCTTGCCAGAGTCTAACCTGCTTGAGATGAAGAGGCAAGTGTATCTTACCGGATCCTACACGATGTCCTACTCAGTGTAGGTACCCGGTTGTCTTGGTCATGTCGGCGTCGTAACAAAACTCCACTTAAACAGCAGACCTGATCCCGCACATTCTGAAGGCAGGAAGTCCAGGATCAAGGTGCCGGCAGATTCAGTTCCTGGTGGGGGCTCTCTTACTAGTTTGCAGATTGCTGCCTTCCATGGGGGAGAGAGAGACAGCGAGAGAGACAGGGAGAGCTCTCCGGTGTCTCTTCTTTTTTTATTTTATTTTATTTTTTATTTATTTTATGATAGTCACACACAGAGAGAGAGAGAGGCAGAGACACAGGCAGAGGGAGAAGCAGGCTCCATGCAGGGAACCCGACGTGGGATTTGATCCCGGGTCTCCAGGATCACGCCCTGGGCCAAAGGCAGGTGCTAAACTGCTGCGCCACCCAGGGATCCCTCCGGTGTCTCTTCTTATAGGACACTGATCCCAATCATGAAGACCCCACTCCCATGGCCTCATCTACACTTATTCAGCTCACAAAGATCTCACTACATTGAGAGTTAGGCTTTCCTTAGGGCTTCAACATCGGATTTGGGGAGAGGCACAAATATTCAGTCCATAAACCATGGTATTCAGATATTTATTGAATTAATGAATTATGAATTAATGAGTCTGTTTCTCATGTTATAAGGTTTTTTTTTAAGATTTTATTTATTTATTCATGAAAGACACAGAGAGAGAGAGGCAGAGACACAGGCAGAGGGAGAAGCAGGCTCCATGCAGGGAGCCCGACGTGGGACTCCATCCCAGGACTCCAGGATCATGACCTGAGCCAAAGGCAGATGCTCAACCGTGGAGCCACCCAGGTGCCCTCATGTTATAAGGTATTAATGGAAGAATATTTTCCAAAAATCTCAAGTTTAGCAGTCATTGTTAAATACCACTTTTAGACCTGACCTCTTTTCCCTTCTCTTTTTTTTATAAATTTATTTTTCATTGGTGTTCAATTTGTCAACATACAGAATAACACCCAGTGCTCATCCCATCAAGTGCCACCCTCAGTGCCCATCACCCAGTCACTCCCACCCCCCACCCAACTCCCCTTCCACCACCCCTAGTTTGTTTCCCAGAGTTAGGAGTCTCTCATGGTCTGTCTCCCTTTCTGATATTTCCCACTCATTTTCTCTCCTTCCCCTTTATTCCCTTTCACTATTTTTTATATTCCCCAAATGAATGAGACCATATAATGTTTGTCCTTCTCCGATTGACTTATTTCACTCAGCATCATACCCTCCAGGTCCATCCACGTCGAAGCTGACTTTTAAAAATGTGCCCGCTGGAGGAAGGTGTTCTTGTGTGCAGGCCCCGTCCTCTGGGGCCTGGCTGCAGAGCAGGCCTCACTCCCGCACGTCCCGTCCTCAGCGCCAGGCAATTCCGTGGTCAGGGCCACGGAAACGATCCACCTTCTGGACACCACATGGAGTCTCAGGAGAGGCCCACCACCTTAGTAGGTCTTGGGTGGCCTTCTGCGTCCGGCTGTGCAGTGTCTCTAGTAGAGTCCATTCCTCACTAGCCTTGTTCACTCCCCGGTTTGAAGCCAGAACCACTGGAATCACTGACTGATGAAGTCCCTCATGGAACTGCTGACTCCCCGCTTTGGTGCGGGTGGAAGAGGCTGTTGCAGGTGCGAGCTCTGAATGTTGGTGCACATGGAAGTCACCAGATGTGTAGGTCCTGGGTCCCTTTCTAAGAAATCCGGACTCTTCCAACAATCCGTGTGACCCACGAATCAACATCTTTATAGGATCTCCTTTATAGGATCCTTATAGGATCAAGAAACTGTTACAAACCTTAAAGCGCTGAGTGAACAAGGACACTGGTACCTTGCGGCTGCTTAACTCGGGGTGCGGAGTGGACTCCACAGGCCCGGCAGGTGCCACCCCTGAGCTTCGCTCGGACAGCTGGAGACCAGACAGCAGGACCTGCACATGGCAGCGAACCACTCCCGGGCCACAGCAGGTGCCCGCAGAAGATTATTTTGATTAATCATTTATCGACATTCTTTAAGTGGGCACGTTTTATATAAATGTCCAGACTGTGGCCTTCTCTTAAAAGTTAATCACACAACACAGAGCCCCACTCCTGCCTCCCTCGTGGGGACAATCCACCAAGTGCAGGAGGAGCAGCAAACCTCTTGGAACTGAGGGTGGACTCTTCACTGCACATCCCTGGGATGACTTTCGTAGGTCCCAGGGGCCGTGGGGTTGGCTGTTCTTCCTTTACGCGATGGTTTTGAGGAAACTAGTTATCTACGGGAGAGAAACTTAACACACGATTGAATTTATTCGTGTAAATTGGTCTGGTACTTTCATGATTTTAAATTGGGATCTAGAGACACACGCTGAAAAAAAATTGATAGCTATCGTGTGTGAAGAGCCTGTTCTGTGCACAACACCACCTACGATTTTACATTTTCAAGCTCCTATCAGTCCCCGCAGGGACACCTGGGTGGCTCAGGGTTGAATGTCTGTCTTGGGCTCAGGTCATGATCCAGGGTCCCCGGGATCGAGTCCCACGTCGGGCTCCCTGCATGGAGCCTGCGTCTCCCTCTGCCTGTGTCTCTGCTTCTTTCTCTCTCTTTTTGTCTCTCATGAATAAATAAATAAAATCTCTTAAAGAAAATCCCCACAACCATCCTGGAAGCTGTGGGAATCTCCTTCTCTATCCGGAACAAGCCTAAATTTGAACCGAGGGTTTTCTCATGCCGAAGCCCTATTCCTTTTGCAGTTCTGGACTGCGAGTGGAGGGCACCAGGGACGGGGACGTGGACCACAGTGGGCTCACCACGGCCTCCCCTACTTCGGAGACTGAGGAAGGGTGTGAAGCAGGGTGGGTGGGTTCCCGTCCTTTTTTGGTTCCCTGTTGTCTTTCCTTGCTCGCCCTTCTACCTCTTTTCTTTTATTGCCTCTTTTTGCCTGAAACCCAAGGTGTTTTTTGTTTTTGTTTTTGTTTTAACTATAACCTGGGGAAAAGAGACACACACCCCAGCAGACAGCCAGTCTGACAGGATGGGGATTCCACACATTCTTCATGCGGGGAGAAGAGCAGATGTCATGGGGAGGCTCTCCGCAGGCCTCCTCTTCTGATTTTTGTGAATAATGAGTATGATCAGCATTGTGTGCTGGGCTCACGTCCCTACACTCTTAGCTCTAAGATCCAGTCACCTCTAGACCTCACCTGCTTTTTTCAATCTTTGCAATGTCTTGTGTATCCTGGATCTGAGCTGGAAGGGGCTTCCTAGTGACCTTTGAAAATGAAAAATAAATACATACATGAAATAATCAAGGCTGGGTTTTGTATGTCAGGTGTTTGGCCTCATGGGCCTGGGGTTCATTAGCTCGGCCCGCGGGCTGGGGTGAACCGTGCACCCAGAGGCCCAGCCAGCTCCCCCACTATCAAGCCACGAGTGTATAAAATACAACATGGGTCTGGGGGAAGCATCCCCTTGCTGGATATAGGGATGGATCCTTTGGCGTCGCATTCATTTCAGCTGACACATCACTCTTCACGAAGACATTTTTGTTTCCTATTTTCTCGGATTAGTGCTCATACATGTTTGCAAGGATGCACCTACACAGACCATCCTGCGGCCTCCCTGAACAGCCAGCCCCCCCCCCTCACCTGTTCTGTTAAAGACATACACAAAACCCATAATTATTTTGTTTTGTAATTTAAAAACAACAAAGACTGTGCTCTTCTATGGCAATGTTTGATTTTCCCAGAGCTTTATGATGATGCGTTTGCTGATCTCTATAATAATGAAGGGGGAAGAGGGGGCTAACACTGTATATCAGTATCACTTTATTTATTTTGGCAACACAAATAAAGCTGAAAAAAAACTTCCCATTTGCACTGCCCCCAGAACCTTGGGTCCGTTAGCAGGAAGAAGTCGGAATCCTTCTCTGCCGTAGAGAGTGGCCCTCTGTGTTGTCGTCACCTGCAGTATGGCAATGCTATGGGCTCTCTCTCGCGAGTTTATTTTGAGGAGGAAGTGAGAAAATATGTCAAGTGTCGAGTCCGTGGGGGGGCTCCGTATCTGGGCAGCTTCCTTCTCTGAGCTCCCTGAGCAAACTAAGGATCCACAAACCCCTCATTCAGACTTCCTGTGGATGGCTGCCCTCCACTGCTGCGCTGGGGGCTTGTTTTCTTTGGCTAGTTTGAGAGTTTGTGAGCAAGGCTCTGTCACTCGGGGGATGTCTTTAGATATCAAACCGGACTCAGAAACAAACCCCTCGGACACTAGATGAGTAGCCTTCTCGGGTAGCCACAACCTTTGCGGGTCCCTCGGAAAACATAAACACAGGCAGGGGCCCTCTCCAGCCTGGCGCTTGGATAAACACGCTGTCCCCTCCTCCCCCCGCCTGGCCCCCTCCTGCCTGTTTTTCCGGAAGTCTGGGAAGTTCCACATTCTCTCTCTCTCTCCTTCAGACCTGCAGAGCGGCCAGGTTGTGGGGCCCACCGCCCCCGCCTTCCCCCAGCCTCTGCCACTAGGAGCTTCAATCTCTTTGCAGCGGCAAGACCTGGAGCCTGGCCTGCAAAGACCAAAGGGGCTCGTTCCCCAGGCAGATGGGACCCAGCATCGCCTGGGCCACGCAACCGGTCTTGGAAACCCAAACATTGGCCAAGGGGCTTTGTGAAAATTGTTTTTGTTACCCCTTTCACCCAAAGCAGCGGTGGCTCTCACTGCTGTCCCCGGGGGAGCCCACTGAGCTTGCTTCTGTGATGGTTTTTGTCTTGGGCCTGGGGTCAGGAGATGTCCCTGGGTTTTGAGTCGATTTTCTCGGTTGTAGGGGAACTGGCTCCCCCAGAGACCGAACGTGTGAGTACCCCCCGCCCTGACCTCCATTAGCACTGGACCTTCCTCACTTGAGCTGCCCAGCGCAGAACCCGCCGGGCCCGACAGGTGCAAAGGTGGTGGAGCACTGGAGCCCGCCCCCCGTGCACCCCGAGTTCAGACCTACACCCTCTTCTGTCATCATGTGGGTAACCTTGGGGTTTGCACTGAATTTTCAGTGTGAGGCAGAGCCTGGAGAAGGACGTGGGCAGGGCGCTGCCTAGACGTGGAGGAAGAAGGGAGCACAAAGCGGGAAGCTTGTCCCCCCAGCAGAGCTCAGAGTCACAGGTAACAGACGTGGGTGCTTTTCTGTCTGACGTCAGAGAGCCCGCAGCGCCTAATGCACGTCCTCACACCCAGAGCGTGCCCTTGCTCCCAGTATTGGGTCTCTCCCGTTCCGGAGGGAATGCTTCTCCCTCTTTCTGCATCGGATGGACTCCGTGACACACAGCTTGTTACATGGGCCACAGATCAATTTGAAGGAATGTCTTGTGGTCTTGTGGCTTCAGTCCCGCACGTTGGTTCATAGACGGGCTACACACACACACACACACACACACACACACACACACACACGCACACACACAGCCTGCCCCTGGCTCCCAGGCCCCGGTTCAGATTTCAGCCTGCAGCCCCTGGGAAGCCCTCTGTTCCGCAGGCCTGGTGAGTGCCACCGACGACGTGGGGCCTTCCGTCAAGCCTGGGAGGGGTGTCTGCTGACCCCACTCACCCGTGTCTAATGGAAGACTGACTGGCCTGCGTTTTCTTATGGCAAATTATATGTCGGGAGGCAGAAGATTTGAAAATTAATTCAAGATTAATTTAAGGATGGCCGCACGTGGAATTATTTGGCCAACTGATGAAAAATGAAATTTTCACTACAAAGAGGGAAGATTGTAGAAGTGTCAAATTTTAATCCCATTTCCCATAAAGGATGATCATGTCTCAAGACCTTTCTGGGAACCCCAATCCATCACCCAGGCACCTGCTTTTCCCACACCCTTGGTGAGCCAGCGCATGTAAGCCAGGGTGCTGGGGGTTCTGAAAGGATTCATGTTTCGGGGGAGAATAAACTAATTAGTCCTGTACCAAGCAGGGAAAAAAAAAAAAAAAATGCTGGGTGGATATTGAATCCAGATCTAGGAAAGCTCTTTACTTTTTTTAAACAAATGAGAAAACACTCACACACACACACACAGAGGCCAGGGAACATCGTTTTTATTTGAAGTTCTGTTAAATTTTAATGACGACTGGAAGCAGCTCAGGCCTCATTGTCCCCCTAAATCAAAAGAAAAGTAGCAAGTCAAGAAAATTCCCTCTTGTAAATGTGAAGGCATTTTTGGTGACGGCGGGGTTGTGGATAATTGCAATTAAAATACACACACACATTAATGGAATCTACTGGAATTAGGTCCTAACCTCAACTAGTATTTTTGTCTTGGAGAAATATATACATATCTAAGGAGGTGGAATTACTCCTCGAAGGCATATGCTGCTCAGATAAAAAGCCACATAAGAAAGTCACCCCGGACTGGCTGTCCTCTATTTTGAAATATTCAAAGCTGAACTTTGTCTGTACATCTCCCAGCTTCAAAAAGCAGAATGCATCTGGACAGGCTTTTGTGGCTTGTGTTTTCTTTCCCTCCAGCTTTCTACGTGAATGCACATTTGAGAGAGGATACACGTGAAGCAGTAGACTAACCTTCAATAATGCATTTTGTTTAATGCCCTATTTGGTCCGATCATTTCCTGAAAACTACTCATGTGATACCTTATTTTCAAAGCACTAGAAAAAAAAAAAAAATCAAGTGAATTGCAGTGGAGCTTTGGAAGGAACGGAATGGAGTCAAACGGAATGGAATGTGCTTCCTGGGCAGTACACTGCGCATTCAAAGTTCCTCCAGGAAGGGCGCCGGCAGGGAGCCCTCAGGCGCAGGCTGTGTGCAGAGGAGGTGACCCACCTGTAGCCGGCCACCAGGATGCAAATGCTTCCAGATCAGGTGTCTCCAGCCGGCGGGAAGCATCTTCTTCCCATAGATCTCCCTTCCTGGTCCATCTTGCACTTCTCTGCAGCTGATTACCTCATTCAAGAAAACCATTTCAAAGGGACTCCTGTGTCTGATGGCCTGTTTCTTTTTCTTCTCCCCTTCCTCCTCCCCCTTCTTGCCCCTTCTCCTCCTCCTTCCCCTCCTCTTCCCCCTCCTCCCTCCTTCCTCCTCCTTCTTCTCCTTCTCCTCCTCTTCTTCTTCATGTCTCAGCATGAATCAATTTCTACAGCATCTACTTCTTGAAAGCAAAAAATTAAAAAATTAAAAAAGTTCGAGAACAGTGCCCTTAATTCGCAGAATATGCAAAGACAAAGGAGAAGCACAGATAGAATGTTTTCGTGTTTAAGTGATCAGTGTTGAGCTTATATTTTCTAGTCTTATCATTGTCATTATAATTTTCCCCACATTTTCATTCTCAAAATAGGATAAGGGATTGAAAATCGCATAGCCTAGTGGTTTTTAATGGTTTTAAAACCAATTTTACTACGGACATGGAAGAGTTAAAAGAGGAAATGATCCGGTTTCGATACCTCAGGAAAATCTGGAATTTGGCAGGAGAGTTTCCAGTCCAGCTTCCTCATTCTGTGAAGAGAAGGTCCCACCTTCACTGCTGTGTGCATCTGGATCAGCACAATGATTCCCCCATGATGGAGTAAGAGCGGGGCCTTGGTGCCCCATCTCTTTCTTGAGACAGAAGCACAGGAAGAGGAACAAGGTCCATGACAGGGAGACCAGCACTCTGTTTGGACTCTATGGGATTTAATGTGTCTTCAAGATGTCAGCATGGACCTTCCTGATCCCAGAGTCTCATATAAGAGACAAAGATCAAGAAGAGATTGGGTAGGTGGCCCTAAGCCCATGGATGGTGATTAGAGTCATGGAGTGGATGGCCACGACTCTGGGAGAGCATGTTTACGGAAAGAAGAGGAATGAAATCAAGTCCCAGAATCTACTCCAGAATAAGTATTGTGTTGGTGGCAGGGGCAGGGGCAGGGAGGTGGAGAAGAGATGGGATAGCCAAATGCAGTATGGGAATCAAGACTGCACAGAGTCAAAAAAGCCAGGGCAGAGTGTGTTCAAGAACCAGCCAGCAAGGAGGGAAAAGGTGAAGATGCAACAGAGGGGAGAATCTCGGACAGAACCATGGCCCACAGGAGCGGCCGACCAGCGGCAGCCGCATCCTACCATGATCCAAATAACTAGGATGCTGTTTGGACACCACCCGATGGACTTGTGGTTCGATGTTTACCTGGCTCTGAGTAAGCGACTTGAATCCTCACACTTGGTGAATCTTAGCTACTTCCAAATTGAAACAACTCAGGAATTTTGATCACCTTAACAAGACCTAGACAGTGATGACATAAGACGGTCAGTCCCCGAGGTAGAGACCACCCAGAATGCGGGTAACTCTGAGAACACAGTAGGCCTGCGGATCCTGTCTGTGAAATGAAGGAAGGCCTTCCTCCTCTCTTCTCCAGAAGATGTGTGTTGGCCTGTTGTTCCAAATAAGTTGCAAGTTTTTGAAGGCAGAGAATGGTGAAAAGACTGCTTTTGTGAAGCCCACAGAATCTGTAGCTGGACACAAAGCAAGGACTTTGAAAATTTAACTGAGTGCATGGCTCATTCAGAATAATTGATGATGATGCATCCACTAGGCTAAAACAACAAACAGAATCTCAGAGATAGGATCTGTGATGATTATCAGATGATGAAACCTCTCCAGGTGCTATCTACCAGGAACTTCCCAACTGCCCCTGCAGCCAGCAGCCAGTGTCCCCGCAGCCAGCAGGCAGCAGACATGAGGGGCTGGGGAAACCAGTTGTTTGATGTTCTGCTACTTGGGACACCTTTACCTCTGGCTTTCTACTCCCCTAGACCTGCCAGGCTGGGTCTGTGCAGTTTTCTGGAAAACATGAAAGACCTAAGGCTCAAGCATGATAGTTATTAAACTATTATTAGCCCAAATTACTGGAAAGCACTCGATGGAGAGTAAGAAGACCCAGGTGTAGATCCCCACTTCGCCAGGGATGGGAAATGTGGCCGCTCCATTCATCTCTTTCAAATGTAGTTCAGTGCTCTGGTAAACGGTGATGATCATACCTACCTCGTGATATGTTCGTGAGGATCTGTCAATGGTGTGGAAGTTCTCTGTATGTGATACGTGTCTGTGGGGTCCTCAAATCTGGACAAGGAGTTTAGGATCTCATTTTCTCCACCCTTCCCTGTAAAAAGGGGCTCTCTGAGATGTATTTCAGGCCAAGGGGAACGCAGTGTGTTCGTGGCGCTAACGATGGAGTCTGTAGTGTGAAAGATGTTTCAAGTTATTCTTGCGCTATAAACCCCCATCGCAGATTGCTCTTCTCTCTTGTGAACAGTGTCTTCTTTCTTCTCCCTTTTGGGGTTTCTCTTGTTTGGAAGAGGCTCACGACTCTAGAAAAGCAGAGTGTGGCCCTGGGGCTGGGCTCAGGGGAGAGAGGGCTGGAAGCAGGGCTCTGACGGAGATGGCTGACCCCCAACATCCACGATCCCTTTCCTTAATGGACACACAGCTAGGAACTCCTTTTCCAGCCTCCCTTACAGCTGGCCCTTGAGAGTAGTGTCCTCCAACAGGATGTAGCCGATGCGAGAAGTGACACCTCCAGGCCAAGGCTTCCAGAGCGTCCTCTGGACTTTTTCTCCAGCTGGGTACAGGTGACAATGACATTGTTAACCTGACAGAGGCCTGGGTCCCTGAGTCCTTTCAAGGAAAATACCCATCTACCCAGGAGCATCCACATCGGACAACTACATGGGAGAGAGAGAAATATTTATTTTAGCCCCTAGATACATTTTTGGGTCTATATGTTAACTAACCCAAGCTAGTTTCTAGTCTTTGTCTTAAACTAGAGGGAGAAAAATAAGCCCCTGGTCTCACGTGTAGTCCAGGCCAGCTCCATGGTACAGTGTTTTCCAGGGAGGTTCTGAACCAAAGTCTTTACAAATTATAGAGCATCCACTTGCTAGTACTTTGTCTTTTATCTTTCAGGAATTAACTCAATGACCAAAACAGTTAGCTGGAGCCAAGATGCGCAGCTGTTCTCTTGTGCCTTGGATTCGTGCCACCTGCTACCGCCTCACCTGCTCTGGTTAGGGCCCCATGGATCCAAGTTGTGGAGAAGCACTCAAGATAGCCCAAGGCCATCAAAACGATGGCACAGGTATCAAAAAGATGCAACCACAGTACCTGAGCTTCTTAAGATTTAGAAGTGAAACCCGAATGAAGGGAGGAGCGAAGACTCCCTTCACAGCATCCCAGATTTACTGTACATCTGCTCTTTCATCCTCTTTCCTTTCTCCTCGTTTCTTCTTCTCCATAACTTTGGGGAGCATATGGAAGCCATCGCTCCCCATCCCGGACTTCACGTGCCCTTCGGCTGCAACACCCAAACGGTAATGGATAGCTTTGTTCTTTTCTTTACATCAAGTTCCTGAGAGCTGATCTGCCTGTTTTTCCTTTTATGTGTGACTGTGGGGCAAGGCCAGGTCTCGGGGTCTTGCCTTCCCCACTAGTCTAGTCAGTTGTGATCTGGGTTAAACAGAGATATTTCTTATTTAAAAAAAAATTACTTTTGGAGGCAGCAGGAACTATGGGAAAAGCAGATGTTATGCGAGGGGAGTGTGGGATGATGGGTTGTGATTAGCTTCTCTGACACCACGGCAAGCAAAATACAGTGATGAATGAATGTGGGCTGTTATTACACAATACAAATACAAGTACACAAACCTTTCATACCAACTGTGTTTTAGGCACCGTGTTAAAGTATTGAGAAGACAAATTATAAAATAGCCCTGTTTTAGGGCTTGTTTGGTGGGGGGAATAAAAGTATACAAATAAATAATAAATAAGAGTAAACCAATAGATGTGTGTATCCATTACTATATCTAATTAATATCTCTTGAGCAATTTTTCATGATTGATTTCATTAATTTTTTTGAATCAATACTCTGAGGTAAACAGCATCATTGGTTTATGGAGGAGAACGTAATATTCCAGAACTTTGTGACCGGCTTGCAGGCCTAGGGTTTACTGGGGCTTCTTCCAATTCTCACTTAGCTCCTGTGGGTCCAAACCCAGTGATCTTGCCATAGGATCTTGCCGCAAGACAAACTCCACATGCCCCCAAATTCTTTCACTGATCATATAAAGGGACTGAAGGAAGGCATTTGGGATTTGGGATCTGGTCATTTTCAGGAGCAGAGTAGAATGGGGCACGAGCAGCGCTGGGATGGAGCTGCCTCCCTTCCCTGAAGTGCAGGATGTGGTTTGGGTCCACGATTGCATGGAGCAGGCGGCTGAGAGGAGAACCTCTACCCAGAAAGCACCCCGTATGGCCAGTGGGGTCTGAGCTGGAGCTGGATGCTCAGGGAATTGGTTCAAGATACACAACTTGCCTTTGTTAGACTCTGCTAGGAGGATGGCAGTGAGAGCATCGGTTGCTGCCCTGCAGTCGCTAAGTTTTGTAGGATGTCACATTAGTGGCCACGGCACTACCATGTCAGTCATTTTGAAGTTTCCACCTGACTTTGTTTTATGGTTTAAATATTTTAGGATTTGGGGTTCCCCGGGTGGCTCAGCTGATTAATCATCTGCTGTAGGTTTGGGTCTTGATCCCAAGGTACTGGGATCAAGCCCTTCATTGCACTTTCTGTTCAGCAGGGAGTCTGCTTCTCCCTCTGCCTCTGTCTCTGCTGCTCCTTCTACTTGTGCTCTCTCACTCCCTTTGTCAAAAAAAAAAAAAAAAAAAAAAAAGAAAGAAGAAAGAAAGAAAGAAAGAAAGAAAGAAAGAAAGAAAGAAAGAAAGAAAGAAAGAAAGAAAAGGATTTCCTTCATGCCTATATTCTTTGAGCAACATTTTTGAGCACTGACGACATCCTAGGCTCTGGGAAACCAAAACTGAACAGACCAGGTTCACATCCTCAGGAGCTTATTGGGTGTGTATCAGGGCAGGAAGAGCTCACCCCTCAAGTTCTGCTTCTGGTCACGTGACCGTGGGCCCACTGATCCTCGGTTTCCTTCTTCATAAAGTAGGTGGATCCTGTTCATGAGGTTGTTCTGAGAGTGAAATGGGATGATCCTTTCATTTCAACAAGATGAGCAGGAGTGCACACATCACGGCGCCCCTCAATGAACAGCACCCAGGGCAGGGACCGCCAAGAGCGGACACACAATAAATAGTAGGCTTCTTGTTTTATGTTCCCCCTTTACGTCTGACCCTAGAAATCTCTGCCCAGAGAACCTACTCCTCTTCTCAGATTCTACTGAGTTGTTGACTTAGAAGCAACTGCCCGTCCACAAGGTTCTTCCCCACTCTGGCCAGAGCTCACCAGGACACTTGCATGCTAAATTTTGAAATAAAATGAAATTTTCTTTTGCATACATCTGTTCTACTGCTTATCTTCTTGGTGAAATCCATTCGGTGCGTTTATCAGCCATTTTTTCTAATGAGTCACATTGGACAATTTGAAGTAACTGCTATTAGACGAGCATTTCCCAGTACAGCTCCCTGGGACGACAGAAGTGCTCTGAACGCGCAGTCTGACAGGCCACTTGAAATGCCTCTGGTGCCACTAAGGAACTGAATTTTAAATTTAATTTAAGTTTAAACTTGAATACTCCCATGTGGCTAGTGGCTGCTGTATTGGCCAGTGCAATTTAGGTAATTCAGAATCTCACTTAATCAGGTATCACCTATCCTTGCCTTTTCTACGCAAGCCATTTGGGAAGGTAGTCAACTGGGGCACCTGGGTGGCTCGGTGCTTGAGCGTCTGCCTTCGGCTCAGGTCGTGATCCCAGGATCCTAAGATCAAGTCCCAAATTGGGCTTCCTGCAGGGGCGGGGGGCCTGCTTCTTCCTCTGCCTGTGTCTCTGCCTCTCTCTCTGTGTCTCTTGTGAGTAAATAAATAAAATCTAAAAAAAATACTTAAAAAAAAAAAAGAGAGAGAGAGAGAAGATAGTCAACTGAACAGAGACCAGGATCAGTGAACTTGTCAGCAGCACCTGCCCTAACTCTAGGCTGTGGCCCAGCGCTACACACAGCGGAGAAGTGCAATGGCCCTTTCTGGATGGCATGAACCTCACTGTGCTGAGTGAGCTAGACACAGTCACTGTGCCGTTCCATATACCGTTCCTCGACATTGGATCCCAAAACTGATTTTCATAAGAGGGAAATGTGTGCGTCCATGTCTTGCTTCGGGTAAAGGGGACAAGAAATGAAGTCCACTAGGGACTCAGGCTGGAGCCAATGAGCCTGTGTCCGAAGGAGGCCCGGGCGTGGGGTCAGGGAGCCGCAGCATCACATGGTGTCCCAGATTCTGAGGGAGAAATGCTGTGACCCCAGATGGCTGTGGCATCGCCTGCCATCTGGTAGCAGCTGCATGGACAGTTTGGTCTGATGAACCTGAGCCAGACAGCTGGTATCACATATTAGAAAATGTGAAGTCCAAAGTCTACAGTAGCTGCCTCTGAGCCTGGGATTCTGGGGAAAGGTCTCATTTAGAAAGCTGGCCACGGGTGGGAGGATTATCTACATTTACATGTATATTTTTAAAAGCCTCCACTATGTGCCCACGAGGGAGTACATAGCTTGTTAATTCTTAAACCCATGTTAGCTCGTGGTGCAGTACTGTGGTGTCACACAAAACTTCAGCCCATTTTTATTTCAATATTATATGGAAAATTCGTTCTCCAATAGCACACCTCAAGTACACATCTGAAACATCCAATTTAACCTCCTTAAGTATAACAGTGGTTGGGTGAAGAGAAATCACCAAACATGGGACTTCTCAGAAACAGTCCTCAGATCTCAAAGCGTCCTAGTGGGAGCCTTCGAGTAAGTGCCATGCTCTGGAGGTGGCCCGGGTCCCTGCAGCAACATGACTTCTCTACCGTTGATCATAGAAGGACACAGCCAGCCTAACCCCAGAGGCCCATTGACTAAAACTGACCTGGAAGCCTGCGCAGCCCTGCTGATGCTCTGACACCGGCTTTCAGTACCCAGAATAAATGATTTTGCAAAATGGGCGTAGGTCACTAGCTTACAAACAAAATATTTTTTATTAAAAAGCATTGTTCCGGGATCCCTGGGTGGCGCAGCGGTTTGGCGCCTGCCTTTGGCCCAGGGCGCTATCCTGGAGACCCGGGATCGAATCCCACGTCGGGCTCCCGGTGCATGGAGCCTGCTTCTCCCTCTGCCTGTGTCTCTGCCTCTCTCTCTCTCTCTGTGACTATCATAAATAAATAAAAAAAAAGTTAACAAAAAAATAAAAATAAACTGAACACTTTAAAAAAAAAATTAAAAAAAAATAAAAAAAATAAAAAGCATTGTTCCCATGTTCTGATGTAAAGAGCAGAGCTGGCATTTTTTTTTTTTTTCTTCTGACCGGTGCTTGGCATGAGTTATTGAGCCATGTCCTGGAAAGAAGCCAAGGGCGCCTGTCATGGAAGTGAACTTCTGAGATGCAGTCAATTTTCCAGTGTCATCTCTCTCTCTCTCTCTCTCTCTCTCTCACACACACACACACACACACACACACAACCAATGTAAAGCCATGTCTACCAGGTTCCGCTGCAGTCTGAACGTTTTTAGGAAGGTAGGTATGTGTAAGACACTCCGTGATCACCCAGATATGCAGTTGAAAATGAGCTGATAGATGGATTTCTCCCCCCACGGAGGGTGATTTCCGCCTGGCCCACATTGAAAAGGCATTAGTGGGAAGACCCGGCTGCTGGGAGAGGTCGCGGCAGGAAGCGTGGCTCCGGGAATTTACGAGGCCCAAGGTCGGATACCTCAGAACTGCAGGCCGGGCTGGGCTCCTGGGCCTTCTCACCCAGCAGGGCCTCTCTGGCCAGGCCCCGGAATGCTTCCAAACCTTTAAATTGATTGGTTTCTCTGATCAAAGCCTTGAAACGCTGGAGTTGCAGGGATCTTTCGTAGTTCTGCTCCAAATCGTAATTGGCTCTTGAATTCTATCAGTGAGCATTTTGTTCCAAGTTTAGATCCATAAGAGATTCTCACTGGGGGATATTTTGGAACACACGGTGGGTTTTCCTGGGTTGGTTCATTGCAGAAGCATCCGGGCAAAGTCTCATGAGCTGTTGCCAGTTTTGGAAAGCCTTCCCAGGGAGAGTGAGGGGGGAAGCCCTGTGACTGGATTGGGGTGGGGCGGGGAAGGAATATACTAGAACTAGGGAGAGGTTCTGTTAAATGGACACAAGTATATTTAAAAGAAAGTAAAAATGCTCAGGATCTTTCAGAGCATGCATGCTGGATGGTAGGTGTCCTAGAAGCTACACACTTTGTTGACAGTGCTGTCAAGCTTACCTCTGGCTACCCACGCCCATTTTTCCCCACCTCTCACCCTTCCTTCCAGACGGGTGTTCACAATGCCCCCTTTGCTCATTCATTCCTCCTCCAGACAGCTTCTAGGCCAGCACGGGGAGGGGAAGAGGACTGGCTTCCTGCCCATCTTGTCTGTCCGTCCTTCGGTGATGGAGTGTAAATTCATGCCTATGGACATGGGAGCTGGGATCAGGTGAACAAGCTCAGCAACACCGCATACCGTACAGTCTTTTACGTTGAACATCCATATTCTCTTAAATGCCTCATGATAGGACTGTGAGTTACATTGCTCTGGCGCTACACGGTGGCCTTCCAGGTGGGCAGAACTTGGTGCCTGGAAAAATGGTGAGGAACAATCAGTGACAGTCTAGGCAAAGCCCAGATAAGGGGAAGCCCGGGGTGTCAGGGTATGAAAGGGCACTCGTCCTGCTGTTCTGGAATTTCAACCGAGTTATAACCCCGGTAATTGTGCCTATGCAGAAAAGCTAGATTCGTATGTACAGGCCTCTGAGTGGGTGTTCAAAACCATCTGTCCCCATAGTCCCTACCTCTAGCCCATTTAAGAAAACCCTTAAAAATGACCAAGGACACAATATTTTAAAATAATTTGTATGAGTGGAGTGACTATTTTGTATCTGGTTGCTTCTCCTCATGAGAGGTGAGGAAACTCTGGGACATCCACCAATGAAGATTGGAGTTGTCAGCCCGAAGGGAAACCCATCCCCACCTCAGTGGTTTCTGGGGTGCAGAAACTCATAAACCACTCAGAGTTGAGCATGAGAGGGTTCTCAAGAGGATAGGACAGTTGGAATCTGGGGACAGAGGGATGGCTGCCCGAGTCCCAGCTGGAGAAGGTGAAGGTGAGTGTCTGGTGGGGCTCCCTTGGGGGAGCAGCAGGGGCGGGGGCTTGTACTCCCAGAGTCTGAGAGAACAAGGATGTATAACATTTCACAAGGGCCAAGTGGATTCAGAACAAGTACTCTAGAGCCTGAAAGCATGATCAGACTATGAAGAAGAAGCAATAAAATTCCAGGAATGTTGGGGTTTTCAACATGGATTTCTAATATACCTCTCACCAAACCACACTCAACTAAAAATCAAATGAACAAACAGACAAAACATAGAAATGGTTAAGAAAGATTGCTAAGGCAACTCTAGGGGATCTCTCTGGTATCACACCACTCGTTTTGAGGAGTATTCACCAAAAGCTATAAAATATAGATGTCATGAGAAATGTAGACACAATCCTGCTTCCCAAGAGGGTGGTGTTGTGAAATAGGAAAGAAATGAATGACATTCTATAAAGCTCACTTTTGATGGGGGAAGCGGGGGCTCTGAGGGGCCAGAGAAGAGCCTGGAGATACCATGAAGCCAGTAGGACATCGCATTCCACCTGCAGTTAATGAAAATTTAAAAAGAAAGCCATGGTTGACCATTTGAAGTAGAGAGTGTATCCTGACGTCCGGGGAACCTGGGAAGAGGGATGTTGAGGATGGAAGGCAGCACTTTAGACAGGGAAAATACAATATATTTTCTGAAGAACGTTTTCAAAACTAAAAACCAAATGGAAAATTCATGCTGTCAACCAGACAAAGAGCCCTCAAGACACAGGACCTGTATTTATCAAGTGGCTTCTAAGCCAGAATGGAAGAAATAGGCCACAGCCAAAGACAATGCACATGAGAGATTAGGTTATGCTCTTGTAGTTCAGGGATTGTGGCCTGAATCAGGAGGGTCCCAGCAGCTCCTGAACCTCCCTGAAGCCCTGAGTTACTGAACAGATAACATGAACCCCGTCACTCAGCGCCCTGACCTCCTGGCAAAGGGTTAGTACAGGTGGTGTCAGGTGGCGGGGCAGGAGAGGAGGGGCACACATTGACCCACATGATTTTGGAATGGGGTGGGGGCAAAGAAGAATTGCCTCCTTCTGCAAACAAAGAGCTCGGGACAGAAGTAGAGAAGAATACACATAATAAGCAGAACGCATTAAAGGTATGTATATTTTGGGAGATTTACATCAGGAAACAAATGCTTTATGAATTATAGCATATGTTCAACAAAATTAAAAAAAAAGATTCTCTGAAATAAAACATTATTTGATGACAACATCCTGAGACATAAAGAGAGGTTTTTGTAGCTAAAAAATTAAACTCGGGAGACAGGAAATATTATTACAGCATTAAGTGAAAATTTAAAACACCCAAGTTGTTATTGCAAGTGAAGTGAATGAAAAAATATCCCCAAATCTGTGGGGATAGGTGGCATTTGTTTTCTCTTCCTTCCTTCCTTCCCTAGGTGTCTACGTGAAGGCATAATAGGAATATATAATCCACAAATGGGAGCCCATGATGGGAAGATCTGGCAATGAGGTTCAAGCCATTTATACATGAAACTAAGTCTGATGAATTAGAGATTATGGTTTCTTAAAATATGTCACTATCATCCTTCATGAAGAAAGCTTCAGTAATGTGAGTATTGCAACAGGGGTGCGTTGAGTGAATGCAGCTGTATGTGCTTGACGTCCAACCCCCCATAAGAGGACTGGGGCCTGGGGAACTTAACTAGTGGCATTAATTTTGCCTGCCATACAGCTCCAGGCGTGGGCCCCGGGGAGGCGAAACGAGGGACATTTCTGAGGTCTCCTTAGGAAGCCCCAGGTCTCCTGTGATTCCCAGACCATCAGCACCTTCCTGCACTTTGGTTCCAGCATTTGAGATAGCTACTTGGTACACTGGGGCCCCTGAAACCAAGCCACTTTACCTGATGCTTGACTAACAAAACAAAACAAAACAAAACTGTGATTTTCAACATTTTGAAGGAGAGACTGAATTAGCTCAACATAGTGAAAGTCTTTATCAGCTTCCAATAATGCACACTCCTGGGGAATTTTCAAAGCTAATTTTGATGAGACATGATTTTTTGGCTCATCCATGAGATTTGGAATAGCTGCAAGGAAGAGTAAATCCCACAGAAGACATGATTCTGCAAAAAATTATTCAGCTATAATAGACTAAAGAAAAGATCTGAAAACTTCTTTGCCAGGCCTGGAATGTGAAGTAGGCAAGAGTGTAGATAGATGCCCTGATGCTATTCTCTTTTGTGGAAAGAATAAATCATCCTTTGTTTAATATTGGTTTGTCAATAGTAAAAATTAAAAGAAAAAGATTATTCCCTCAAATTAAATGGGAGCAAGAAACAGAAGACAAAACACAAGACCATATAGCAGATGATTAAAGGTGGTGGTAATATAGACAAAACAAACAAGGGTAAACTCAAGAAAACATAAGGACGTAATTTGGAAATTGAGACCATGCACGACCACTGATTTACTGGGGGCATCATGGGAGGTATTCAAATATACACAACATTTTCAACATTGGTTAACTCAGGTGAGGAAATTGAGAGATAGTTTTTACCAATCAAACTTTTCTGCTTGACTGGGAGGAAGAAGAAGGAGGAGGAGAGGAAGGGGATTTCTTTTCATGATTAAAACCAACAATAAAATCATCTCATTTGAAGAAGAAAAGAAAAGAAAAAAAGGGAGAAAAGTCGAAGTCATATTTTTATAGCACTGTTTTATCCTTTCGACAGTGAAATATCCAGTCCTGAGTAACAACATCTGAGTTTCAGAACGAGAAACCTGACGATCTGAATAGTCTTTGGTCTTTGGAGAAAGATGCAGTGGTGTTCAGAATGGAAGCTTCTCTTAGTTGAGACGTGAAGTGCACTTTACAAGTGAACTTTTATTTTTTTATTTTTTTTTAGATTTTATTTATTTATTCATGAGAGACACACAGAGAGAGAGAGAGAGAGAGAGAATGACAGAGGAGTCAGAGTCACAGGCAGAGGGAGAAGCAGGCTCCATGTAAGGAGCCTGACGTGGGTCTCGGTCCATGGGCTGAAGGCAGGTGCTCAACCGCTGAACCACCCGGGCTGCCCTACAAGTGAACTTTTAGCGAGAGATTTTACATCAGTAAAGTTTCGATTAATCTCCTGATCCCACAGAGCATTAAATTAATCATGGTCCCACTCAAACACATTCTGATTAGTTGATGGATGGAAGCCTTCGGGTCCCTTCTGGAAGAGACACTGTCCACTTAGTGTGAATGAGAAGGTCCATCATCACCTGCTCTTTCTTTCCCCTTCAGCACCTACGTTTCCTCTTTGTCTCATGTGATATGCAAATTTATAACTGTATCTCTGGAGAGATTAGTGACATCTCGGGATTTTCATAGGTGGGAGATCCTCCTGTTTTGTGAAAATTGTGGAGACAGTGTAATTATCGGTGTACATTTTTCGTCATACTCAACCTTTGTTCTTGGAAGCTCACGCCAGAAGCTCTTGAGCTTTTGCCATAGACCGACCACGTCAGGTAGATCAAGTGAGGTTTCGGTTTTCACCAGATAAACCAAGTGAAAAGTGGCATAGGGAATGTTTCTTCTCCTGGAACAGAAAATCTTTCCTCTGGAATAAACCCTGAGTAAATCTACGACATGACTTTGGTCAAAGCTGGAGGAAATTCGACAGTAGTTTCATCAGCAATCTGTGCCCGTGGATTTGAGAACTCAGGGTACACCCAGTGCTTGCTGGTACCACGCTTCACATATGGGAACCCACGTGCCATAAATCAAAACTTCATGTCCACTTTCAATGCGAATTGACTGGCATTTTAAAGGGGTCCAAAGAAATATTTGCAAGGAATTAGATTGGGATACTAGCAACTATCTTGCCAGAAGTCAGAAGATGAGATAGCCGCCTGCGTATTTTAAGAAGTAATAATTTTGATGATATGGTATGTGCACTTCGGTACCATCCATGTGACTTACTGGATTTAATCAGAACCTTATCTTCCACATTCTTGACCAGAAGTAAGTTGAATAAATATTTATGTCCTGCATTAACTCCAGCTCCTGCTCCTGTTGTTATAAAGGTATCAGTGAAAAAAAAAAAAATAAAGGTATCAGTGAAAAAAAAAAAAATAAAGGTATCAGTGATGACAAATTCGCCTTAATTATAAATGACCGTTAATGACATGCCGATGACGTAAAAATAAAGATAACAAATATGAGCCCCTTTTGTAGCCTTTATCCTTTGCCTTGATGACATTACAGTCTGATTCCTTATGCTCTTTTAAATGTGAATAACGAGCCTGGCTCCAAAATCATTTATTTTTGGGAAAAGATGCAAATTAATAAAACTGTGGGAAGCTGGGGACCCAGGGAGCCACTCTAGCCATAAAACAACAGATTTGGGGGCTTCACCCTTCCTGGTTAGTTAAGAAGCAGTAATGAAGCGGGCCTGTCCAGGAGGCAATGCGTTTTCAATTAGATTCTGTGTTGCTGGGCCCATGGGTCACCTCTAACACTCAAGAACATCTGCCACAATCCCTCACTGCCCGAATGGGCCAGCGGCTGCTCTGGGTGGGCAGTAATGAGCTGGCTCCCGGAGAGAAGCCAAGGAGATAGAAATTGCCACAGTTACGCAATGATGGTGGCTCACGAAGCCTGTGACGGGAATCCCAGTGCCGTCCTCACCATATTCCCCTCTGTGTCCCCTTCCCGGGAATGGTAAGGCTAAGCCTGTTTTCATTCATACACAACATTGAAATGACAACAAGACCAAAATCACAGTTATTTTGAGCACAAACAGTCTCACTACCCTTCAAGGGGGGAAAAAATGCAAACATCTGTATGGTATTATCTGTTCGAGCATTATCAAATGTTGAGGGGAATCTAAAAATAAATAAATAAACAGAGGAAAGGAAGTGCTTTGAAAAACCATTACACAGGATGCGCTGCTAGGATGGGTTATGATACAATTGCCTTTAAAAATCACTCTAGAAAAAAAATAAATAAATGAAAAAAAATAAAATAAAAAAAAATCACTCTAGAACGTTCAGAATCCAAAACGTTCTTCTCTTGGCCATCCGTCCTTTTGGAGACATGAGGAAATATAAATATGGCTGGGATCATCTCAGAATTCCGAATTTTGCAATTTGGGCTCCAACGAACATGAGAAAATAATTAAGGAAATTGCTTTGAAAATTCTGCTGACTTTTAACATGAAGAATGTTACGGCGTAGTTAATGATCTATAATAGATCATCTTCTTACAAGCTGCCTTTCCAGCACATAAACCATCTTTAGTTTAAATGTATGTCGCAGTTGCTCTCAGGCTGGCGGCTCCGAGCTTCGAACACCAGCTCTCCAGGGGGCTGAGTCTGTGTGCTGGAAACAATCACGGGAGAGCCTGATTCCGAGACTAGTCACTCTTCGACTTCTCCTCTGAGACCCCCAGAAGTCGTGCCGATGGGGGCTTACAGTGACCGCAGTTTGAAGCGGCCGGTGTGCTCCTCGGCTAGGGCCTGGGTGGGGATGATTAATGCTTAGCCTACGAACCCCGAAGCGAGCCGGAGGAAACGGGTTTGAGAAGTCCCTGAATGTTCCTACGTTCACTGCACAGGAACTCGGAGAGCGCAGCTCCCTGCCCGGCCTTGTTCTCTGTGAAGCCAGGCGATGACCTTTCCTCCCTGGAGCTTTGGTTCCAGCGGGGAACACAGGCAGGGCACAACGGACAGGAGGCTGGCGTGCATCTGGGGGTGGCGCCTGTGATAAGGACACCACCAGAAACGCAGGGCGAGGGACGGAGGGGCGGGAGGGCGCACCTGCAACATGTGTCACCACATCAGGGTCCCCGAGCCAGCTCTCCAAGGAAGCGGGGGAGGGACCTCCAAACCCTGGATGCTAAGGAAAGAGACAACCCAGAAGAGTGTGACCCTGGAACAAGGGGAGGCTTGGTCCACCAGGATCATCAGCTGCTGCCAACTCCCGCCAACTGCAGGTGACACCAGCAGCAGGTGTCTCCACGATCAGTGTGCGGTTTCAGTGGGGCAGTCGGGGTGAAAGGTTAATTGGAGTGAATCAAGACAGAACAGACGAGAGGGCTGGAGACAGTGAGGACAAACAGTGGGTACGAACATTTTTTGTAGGGTTTGCTGTGAAGGGAAATGGATGGAAAAAAAAAAAAGAAATGGATGGAAAAAAAAAAAAGAAATGGATGGAACAGTGATACTTGGAGAAACAGGTGCAAGGTTTGTTTTTTATTGTTTTTATTTGTTTGTTTTGTTTGTTTTGCAATAGGGAAGATTCCAGCATGTTTCTATTTTGATGGGGATGGAAAAATAGAGAGAACGTGGTGGTAGAGGAGACACAGAGGGGCGAAGAGCACACACGTGCTATAGCACATCTTTGTGTTTAAAAAAAGCAGGTGACAAGTGCCCAGAAGAAGTTGCTGGTCGCACGCGGCAGCAGGGACGGGCCTGTCATCCCCATGGAGGGGTGTCAGGATGTGGTGCTGACCAAGGTTTGGCTGATGTTGGGTGGTGGCGTGCAGAGTGTCTTCTGATCCTTTTTTAAATTTTTCAATCAGAAAATACGGGAACAAGATCATCCCCGTAAAACCGAAGGTTGAAATCCTTACCCTTAGAGATGATAGTAGTGGGAAGTGGGGCCTTTGGGAGGTGCCCAGGTCACAGGGAACACAGGAGCAGCTGACCTGACCGCCCCGATCCCTCGCTACCCTCAGCCACCCTGTTCCTTTCCCCGCCCAGCTGAGGTCCCGTGAGCCGTCTACACAAGCCCACTCTTGCTTCTCTCTCAGTGTTTGACTTGCTCATGAAAACCCCGGTAATACTGAATTATCTGCCCATCGGGTGTGTACCCAGGACGAGGGGCATGGATGAGGGGAACCCCTTACCCTCACTGACAGATCCCTCCTTAAATTCATGACCATCTTCTTGACTGAGAGATCTCCATGGTGTCCAACAACCCATGCTGCTCCTGATTCCTTAGTTTGTGTTCTTCCTAGATGAGTAACTCAATCCTCCTTCCCTAAATCCGCAAGACATGCCCCTCCCCATCCTCATTCTCAGCCCGAGCCTTTGCCGGCTACATCCCGAGGCAAAGTGTAGCAATCAGGAGAATTTCCATGTTCTTACCACACACTTCTAGGGAACCACATACTTGCCTTCGTTCCATCCCTGATGGCCTTTCCGTGCTCCTGTCTTAGGCAAGCCCTGTAGGAATTAGATCCCATACTCCTTTGTGTGCTTGTCATTGTATTTTGACTAACTCATGGGGTCTTTCTCTCCCCCTATCGCCCCGCCCGTATGCAAACATGCTGTAATTTCTCTCATCTTAGAAAAAGAGTCTCTTCAGACTCCACATCCCTTCCAGCTGCCACTCCATTCCTTTCTCCGCTCTTTATGTGCGAAACCCTCAGCTATTGTCTATACCCTTTGCGTCCCGTGCCCCTCATTTGTTCTACCTCCTGTCACTGAAACCAGGCTCTTGCCTGCATGCATCAAACAAAGGAAATTGCTCTTCTTGAGGTCATCGATGTTCTCTTTATCGTTAAAATCCGTGATCAATCCCCCATCTTTTTCTTATTTGGTGAATCAGCAGCTTTTGGTGTGGTCCACTCTTCAGTCCCATCTGAAGCACTTTCTTCCCCCGTATGTCTGCTTGTGATGCAACTTTATGTGCCTTGCACAAGACCATGCTCGTTGTCCTTAGCGGTCATCCTGGTGACCCGCGGACTACAGGAGGCCACAGTCTCGTGCCCTCAGGGAGCACCGGGCTTGGCTGGGGAGACGCAGAATGGGTGCTCTGGTTGAGGCAGTAGGACCTGCTCAGGGCTGGCCCAGGCCCAGGAGAAGGTTGGGGTGGGGAGGGTCCAGTGGAACTTTCAGAGAAAAGGAAACACGGTGGGGAGCCTGCTCAGGCTGTGCTGGGGGCACCCGGTGGGAGGGTGGCATACGGTCGGGGCACAGGGTAGAGGGAAAACGAAGGGGGCGTTATTTTAAGGTTTCCTCTTGCCCTGCCAGGCTGGCTGGAGCAGGGGATGAGGGGTCACCTTTAGGAAGCAGTAAAAGTCCTTTACTGAGAACAGTTGAAAGGACTCAAGCTGCTGGCTGAGAGGTCTGGACTCCGTTCCGTGGAGGCAACAGGCAGGGCCTTTCCCCCGGCAGCAGAGGCCCCCAGGGCAGGTGTGGAGAAGGTGCGGCCCGGGTGCAGCTCATAGGGAGCCTCTCAGTGTGCTGGGAGTGACACAGGTGGTGACAAGTTAGGAAAACGAGTGTGGCGGCATGATGAGCCCCTGGACATGCCACCCCTACGCACCAGCAGTCACCTTCCCAGGGGGCCTTGGCCTGGACCAGATGGGCCTTGGTGCTGCAGGGCTCCAGCCTTCTGGGGGGCGGACGGGGCAGCTTCCTTTGTGGCGGGAACGTGGCCTCGGTGCGGGTGGTGCACGGGGGCGTCTGGACCTGGAGGCCCAGGAGATGGGGCGCGCTGGCAGGTGCACCTGAACGTGGGTGCAGCTCCATCCCCACAGCAGCCTGTCCCAGGGTGGGGGCTGCAGATGAGCTAGGGGGAGGGTCTGTCCCCAGGGCATGCGCAGCACCACACATGTGCAATGGGCATGCACCGCAACACACACACACACAGCAACACACACACGGCACCACACATACACGCTGTATCACACACAGTATCACACACACATACTGCACCACACACAGCAATGCACACACACGTTACATCACACAAGCACATATATGTAGTGGTGTCATGTTCCTGAACAAATAAATGCAAGTTATGTTAAGACTATTTCTAAGAAAGTACCAGAACTTTTTGATCCGCTGGTATGGAAATTACATTTCCTTTTCACACTGGAAGTCCTCCTAGGGGGATTTAAAAACAAGTTAAATAAAAGATAGAATAACAAAAATGGAAAAGAGACATTGATTTAGTTAAATATGAACAGTTCATCATATTAAATTGTACTTTTTCCCCGCAGAAGTCAAAGAAACTATCTTGAAACTAGCAAAGTGAAAATAAAAACAACAATAAAACTGAGGTCAATGTTTCCTTTGAAAGTAGATCTTTATTCAACTAATTTATTGTGTTTTGGATATTATAATAGTTCTTATGTTGTTTTGTGCATTAAAATATTCGATGTTACTAGAAAAAAATTCTTAAAACTACATCTTACCTTAGTAATGTTGGCATCAGCATAAGTGAGCCTCAAGTGACCCAAACTGTGTTCCACGTTTAAGGGTACAGAAACCACTCTTTTGTTTTTGCTCTTTTCAATCACACATCTTAGAGACGTTGACTGGCGGTGCTCTTAATGTTAGAAGAAAGAACACGGCCCCAAGTTCGGCATTATAGTGGCGCAGGACAATATTCTGTATCATTAAAGGTGCCTGTGTGTCCACGGAAAGTCGGGGACGCTGCTCCAAAGGACGCGGGCAATGCTGGGGGCAGGGACCCCACAGCATCCCAGAGCAGATGTTCAGAGGTCCCGCCAGGCGCGCCAGGAGAGCACCAGGAGAGCCCCGAGGTCGGGGCACACCCCCCCCCCACCCCAGGAACAGCAGAAACCCAGGGATTTTCTGGAGCCTTCCTGCTGAGGAGTGTTCCTGTGTGCCCCTCCTTGGGTGCGCAGCCCAGGAGCCCGTCTCTGGGAGACCAGGGCCTGTGGCCTCAGAGGGGTCACATTTCAGGATTTCAGTGTGGGACAGGGAAAGCTAGCACACACCCCCAGGACTCCCAGGACCCCCAGGACGCCTGGGCCTTCAGAGAGGCCTGGGGGCTGAGGCCTAGCAGCTCCCACAGTAGGCCCGGCCTCTGGAACCACTTTGAAAGAAAGCTTCTGTGCTTGAGCAAACCCAGGTTGTTGGGGTTTCTGCACCTCTCTCGCCCCTCTCCCTCCTCTTTCCCTCTCCCCCTGCTCCCTTTCTCTCCCTGTTCCCTCTGCCATGTCCTGCTCCTGCTAGGATCTAAGGTGCCCCCCTAATATCTAGCGGGGTTTGGAGCCCAAGCAGTGCGAACCTACTGTCTTGTTTTTCCTTCTGAGATGGTAAAATGATGGTTTTCCTCAGCTTCAGATGGTTTTCCTCAGCCCTCCTGCCACAGGGAAGGCGGGGGCCAGAGCCTGGAGGTGGCATGGTTGGCCTGAATTTTTTTTTTTGGGGGGGGGGCGTTGGCCTGAATTTTAACGGCCATTCAGAAACCCCTTCTCCAAAGCGCAGCTGCTCCAGGAGGCCCCAAACCATGATGGTAACTCAGCCTTGTGTTCTGGACCAGCCACCTCTTAGGAGCTTCTGGTACCACTAAGTGAAAAAAGGCAAGCGACAAAATTCTGCATGTAGTATGACCTCATTTAGCTCAACACTTTATAGGAGAACCATGGGCAAAAGCAGTACGCGGACATATGGGGTACATAGAGAAGCCCCAAAAGGAAGGCCGGCTGGGGGGCAGGGGTGGGGGCGGCCCGTAATGTTCATGTCCTTTCCCTCTGCTGAATAGTACTTCCAAATATCCTGCCTCCGTCCAAGTAAGTTTTCCATGTGTTGGCTTGTGGGTCAGGACGTAGGCCACGCCACTAAGTGTATTTCTAGAAAGAGGCAGAAGAAAAGAATAAAGACAGAAATACCGTCTGTATTTAGCTAATACTGTCTGGATATCAGCTAAGATTTCGGCAGTGATTTTCTGGGTGGCGAGTGGTCTGCATACGCATATTTTTTCTTCAGTGTTTGGCCCTGTGTATGCTACTGTGATGCTGGGCCTGGGTACGGTTTACTACCGTAGGCTTCTTGCTCTGACTCTCTAGGGACAAAGGGGCGGAGAGATTGCCTCGGAGCCTGAAGCAGAAGATTTGGTTTAGAGCTTAAGATACCATTCCGAATTAGGACTCGGGGCTGCTAAGAAGGAACTCCAGGTGGAGAAGCCTGCACTTTTGTTTCCAGGTAAGCTTTGCCATTAGAATGACAATGAGGCCTTCCAGGGAAGGGGAGCTGAAGGATCCCAAGATCCTAACCTGAATAGCAAATGCAGAGCGCGCCTCCCCCACCTGAACTAAAAAGTGATGAAAGGAAGAAAGTCTGGGGGACAGATGCCAATTAACCTCCATTAACATCATAAGTGGACATTAAAATATTCCAAAGCCTTAGATTGGATTAACAACTTCTCACCGAATTGATAAAGCCTCTTTGTGTTTCTTAACCGAGAGGCTATTTTCTGCCCTTCCTCCTTCCCTGTGGAAAAATCTCAGCAGAGTAGAAAAAAAAGTGAAGGGATGACTTACCGTGGCAGCGTGATGTGTGTGTGAAAAGTCTAGAAGCCTAGGAAAATGCGAGGAGGTGTTGCTTGCTACCCACTCAGGGCGCTCCTTCAAGCTGTTTGCTCCACGGGAGGTGCTCGCAAGGATCCCTAAGGAAATTTTCTTTTAAGTGAAGTGTATTTTTATGCCACTGAGTCAAATCTAGCTGGGGGTATATAGTATATCACGATTCAATTTATTGAATGTTACGTGAACATTTACATAACTATATAAATAAAAGTGAATCGGATATATGCTGCTACTTAACAGGCATAATTTATATAACATAGTAAATAATACAATATGTAAATAATATCTATCACATAGCCATATAATTCAAAACTATATATATAAAATACATAAATTATAGATGTCTCTCTCTTCCAAGTGAAACCGTCATTCTTAATAGACGTTTCGTACCTTTAACTTGAGGTTTTATGCAAAGTTACAGCCCATACCCTAAAAAAATGCATGTCAATTTAAAAAAAGAAAATTGGCTCCTAAGGAAGGTGGCAGCTGCGCTTTCATAAATTGGGGGCTGAGAGTACAAGCCACGGTCGTTACCGAGCCTGAAGAGAAGACAGTGGCTCAATTAAAATATTGCTAAGTCTGTGGTGGCCAAGATCTCCAACTACATTTATTTGAATTTCCACGTGAAGCCTTACAAAATCAGCCCTGAGACATCAGTAAACGAAGACCCCTCACTCAGGGTGACATTAGCATTTGAAATTCCAGAGAAAACCAAAATATTTTGAAAATATCCCAGAAGCTCTGCTCATCCTGTGGGCAGCATCTTTTGAGCTCACCGACAATAAAGCTTTCCTCTCCCTATTTGCCGCGATGAAAGCCCCCCCTTCCCGCCAGGGCCGCTCCCCAGGCTCAGGCATATAAAAGAGGCTCTGGGTCAGCGCATAAGAATGAGAAGGAAAACTATTTAGAAAGCCTTGCTTCGGGAGGGAGCTCGGGTCTCTTTTATCTTCTGCTTTTAAACTTTAAATTCAGTAGAACAACTCTTTGTGGAGGAAATCTATCTAATTTATACCTGTTTACGTGGCTTTCATATTCCAGAGACCTCTGCCCTCCCAGTCTCTTAGCTCCTGCGCCTGAACACGTTCTGGGCTCAGCAGAGAGCTGCCCAGTGGAGCCCTCCACGAAAACGTTGCTTTTAAAAGCAGGAGAAATAACACGTGTCATGGCAAAAGCAGCAATAACTTTGTATTTGGGGTTAATCCTCCTCTGTGCTTATATTGAGGGGATTTCATAGATTCTTAGATTTGAAAAGCAGCCTGGACATTCTCTGTCTCTCTCTCTCTCTCTCTCTCTCTCTCTCTCTTTTTCTGTAGAAGCTAAAGATAGGTCAAGTGAGTAGCCAGTGATACCAGGACAGAGCAAAATCGCCTAAACTGTGACCTGCTGCCACTTAGCTGCCTCTTGCAAACAGATCCCTTTGAATAGACTCTGGCTTCGGATCAGGTCTGGTTTCCATTAGCTTGCACTGTTAACAATGGTAACCGTGGACGGTGCTTCTCTAATGATTCCAGTGCGTGGACTCGGGTCCTGAAGCCTGAGGCCTCCGGTTCGTCTTTAGCGTTTGGTCTATCCAGTATAAGCTTTTCTTTATTACATGGTCTAGGGGGAAAAGGTGGGTCTGATAAAAAGAAGCTTCTTCCAGTTAGGAGTCAAAAAGATCTGGGATAAGAAAGTGGATATTAGATATTTGGAGAGAGATATAAGGTTTATTTATTTATTTATTTATTTAGACATATAAGGTTTAGGGGCAAGTCTGCCTCAGGAGCCCAGCTACTGCCCTATAAGGTAGGGAGGAGAAGGGCCTGGTGAGGAGAGGGTCGGACCAGGGTATCCATCACGTCCCAACCCAGATGCGCTGTCTGGGCAGATCTCGTTAGGCGAGAAGGGTAGCACAATACAAATAAAACAATAAGCATTTCTGCCATAGGGAAGACTAGGTAAGTGATGTAAGCCAGTGTAAGGAAAAGAGGGGTTTCTGACTTAGAAGAAAGTTTTACAATCTGTGTTGTCTGTACTCAACTCGATGTAGGAAAAGACGTTAGGGTTCAAAGCCAACGGCCAAGAAAGAGTTCTTGAGACGTCTTTGGTGCAAAAAGGTGATGTTTATTATTTTTTTTCTTTTTCTTTTTTTAGGTGGTTTTTATTAAACCAGGAGGACAGGACTCTTGGGCAGAAAGAGCTGCCCTGGGGTCATGAGGAGTGGCCCATTATATCCTTTCAAGTTGGGAGGGGGTCAGGGAGACCCTAAGTCTCTAAGGAATTTGAAAGCAAGGTTTCCAGGACCTTGAGGGGGGCTGCCTGTTGTTGGGAGAAGGTCATTCATTACCATCTAATAAAACCTGAGTCCTGAGACTCTTCAGATGCACATCGGTGGGTCATATGCTCGGGGGATGATTGCCAACATGTATCTTGGGGAATTTAGAGATAAAGGGAATTTCTAAAGGGATTTTTATATGTTAAAGTAGAATTGCAGGATCCCAGGGGGTTGGACTAAGAGTGCCTCTTGGCCTGAGCAACGTAACATGTAACATTGAGGCAGCTGCGTCCCCAGAGGAAGGTCGCTCTTTTTGTTTCAAGCACTGGTCAATGGGGTGTAGGTAGTAAGGAAATTTAATAATTTTTCTTCTGCTTTGTTTCCCACATCAAACTGACCAAGGAGGGCAATGGAGATGAAGTTAATGAGACCCTGCGGGGCTGCTCCAAACGTGATATATAGGCTGTTGTCATCGGTACTGTTGTTATCAATTACAATACGAGGGAACCGCCTCTGTCTGGGGGCTTGAGAAAGGGTCGTTTTAGTTGGACCCTAAAAAGAGCCTGGAGACCTCACCTCGGGTCACGGGACAGCACACAATATTGCCTTCTTGTCTTTGGTGGAGGGTTAGCTTCCAACGCAAACTAAAGCCGCCGCACCCTGCGTGAGACAAGTCCAGGGCCGGACCGGCAGGGAAAGGGGACGGGCCGCTAAGGCTGGGCACGCCTGCGATTGTGATCTATGTGGGAAACTTTAAAGAAACGAGCTACATTTCACCCGCATGGAGTTTTGATTATGAAAAAAAGCCTTTCATATGTTTTTGTAAAGATAGTCTGTTTCACTTAATATAAATCAAATGTTCGGGGGTGGAGGACGCAAATGGCACTCCGCGTTCAGCGGTCAGAGGGAGCTCCCTGCCTGCCCGGGGAGAAGGCCTTCCTCTAGTTTATGGGCCCATATTTCCTCTAAGATGTCAGCTAACAGGCAGGGGTGGAAGTTCTGAGAGACAGGAGGGCGAGGCGCAGGAGAATCCCACCGCGTGGTGAGTCCTGATGGGGAAGGGCTGCAGTGGTGCTCCAGAGCTCAGGGCTTGGAAGGACCATGGCCTGTGTCCCCAGACAGCTTGAGAAGGTTCCAACAAAGCAAAACCCATAAAGTGAGGCGTCAGACCTCTTCCCTTCAGGATCACAGCTCTTAAATTACCAAAGAATATTTTGCAAGCCTTGCTGCAACATATGCATGATTTGTTTGTACAGAAATGCTCTGGTTCTTCCTATGTGTCATCTCTTCTTTTTAAGGTAGAGCCTTGAACCATTAGGCTACTTGTTCTTCGCTCAACACATGGCTGAGTGTCTTCGATGTCTAGGATGGTGTGTATTATCATCTCGTTCTTCCAAGACAGAGACGCCCAAATTGAGTCTCACTTCGGGGCTGCAGACGGCCTGCCCAGCTGTGATGTGATCTAGTTAACAGAAGGAGGTGACCAAGGCCTTGATGGACACATTGTGTAAGTAAAGTGAGGTCCACGTACCAAATCCAGAAAATGCCAAGCAATGCTTGTAACTCCCTGCAGCCCCGATCACTTCTAGAAGGTGCTTTGTCTGCTTTTCCTGGCAACCAAGCAGTCACTGCATGATATTTCCCAGTGAACCTGAATTACTGGGCTCTGGTTTGCTCAATAATCCCGCCTTTTAGGTCAGGAACTAGATCTGTGGTCTGTTTATTGCTTCCTCTTTTATCACTTGGGACGGCTGAGAATTTGCAGGGACAGAGAACGGAGGTGGGAGCTCAGCGGCCGGGGGGGAAGGGGAAGAATGAGTAGTGGAAGACAGAACAGGCTTGGCTCACAGTCCTTGATCTCAGGATGCTTATAATCTAGTGCAAAGACAAAACTGTGGCATGTACAACAATTAAATGGCAATAAATAACCACATACATCATCAAGTGTTAAGTGGGTGGTGAAGAACCCGCCGTGGTGCTTAGCTGAAGATGGGCAGGTCACGGCTGGGAGCAGCCACAGGAAGGAGTGTCCACTGCATGTTTTACACATCTCGTTTAAACCTCGCAGAACAAAAAAACAAACAAAACAAAAAGCAAAACAAAAAAACATTTGAGGCACAAGTTGCTACTCATATTTTTTTATGGAAGGCTCTGCTCTTCCTCTCTCCCCAGCCCCTGCCTTCCTCACTCCCTTCCCACACAGAGAAAATGAATGACGGAAGCAGGCCCAAACCTTCATCTGTCCACCTTCCCAGCCCGAGGGCTTTCCTTCACTGTCCGTCGTGTGTCTACAGGGCATCTTTCTGAGGTTGTGACATGAGTGCCCAAGTCTGGCGGAAGTTTAAAGATTCAGGATGAATGCTGATGACAATGGGCAAGTCTAAGAAGTCCTGCCCATGCCCTGTAACCTCCAACAATGTCGTGGGCTCCAGAGAGCAGAAACTCTGTGCACCAGCTTACAGCATTTGATAGCACATAATCTGGGAGTAGGAAGAAAGATTATTGCATTTGGCTTTCAAAGTGGCTTTGAAAGTTACATGGTGGCTCTGCATTGCTCACAATGCAGGTTCAGGTCTCACAGACTGTTCGTCAGAAGTGGTGTGAAGACCTGTCCCAGACGCTGATTCTGGGACCCACACTGGACCCAGTGGACCAAATCCAGAGAACATCCAGGAATTGTGCATTATTTTATTTATTTTTTTATTTTATTTATTTATTTTATTTTAATTTATTTTTGGGTGTTTTTTTAAATTTTTGTTTATTTATGATAGTCACACACGGAGAGAGAGAGAGAGACGGGCAGAGACACAGGCAGAGGGAGAAGCGGGCTCCATGCACCGGGAGCCCGACGTGGGATTCGATCCCGGGTCTCCAGGATCGCACCCTGGGCCAAAGGCAGGCACCAAACTGCTGCGCCATCCAGGGATCCCTATTTATTTTAGATAGCATAAGAGAGTGAGAGTGGGGAAGGGAGGAGCAGAGGAAGAGGGAGAGGAAGGGGGAGAGAATCTCAAGCAGACTCCCTGCCGAATGAGGAGCCCAACGTGGTGCTTGATCTCAGGGCCCTGAGATCATGACTGGAGCCTAAACCAAGAGTCAAGACACTTAAGCGACTGAGCCACTGAGGTGCCCCCAGGAATTGTACTTTTTAATAAGCTTCCCAGGTGATTTTTCTGTACTCTACATTCACGAACAATCAAATGGGAAGAGTGTCTGGGTGTAGCCAGGTCTAAATCACTCCTAACACTTAGTGAGCTCTCACTGGATGCTCTCAACAGCTCTATGATGCAGTTCTATTTTTATCTCAACTTTACCGATGAGGATGATGAGGACCAGTCAGCACCCACGAGAGTTTTAGTTCAGAGTCAGGCATCTGGCTTATCATCATTGTCCTCTACCCTCTCCCTGGTGAAGATTGAACAAAAGAGAAGATTGTTAGCAGAATGAATTAATAATTCCTTGAATTAGTTAAAAACTCCTCAGGGTACTTCTCTTTATGTTTGTCCCTGGCTCTAGTTATAAAATACTACAGATTGGCCACTCATTCTATGGCCATGGGAATCCTGCAGGGAAACATCTGTGAAACGAAAGCAGCAGTAGCACCAACAACTGAGTCGCGTTCCTCCCTAGACAAGGCACAGCCACTTAACTCAGAAAAAGGGAAGAAGGAAAAGAAGGAAATTTTTACTTTTGCAAACACTTGGTTTGAAATGAAAATGGCCTCCCACTAAAATCACACTCTAGAAATTTCTTTCTGGGAAGAGAAAAATATATGGTTGCATTTGCATTGGCTTATAGAAAAGCAATTGTATTAAACAAGATTGATCCCACCTTCTTCTTCTTCTTCTTCTTCTTCTTCTTCTTCTTCTTCTTCTTCTTCTTCTTCTTCTTCTTCTTCTTTTTTTAAATGTTGTGTTGTGGCCTGTGTGTCCATGAGAAATACGGGGAAGTTCATGGTCTCATTTATTCAATGGAAACCTTTTGAAGTCCTACCTCATGGCAAGTACCTCTCTTGACAACCTGCAACACTATGGATTCACGTTTCAGAACAAGTCAGAAGTTAAAGGCGTTTACACAATCAGCTTCTCAAGCAGAAGTTGCAGGATGTAGAAATATGTTCCAGGAACACTTTGACTAGTGAACGCCATTGATGAGCAACTAGAGGAATGGATAATTAAAGAGGGGAAGATGGTCCTTTATTCAAGTAGTAGTGCAATGAATATTCTAGAAACTACAGATGTTGGGGAGGGAGCCATTTGAGCTGCTCTCAAAGGAGATTTGTGTCATGCAACAAGGGACAGTGTGAACAGAAAAGGTGTCCTCGGGGATATGATTCTGGAGCGGGTGTCTGGAAGAAGAGTGGCTCACTCTCCCCTGGTGGCGGGCTGCAGGGGGTTAGCGGGAGCAGAGCGGAGACTGTGGAGGTCCCATGTAGGCAGACAACACACAAGAGGTGGGTTTGTCCAGAGCACTGGAAAGCGGGTGGAGCAGGGGACACCTGCCGTGGGATGATAGCAGCCAGTTAGACTGGACACAAGAGGAGACAGAAAGGGAGTCATGGATGGCTGTGCGTCCTGCCAAGGAACCTGGACTTCTGTCTGCGGGGGGTCAGGAGCCATCAAAGGTACAAAGAGCTACAGATCTTGAGCAAGTCCTATCTTTGTCAAGGCTTCATGCTGTCACTGCCAAGCAGCTCAGACACAGACCACAGGCACCCTCCAGGGATCAACCACAGGCGATCAATTAATGGATTAATCAATAAGATAAGAGCCAGGAGGGAATGATCACCCATGTGACCTATGCCCATGTGATCACCCACCTATGCCCTGTGACCAGGAGGAGTCCTTCATCGTTGGGCCCACATCTTAGTTCATGACAAAGCCAAGGCTGTCCATCTGGTTCCAGTTCCTCTCCTTGAGCACGGACTGAGGCTACCGTGGCTTATTTCAATCCTCCGGATTTTCTAACTTTCTTTTTAGGGGGAGAAATTCTCATGGGCTTCTCGCTAACTCCAACAAATCTCTTAGCATATAGTCTATCTAGTAACACACCTGCGCTCATCTAGGTAGCTCTACCGCTGTAGTATTATCAAACTACGGAACATTTACATGTTAAATACAAGAAAGGAATAAAGCCAATGCAGCTCAGATCAGCAAACCCAATCAAAAGTCATGTTTTGCTGAAATAAAAGTACCACCCTGGGGTTTCATAGAAATAGTACGTTTTGATAATTCTCTTGTCGTTTAATTTATTCTTTTAATTTCTGGAGTGATGGGGTCTATTTAAGTCATTGTCATATCCACACAACTGTGAGATTGTTGTGAAATATATAAATCAGGGTGGATCCAGCTTTTGTAAGGCCTGAAGCTAATAAAATTTGGGGGATGGGGCTTATTTAAGGAAACGGGTACAACACCGTGAATACATTGGAACTGCTCGCTTCTCCCCCAGGTCAGGGAGACAGCCACTGCCACAGGCTCAGGCTCTACGGGCTTCACCATAAACCCATTTTTGTGTAAAGGGCCCAGGATCAGAACATAGCAACTGCTCGATAAGAATCCGTTTCTGTTGACTTGCCTTCACATCAAGCAAACTCTTTGCTCCGGATGACATCCGAGGGGCTACAATTTGTTCTGCGCTCTCTTCCCTTAGGAATACCCACTAAATAGGTAGCCTTTCCGCCAGAATTCTTAAGGTCTCATGGACGAAAACAGTTTAACTAGTCAGAGGAAAGTGACCTAATAAATCAAAGCAGTCAATATAACCTAAAAATCCGGCCTTGTTGCCCTGAAAGCAGCCCACCCAGTCCCGGGGAGTGAGCTGGGTGGCGTGTAGGTGCCATCGGTCTTAGAGAATGCGTCCTTGATGTCTTCATTTGTTTTCCCCCACTGCCGTGACCTTGACTGCCATCGGATATCTGCAGGTGGATTTACTCTGAGAGCTGAGAATGAGGCGGTATCAGGACCCCGCATTCATGTTGACATCCACTTGTGATGGGCATGTGTCTGAGAGACGTAGCCCCGGGGTCCTAGCTTAAGTTTAATGGCACTGCTCTGGTTATAAATAAAATATGGATTTGCACATTTTAAAGCCATCAGAAAAGAGTCAATAGAAGCTGAAGCAGAATGCCACTATTGCATTACTCCTGATTAAAAATAGAATCAATAAAAAAACAAATTGACATATCTCTTAAGCCGTGTCTGAGAGCCAACGTGACGCCCCGGTAATAAGCTAAGCAAACATGTACGCCGGCGTGAACATTCTAGATGCACACACGTCAGCAGCTCCGTCCTCCTGGCTGGCCCCAGGCTTCAGCCGACAACGCAGGGAGGTGCTGCTGTCCGGGCCCCTGAGGGACACAGGGGAAGAGGGTAGTCTTTGGATCCCACCAAAAATTGCCTTCAAGGCCAACCTTACAAGGTCACGACTAGGTGCGTGTCTGCCAAGTCTCTCTCTCTTTGAAGTGTTCCTTCCCCACGGAGGATACGGAACAGGCGAAGGCTCTCTAGCTGAAGCTCCAGCTTGCAGAAGGGCGGAATGCTGGAGGTCCAGGCGGTGCCAGGAGAATCCGCTGGAATCCAGAAGCATAATAAATAGAGCAGGGAGACGGCCAGTTCTGCACCGGCGAAGGGAAAGCTCCAGGCCCAAGGGTGTCATTGACATAGAAAGCCAGAGAACAGCAGACAGGGGCTGAAGTGTTCATAAAACGGGGAAAATAAAGACAGAAATAGGAAGCTGGGGGGAGAGAGAAGAAAAGGAAGGGCAAGAATGAAGAGAAAGGAAGCTTTCAAACAAGCCACGAGGACAGAAAAGAAACGAGTGCGAATCGATGATGAAGGAGCGTTTGTGGAGATCTTATCCTGGCGCACTCGTGCAAAGAAAGAATTCCGGATTAGAAAATTTTTAATAATTGCTTCGGTGCTAAACGACGTGCTCTGGCAGCAACAGTGGGAATGCTCTCTAAAATCAAGCCGTGCGTTTTTCCCAAGGTTCCTGGCCTACCTCTGCTCTCCGAGGTAGCGCTGGCATTCGGTGGGGGGGACAGTGGTCTGCTTGCGTTCTTGTTTGTTTTTGGACAGACATGAGAGAAGAAAGGAGAATGTTGAGAGGATTTAATTTAACGGGCCTGGGTAGATTATTGCGTTTTCAATTTTTTTTTCCCCTTTGCAACTATTGAAAGATAATAGTAAAAAAAAAAAAAAAATCAAAGAGATTCCACACTCCTTCCCACTGCTACTCTGCAAGATTAAATCATGTTTCTCAGAGATGAATACATTCAATTTCACCCTGGGAAGAAAAAAAAAATCAGCTTTTTGCATGAACAATAACGAAACAATTTTATAAACTACCGAGATGTTTAATATTGAATAAATATTTAAAGCAATCATCTTTCTGTATTGCATATGTAAGCACATATAAAACATTTATACCCTGGTCTGTTTATATCCAACATAATCTATCTGATAAATGTGATTTACGGGGGGCAGGGAGTTACCTACCTGCGCGTGACCTCTATTATGCTTGAAAAGGTGGCTGGCCTGGTCACAGGCTTCTGATAATGAACTGCATAAAACAAGGATTAACTCATTGTTCGCTGCTTTATCTCAAACTAAACAGACTGCAGAAGCATTTACATTTCAAAACAGGGATTTACTCAAAATATTCAGATAAGCTGGAGAACACCTGCTTTTTAGCCTTTGCAAATAATATCTGTGCATTTTTCCTCGAAGGCGGTCCAGGCCTATCTTATCATCGAGTCAACGAGGCGCGGGCGTCTGAAGAGATGGAGGAGAGAAATTCGTGGGAGCAGCGGGTGTTGAGGGGGAAACAGGAAGATGTGAAATGAGAGACAAGTGTAGGGAGGATGGGCCTGTGATTATCAGGGCATTAGGATCTCCACGGAGCCCAGGCCGCGCTTGTGTTAGCTGGTTTGGCTCCGTGAACGGGTTTGCAGAAGAGGCGGAGGGAAGGGGGTGCCCGGGGGTGGTGTCCTGCCACCCTGGCCCTCTCCAGGCGAGTGGGTGCCGCACACCTGCGCCCCCAGCCAGCGGGTCCCACGCGGGCCCGTCTGCCTCCAGCCTGCCTCCTTCACCTCCGCTGGTGCCCCCCTTTGCCATTGCCCAGAGTCGCTGGGAAAGAGCTGGGCCTATTGGTGCCCCCTCGAGCTCCCAGTCTGAACCTGAGACTGTCCCCCTCTGGGGGCCCCGCCACGGCCTCTCGCTTTCCTGGCCTGCGAGCCGGGCTGTTGATGCTGCAGCGAAGGGGACGGCTGAGAGGTGCCCTCAAAAGCTAAGGCGGTGTTGGGTGGAGGGGTTGGAGCCCGGCTGAGGGGACGCTGCGGGCAGCTGCCACAGAATGGAATGTGGGCACCGTCTCCCCGCCCGGGACGGGACAGGCCAGAAGCCGGAGGAGCCGGGGCCCTGGCAGGTGGGAAGGCCCAGTGAGCAGGGTCACTGGTGGCCTCACGTCTGGGCCACCCGGGCCCTCCGCTGCGGGGACCACGGACGGCTGGGCCAGCGCCTGTGGCAGGACTGGGCACATGGGCCCCAGCGGCTCAGTGATCCCCCACCTGGGGCAGGGCTCCGAGAACAGCAGTCGGAGCCCGGGGCTTGGGTCCCGGAGAGCTTCAGATGCCCCCCTCGGGAGTCCCCTCGGCCTCGCTTGTTTTCTGTCTGGCGCGGCCAGCCACCCTTGGGTCCCTCCCTTCAGGTTTTTTTTTATTTTTATTTTTATTTTTATTTTTATTTTTATTTTTATTTTTATTTTTATTTATTTTATTTATTTTTATTTTTATTTTTAAAGATTTTATTTATTTATCCCTGAGACACAGAGAGAGGCAGAGACACAGGCAGAGGGAGGAGCAGTCTCCCTGCAGGGACCCCGATGGGGACTCGATTCCAGGACCTCGGGGGTCACATCCTGAGCCAAAGGCAGACGCTCAACCGCTGAGCCCCCGGGTGTCCCTTCCATCCAGTTTTAAGTGCTGATGTGAGCGGCCTGCAGCCACCCCCTGGGCCGCGTCTGAAGAGACTGGAGAGGAACAATTATTTTCAGAGAAGGACAAAGGCAAGGCCAGAGCTGGGGGTGCTGGGAGCGCAGCCCGGGCCCAGGGTGAGCTCCGGCTCCTCCGCAGAGCTGCCTGTGTGTCCCGGGCGAGGCCTCACAGCGTGTCCACCCGTTGAACGTCCGAGTGTCTCTGAGCTACATGTCATTTCTGGTGGCGGGAAGAAAAAGTTGAAGTCAGAGGGATTTTTAAAACACGAATTGCACGCCCCAAGGACGGGAGAAGTTCATCTGACGGGGTCGCCTGGCCCTGCCCGCCGGTGCTCCCCCCTGGCCTCCTCCGCCCTCTCCGGGTCTTTCAGTCCTGGGCGCCCCGGCATTTGAGGGCTCCTGACATCCTGGGCCCCGGGACGCCACCTCTGCACCATCTGCTGGGAGCCAGGCCTGGTGCTCCCGGTGCCCCGATGGCGCTGGCCGCTGGGCCCTCCACCCCGGAGGCTCCACGAGGGAACCTGAGGCCTGTTCTTTGAGCAACTGGCGGCCTCCAGGGAGGGACCCGACAAACTCGGAGGTCACTAACTTGGAAGCACTCGGTGAATGTGAACGCTGACGTTACTTGGTCGCCCGTCTTTGCTCCGCCGTGGCCTGGCTGGCAGGCCCCCCGGGTCAGGGGCAGAGTGTGGCCCAGGCCACCCCTGGGGGGAGGCGGACACAGGCAAGCTCCGCCGGGCTGGGCGCTGAGGGCCACAAATCCCGACAAGGCCACAGAGCATGGCCTGGGGACGTGCTCCGACGGCCGCGTGGGATCCTGCCAAGCCAACCTGCGTGTGAGCAGCAGTGTTTTAAGGAAGCAGAAACATAAACAAATGAAGGGCAGCAGGAAATGTTTGGAGAACAGAGGCCCTAGTAAGTTGAATGTACCTTTTTATCCCCCAATCGATGAATAACAATCTTTTTTTAAAGAGTATTCATGATTTTTAGGAGCCCCTGGTTGGCTCAGTGCATGACCCCAGGGTCCTGGGATCGAGTCCCCCATCAGGATCCCCCCAGGGAGGCTGCTTCTCCCTCTGCCTGTGTCTCTGCTTCTCTCTCTGTGTCTCTGATGAATAAATAAATAAAATCTTTAAAAAAAAGAGAGAATATTTACAATTTTTTAAAATTAAATTTTCATCCTCATGGAGTCATAGGGTTTGAATTTGCAGGTTTTGGCACCCAAACAATCCGGAACCACCACCTATACTCAAGATTGACTATCATCTGCCTGATTTTAAATGGCACACACGCACTCACACACACACACAGACATGCCCTCGCTCACACTCGGACACACACACACACACACATACAGAGCAAACAAACACAGCCCAGGGGGTGGCTTAATTTGAAGGTAGGTAATTGGATTTCTGTCAGTTTATACAATTATCCTAACATATTAATCTAGCTTTTGCATAGCAGCTCAAAAACACAGAACAAGGGATGCGAAATGCCTCCATGAGGGGCAGTGGGGACGTGGCCTCTGCAGGCTGATGTTGGCGCTGTGACTGCCCCAGGTACCTCCTAGGACTCGGGGTCTGCCCTCCAGAACCTCCCTTTTTGTTCCTATCAGCTGGGGTGGGGGGGCTTTGCCAACCCTGCTCTCTTCCAGGGACAAATGAGCCGTCGTGAAATCACTGTCAACTTAACATATTAGAAGGACAAAGCATGGGTCTCATCACTGAACGTACCAGATACAAAACATGCAGGGGTGACCTGTCCATGTGGCCTAGCGTTAGGCACCTTCTCTACACCACTCATTTCTTGGAGTCAACTTCAAGAAAAATGCAACTGTAGAGAGAAAACAGCCACCCGGTTGTACAACACACGCCGTCATTAGGCCCTAGGGCTGGACCCCAGCTGTGTCTCACTGAGAAGCGCATGGTTTGCAACATGATGCCTTATCAAACAGGCGTTGAGTGGCAGGACTTATTTTAAACAGTGATAAGAAGCAAAGGATTTGCATGACCTTTTGTATCGCAAGGAGACAGGAAAATATTACTCCGCTCTTGTATTAAACCGCAATGTGTTCTTGCACACAGAATGCAGGGTTGGGTGTGGGCACTGCGCCTGGCAGTGTTCTCACGGTGGCAGAGAAGGATCTGAGGGATGGTGGAAAAGCCAACGTCTCCAAAAGGAGACCAAGAGCCTCCCACTGGCTTCCTATCCTCCAGGCTCTGCGCCAAGTGCTCTCCGTACACAGCACTTTCATGCTCGGAAGACTACTAGTGGCTGCCGACCCTTGTTACCCCCACTGTGGGCTACAGAGAAGGGGATTCACTTGGGTGCAGGGATGAATCAGTTGTTGCCAGAGACCCACCTTGTGGTAGGTCAAGAGATGCTTAATTAAGCAGGGCTGTCGTGATGCCAGATGCCACATTAGGTTCTTTCACACTTGGCACTCCTGGGACAAACGGCCATGACTGGGTGGCCTCAAACAACCAAACGTATTGTCTCACGATCTGGAGGCCATAAAACTGAAGAGTCTTCAGGGCCATGCTCCCTCTGAACCCTGTAGAGATGATCTTTTCTAGACTTTTCCGAGTTTCTGGTGGTTGGCTCCGGCCGCCCTTGGCCTTCCTTGGCTCATAGCTACAATCTGCACCTTCATTCTCACATGGGCTTCTCTCTGCATCTCTGACTTCATCTGGTCACTTTCTGGCAAGGACACCAGGCCCATGGGAGTATCCCCCCCCAACTCTAACATGATATAATCTTAACTAATTACACCTGCAACAACTCTATTTCTAAATAGTCTCACGTTCTGAATGGTGGTCAGGACCACAACATATCACCTTTTGGAGAACATAGCTTAGCCTGTAACAACAAGATATGCTTATAAGACTCAGACCCACAGATACCAGATATAAGTTCAATATAGACAAACTTCAGGAATGTCTAATTTCGGGTAGAGGGAAACTAAGATGCATGGAGTCTCACTTGCTTTCGGTACTACGCAGAGAATATAAAAAATTAGGATTTGCTCAAAATTGCCTGAAACGAGCATGGGACTAATGGCCTAGCCTCTCTTTCTTAATCCCTTATTGCCCTTATCATTGACCTGTCTATCTCTCTCTGTCATCTCCTGAAGGGGAAAATTGCTCCTTCCTTGGTTTTGTGCATTAGCACTTTCTACCAAGCTTGCTATATGCTGGGTGCTCGATAAATAAAGAGTTTAGAACTGGCCAATTTCATGGTGCCCACCATGAGCGTGGAGCCCAATGCCGATGTGCTTAAAAGTAACTTAAAAAAACATCAAAGACACTGCCACACAATTTGTCCCCAGTTATTATGCCTCACTGCAAACATTTTGGTGGGATGGGAACTTTTTAGTAGGCCCCTCAGAGTTCCCTAGGTATTCGTACTCTCACTTGGGGGCTGAGGCTGGCTCGTACATACCTAACAGAGCTGCTGCTTCCTTGGCACCATTAGGCCTAAAAGATAGAGGTGGAGAACTATATGATATTTTTGGCATTCGTGCCAGTTAGGACTATCTTATCTTCATTCTGGATATTAACAGGGTGACCTTTGTTTCCTTAAGAGCCTTGGATCCGGGGGCTCAACCAAGAGCTTCGTCTTTCAATACACCTATGAAATCTTAACGTGTCGTTAGAGCAATACAATCCAAACCAGAGGATTTGGAACCGATTTGAAGTGGACGCTGTCAGGTCAGGGGCCTCGGCTTTGCAATTCCAGAGCCTTGGAGTAGAATCCTTGACAATGACATTTATGACCATCCTAGCAAGAACTTACCGATAGCAACTTTCACAACATTTCCTTGACTTTGGGACATGTTCTCATTTCCCTTAATTAAGCATAAAGAACACATTTATTTTCATCTTATGTGTGGAATACATCTAGTGCACTAGGCAGACACGATTCTAAGCACCTCCTTTGCTGGATGAGGAAACATTGCTGGGTCAACCCCACGCCTGGCGAAAGTCACAGAGATACGAATTATCCGTTGGACCCAGTTTTAACTTAGTTTTGACATAATAGTGAAACATTTATGGATTTGGTGGTTTCAGCCCAAGAGGAGAAAACCTCTTCTCCTCTGTAGGTTCAGGAATTAGGTCCTTGTCCCAGCCCCCATGGCTGTGTGACAAACCTCCCCAAGAGTTCACAGCCTCACTTTGCTGGTAAATACAAATCTGCAGTGTGGCTGGGACTCAGGTGGGACAGCTCACCGTGGTGTCAGCAGGGAGGTCTGAAGACCCCTCATTCTCATGCCAGGGGTGATGCTGACTGTGGCTGACACATTAGTGGGGCTGTAGGCCAGGTCACCTTCATGTGACCTCTCTGCATGCCTCCTCCCAGCATGGCGGCCAGGCTCCTGGGGTGAACGTGCTGGGAGAGAGAGAGCATGGCAGGGGCCCATCGCCTTCCATAACCTAGCTTCAGCAGTCCAGAGGCCTGGCGTTTTATTTATTTGTATAAATGATTGGTGGGTCACAGAGGCCTGCCAATTTCTTTTTTCTTTTATGATATTTTATTTATTCATTCATGAGACACACACAGAGGCAATGACACAGGCAGAGGGAGAAGCAGGCTCCCTGTGGGGAACATGATGGGGGACTCGATCCCAGGACCCTGGGATCACACCCTGAGCTGAAGGCAGATGCTCAACCACTGAGCCACCCGTGCGTCCCAGGCCTGCCAATTTCAATGAGAAAGGACATGGACTTCAACCAACTCTTGTTGGGGCATCTCAAGGCTCTGGAAGGACAGGGGGCTGGAAACACCTTTGTAGGTCTTTCAGGGAAATGCAGTCTATCCCACACCTGAAGTTCAAGTAAATAGACCAGCTACACAACCTTGCTTTCAGCTTAATTCACACTTAGACACAAGTCAAACACATTATCACTTTTTCTTGGTGATTTTCATATTATTTGTATTTTCCTTCCACATGGAAAAAATGTTTCTTTTTTTTTTAAATATATATATGTAATCAACCTTTGATCCTGTTCCAGCCGGCCATGCTACCTTCCTTTGAGAATCTAATGTGTGTCAATGAAAACACTCCGACCTTCTGTTTCTCTAAACTCCTTTTTTTTTTTCCATCTTACTTCTTAATAATTTCAAAATCTCAACAGAACTTTAAAGCAGGAAAGATTAGCGGCTATGTAATCTGCCACTGTTACTGACAGATGGAAAGCCAAGTTTCTAAGAGAAGGATGCACGCAACCAAGGGGGAAAATAATCCAGTGAGTTCACATTTCCTAACACTGACCTTGGAGTATCTGATAGACACCTAATCTCCAACTTCCTTGTTATAAGCCACCAGTGACATTGGAATTTCTAAAGCTCCTTAAATCTATCTATTCTCTCTCCCTCTATCTTTTATCTACCTACCTATCACCCAATGCTATATCTCAACCAAGAGTTTTATTGCAGTTTTTAGCACCTGGCATTCATACTCACATTGGGAAGCAGTATTCCTTTGGTGATTCAGGAAGCGCTTCTTAAATACTTGAACAACTTACCCACGGTGCTCGCGCACACACGCACCCCCCCTATACTGTCAGGCAGGAAGTGAGAATGATTTCCCAAGATACATCATCCCGTAACACTGAGCACTCTTGAATGCCATATTCAGGTTTCGATGCTGTGATTTTCATGCTGCGGTCATGTTACTCCATTTCCTGCTGTGTTTTGGGCCCTCCGCGCTGACCTAGGCAGGGTGGAGTGATGAATGGGGGCGCAGACCTGAAGAGGGTCCCTAAGTAGATGCCTTTCATCTCTGAGGAAGCAGAAACAAATGGTCTTCTCATCTCCATGCTCCCTCGCTCTCTGTCTGCCCCACAGGAAATGCACAGTGACTTTGGCTGCGAGCTGCAAAGTTTTTATTTCCCAAGAGTTACCACAGACGCTCGTCTGGCCAGTGGAATGGAGCCTGCAGTGTGCTGGAATAAAGTGATTGAAAAATCATTTTCTAGCAACAGGGACAATACTGTGGCTAAAGCTTCCAAGTAAAGCAACTTTGCATCTCCCCTCCCACCACCCCACCACCCCCCCCTTGCCCGTGCTTCCCCTCGGGGTCAGATTTCACACTTGCAGATTAAAATGTCCTTGCTGCTCAGCTGCACCCCTGCCTCCCTGGCTGGGGGAGTCTGAGCCGGGGCCTCTGTGGAGGTGCTGCTGTAGGCAGTGACACACAGTTTTCTCTGCAGACAGGATGGGCTTCGACGCTGGCAGGTGTGGGGATCTAGTTGCACAGGTGTCCTCAGGTGTGTTGGTGCAGGGCAGGTGGCTCATGTTCAACACCTACTGGGTGTCCGGCAGGCTCCTCAGCTGCTGGCATTTCTACACGCCTGGGCCATGTGGAGTCCGTCGAACCTTGCCCGGCCTGCGCTGGTATTTTAGACATGTGTCACCTTCTTGCTCACACGACTGCTCTCATGACCTGGGAGAGCAGGGCCCGAGAGGTCTGTCTGGATCTCTGATGTGTCCAGGCAGCCAGAGGCCGAGAGACCAGAATGACTGTGCTCACCCCTCTTACTTCCCCAGAGACAGTTTTGAGGCCTAGATTCTCGAGCCACCCCCCTGCCAGGCTGCAGGTCTGTCCAAGATGTGTCTCCCCCACCGAGCACAGGCTGCCCTGTCCTCAGGGAGCTGACACTGGCGGTCACAGGCACCACTGTGAGGCTGGGCTGTTCCAGGCAGGTGGTGCTGGGCCAAGGCAGGGCTCCCAGAGGAAGGAGGTGAAGGAGAAGGGATAATGAGAAAATTGGGGGCAGACCGGTCCTATAGTGATGTGCTCTGGGAAACAGAGCCAGCTCGCTGTCCTGCAAGGAAAAAAATTCTTTTCTTAATGAGAAAACATCTCTAGAAATGTCTAAAAATGTCAAGTCAAAGCCCGAGTTTTTTAAACTGGCCAAACCAGAATCTTTGGAAAGATTCTCCTGTGTTTTCTCCTGGCCGCATCTCTCCACTGTGACCTACAAACCCGCAAACCCGCTGCCCCGCCGCATCCCAAGTGATGCTCTGAATTTCCACTGCGCTCCCATGTCCCCCACTGTCCTCGCACTGCAACCTCGTCCTGCTTGGTAAGCTGTGGGTTCCTGCAAGGATTGCATCACAGTCGAAACGCGGATACCTCTTGCTGGGCAAGATGCCCTCAGCGGCTGCCCCCCAACCTGTGTGCTGGGGACACAGCAGGCTCACCAAAGGGGGTCGTGGTAGAGCCGGGGCTGCAGCGTCAATGTTCCACACCGCAAGAGGGGCCAGACGACACCCCGGCGAGCAAGCCCAAGGGTCTCGGCCCCACAGCGAGCAAGCAGCTGCCCAAGCAAGGCCGTAGGAAGGGTGCCCGTGCCGTGTCCCCAAGGCCAGCACACAGCCTCCTGGCACAGCTGCAGCTGAGCGGTGACTTTCATCCAGCCTCTCCTGCTCCTGCCTCAGAGGAAGGCCGAGCACCCCTGCCGGCCCAGGCCCCGACCTCCCAAACTGACACAGGACCAGATGTCCCCAGTTCCTCCCTGCCGACAGGCAGGTGCCTCAGTGAGGGAGGTGTTGCTGGCTGTCAGAAGCGACCGCCTGGCCTCAGACACCCGTGCAAACCCCAGAGATCCCCCGGGAGCTGGGACTGTGTGTATGTTTTCCCAATATTTGTTATTCTTTTCGCTGCAGAGCACCCAGGTTAATTAAGGCCCAATTAAAGCACAATAAGATCTAGATCTTGTGCATTCCCGATTTACGAACAAATTAACTGGTGGCCAGGGATCCCCATCTCAAATTGCAAGAAGGAAGAAGCAGTTTGTGGGTGGCTTTGGGTGTGGTGCTGGGCTAAATAGATGCTCTAAAAACCACCTGGCACATCAGGGACCTCGCCTTTTTTTTTTTTTTCTGTGTCCAGCATTTCTAATTTGATGGTAGCATTTAAAGGCATGGCATCAGCAAATGGTCCATCCGAGGACTGGCATCCCGGAACAGGGCTGGAAGGGCTTGCCAAGGGACAGTCCGGCCGGCCCCATCTGTCTGCAGAGGATGAACAGTGTTTGCCTGATGTCATGCAAGTACTGGCTGTCCTGCAAGTTCTGGATGTACTTCTTGCAGGCAGGGTGGGGCCCACTGACAGCCCGTGACAGCGGGGCCTGTCCTGTCATTTTCTGCATGAGATATCCCTTTCTGGGCACTTAGAAACCTCTTTTCTACCAAAAATGCATTTACACACACCTCTGCATACACACACACACACACACACACACACACACACACACACACACACACATATATGTACATGCATAAGATACTTACACATGATCTATTATATATTAAATATATAAGTACATTTAAATTACATCTAAAATACAATATGATTGGAATTGCTTAACACAGATAAGATAAAGAACAGGTTATTTTATGTTGACTATATATGCTCTGTCATATATGAACGCTTATATACACATGTATAGTCTCTCCTGCTTCGAGGAATTTTGATGCAGATATTGCAAGAAAAATGTATCACAAGCTGTGTATTTCAACATTTAAAGAAAGTACTCTACATTTTAGAATCTAATAAATATATCTCTCTCATGTAGTACTTAATATGCTGTGGTTTACACTGGGAACGGAAAGCATGGCGGTTACAACAAGGAGTAGCTAGCTACTAGCGCTTCAATTTTCAGGGAGAAAATGATATTCTGCAAGCATAACAGTCAGTGATCTTCCAAATCCTAATCCCTGATTAGATAGGAGCCCGTCTCCTAGGAAATATGCAAATAGAGAGGAAAGAAAAAAAATCACTCTGCAGACTCAAGCCTAAAAAAAAATCACAAATGATCTAGTTTCACTAAAACAAAACAAAACAAGAACCGAGGGAATCCTATAAACACATATCCATGAGAACATCTCCTGTCTTATTTACTTATTTATGAACCTACGTTTGTCACTGAAATCCACCCCCCAGTGAGCGCCAGGCTCACGTAATCTGGACCTGATCGGCATCTCCAGACAATTGTGGCTGCAACTTTACACCTCCCCCAATGGCAGGATATAAAATTTGGCCCACCCCAATGACACACCACTAATTAAGCTGAGCTGCTGGTGTGGAGAGAACAATGATGTCGACATCCAGCCCTCAGGGGAGGGAGTTTCAAATCTCAGACAACACCGTCCCCCAAGTCAGGTCTTAAAGGGAAATGTGCCCACAAGCTTCTGCAAATGGCACCCGTCAAGGCAGGCCTTGCTTGGATTTTTAATAACTGTCCTTAATTGTCTGCCTAGTTCTGGGTGGGGGAGATGGTCACGGACAATATGCATGAAAATCTTCCTTCCCCTTGGAGGTGAAAGAGCCCAGCAGGACATTGGGATTTTGTGGTTTGGGACTCAGGGGCAGAAACCAGCACCGCCTACGGCACCCGCTGGATCCCTGGGCTGTGCTGGCTGCTCAGGGCAGTCACCCAGCCAGACCCATGCAGGAAACCAAGCGGGACCCTGACTCTCTACAGCTGCTGGTCCACCAACTATTGGTAAGCCCTGACCGTAGGATTTATGAAGCATGTTAAACTGTCTCAGAAAAAGCATTCTCTGAACCAGAAAGCAGGAAGGGACCTGGCAAAATTTCAGAGGACATCAGGTATCAGTCCTGAAGAAGCTGAGTCTCTATCACGTGGCTCACGCAAGACGCACCTAGTCCCTCCTCCAGGATTCCATCCGATAAGAATCAAAACAACTCCCAAGGTCTACTATAGAAGGGGGTCTATCCACTGGTGCTCTAAAGAGTCAGGATTTGGGAAAATAAAATCTTCCATTTTCAGTAGAGGATTGTAATACGTGCATTTACCAGTTTCTTGTTTCTTTCTTTATCATTAAAGTGCCAGTTTCTCAACAGACAAACAAACAAACCAAAACAAAACAAAACCCCCAAAAACAAAAAACAAAATATGGAATGAATGCTGATTACTATTCTGGATTTGTCTAAGTCCCATTGGGAGAGTTTCTTATGCAGATCAAGAGCAGCATATGGCTGCAAGATATTAAAAACTAGATTAAATAGTAATGTAAAAACACATGAATAATAGTGTATATATTACAAAGGCCTAGGGCTGTGAAATTTATTTTTTTATTAAAAAATACTGATATGAGGACAGTATCCCAAACCAGTACCTTCGTGGATAAGCTAAGAATTCAACAGGCACAGTGTAAACTTATGTGGCGGATAAGCCCATAGATGCCACCATGTGCATATGAAGTTTCGCATATATGCACACAGATATATTCGCATTTTACTTCCTAAAGTGGGTAATTGTGCCAACTAAGATGTCCCTATACAATCTGATAGAATGTTGAGATTCCTTCTTTCCATCTTCCTTCCTTCCATCTTCCTTTTTTCCTTCCTTCCTCCCTTGCTCCCTCCCTCCTTCCAACACCAATTATCTAATACGTGCCAGACACAGAGCCAGGTATATATCAGGAGATCAAAAACAACTGTTCTCATGGAGTCTATAGTGTAAACAACTGACGATAGTACAAAGAGCTTGAAGTGGATGCCTGCATAGATGCACAAACATTTTTAGCGTGATGGTATAAAACAAAGGGTAGCATTGCACAGAATTTGGAATCAGAAGTTCTGGGTTCAAATCTCATCTCTGCTGCCCACTTCCTGTATGAACTAAGTAAACTGAATTTTCTTCCCAGAAATGAAATGATATTTGTGCTATCCTTCACAGGAATGGCATAAAGATGGAATGATCAAAGCTGTCAAAACATTGTGTAGAAAATATACAAATTCGGGTAATGTACCTACACCCACGGATCCCTAGAGAAAGTCAACCTTTAGCCCAGCTTAAGAGAAGCAGCAGCGGAGGAGGAAGAAGAAGAATAACGGTTTCTAGAGGACCAGAAGACAGATGATCGAGGCTGAACGGCCACTCTTAGGGATGCTAAAGTTCAGACGGTTGTGCGTGGAGCTTGGTCAGCTCCCAGGTGGCGAGCCTGTATGTGGATGGCAGCCCAAAGGCCAAGGGGATGTGCACACCGCATCTAAAATGTGACTACATCACAGAAAATTTTCCATGCTTTGCTAAGGGACTCTATTTCTGGCCAAGACAATGACACTACTGATCTAGATTTCAAGTGGCTTGTGTCTGCAGGAGTGGGAAGAGACAGGGAAGGTCTAATGCAGGGAAGAGCCCACCTGGAGACCAAGTGTAGGTCAGCGAGTTCTCAAAGTGAGGTACCTGGTGAGCAGCTGCCTCCCTAGATGATCAATGCCCTCGACCTGCCATAAAGTGTCCCAACCTGGGTGGCTTAAAACAACAGAAATGTATTCTCTCACAGTCCTGGAGACTCCATCCAAAGTCTAGGGGTCTCAATGTTGGTTCCTTCCAAGGCTCAGTGGGAGAATCTGCTCCTTGTTCTTCTCAGCTCCTGGTGCTTTGCTGGCAATCTCTGGTGTTCCTTGGCTGGTAGACACACCACTTCAATCTGTCGTCACATGGAACTCTCCCTGAGTGTCTCTGTGTTCAAATTTTCCTCTTCGTATAAGGATGCCAGTCATTAGATTGGGCCCACTCTAGTCCAGGAGGATGTTGTCTGAGCTTGATTCTATCTGCAAAGACCCTATTTCCAGTAGAAGCTTATCCACAGGTTCCAGGGCTCAGGATACCGATGATCTTTTGTGGGACACCATCCAACCAAAAACACCAAGCATCTTGTTAGAAGTGAAAGTTGAGGGCATCTGAGTGGCTCAGTTGGTTAAGCGTCTGGCTTCAGCTCAGGTCATGATCCGGGGGTCCTGGGACTGAGCCCCGTGTTATGGTCCCTGCTCATTGGGGAGTTTACTTCTCTCTCTCCCACTCCCTCTGCTTGTGTGTGTTCTCTATTTCTCTCTCTCTGTCAAACAAATAAATAAAATCTTAAAAAAAAAAAAGAAGTAAAAGTTATCTTAACTCCACCCCTGACATGCTGAATCTGCTCTGAGCGCCTGATCCCACAGTCTGTGTTTGCCACAAGCCCCCAGGATCCTGGTCCTCACTCACGTTGGAGGACTACCTGCTGGGACAGGTGGAGGTGAGGATATAAGGTGTGTGTGGGGGAAAGAAGAATCATCCACTGCTGGGATGGGGGAAGAAGGGAGGGAGGGAGGAAGAGGGAGGGAGGGAGGGAGGGAGGGAGGGAGGGAGGGAGGGAGCCAGAAGGCTGGGTATCTTACTCAGAATTATTATGGTTCACTCAAACATGATTAAGTAATTTTTTAAAAGATTTATTCTAGAGTTTATTAGGGGGAATCCCAGAGAAGCAAGGGCAAGTTATAAAAGCCACAAACTGAAGGAACTATGGCCTTCCCACCTCTCTTCTCTCTTTCTCTCCCTTTCCCTCCCTCCCTCCACCCTTCTCTCTCTCTCTCTCTCTCTCTCTCTCTCTCTCTTCTCTTTCTCTTTCCTCCCCTCACCTGCTTTCCCTCCCAGGGTGCTCACCACATTCCCACACCTCCAGTGTTTAAGCAGAAAGCAGAGGCCAGCTGACATCGGTGAATCCCCATTCTGAGTTTCCAGGAGATAGGATCTCTTTGTCATGAATTGGGTACAGAGTCCAACTCTAAGGCCCCATCTGGGCTGAAGGGTGGGATCACTAGGGTCAGCTAGTGATAGATTGCCAAGACCACCTATGTGGGAGTGGGTGATGATTCTCAAAAAGGTTTCAGAGACTAAGTGGACTCCCCAAGACAACACACACTGGCCAGACCCCTGAGCCCATGCTCCTTCCACTGGCCTCTGATGACATCTCAAGAGAAAGAAGTCTCACTGCAGTCTGGAGAGTTTATGTCAAAGGTTTTAGAAGTTGGATGACTATGTAGAATTTATAAATTAGATCTTGAGTAAGAGAGAAGACTATAGGTTGGGACTGAGTCAAATTAGGAGCAAAGATAGGGGCACCTGGGTGGCTCAGTAGATTAAGCATCTGACTGTTGGTTTGGGCTCAGGTCATGATCTCAGGGTCCTGGGATGGAGCCCAGCATCGGGCCCCGGGTCTGTGCAGAGCCTGCTTGGGTTCTCTGTATGCCCTTCCCTCTGCCTCTCTCTCAAAACAAAACAATTAACAACCAACCAACCAAAACAAACAAACAAACAAGCAAACAAAAAGACAAAAGACAGAGATGAAGCCAGCAGACCTCAGAGGTATTTTAGGGGCCAAGACCAAAGCGAATAAGCACCGAGACAGCTCAGCTGAGGACAGTGGTTGCCCTCCTGCATCTGGGTTTGGAAAGCAGGTGTGAACTGCATGAAAGGGCTCATGGGGTGGAGCTGGGTTGGAACCAACACGGTAAAAATAAAACCAAACTAGATGTAAACTGGTCATTCAATAGCGATTCTCTCCTAAGATAAAACACAGGGAGGAAAATCCAATGTATGTATCTGTCTATAAAGCGAGAGCAGCATCTGAAACACCTGTGTAGAGTTACTAAAAGAACAGTAGGTGAGCATCAGAAGAACCAGCCAAACCACTGCTGCCAGCTGGCTTTGTGACCCGAGAAAAGCCCACCTCTTCCAACTCCATCTTCTATGGAGAAACAGCAAGGTTGTACCAAGTAACCTCCAGCATCTCATAGGACACTTAGGTCCCGCTCTTCCATGAGTGCTTCTAAAAATCTCTGGATGAGCATCGTTTTGAGCTTTCCCATTCCGGGAAACAAAATTTAGAAAGAAAAACAGAATCCAGGTAAATACCATGGAAAAAATTGTCGTGAGGGTGGAAGTGACTGCAGAAAGCTCTCCACCCCTGCTCTGTAGGGACAAGACAAGAGGAGTTCCATGCTTTTTCACAAATCCAACAAATCTTTCTGAATTCGCAGTGAATCAGGCATATCGTCACTCAGTCCTTGAGATGCCCTGTGAGGATTATTTGATTTATTTGCTTGATGTACTTAAAGCATTCCACTGGTCTGGGAGGAACTAGATGCTTGGAGGAGATACACATCGAGGGCTCAGACGAAATGCTGCAGGTAACCGCCCTTGCCAAGCAGAAATACACATGGATTGTGACTGGACACAGCAAGTGAGGAACCCATTGATATGAACCACATGGGGCTTCTGGGGCGAGTAAACCAAAAGTCAATCATAGCTACCCATCCCTGACTATAATTTCATTCGTTCAAAAGCTGACAATTCTACCCAAAAGAGCCTCCGACAGAACATGCTTCAACTCTTCTCCCCACAGATGATGCCATGACCACACTTGGATCAGAAATGAAGCTCACATTCGTGAGTTTTTACTAGGTGCTTCATGGAATTGCACACTTTTTAACGTGGGGTGTGTGAAATTATCCTGATTGTACATGAGAAGTCTGTGTTTAGAGAAGTCAAATATGACTTATTCAGGATAACAGAAGGTGGTGAGCGTAGCCCCAAATATGTGATTTCCAAGCTGGAAATCCATTTCAATGATGGTGGACAGGGATGAGGATAACTTTATTTTTCGTAAAAATAAAAATAAATAAATAAATAAATAAATAAATAAATAAATAAATAAATGTAAGATTCACTTTTGACACACCTAAAGTCCTTCATTTGTACAGATTTTGTAACGTAGCTCATTTGATCATTACAACCTTCTGGGCAGATGACATGAATATATTTTACAAGTGTAGTCGATCGCCCAGAGAGTCTTAGTAACTTGTACAGGAGCAAATGGTTAACGGTTGGGCCAGAATTTGATTCATGTCTCCTGGCACCCAATCCTGTATTTTTTCCTAGAACCTACACTATCTATCCTATCAGCAGGAAATAAGGTTTCAATATAAAATAGTCATAATTATATTTCTGGTGAAATTTAAGTCCATTTTCTTTTGAGCAATATAGAGTAGAGCAATAACTATTGTAACTAACAAGCTGTAGAGCCCTGCTCAGAATGCATTGATGGGGCTGCACGGTTGGGCCTGTTATGCATATTACCCATAGAATACGAATACTATTCTGCTTGAGTTGACTTTTCTGATGCTGCTTGGAGAAATCCCTCTCCCCAAGTCAAACATTGAGTCAATCCATTGGTATCAGCTCCCGTGCCCCAGTGATACCCCATATGGAGTTTGAGTCTGCTTCTTGCAGATGGTAGGAGCTCCCTGAAAGTGAGAAAGTCTGCCCTCCTGCTGGGATCCAGGCCTCATGTCTCCAGCCACCCTCTGTGTCCTCTCTCTGGTGTTTGAATAAACACAGCACCCCGTTCTTGATGCCCAGCTATAGAGTCTTGGCACAAAGAAAAGCAGCACCCTGCAGCATGCTGTTAAGCCAGGTCCATCCTGAGATCCTTTCAAGGTGATGCCATTTTCAAATGATTGGATTCCTAACAGGAGTCCAGTTGCATCTCTGTAGCTTGGTTTCTACCAAGGCGACAGCAGCTGAGATGCCCTGCAAGACACTTTGCTAATCCGTGTGACACCTTTTTGTGTCCCGGATGATTAACCACAGTGACAAAACAGACTCTGCCACGGGTTAGACCTGAGCTCTGCCTTGTTTCAAAGTTGGTATTTCCCCCCAGGAAATTAAACTGATGATCTTGCTGAATACATTGGAAGTTTCTTTTATGAACTGCTTATTCTCACTTTTCACCAGAAAATGATGTAAATATATTTTAACTGGAGCTTTTGTTCCCAAGAGGAGTCTCATCTCAAGCCATTCAGTCATGGAAGAGGCTCAATCCGTGGTTACTGAACACACGGAGAATCTAAATCTGTGACCTCTACTCAAACAAACACTGATTCCCAGGCCAGCCCACCTTTGGGATTTGCACTTTGCATTTGCATTGCACACACATGTACAGTACATTTACATCACACGTGTACACATGGGCATACATGTACACGCAGGCATATGCCTACCCCAAACTCAGACGTATATGTACACACATAATACACATATCTCTCACACACACACACACACACACACACACACCTGCACACACACGTTTTCATTTCAAAATGCAAAACTAAGATATAACAAATCAGTGTCTGCTCTGGGTGGGAAGATTTTCTGGTCTTCCTTCTGCATCTGCAGCCGGCTGCCACTCTAGGACTTCCCCTCCCATTGTGGCACCTGGTATTTATCTGTCCCCCTCCTGGCAGCTCTCTTTTTAGGAGCCACCTTGGAGCATTCTGATAGGTGTACAAGTCAGTCTATTTTAGGCATCCTGGAAGCAGCAGATGTCTCTGTCCCAGGTCTCGTGGCTCACTACTTGAATGTCAGCCTGTGTCCCTTGTTATAAGGCTTCGTGTTCTGGGTGCTTTCCTCCTGCACCCCTTTGTCATCAATGTCAGGATTCAGCACACTTCTGGGAGGAAAACAAAGTCATTGTTAACTTTTTAAAACAAAATTGTGAACGAATATTCCCCTCAATCTGGTCCTCTAGCATAGCTGGTCCAGGAATCTTCAGAAGACAGATGAAACCTTTCTCAAATGCTCCTTTGAGAAGAGCGAAAGTCACCTGCCTGCCTTCTCTGAGGAGGTTTTAAATGGCTCACAACATTATACTTATCTTCTAGGCCTCTGGCTAACGAATGCCAGGTATCAGGGATGCAAAGATGAGAAAGACAATTTCAAGAATGGAGACAGTAACGCCTCGGGTTAGGTGCTGAACGCTTAGAACTAACCGGAGCCTGTATCTGTGCAAGACCAAACAGCTGCGTGCATACATCACCACCAACAGGTGATCGACAGAGTGCTTGTATCATTACTTACAATCCTTCAGCTAAGGTCTTGCTGAAACCCTCACTCAACACGTATGAGGGAAACATTTGTGTCCTGATCCTGCTCAAATGATTTTCCTTTTCCATCTGGTCTGATGCCCGATTCCCACTGCAGCTCTTGGCAAACTCTACAGAAATGGTCACATAGTAAATAGATGAGGCTGTTCCGGTCATACACTCTGTGTTGTAACTTCTCAGCTCTGCTGGCGGAGCTGAATGCAGCCACAGACAAAGCACAAACCAATGAGCATGGCTCCTTCCGATAATACTATGTTTACAAAAGCAGGTGGCAGACCAGATGTGACCTGTGGTCCTGTGTTGGGCCCTGGTCTGTGGGGTCCTCTGCCAACCGGGAACCACACAGGCCTGAGTCGGATGGATCATTTCTGTGCCCTGCAACATCTCTATCAATTCCTGATACTCATCTTCCTGTGATTTCCTGATGTTCACTGTTCAGGCACAGAACTTTCTTTAACTTTTATAACACAGACTGTCTCTGTTTCCCTCAGTTTCAGAGCAAATCTGTATAATCCTGGAACAATTGCATGGCAGCAAGCCTGAGGATAAAGAGGATGAGACAGGGAAGAAGGAAATGAAAGATAGGGGGTGCATCGCTGAGCTGGTGAGTATTTGAAAAACCACCTGCTCTTCTCAAGGAACCATCTCCAGACATAGATAGATCACTGATTCTTGGGAGCTCCATCTGCGGAGGAGCAGGGGAGGACATGCCCACCAGGTCCTATCTTCCACTGACTAAAGCTCACTCTATGGGGCAGCAAATCCCTGTCCATCCAGACTGCACATGTATGGGTCCTGAGTGGGTCCCATGGGTTTATACTCCACTGCAGCAAGGAACCTCTCCTCTGATGGGACAGATGCATAGATGGGCACAGAGCAAGAGGTTGTGGGGTTGTGCTTGATGCCACTCCATTGAGGAAGCAAAGGGCCAAGGGCTAGGAGGTACCTATGAAGGAACCCATACTTGTACTACTCTGAACTCAGGGCCTCCTATTGTATCCAGGTCCCACAGGGTTTTTGTCATAAGAAATTCCCTCATTTCTTCCTTGAGGGAGGAGGCAAAAGTCCAACAGTCCATGGAATTCTGTTCAAGGTGATGGCTGGCCATATTTCTGACAAGATGAGATCAAGAAGAAGAGAATCTTCTACTGTCACAACTGATCTCAAGACAACAACTGGTAAAGATGCAATCCTCTTCACCACTTATTAGATCTTAGATCTGTTAAGAATTCCCTTACAGTTCTGGATTTATCTAGATGGATAGGGTTTAGTTTTCTTGAGGGATTTGGTTTGCTTCCTTGGTTTGAATGGAAGGAAGGATATGATCCCTTAGTTGTCCTGCCCTTGATACACATCATACCAGCTCACCTGCTTTTCACTGGGCATGGAAACACCTCGATAGTTATCTTAGACACTCATTCAGGCTCAGGGACACTGATAATGCTTTCTGGTGTTTTGATCTCTTGTCCCAAAGAGACTAAAGTGAAGGTAGAGAAGGTAGACAGAACTTCAAGTTCAGTGGGTGATCCCAATAAAAATGATCCCCATTTGGATAGTAGGGCTGACAAGCTGAACTAGAGGTGATAGGATCAAGAAGCATACCCCCCATCAGTAGGTCAATGAGATAATGGTGAGAGCTGCCAATTATACCTCCATCTTCTGGACCACATGCTCACATATTCTAGCTTTGAAGGACACATAACCTGTAGCTCAGCTATTGGTTTGGCATCATATTGAGTTCCCAATGCCACCTAAAGTCCACCACCAAACTCAGCCTATAACCAGCCACTGTCCCATTCTATCAAGCCAGATGTTTCTTCTGTGTGACAGGGTTCATGGTAAAACCTGTGGTCACATCTCTACAGACTCACATTGTTTGCCCATAAAATCACTTCTGCTGGTCTAAGGCAGAGTCATATGTAGTCAACCTGTGACCAAGTGGCTCTCTGGTCCCAAGAAGTGGTGTTAGAAGATTCATCATCACTTCTTGATGTTGGCCAGTGCATTCAGATCATGGATGTAGTTAGTTCAGCCATGGAAGAAGAAGCCCATGGAAAGAAATTGGGTTAATAATGACATTATAGGTCCATTAAATCAACCTTTCCCTGAACCCAACTTGTAAGGCATCGTCTTACATGAGTCAATATATCTCCTTATTTTTTAAAAGCTGGTTTTGAGTAGGAGATTAGGCTGGTGAATGGCAGTGAATGCAACAGAAAAATATCCAAGCTATCTGACCACATTAGTTCTACTGTAGTGTGTTGTGAAAGTGTCATTTACATTTTTGGGTCCTGGGCCTCTTCTCACTTCTCTTGATATATTTTGAGTGGCAGTAGCTGAATGAAAGGGTGAATTTTATCCTGATGTTTCCAGGGCAAGTTCGTAGATATGCTACCAATTTCAAAGTTTGTAAAGTAATATCTTACATGGCACTTGCCCAAACTCCATCTGCACGCCAGTTACATCAGAATAACCAGCGTGCTTGTTGAAAGGACAGATTCCCTGGCCCTACTGTAGATCAAATAATTAATAATCTTTAAGAGGAAAGCTTAGGGATCTGCATTTCCAGCAAGCTCTCTGGATAATTTTCATTCACTGCCAAGATTGAGAACAAATGTCTAGAGAAAATTGGCTCAGATCAAAGCCAGAGTAGGAGCATGCTGATTTAGCTGCCTGGGATGAAAAAGTCCTCATTAACCTAGGCTCAAAACTGTACATGTCTGTTTGCACTTTTCAGGTTGAACTAGAAAGGGCAGTAGCTTCGTGGTCAGGAGAACTGTCACGCTCATCCTCTGCCCGTCTCTAGCACTACAGAACCTTGGAGAAATCACCTTTTGGGGGTCTCAGTTTGGTCATCTGGCAAGAAAGAGGGAAAGGATTACATAAGATTACATTTAAGAACCTTTCCTCACAGGACATTCCAAAGCACTCAATGACATCAACCTTGGTCAATGGCTACAAAACTTTTATATTCTTAGGCAGATATGTGTAATTGTATTTTAATTCACTGATTTTGACTTTTCAATTCCCACCATGACATTTTTATAGGTAAGCAAGAGGGCAATGGGAAGGGTGTGTTTAGCAGTAAATGGTCCCCCAGAGATACTAATCAGTAGGAAACCATCTATGAGTTAAGAGTCCTGTTTCTGAAACTGAACTTTCACATCTTGAAAAGAAATTACATGATCTTATGGTATACAGCTCTATGACATAGTTGAAAAGTAGTTCACCAGGTGAAATTTCGCCTGACTTAGATTTTCCACTTTCAGAATGCACATAATTTGAAGGCAAATTATATAAAAATCTAGAAGAAAGCACACTCGCATACTCAAATTATCATATAGATGCTCCATGTTATTTTAGCCAAGACGTTATTACCTTACGGACTGCATTTTCCTCTCTGTGGTCCTATAGGAATCTCCCATCTAGTCTATAATGCGTGATTTGGAAAGACTGCTTTCGACTGGAAGAATTTGCTTCCAGCCCTATAAATCTGATGTGAAAATTCATCACATTTTCCTGCTTCAGACAAATCCTTGGTGTCAAAGCTCTGCAACCTCAGTGCCTATAAAAACAACCCAACTGAAGTGTTGCGATTGCTTTTGTAGAAATCCTCCTTCTCTCCCTCAGGCCCTGCAATAAGTAATGAAGCCTTAAAAGTCCTCAAAGGAAGCATTGTGAAGAGGTCGATGCCAGGGCTGGTGCAGCACTATAGCCTCGCTGGGCCGATGGACCAAACAATCTGTGGCCCAACAGCCTAATGTGGCGTACTTCGCGTCTTCTGGTCTCTTCCATTCTTCTGTTCAGACATTTCCATTAACAGATCAAGCCACAGAGCCCATTTCCTGCCATTCCAAGGAGCTCTTAAAACCTAACTTAATTTAACAGCGCTGAGTAAAGGCACAGGTCCCGTGTGCCCAGGTCTCACGGACCTGGGCTGCACCAGGCCCACAGCCCGCCACTGGACTTGCAGGTGAACAGCTCCAGGGAGTAGCTGGGCATAGTCTCCACACACCAAAGCTTCCACCCTCCAGCACACACTGCTCCCTAGCAATCACGGTTCTATTCTAAATCCTGCTCTCTCAGCTGAAAATATGCTCCTTGATCCCCAGTGCCACCAAAGTGGCTCTATTCAAATGGGGTCTCCTCCTCACACGTTTGTAGGACCTCGAGCGGACCTGCCAGTTGCCATCAGCTGACGGATGAGACGTGCATGTGCCACAGCGGGTAGTGTGTCCCGTAGGCACTGTGCTGGGGTGCATGGAAGGGCTTTCTGACCCGCGCCAAGGTGTGAATTCATAACAAGAGAGGGTGTGCGCAGACTTTAACAGCTTGTCAAATGTGTGAGTTGAAGATAATGAATTCGAGTCCAGTGGTGGGGTTTTTCTCTGGTTTGCAGGTTTATTAACAAGGAAGATATAGATACAAGAGACACCTGGAAAAAAAAAAAAAACCAGCATGTTCTGGGAGGGCTGAGAATCGAATGGTCTTTTGTGAAAGGCCAGATTGACTGTGGAGAGTAACTGGGCCTGTGGACTCCCTCCTCTTCCCCACAGAATCAATCAGCCTTCATTTTCACCAAGCCTGCACTTAGCAAAAAGTAGCCCCAGTCTGGCCATTTTGAAATACAGCCATGATTTTATGGGAAACCTTATCCACACCGCCCACTAGGCAGCCAGCCATTCCCCACACCCGACTATAGAGCCCTCGAAACGTGGCTGGTCTGAATTGCAAGGTGCAGTTTGGGGGAAATGCGCACTAAATTTTAAATACTTATCACAGAGAAGTACAATACACCATCGATGTTTTTATATTAGTTATACATAGAAAGGATGATATTTTAGGTACATTTGGCTACGTAAAAGGTAATGCTATAATGAATGAGACCTCTTTACTTTCTTCAGTGTGGTTACTAGAAAACTCAGATATGTGGATGGCTCGTGGTCTTTCTACGGGACAGCGCCACCTTAGCCACCTTAGATTCTTCTGACTTAACCCAAACCCCGAATAAGGAGATGTCTCTTTTAGGTGATCAAATAATCACTTCGTTTTGATGTACTTCCTTTCCTCACGATGATGTCTGCTTGGGAATTTTTAGATGGCAGTTAATAATTCTTTCGTAGGTCTTCAGTCCTAATATCTGCGTACCAGATCTTATCTCCAGATTCATAAACACACGTCACTTTTGAAAATAACCCTGAAGTACTTAGTGTGAATTTGAGCAAAAAATAAGTTATTTTATGATCTCTCCCAGAAAGATTTCAACTTCATTTTCACCATAGCAACTGTTAAAGAAGACAAATATTTTTACCCCAAATCCATCCATGACTTCCTGTACCAATTATTTGAAAGATAAGTGTTCTAATAACCAAAAAAATATTATCTCCTGGAAAAATCCTGCTCAATCTCTGTCTCTCCCCCTGCTTCATCCGTGTCTCCTTTATCTTCAACAACCTAATTGATTCCTTTCCCTCGACTTACGTATTTAATTTGTACCATACTCGTGTAAGTTTTTTTTTTTTAGAAGAGTGCATTTTTTTTTGCTATTGAGCTGATATTTATATAACACAAAACTATTTAGAAGTGTGCAATTCAGTGGTTTTAGTGCATTCACAACGTTGTACAATCATCATCACTGTACAATTCCAAAATATTTTCATTGCCCAAAAGAAAATCCAGCCCCATTCAATAGTCCTCCTATCTTGGTCTTGCCCTAGCCTTTGGCAACTCCTTATTTACCTTTTGACTATATGTATTTACCTATTCTGGAAATAGAATAGAACTTTCAGAATCACATAATTACACGTGGTTATATATAATATAAAATTATACATATGTGTATATAAATAATTATATATGAGCATATGTTTTAGATACATATTCATATAAGTGGATTATAGTACACACTATGATTCTATGAAGTGATTATATATTATGTAAATCTATAATTATATTTACGGTATAGTCCATACATATGCTGATGCTGGCAGTTGCTGAGAGTGTCCGTTCTGATTGTGTATTGTGGACTGTGGAAATAACTGCAGGTGGGCTGGAGACCCACTGGACCCAGTCTGAAGCGTGGACCTGAGCTGGCCCCTGTCGGCCCCAACTCTAACTAATGAGCCCCAGGGACAACTGGGTTTCCTGAAACTAATGTCAGTTCAGTACCATTGTCAGGAATCCTCCCAAATACGAGTGTTTCCTTTTCTCCAACATACAGCCACCCCAGTAAAGGCCAGAGATCCCTTTGGTGGAGGCTGAGAGTAAGATTAACAGTATAAATTTGGGGCATGGTAGCTGTGTCCTCAAGGGGACCCAGCCTGCTCCTAACTGAAGCGGTTGTAGGTCCATAAACTGGCTCAGGGGAAGAAAGGCACCTTCCAAACTGCTGGTTCAAACAATAAAAGGTGATGAATGAAGAACCATTTGTGGCAAGAAAGTAGTGTTCTCAACATAATCATACATTACAACTTATTAAAGATGGAATAGGGTTCAGCTTTAAATAATAGAAATAACAAAGTAGTGGAACAACAACAAAAAAGCAAATATTTATAAAATCTTGGTATAGGAAATAATTTTCTAATCATGATGCAAAACCCCAAAATTATAAAGAAAAACAATTGCGACTATTAAAGCACTAATCCAAAAAAGTTGAACAAGCCAAGTCCGATATAAGCAATGGTAAGTTTAGATTTTCATCACCTCCCACTGGGGACATGCAAACTCCAGTGTGGCATTAAAAATGATTCTGACTTTGGGTCCCATCTACCTTTCTAGATCCATGTGCTACGCACTGTCATGCAACCCCTGGCTCCCGGAGTACTGTCTACACTCACGGTGGTACCCGTCATTTCTTAAGCACAGCAAGCTTCTCTCCTACCCTTTTCCCCTTGTTCATACTGATGTTTCTCTTCCTCCTTCATGCAGGAAAATTCTATTCATTTATTAAGGACCCTTGAGTTCCATCTCCTTGAACTTCTCTGTCTCTTTTTGCACTCTGAGTGGGGCCGTGTGACTTGCTCTGGCCAGGGCAACGGCAGGCGTGAAAGTAAGCAGAAGTGCTTGTATCTCTGCCTCCACCATGGGACACACTCATGAGAGGGTGAGGGACAGGAAGCACAGTGTCCCCACGGCCTTAGCAGACGGACACTTGGGCCCAGCCGAGAGCAGAGGACCCTCCCAACCCAGCCCCAACAGTTCATGACTCTTAAACTAATGCCTTTAATAAATGTCTTTTTTTTTTTTTTTTTTTTTTTTAGCCACTGAGATGGGGATGGCTTGTTAACAGCAGGACTGCAGAGCTGATAACTAAAAGAGGGCCCTTGGAAGGCAAGGCCGTGCTTCCTTGGAATTTGCTGGCTCACTGGAGCATGGACACTGGTAGACGCTTCTGAGCTGGGGAACGTTTACAGGAGGCTGCTCAGGGGTGTGCTGGACAGTATACACTCACACCGTTTGTCGTTTGTCAGGGCGCGGATGCAGGATTTGTTTTGGGCTCAGTGGAGGGGACTGGGAACACTTCCACATCCCGTGTTCTGTGGGGGCCATGCTCCTGGCTTTTCTCAGATCCTTTATCTTTGTCTTCCTACAGCAAATGGAGTGACTTTCCCGATAAGTGAATGCAGAAGAATAAACGGTTGTGCTGTACCCGCCCTCCACCTTCATGGGGAAGCAGGGGTGCACGGGGTGCAGGCTCTACTCCTCCCCACCAGTTCTCAACCATCTGCCCTGTGGGAGGCCTGTCACCAGTCACAGCTGCTAGGACCTGTGGGCTCCCGCCTGGTCCTGTTCTTCATCTTGGTCGCTTTGTGCCTGCCTCTTATTTCTTGGTCAACTTTTCCATTTTTCCAGGACCTGGGCAGGGAAGAGGGGTCCTATAAGTAAGAGGTACTAGTGTGAGAAGATTCTAGAAGTAACCTAGGACGGGCGGTCAGAAGCAGGAACTGGGAACATCAGGAGCACTTGGCTGGCAGGTGCAGTACCTTTTTAGGTGATGTCTCCTCCAGCCCCTCCTGCTGCCCTGAACCCGCCCCCCCCAGTGTCCTCCCCCCACCTCATTCTTCATTCGTGAAGGAAAGTCCAGACCCAGCAGGGCTAGCTGCTGGAGAACTGGGAGCAGGGCAGTTAAGGAAAAGGGATTTTGCACGTTTCAAAACAAACCACTTTCCCCAGCCCCTGTCTGGGAGACCTGGGAGAGGGGAGGGGTGGAAACAGAATGAGCGAAGGAACTCAGGGCCCACCCACCGTCTCAGCAAAGGGCTGGAGCCGGCCAGGGACTTGGACAGGACACCGGGTTTAAGTCATCCTGAAGTGAGCTTTTTGAGAACTGAAAGAAGTCTCAGCTCCCAACACGAGACCGTAGTTCTAATGGAAAGTGATTGGAAAGCTGTGGGACCTTCCAAGAGGTTGTCAAGTGGTAGGAAATAGTAGATATTATGGAGAGATGTGAAGGCAGGGTTTGGAGAAAAATAAAGCAATTTCCTTTCGTCCCACGCCGAATCCAGACCGTGAATTATACTGGTTCCACTAGATAGCCTTGAGGCCTACATTTCTCATCCCTGACACAGGTCTGGTCTTATACATATGACCTTCCATCGGTGTGGCACTCTCTCTCTCCAGACCTTCCACAGGTGTCTACCCCCCACAGGTGTCTCAGGGACCCCCCAAATCACCCTCTTGAAAGGCCTGAGGATGGCTCCCAAAGCCAGTTCTGTTAGCACGCAGAACGGTATGGCTCCCTTCCTGGCTCCTCACAGTGCTTTAGACAATTAAAGAAGCAGTTCTCTCCCCAAGTAAAATGCTCTGACCTAGTGAGAGGCCAGGCTGCAGCCATTTCTTAACATAACGATTGTTGGCTTCCCAATATAAGAGCATTGCCCACAACCCAATATCACAAGAAGAGGTAACAGGAATCGCCCGATACTATGCATGCCAGGGAACCCTGGGGACAGAGCGATTCTAGGCAAAATGAAGACACACAACTGGATAAAAGGAAGGAAATCTTCACTTTTGAGAAGAGAGGGCTCCGAGGCTATGAGAACCACTCACCTTAGTGCAGGGGGAACAGAGTGCACGGATTTTGTTCATGATCCCAGGAGAGTTCTCAGCTGCCAACAGGTGGTGAAGGCAGTGGTCTTCCCTAAGCATCCCTTTGATCACAGGCCCCCACCCTCAAGACAGGGTAAATTTTGAATAGTGAGGGTTTAAACAAGCTAGTACTAGCCCAGATGATTTTCTAAATCGGGCATCTCGCAGTTCCTAAAATGGAAGTAATGGACATTCTTTTAAAAGTCCTATCGTGTTCCACGTTCCGGAGTGAAGATCTTGGCTTTCAGTGGGAAGCTCGCGTTTCCGCAGTAAGACTGAGCACGACATCATTACCGACTTCTCTTTGCCACAGAAGCAAGTGCTTCCAGCATTTTTGTGCTTGGAGTTAACTAGCAACATATTCACTGGGAAAGAATGAGACTTGAAAATGTAAAGATGCACAAGTCGAGAATATTTCAAGATGATCATTTCATAGATAGCAGCCTACAACTATGCAAGGAATAATAAAAAAATGGAAGCCGCCTTCCCTGTACCAAATGCCATGTAAGGAAAAGACGAGGTTGTGGCATCACTAAAGTCCTTCTTCTCAGCTAAGATGGAACCAAAGAGATTCTTCTGGATGATTGCTTGAGCCCGTTGCACAACGTGGTCAAAAGGGCTTTAAAATCCTTGCTTCTTTGGTACTGCGCTCACTTGGAGGCCATGCTAACTCATCGAGTCATGCAAAATTTAAGGAAAGATCTCGATTCCCTATTAACCTTTCCCGTATCATACATCCATATATAATTGCAGACTCCTGTCTGTGGATGCTCACCCTGTCTGGTCTTCCTCGCCCAGCTGAGACCCCGAACACCCTAAATGTTGTAGCCCCTGCTAGAAGCACTGAAGCCCTGGAGATGCTCACCCAGGGGTGAGTGAGGAGAGATCTGTGAAACTCTTCAGCCTCATAAAGGGCGGGAGTGAAGGAGATACGAGAGCTTGGTTTCTACTCTTGCAGGTGCCTGGAAGTCTTGTCAAATTTTTTTTTTTCCTGGATGTGTCAGTAACTGTTCTTTCTTCCTTCCTCATGATCACCAGGCCTTCATCCCCTTAGGCCAAGATTGCCACAGAGCATCTTGATTCTCTCCCTTCTTCTGGACTCATCTATTACTCTGAAGCCACAACAATGGTTTATCCCTATTCCTTAATTCTTAAAACCTAAGAACTTCATATTGCCTTGGTGATGAGGTCCTCAGATGTGCCAGTTTCTAGTACAATTAGTAAGTATCATTGAAAAAGAACTCTCTGGCCTATACTCGCTAAATAACTTGGCACTTTTTTTCCTTCCCGATGTCACATTTCCTTGTCTTCTGATTATTTCAAGCAGAACCAGTGGTACCTTTCTCCGTGTCGTTCTATACCCTTTCCAAACTTCCGTACCCCTCTCTGGTCCCTCTGCTCCCTGGACCCTCGTCAGACCACCTACCAGGTTTTCACCACCTCCCTCTGGGCCCTTACTTCCTCTTTGGTGTCCAGTGTCTGGCGTTGATTGTGTGCTACTTCGATGGCTAGCTTGCTTTTCATGCACAATTCCCATCTCCTCAACTAAATCGTCATCTTAAGACAGGAATCCTGGCTTCCAATCAATTTGTTCAAAAATCAAAAAAAAAAAAAAAAAAAAAAAAAAGGATTGACTGAACATCCAGTGTTGAGGTGGACCACAAAAACAAAACAAAACAAAAAAACCCCACAAAAATCAGAAGAAAAACAAACACATCACAGCTCTGAGCTCTGAACACTCCAAAGCATACGAGTATCAGTTTGATTATTCGTGGTGGGAATTGACATTTTACATATGTTCTTATTTTTTGTAGTTTTTCTTAGAAGGATATATGTGATGCAAAGGGAGTATAAAAAATAATACATAATTATCTAGAAAATTATTTCAGAAGCTAACACTTGTATATACAGAGAAGAAATACCTAAAAGCTTCCTTAGGTCACACTTCAAAATTTTATTGTGAGAGCAAATCAGGCTTTCAGTGCTAAAATCACCCGTCCACAGGTTTGCCCCCGTGCCTTTGACCTCATTGTGAGGAGCTGACTGCTCAGGGTAGTTTGGGGACCACAGGGGGAGCAGGAGACCCAAAAAATCCCCCCTTCTGTGTCTTTTCCAGCAAACGCTCCCAAAGCTGTGGTTTCTGTCTTGGGGGGTGGTGGTCTCTTCTTTCTGTTAAATCACAGATGTGTTACAGGGGAAAGGTAACCAGTGGGTGCCCCACGAGGACAGATTGGTTCTGGGATTAGATGGGAGTTATCAGTAAGAGGAGGTAAAGTTTGATGAGATGAGCTGGTTCTGCAGCCCAGGAAGGGGGTACCAAAGGCAAAACGGTCCAAGAGAAGACAATTCTAGGTCCAGTGGTGGGGAGTGAACACTCAGCGTGGAGCAAGCTTTGGACAGTGCAGAACAGAGGAGAGGTGAGTCCCCAGAGGACCCCACAGACCCACCCCTTCTACCAAAGCCTTCAGCTGGGAACACGTCCCAGTTTACGGACTGCATTCTTGAGCTCTTTGCAGGGCAAAAGCATCAAAGCATCATCTGCTGTCACCCTAGCAGCAGTGAACCCCTCCTGTGACTGCCCGGCCTCTGCTCATGGCCCAGGGACATGTATGCAAGGAAGAGGGCCTGTGTCCGCCCCTCCAGGGTGCTCACAGCTCTGGACCATACACCGATCCTTCACAACCCTGCAACTCCCTCTTGCCCATCTTCTGCTCACTCTGGGCCCCTTGCTTTACCCTTGAGCCTGAAACCACCTCTTCAACGTCAACCTTTCCCTGCATGTGCATCTCCCTCAGAGCCCTCCCCCGGGGCCCCTCAAGAGTGAGGCTCGCATGGCATCCACCGCTATATCCTGGTTCGGGCTCTTGGGGTCCACAGTAGGGTGACACGGCAACAGTCTGTCAGGCACCTTCCACTGAGTCTTGGGTGTGATGCTCTCCGAGCTCCCGACAACCACTTTTCTGCTTGTCTCCTGGACAGGGGGACAGCTAAGCAGGTGTTCCCTCCAAGTGAACCTCGGATGTCCCCGGGAACAGCCTGTTTGGTCTCATTCTGTGCATCACATGCACGGTGGACAGATACCCTTGGAGCCCGACACCGTGTACACCTTTCCTAGATGTTCCCAGAATCTGCTCCAGATGCACTGTACGGTGGCCTCCCGCCGTCTCCCCTGCCCTGGTGCCATCCCTGCACCATTTCTCATCCTTCGGAGCCAACAGCAGCCTCCGTCCTCCTGGACGCAGCATTAAGAGCTGCAAATACTCAATAGGAGCTGGGGTGTTAGATAAATTGTATTTGCTGCCTTTCCCTAAACCATTCCCTCGCAAGGGTTGTGTGTTCTCTCTCTCTCCCAAGGGCCAGGCAATCACTGTCTCCCAGGATCTGGGATGTGCCCCGCCCTCTCCAAACCTTGTTCAAAACAGACATGTCTTTGCTTTACTCTCCTTCAATCATTTACCCACATTTCCTATCCTATTTCTTTTCTTCTGTCCAGTCATCTTCCTACGGAAAACTTTTTTTTTTTTTTATAATAACTCTACTGTGTTTTATGCCACAGGTGAAAGAAGTTTCTAACCAATGAGAAGACCGTTTCAAGGGCTCCTGTAATGTTTTGATGTTGTACCTTGTAGACAATATTGTTAGAAAGAACTTTATGATTGCAGAAGGGATGGGTTTAAAGTTAAAGGATCATTATGAAAAGTCATTCTTAGTCTATTTAAAAAAATCTGATTTTCTTAACATACAAACCTATTAGCAGCCTTTTAATTTCATTTGTTTGTTTTTTTGAAGAAAATTCCTTCTCTCCATCCCCCAAAGTCCCATCTAGGTCAATTCCCAGTGCTAGGAGGGTGGAAACCATTCCCCAGTTATCTGGTCTACCGGAGAGTCTCATTGTTTTTGCTTCCCTGTGTTCTCTGAGTACAAGCTCTGACTTCTTTCCTGCTGTTGGTCTTTTCTCTTTGGTTTTGAACTGGGCCCACCATTGTTTCTCTGGGCTTCCTGTACCATCTCCCTCTAGAGAGTTCTTTCATGTGTTGTGTGGGTGGGCATTGTGTGTTGTGTGGCTTGGTCTCCAGACAGAGCTCTCGCGGACTTCAGTGAGAATTGCACATGGGGCCTGAGGCAACGTTGGGGGAAGGAAACTGAACTTACTCAGATGGACTTCTCTGAAGTCTAAGTCAGCTCACTGCACGGACATGAGCCCAGAGTGAGCAGGACCTGCGGCCCCTACGATGGGAGTGCGGCGGGGAGCGTGAGGACCAGCCGTGCCCCAGGAAACAGCAACGTGTGATAGGAAGTGCTTGGGAGTTAGAGTCAGACTCTTTGACTAATGCTAGGTCTTCTACTCCCCAACTGTATCATCTTAACAAAATCTTTGTGGAAATTTACTCATTTGTAATGAGGATAATAATGCTAAGGGGCACCTGGGTGGCTCAGTCGGTGAAGCGTCTGACTCTTGATTTTGGCTCAGGTCATGATCTCAGGGTCCTGGGATCGAGCCCTGCGTGGGGGCTCTGTGCTCAGCAGGGAGTGTGCTTGAGATGTTTTCCCTCTGTCCCGGCCCCCACACTCTCCCTCTAAAATAAATAAACAAATCTAAAAAAAAAATGTCAATGCATAGAGCTATTGGTAGGATTAAGCAGATAAGCATGTGGCATACCTAGGAGACTATATGATGCTCCATATTACTTTGTGTTTTTTTTTTCCATTTTATAATTTCTTTTGTAGTTTTTGTTTTACTTTTATTTATTAATTTATTTTTAATTTTTCAGAGAGAGGGAAGTTGGTGGAGGGAGGGACAGAAGGAGAGGGAGAGAAAGAATCTTAAGCAGACTCCAGGTCCAGCTCAGAGCCCAACACAGGGTTCAATCTCATGACCCTGAGATCATCACCTGAGCTGAAATCAAGAGTCGGATGTTTAACTGACTGAGGCACCCAGGTGCCTCCCTTCTGGATTTTTTTTTTTAAACTTCTGGAAACCCCATGAGATCACTTGTGTTCTTTGAAATTAATGAAGCAGAAGACGTGCCTGACCCAGCAGCCTAGCAGCGCTGAGTGTCCAATGGGCTGATAGGTTTCCGTCTTCTTGCTGCATGATGCGTCTTTTCTCCAGCTAACGCACGTAGCTGTTACTTTTCACGGCTCTGGGCACCTTGCCCCACTCAGAGACGTAGACACAGCTAAGATGAGCTGGAGCATAATTCGGGCAGGGCATTAGAGGCCTGCTCCTCGGTGGCACAATTAGTGTGGCTCTTTCTGTCACTTCCCCGGGGAAATGTCTAGCCAGAGCGTGGCCATGACGTGAATTGAATTTAGTGACTGTCAGCTGTTTGTAATCTGCAATCTTGTTTAATTTCTGGCCAGATCCGTTGTTTTGAACACTCTGCAGACTTTTAATAACATTTATTACTTTTTCTTTGCTCTATTGAAATTTATAAAATTGAGACAGTGTAAAGAAAGATGAAATCACTCACAATCCCATCACCTACAGATAACCAAGATTCATATTTTCATCCATTATTTTCCAGTCTTTCTTTTAAGATGTTTAACATCATATTTCCTTAGCTCTAAGATTGCATAGATTATAAGATGCGTTATTACAAGAGGGATTTCGGGGGGAAAAGGAATTGGAAAGGACATAGGCACCACCTTATTCAACGTTTACATGGTTTGTAAGATTGCATCACATTTTATTTTTTAGATGCATTGCATTTTAAAAACGATAAGGGTTAGATATGAGAATCAAAGACAAGTAAACACAGATCCTGCATGACCCCAATGTATCCAGTCTCAAGGACATGACTCTGTGAAGCATCCGCGGGGCAATAAATTGAGCTCTGCCCTACATGGCTGCATGCTGCCTGCATTACCCACCTCCCAGGTCTCTCTGGGAATCTCCATGTAAAAGCAATGAATGTCCTCCCTTCCCCAACGTGTACACAGAGCGGCCCTTCCTGCCGCAGAGCCGTCTGCATGTGTCTTTCGAAGATCATCTGTTGCCCTCTAAGCCGTATAGAAGCTCAACACAAAGCAACATGTAAGGTGTGCTCAGGATCACCCTACACCCTCAGGTGGATGGAAGGAAACAAAATTCTAAAAGAAAGAAAGTCCAACAAAATATTTTTATCAAAGATGGTACATTTGATTTGGAATATATATAATATACATATTATATATATAAAATCAGCTTTGGAGGCAATTCTGTTCCTGTCTGCCTCCTTCCCGTGTTTCGTTAGCCCACCAGCGGGGTGCATATGCATGGGTGCCTGCCTGGCCTCCCCTGGCCAGTTCTTTTAGATTTCCATCCAAAGCTGATATAAGCTTATCTTGTCACTCCTTATTGAGACATTAAATTCTGATAACATGTTTCCTAAAATTGAGAAACAACAATTTCTTTATATTGGGCATTGTTTTTAAGTTAAACTTGATTTGGCTGCCACCTACCTGGCTTGGCTGAAAGTCGAATCTCAGTTTGGGGTTTTCCATCTGTTCCCTTGAGCTCACACGAAAATCCTCGGCTTATGCAATCTAATACCTCTGGCCGTGTGCTTCCGGAAGCCTCTTGAAACCCAAAGAAACAGTTGATTCCCTGGTGTGAGGAAGCCCAGGGCCCAGAAGTAGGGTAATATTTACCGGAGACTGCGGGAGGAGCACCTGTCCCTTCCCTCCTCCTCCCCCTCATAGAGGACCCAGAACACGGCAGGGATTGACATCTTGTGCTAGAAATTGCTCAGCCACCCTGGACATGCAGTGAGACAGGAGCTCCCACCTGCCCTTGCGGGTGTGGGCGCGTGACGGAGACCAGAGGATGTGAGCAGAGGTGAGGAGGGCCCCTCCTGGGCTGGCCCGTGCTCCCTTCCATTGGCTGGGTGCCCCGGCTCTGAGACCCTAAATGGAAGACAGACCCACAAAGCAAGAGGGGCCTCCTTCTCAGTCAGCAAATAGAGGAGAATCTCCTGCCTACCAGAAACACATGCCACCCTAGAAGGTCGAGAGAGAGAGAGAAAGAGAGACACAGAGAGAGAGAGAGTTCCATGTGTAGAACCACTGTGATTCCAGCGTGTTTGTTACGTAGCTAGAATTATCTTAAAAAACGCATCTCTCAAGTATCTGTCTATAACATATACAGTCATAATCGCAACTTATTTAACCACCTCCTTACATTTAGACATTTTGCTTCGTTGACATTTACTTATTAGAGACAATACTATAATAAATATCCTTGAAGAAATATCTTTGCCTACTTGAAGAAATAGTTACGGGAATACATATATTTTTGTAAGTGGAGATTTGTAGTCCAAGTGTATTGAGGATTTTAAATGTCAGCTTAATTGGATGGGAGCTAACAGATCGCCCTTAGGAAATGTGTGCCACCTTAGACTTCTCCAGATAATACATGCAAGCATCTTTTTGATACTTTTTTCAATCATGTATATCAGCAATCATTTCACTGTTTGTCATCATGACAGGAAACAAACTAACTTTTTTTTTTCTTCTTTTTTTGTTTTACTTATTTGCTACAGGTGACACTAGGTTTCTTTTCCTTTCACATATCCTTAAAAGCTGTTTATATTTTCTTATGTGTATTAGTTTTTCATGTGTTTTCTGTAAGATTTGTTTCAGTGGATTGTTAATTTTTAATTTTTTTTCTAGTGAAGAAACTTTACATATTAGGAATATTGTGCTTTTGTCTCTTGGTTATCTTGAAAATATTGTCTCTTGGCTTAATCTTACTCATAATACATTTTGTCATACAAGGCAACTATATTTTAAATTTATATGGACATATTGTTCTATTATTTTATTTTTTTATTAAATATTTTATTTATTTATTCATGAGAGAGAGGCAGAGACACAGGCAGAGGGAGAAGCAGGCTCCAGGCAGGGAGCCCAGTGCGGGACTCGATCCCAGTTCTCCAGGATCAGGCCCTGGGCTGAATGCAGCGCTAAACCACTGAGCCACCTAGGCTGCCCTGTTCTGTTATTTTATGACAAATAAGTATTACTGTCTTCTTTGTAAAGCCACGATATTACAAGAAAAGTTTATATTTTCTTGTAATTAATGCAAAGATATAAATATATATGCATGCATATACATTTATGTATGTAAATATATTATTTGGATAAATATATTTGTGGTGTATTTAGAATCAGGAGTTGATGTGTATGTGTGTATATATATATATATACACACAGTTTAAATAAACACAGAAATATATGTGTGTGAGTGTGTGTATATAATCCATCTGGGAAAAGTATGATGTAAGAGAATTTATGATTTCCATTCACATAACAAATTATAGTAACATTGTTCATCTTCATTCCTGATATAAAATTCTACGTTTGTCACACACTAAATTTCCATATATATCTGTATCAGCCTGTGATGTTTCCATTGACCCACTTGCACACCAAATGCACAATTTTGAGCCCTGCTTTACATGATTGCATGGGATTTCATCATGTGGATGTACAATAATGCACTTGGCTTATTTCCTCCTTGATACCTTTCATGTTATTTCTTTCAAGATTAATTCTTTAAATTAACCCCATATCAATACTTTAAAGGCTCTTGACACATATTTTCTTTTCTTTTTTTAATATTTTATTTATTTATTTATTTATTCATGAGAGACACAGAGAGAGAAAGAGGCAGAGACACAGGCAGAGGGAGTAGCAGGCTCCATGTGGGGAACCTGATGTGGGACTCTATCCAGGACCCCAGGATCACGCCCTGAGCCAAAGCAGACGCTCAACACCTGGGCCACCCAGGCGTCCCAACACAGATTTTCAGTACGATCTCAGAAAGAAATGAGTGACAACTTCCATCACCAGGAATGGGTGCGAGTTCCTGTTCTATCCTATCGACACCAGCGTGGACACTTTAGAGAATGTTGGCCAATTGGAGAGGCTGAAATAGCCTCTTGACTTCATTGTGAGCTCTGATCTTCAATGGATCATTTTAAAAATAGAATTTTAGGATCCAGCATCGTTATTCAAATTAACTCTGCATAAAGGGTGTGACCTGGTTAAGAGTTAATCCAGAAGACTTCAAAGTTCCAAATTACTTTCCTGAATGTGCTTGGAAGTAGGAGAAAAAACAAAAACGAAAACAACACACTTCTATGTTCTGAGCCTGATAATATTATAATGTAATATTGAGACCTTTATCTTTCTCGTAGAAACCCTCAAGTAACTCTAGTTTTTCAAGGTGGGGGAGGGGGGTTTGTGGCAGAGAGCAGAGCGGCTTCCTGGAGGTGACCCAAATGACCACCACTCTGGTGGGAGGCGGTCGGGTCCAGCATCACTGTGGCTGAATGAGGAACTCCCATCAGCTCAGCAGGATGTGTGCTGCACACACGCACACCCAAGCCCGCAGGAACGAGGCGAGGCCCAGCCATGTGTGCTTGGGTAAATCTGCTTCTTCCTGAGATTGAACAGCATCCTGCTCAAAGCCCGGCCAGCCCTAGGAAGTTCACTGCTGGTGCAGGTGAAAGCCTCCTCTCTCCTTTCTTTCTCATCAGGAAGAGGCTTTGTGGGCAGCCTGTGGCTTTGCCCGTGACTCTGGGCGTTCCTGGTCCACGCTGGCCCTCTGTGACGGCCATACACTTGGGGAAGCCAGAAATGTCGGGATGCAAAACTGAATTTCAGAAGCTCCTTCAGGTCGACGCTAGGCCACGTTTGCTGTTGGAAGCACACTGCAGCCTGCTAGTGAAAGGCTGCTAGGTTCTGACTTATGTCAGGAGGGGAAACATCATAAGCAGAGGAGGGGTAGTTCTACTGCTTTCTTGCCACGAAGAACCCTTCCTGAAGAGTCTGGTTTTGTAAAATTGAGTGACCCCCAGAGGCTGAGGGATGCTTTTCTAATTCACTGCCAGTAGCAGCAGCAGCAGCCTGTTCCCCAAGGACAGGATGTAGCTAATAATTGCCAGGTCGGAGGAAAGGCAGGAAAAGAAAATCACTGTGACCGTTAGACATGACTATGAATAGCAGAACTCCCCAGCAAAAGAGATAAAACCAGAGACAAAAAGCAGCTTGCCTTGCACCAGTGGTAGCTGCCGTTCCGAGAGACTAGTGTTTGCACAGCTCAGCCCGGGCAGTGTGAGGCACAGGGTGTCAGGGAGAGGTCTGGACAGGCAAAGCTAAAGGCCCTGAGTTTGCAAGCCTGGCCTTCTCAGCCACATAAAAACACCACCGATTGCCCGGGGGGCAGATGTGGGAAGAGCAAAAGGCAGGTCCTCCTACCCCAAACCCCAGAGAAGCCCCCAAACAAAACCAAGCCCCAGAGCTCGCTCCGGTGCATTCCTGTGTCAAACACCATAATCCCCTGCTACAAATCAGCCCCCCACACAGAATGTAAATAAGACATTTAAGATACCAACCTAACAAAGTGCTCCACTGAATCAATCAATCCATTATGTTTGTGGGCACAGAAAGGTTTATATAGATGCTTTAAGTGAGCCAGAGAAAGGGGGAGGAGTAAATGTGTTAGAGGTCAGTGTAAATATTTGCCTACACTAACAAATGTATATATTTAAAAACCAGAGGGGAGAGCTTGTTGAAGAGTAAGTAACAGGATGCATGCTGTTCCACATCAGATAGAATTTTCTAAAAATAGTTTTGACGATGCCCCCTCCCATAGAAGGGCGAGTGTCAGAGGAAGGGGGGGCAGGGCTGCGGAGGAAGGCCCGCCCCCCCCCACCGTGTCTCCAGCCTCCAACCTCCCCTGCAAGTCTTCCCTGGAGTGAAGTCACTGTGGTCGTTCAGGACTGAAATACAGTGGACATCTAATGGAAATACCCTACTTTCAGGTCAACGGGCTCTACCTTAAAAGGTCTCTATTTTGTTCAGAGATATTAATAACATCTGAAATGTTGAATGAAAGTAAAAAGTATCCTCTGAATGCTTGTGTTCGATGAGTCCCAAGATTTAAATTTCATAGAATTTTTATAAATATATATAGTTTTAATTTATGAGGCATTGGAGGCCACCTTCTCCACTGTCACGGCCCAGATAGTCCTGCTTGTCACTGTTGCTTCGGGTACAAGTGAGAACTTGGCAAGACCGAGGGGAAAGTAGAAATGACCAAACGCTGAAAGCCCTTCATCAGAGTCGCACTTTGAAACCACATCATTGACAAAAAAAAAAAGACAGCATTGCTCATTCTTGTTCTCTCGATAGGCCAGTATGGTTCTCAGAGTCTGGCGAAAGGTTCTGAGGAAGTAGCTAATGGACCACAGCGTTACTCACTGAAGTTTGTTGGTTGGTCATTCACTCACCCACTTACTCATGCCAGAGCATTTTCCAAAAACACAATAGAGCAGTACACCACAGTTTGGAAAACTCTTATCCAAGTTTTATTTTCAGACTTCCTGATTTAAATACTTTGGTATCAGCTTGGAAGCTAGATGGTAGTAAGAGTGCTGTCCAGCCCATGGATTTCTTCTAAGATGACTATCGCAGCACTAGGAATGGTTTCCACCATCAGCGTGCCCCAGACTTGCAAGACTGAGAACACGTTCTTCTTCTTGGCTGCATCAGAGGCCTCCAAAGGACCTGGAAACATGGACTCTAGAATGTAGGACTCAAGCTCCCTGCTTCAAACGAGCTTGCTATGAGCTTCCGCAGTGCTGTACCTTCTGCATGGAAGAGTCCTGAATTCTGCAAAATTTTCAGCTGAAGTACAAGGAGTGCATGTTACGTCGGGATATTTCACGCAACACTACACGACCCTGATCATGGTTCTTGCAACCATGCACCCACCTCTTCTAGACCAGTTATTCATTCTTTACATGTTGCCAACCATCACAAAGGATTTGAAACGCAAAGCTCATTTGGATGTCCTGGGTATCTTGGACTGATCGGTCTCTCTTGCCTGCCTCTTTGGTACACCTTGTCACGTCCTGCGTAAATATACTCTAACACAGCGGTTCCCTGCCTCATCAATCCACCTCAACATCCAGTCTTGTCTTTCTTCTTTCTCTTTTATGAATCAGCCTGCACTTCATGTTTTCATCTCCTACTCAATTTTCCTCGAAATTTTGCTTCTACTTCACTCTTCTGTTGACCTGTGGATTTCTAATCATAAACATAATATTTCTGAGATAGGATTATTCTCAATGTCTTGGATCATATTTTTAAGTTTACTTCTCATTTTGGACACTCAAGAAAGGGGCCCCTGGAGGAGATGATATTGAAGAATGCATTAGATTTCCATTGCAGAGGGACAGTGAGGGTGGAAAGGCACTTTAAGATGAAGCATTCGTATAAAGAAATATCTACTTAGGGATCCCTGGGTGGCGCAGCGGTTTGGCGCCTGCCGTTGGCCCAGAGCGTGATCCTGGAGACCCGGGATCGAATCCCATGTCGCGCTCCCGGTGCATGGAGCCTGCTTCTTCCTCTGCCTATGTCTCTGCCTCTCTCTCTCTCTCTCTCTCTCTCTGTGACTATCATAAATAAATAAAAAAATAAAAATAAAAATAAATAAAAAAAAGAAATATCTACTTAGCGTCTACTATGTGCCAGAGTCTATGCATCGAGTGTGAACTGAAGACCAAATTATAGTCTATGATTTTAATAGTTTTAATTAACTGGTAAAATAAGACATCTGTATTAATATCTATAGTATAAGTTCCGGGGATTAATGGTATCACACAATAGTTATACGTGGCGTCTTATGGCTCTTAGAAAAGATAAACATTTTCCTCAAATAGGATGGTCAGAGAAGACTTCCTGGTGGACAGGAGCTGGAATGCATCTGTAAAAATGAGTAGGAACCAGTAATCGGAAGGGGCGTGGGCAAGCAGAGCTCTGCTGTGTTTATGGAGATGCATGCAGCACTCGCAGAGGATGATCCGAATGGAGTGATGTCCAAAAAGAGGTTTGGGAGGAGAATGTAGGAAAGGTTGGCTACGCAGAGCTTGAAGGGAGCTTCAGAGAGCTTGAAACAACAGGCTGAGGAATTTGGAATATACCCTCCAGACACCAGTAAATCTCTGATGGTTTAGAACAAAATGATTCTTTGTACAGAAACTATAATTTTCTGGCGTGCCCCATTCAATCCTGCTATTTCACCGACCGCACGTGTTTGTGGAGTGCTTTAAATGTTTCTGTTTGACACGGCTAATTACATCACCGAGGCTTAGCACGTCATCCCAGGTGAGTGGGCTGCCCTGGGTCTCCCGAATGAACAGTCCCTCTCTGCCTAGGCATGCACCTGTAAGCTGAAACTTATCAAATGGTCTCTCATTTGGAGCAGAGCCAGTTATGAAAGAAAAAAAAATATGCCTTTAAATTTGAAGAAGGAGGTAATCGTCTTCCTTAATTAAGAACTGGAAAAATATTTGTCTAGACAGTCTGAAACTGGAAAAGAAGATATGATTTTGAACAGATAGAAGAAAATTGGCATTAATGAAGTGTCTAGAGAAGATATTTGAGAAACAATTCATCTTGGGCAAAGCATTTTGTAAACAGCTCTATTTCCCTTGGCCTGAAAGCCTTGGAGGAGTTTCTGTAAATTGGCATGTCTGCCTGCATAACTAACTATCTCTTCAAACGCACCATTATATCAATGCCCTGATCTGCTCTGACAAACTTGTCATTACATCATGCTTGCTTTAAAAATGAGAGCAGCTTGACTGGTCTCCCATGTGGCTGAAAATATATGAGTTTGAAATTTAAGAACCTCTATTTTAAATAAAACTGGAAGGGAAGGTAGGTCGCCATTAAAAAGTATCATCAATTACATAGAAACCAGATTCTAAAATGATGGTTTGTCTCAGCATTCAGGCCACACAACCCACTGCGAGGGCCCTCTTCTAGAAGCAAGGGAAAGCTCTGAAGAGGCCTGCTACGGTTTCAGTCATTTATATACATTTTAATGGATTTATAATTGGATTCAGGATTCCAGCTGGAAAGCAGGAGTAGGAAGTGGGGAAAATGTGTCCCTGGGTATTTCCTTTATAGGGATCATTGAGAAACAAGCCACATACTGAACCAGGAGAGAGGTGGGACTTGGTATGCCCCAAATTGAAGAATATCTCACAGAAGTCGTCCTGAAAAAGCTAAGCATCTGCCATCTAGCTGGCGAGGCTGACAATTTTGACATCCCGAGTCTGATCATTAATACGATTATTCATTCCAACCAGGACTAAGTCATTCTATTTGCATTAACTAAATATATTATGAAAAGAAGTCAAGCTGGCCATGGCAATAAATGGAATATGGAGATCCCATTTACTTCTCTGGCAGAAACCCAATATCCTTTCATGTTCCTTTTTTCCCTTCACAATGGACACAGCTGGGAACCTGCATATATAAACAAGAAGGGCTGGGCTGTTGTTTTTAATTCCTCTTACGTTTGAGGATTTTCACGATTACGGCTTTGGCTAATTTCGAAGTGATTCCAGCGTATTTCCTCATGTCGCAAACACAGAAATTGCAATTTATTCCAGGAAGGCACATAGAAATGTTCTAGCTCCTATTCCTTGTTTTATTATTTTTTTTACAGATATCTATGCAAATTTGATAATAAAACAGAGCTTGAAGTATTAAACAGTCATACGGTTGGGTAAACTCTTATCTAGTCATTAAATAAAAATTGAATTATTAAGGCTGTTACTAAGCCAGTAATAATTAACAGAATCGCTTATTAGCAGCTGCCTAAATGCTATGCTCTTCAGGTGTTTTTGCTTTGTGAGGAGAATAAGTGATTTTGAAGGTGCCCTGTTTATTTTCTCAGATATTCTTGAGAAAATCAACTCCAAGCATCGCCATTCACTATCACTGGTTGGCGTAAATAAGTGACTTAAATTGTTTTTCTAAAGTGTCTTCGATTCCAGTTATTTTTCACCATGACCACAATGTGGCTTTACAGCCAAGGTCAGGCCTCCGTGTTGACAGGGGACTTTCTTTTGGATGAAAATACTGAAAATTCTGGTTGCAGTGGCTGAGTCCTCTGTCCCTCCCGCAGGCCTGCGCTCATGGCTTCAGCTGTCCCTTCCCGACCCTCCTGCTGGCCCTGAAGCTCATAACCATCCTTCCTGCTAATCGGTGTTCCTCCTCCCTCAGAACACACACCACACACATGCACACATGCACAGAGACACATACATGCATCCACATGCACGCACACACACATACACACACACCACTATTCTCAAAGCATCCCCTGCCAATCCTTCTTTTACTATGTCCCTTCAATTCTTATGTGTTCTTTATTCTGACATATATTTTGCATTTGCCACCAGCCTGCTATTTCACAAATTACTCTTCTGGGTGAATGTTTTCCTCCCAATAAACTATAACTTCCCTCAAGAGCTTCTGTGATTCTTCGACCTACCTCACGCCATCTAGCAATTTAGTTGGTGCACAATGGATGCCTCGTAAAGACTTTTAATTAGCCATCTCTCCCAGAACCACATTTTGTTGTGTTTTTCATTGCCTGGTTACCTAATTACAACGGTCTTTATGGCCCTGAGGTCATTCCCAATACCCTCCTGGTCCCGGTCAGCCTGCAATTGTCACCACGTTAGCTTCTCCTTTTGGCAAAGATGTCATTGGCTTCTGCAAGCCAGACGTGCAAGCTCCCTGCCTCTGCTTAAGTGGTTCACACTCCTGCACTGCTGTGCTGCTGCCTTAAACAAGAGAGCAGCCCAAGGCAGTAAAATCACACCTAATGCGTACTTGGGACATTTTCATGGGGTTCCTCACTCCCTACATATTGCGGGATTTTTCTTGCAACAAAGGGTTTTGGAAAAACATGATTTTATGTTAGATATAGCACAGACGCAGAAAGGCACATAAAATATTAACGTATATAACATAAAGAATTGAGTGAGGCCGACACCCTTGTCATGACCACCCAGGTTAGGGGATGGAACTGTGGGCCCCTGAGTGCGAGTGACATATCAGCCCCCTCTTTCATGGAAGTCACCTTCTTATTTTCCCTTCTACCTTCATCTCTCCAGTGTGCTCCACTACACACTATAATTTAGCTTGCCCATTTATTTTCATTATCTTCTAATAATTTTAAGAATTCAAGACCAATTGCTTTCTGAGTATTAATTCTACATGAATGCTTCAGTAAGCTCTGTGTTTCGCTGTGAACTTACATATACGCTATGCATATTCTCTTAGCCGCACAATACACACATCCGTACGCACACCTGTATTCTCTCTACTTTCGTCTATCTCTCTTTCCACCTTTATAACTATATATATATATACACCACTTAAATACAAATTTCACTGCTACTTAATAGTCATCTTGATTTCGAGCCATTATGCATGGTACTATCTCTGTGATTTTTCAGGTTTTTAAATTTTGGAACAAATTAACAACTATGATGCTGAAACTAAGGGAAAATGTCAATATAAAATACACTTGGATAGCTTAATACCTATGGGTACTGATGGGACATAAGAGAAAAAAAATCTCTTTCATTAAAGACTTGATATAAAATCTATAAAGATTATTTTCAGAAAAATTACTTCTCATGCCAGGAAGTACTAAATATAGTGTTAAGTACAGTTCAGACAGTGATTTCCTTCAGAAGGGTTCAGATGATTTGCACACATTATCTTGTCCTTTTAGCTTCTGAAGAGTGTCGAATCATGGGTAAGTAATGATGATCTTATTTTGAGTCAAGCAAGAAGGGCAGAAAAGAAGGCAAATGAAATACGTGTGTGACCTAACACAGCATCCTGCAGGTCCTGTAAGATTTCACGGCCTCCGACACGGGACGGCTGGTAGTCCAACACTAAACACAAATGTAGAAAAGCTGGAGCAAAGTCCTTGCAAGCCGACAAAGTCTATCTTTCTGAGTTTGAAATCAAAGTAAGACAAAAGGAAAGGAAATCAGCCAAGGAACTCATCAGAGGGTTTTACTGGGAGTTGCGATTGAAAGTAGAGTGCAGAGGGACTTTCAACATTATTGAGCCAGAATTACACAGACCATGTATGGGTACTGAGATATTTCTAAACCGGCCTGTTAGGTTTGCATTTGTATCTGTGGCCTCAGACCCATCGGCAGGAGGCAATTCGCGATGAAGTCAATATAACAAGGACAGAGCTAAGGTCCATTTGGAAAAGCCTGATGTCGGCTCTATGTTGCCCCTCATTCATATTTGTCCACTTCCACATTCAAATGGAAGGCTTGAATGATTCCAGATTTAAGCCAGGGCATCCATGCTTCAGGTAAAAGGGCATCACATGTGAAGTGTGAATCTGGAGAGCAATCTCTCTGCTGATACTGTAAGCAGGTGCTACGATTTATCTAACACCTGGAAAAGATCAATAATATCTCCTATTGTTGAAGCACAGTGGATGTGATGCCTTAACTTCATTTCAATACTAAGCCTCTGTGCCTCATTCTGTTGTTTAGAGTTATGATCAGAATACAGGATCCCCTCTTCTTTGAATTAAAAAGTGCTGTAGCAAATACAGACCGTACTAGTGACTTTGGTCTCATCTAAATGAGCTTGAAGTGCCAATAAGACCTATCTAGACTCAAATGTACAATATATATATAAAACAAGATCAATAAAAATCTGCAAATACCCAACTGTCCCTATTGCTCATAATGGAGATTATGAAACAGAGTAATAGTGACTTATGGGTGAATAAATATGAAAGTATTCTACAATACAGAAAGAATAAAAATTCCTGAGGATGTTCCTGTTTATGATAAAGGTTTTATCTTCCACTTGAAAAAGAAAAAAAAAAAGTTCCGGTAGTTCAGCTTACTAGGCATTCATGTAATAATTCGTTTAGCTATTGGTTTGTTGGTGGCTCTCACTTGCACTATAAGTGATATTTAATCCATTAGGTCACTTCAAAGCAATGAAAAAGTCATTGTTTTAGGACTTGGAGCTCATAGAGATAACTATGTTGAGGTTTCTTATTGAACATAGCATGATATGTTATTTTTGAAAAGGGTAGGTAAAAAGTTCATGTCTATTTTGCATGTGTGTTTGTGGATGGAGGGAAAACAGAAATCTCCAGCATCTGGATTCACATTCTGAGGAATTTACTTAGATTTTCTTATTATTACTGTGATTTCACACCAGTTTTTAGAAGCACATTGTCACTTATAGATCTGAATTTATTCTTACAAAGAGTTGAAGAATGTTCTGAGAAATTTATAGTGGGTCTAAGACTAGCTAAGCTTCTCAGAGTCCCACAGGCCGTGTTGTGTTTATCAGATCACTGACTCTATGGGGAAAAAAATGCTTTCTTGTCTCAGTATTTCTCTCTCTGGTTTGTGTTCATTCTGAATGGGATTAAATTAGTGTGTAGAGTTTGTACACCTAGACTATGGAAGCTGGGTCCTTTAAATGGTTCCTTGAAACCATACAGAATCCAAACCATCCACTAAAATGGGGTCATCAACCCTACAGGGTGATTGAGAGGATTCAGTGGGATCTTACAAAGAGCTCTCATGAGGCTTCAACACCATGATCCACTCTCCTGTTTTCCTCCCTCTTCCCCCAATGAATCAACACCAGGCCTCAGTGATTCTTCTTGGAAGGGTCCTTCCAGTGTGTCCTCTTCTGTTCTGCTCCATAGAAACTTCTCTAATTCACCATCACTTGTCATCTGAAATATGGAAACCAACCCGTCTGGCCTCTCGCCTCAGGCTTGCTTCATTCTAATAGAATGTCCCTTCCTCAGCCAGGCCTGCCTTCTCAAAACAAAAATAAACATGATCATCTCCTGTTTCAAACCCTTTGGTGCCACCCCAAAGTCCCCAAGATAAAGTCAGCTTCCTTCATATGGCTTACATAGTCACCCATGACCTGAGGCTGCCCAGCTCTCCAGGGCGGTGTCTGAGCTCTCTCTCTTCAGCCTTTGGTGCTCCAGAAAAGAGCATCTGTGAGAGAATAGATGCAAACAATGAATTTCATGAGTTTAATAAATATACAGCTAACATTTTCAAAACTTAGGGTATAATTTCCACAAGCCTGGAGTAGGTAGGTGATGTTAGAAAATAGTCAAACACTGGTTAGTAATAGGACCCTGGGAAGTCCCTTTAGTTCCACGTCTTGGCTCCCTGTGTGTGATGTGAGGGGCTTGGACAAGATGATCCCTTAGAATCTAGGGTCTTAGAAGTCGTGGCCCCTCAGGTCTTGGAGGTCGTGGCACTCAGAAGTTCCTTGACCGTGCACTCGTGTTGCATGTTCATGCTGTGTGTGCAAACAAGCTGAGCAACGTGTCAAAAGAGGTCAAGTCCATCCTTACACAGTGACTCCTCTTTTTCAGAGCTGAAATCTACAGTTTGGGGCATGGTGTGAATTGTCCATGAGCATTATTCATTAACATGCTAGAGAACCTGTTACTGAGTAACTCTATCAGATGCCTTGCTAGACACCTCTCAGGCATCTTTCCATTGAATTCTTTCAATGTCCCGTATGATGGATGGGTCCCTTCCACCCGATGCTTCAGAAGAGAAAACTGAGCCTCCCAGATGAGAAGCCTTGCCCCACAGAGGGAAGATGAAAACAACCCCAGTCCGTCAAAACTCAGGGTCTTAGCCATTGTGGCACACCTCCTCCTAAAATCCCACCTGCATGTGGATCTCATCTGAGATCCCTAAAATCTCCCATTGTGAGAAATATTCTGCTTCTTCAGTGTGGTCAACTCACTTCTAAACTCTGATCATCTCTGACTCTCAGGAACAGTGTGACCCAAGCCAGGATTTGAGCCCAGAAACTCGTACCTGCTGCCGCAGCTCTGGGTAGATGCCAGTGTGACCCCTGCCGCAGCTCTGGGTAGATGCCAGTGTGACCCCTGAACCCAGGCTGTGAGGGGGGGCGTGGGTAGGGGCACCTTGGACGCACTTTGCCCTCTGCGCCCCCCTGGCCCTTGCAAAGGGGATAGGACCTTCAGTACCTCACAGTCAAAGACAGACCCGCGGTATTTCGACTCTAATTATCATCATGATGGTAAAGCCGGTCATCATATGCCAAACATCAGGGTTATAGTGCCACAGTGTCAAGTGTTTTCCAAACTCCGGCATTGCCCACAGGACCTCGATAAGGGGGTGTGCTTTCTCTTCATACCCTTGTATCGGGGTGTGATAGCCTCACTGTTTCATTAAAATGTGGGATTTAAAAAGGAAATCTTTCACTTTTCTTTCTTTCTTTCTTTCTTTTTTTTTTTTTTTTTAATACGAACATTTCATGAATTTGCATGTCATCCTTGTGTGAGGACCATGCTAATTCCCTCTGTATCGTTCCAATTCTAGGATATGGCCTACCGAAGCGAGCCTTAAAAAGGAAATCTTTAACTCCAAAACAAAAAATGAGGAAACTGGTCTCATTTGTCGTAAGTGCAATTTGAAGAAATGCAGGCATCACTAAATAGATGCAGGACTTTTTTTTACAGTTTACCTGTGTGCTACTCACAGTCATCGGTTCTACCAAAAAGTTGTGCAAACCGGACCAGTTCTTAGGAAATCTAGATGACTTGATTGCTGGTTTTTACAATCCTGCAAGATAGGACACATTGTCTCCATTTTACAGATCTCACATCATGATAATCTGCGTAATTTGCCAAAAATGTGCAATATTTCTGATTCCAACATGTTTGATCTTCCCACAGCCAATCCAGCTGCAGATCAATTAGATTCATGTCATGCAATCTTTTCTACTGTGGGCACACACTTCTTTGTTTTGCGTCTGTGCTGTTATTCCTTCTTACTTTGACAGTCATGGCAAGCGACGGAGAAAAACATCAACCAGAATGTCACGATACATCTCAAAAATTTTTTTCCTTATAAAAAGGGACTCTGTGTTCCAAACTGCTAAATTTAAAAATGCTGTTTAAAATTGTGTGTCATCTTCCTTATTGCTCATACAAACTCCAGAACCTTGGGTTAGAAAAATCCAAAGGACGATCAAACCAACGCATGTCTGTATGTCCACAGGGAAGGACTCCCAAGTAGCCCATTTTCACTGTGAATGATAATGAAATTCAGCACCTGTATGAAGAGCCTTTTCAGCCGTCCACCTCACTCACAGACTGTGGCCCACAAAAAAAAAGGGACAGCAGAAACAGTAACCTACAGGCAACCCATGAGAATACCCCTTGTCATGATGGATGTCGGGCTTCGTGCACAGTGCAATGACATGCCACACTGAGACATTTCAATGAGATTGTGTAAACTTTACATCTATTACCTGCAAATCTTGAGGTGGGAGTGGGGAGGAAGGATAGTGGGAAGGAAGTTATTGAAGATACTATAAGAAAATGAGAGAGGATGATGGGGGAATCCAAGTGGCTGAGTTGGTTGAGTCCAACCCTTGATTTTGCCTCAGGCCATGCTCCACACCCAGTGGGGGGTCTGCTTGAGATTGTCTCCATTTCCCTCTGCCCCTTCCCCCATGTTCTTTCTCATAAATAAATAAATAAATAAATAAATAAATAAATAAATAAGGGTGAGAAGACAAGTGGGAGAGAGAGGGAGGCAGAGGGAGGCGACCCAGATTGCCTGTTGCCAACCAGACACACCTGACTGTCCCTGACTTCACTAAAGGTAACAGAGCTGAGATGCATCTGTGTGAAACAGGCCCTACCTGGTGCTAAGACCACGAGCCCTCATCAAGGGCTTTCAGCCTCAATTCAACTGCTTAGCTTAGGCTTTTCATCATTTCATGTAAAAAAAAAAAATCCACCTGCTTAGAGTGGTTACCTTAATCTAACTTGGGAAATTATAGCTGCAACTAGTATTTAGAAAACCAGCTGGCAGCCTGACAAGTGAGAACACAGTGCCTGTGAGCAAAAATCCAGGCTCCTTGAAGCACTTTTGCCTGGGAAGATGCTCTACCGGAGCTCAAAGGTAGTTCCTACAATGTGTGGACATGTCAGATTTCAGAGCAGCTTTTTAAGCAACAAACAGAGGAAAGATGTTATTTTTTTTCACAACCATTGTGCCTTTTGAAAGAAAGGGGCCAGAGTGTGTTTATCTGACCTGTTGTGACATCATGCTGTGTTGTGACAAGCTGCAGCACAGTGAGTAAACAAATGACAAGCAATCCCTCATGGGATGGTGATATCATAGACACCTCTGAATGAGGGGACCTAGGGACTTAGTAGGGGAGGAGGGCAAGGTGGTGCCAGCATCTGGTTGGAGAGGAAGCAATAATAGGTTTGTCATTTTCTGCACGGTGTTGTTTTGGATTTTTATTTTGTATTTACTTCCAAATTCTTTATAAGCCCAGATCACTAATCTCTCAACATTTTCATATATGGTTTGATACCACGTAGCAATGTCCTGTTTTTGTTTTTGTTTCATTGCATGACCTCATTGACATTATTCTGCACTTCTGTAGCTCTTTTCCTCCTCCAGTCATTTTTTAAGCTTTGAATTGCATATGGATTGCTTTTCATTCAGAGATTATATCCTTAAAAAGTTTCCCATAAACATTTCTAATTCTTTCGATCTTCTATTCCTATGACCCCTACTCCAATGATTAATGCTATCACTGATAACAATACTGAGCACCTACTCTAGGCTAAGCTCTGTGTTGATACTTTCTACACCCAATCTCTTATTCTGAGGACCTTGTAATACAAGGTGAGCATTATTTTATTATTTTACAGGTTGGAAAACAAAGAGTAAGAGAACATAAATAACTTGCCTAATGCCACATGCTTAGTAAGTGGTGGAGCTAAAATCCTACAAGAAATCCTGGAATGGAAGAGAAAAATACTCAACACAAAGGGTTTCCCAGATACTGGTTGAAAGTGATGGGAGGGAGACTTGAACTGGCCACTGTCAGAGAAATCTGAGTCTCTGGGATGTAGCAAGTCCACACTGCATGTAGTCTAGTCTGTGGGAAGATGCTGAATATGGTTTTCAGAAGCTGGCTATGACCAGATGCCCTGCTCTCCACTCTAGTACTCAGGCTGAGAGCTTCCATCGTGACCTTTATCTTGGAGTGTTTCACCCAGTGATCTGCATTGAGGAGATGCCGCCCACATGATCTTTGCCCTCATGCTACATCTCAGAGAATGGCTATTTTAAATGGAAACAATTCTTTTCTGAGGGAGAAAGAATATGACATAATGTGGCTGTGAGTGGCCTGTGAGATTAAGGTTCTCCCGGGTTCCAATCTTAATTTACATATTCAACATCAACATACCTGCTATCTCAATATGATCCGTGCTTTGGTATGAACCATAGAGTTTAATGAATATAAGTGAATAAAAATACCTGTGTTTTAAAGAATTGTATAATTGGAATAATTCCTAGGGTGGCTAAATATGGTCTGGGATTGTTCAACTTTGAGATAATCCATAAACCTCTGATCCTATGGAAAAATAAGATATGATGTCAAAGATGACCAGTCCCAGAAAGGACATCTTCCCAAAGCCATCTCCAGTATCCCCCTGGAAGACAGACAAAGGCAGTTTTCCCAGAGAACAAAAATCCGAGCAACCAGACTAATGATTAAGAACCTGTACAACCAGCTACGGGATCCTCACAACTACTCCTGGCAGGATGTGAAATGTGCTGTGGAATGCTGACCACTGAGCATTGTTTTCCATTCTTCAAAGAGAGGTCGTCCCCATCACTCCCACCCTAATGAGTCTGGTTCTCTATTTGTGTATACTGGGTGCATTAGCAATTGTTTAATTTGTCATTTGGCTATAGACCACCACACCACGAGGGAGTAGAGGAAGACCGATCAAAGAACTGGATGTCAACCAAGAATTCTTAATCCTAACCTAGAACTGAGAGAAAGGACATTTTTGTAGATGTGTGTCCTTGGGAAGAGGCGGTTGCAAAACGTGGGGGGCTGTAATCAGTGGCTGTTACTTTTGCCTCCTAGCATCAGTCCATCCTCCTTCAAATAACAATGTCCCAAAGTCTGGAGGAAATATGTCTCCTCTCCTGTGTCTAATCAATGAAAATGTAAAGTTACAAAGGCAGAGGATTTGCTCTACACTGCTTAAGTGACTTATTTCAGTTTCCCAATCAAGCAGAGTTCAGACAGAAACAAATGACCCAGATCAAGCTGATCAGGGCCGGTGAGACTCAATTCCAAAATGTTGTTTCTGTTCCATGGAAAATGAACTCTTGCCCTCTCTGAAGCACACAAAATGTGGATATATTAGAATGGCTGTAGCTACCTCAGGAAGAAAGAGTGCTGCAAACAGGTTCAACCCCGAGGCAGCAGAGCTGAGATGCGAGGGGAACTTTGCTCGGTTAACACTGTTTGAGACTAGGGTCAGAGGTCTCCCCAGGACTCTTTTTGGCTTGTCCTTAAACTCAGGTGAGTTGTATTTCCTATTGAAAGCAACAGAAATCATCTCATCCAACCAATTGGCAACATTCTTGGCAAAATGAGAGATGTATGGTCACTACTGGAAAATCTACAAAACACAATAAGTGCTTTTCATAATGCTTGATGTATAGTATAGGAAACTGATAACATTTCTAGAAATAAGAATTTGAAAGAACTAGGCCAGATTATATTATACTAGAATAGGAAGATGGGAGTATTACTTTACTTTCAATATTTGTAGGACATAAAGTTAAACAAATCTGGCATGAATTCTTTTTGGAGCTTTTATTTATTATCTTTAAATTAAAAGTATATCTTTAGATGTGAATCTGGCATTTGTACTATTGTGAGTGTTTCCAACCCTTCAGGGGGTTGAGAGAATCTTAAACATATATGAGTGTTTGTGAGCATACACAACACAAAAAACACACACATGCCTACAAAAGCTTACCAAGAAGTATAATTTTTATATTTGAAAGTGGCATCTTAAGAATTTTCCCCAGTGGGAATGTGCCTTTAGAAGTTCTCCTCTTAGCACACCAGAGAGGCTCAGTTGGTTAAGAGACCAAGTCTTGGTTTTGGCTCAGGTTGTGATCTCATGGTGAGATTGAGCCCCTGCATTGGCTTCTTGCCCAGTGTCGAGTCTCCTTGAAGGTTCCTTCCTCCTTCTTCTCCCCCTGTTTGCTCTTTCTCTCTAAATAAATCTTTGGGGAAAAAAAAGAAAAAAAATTCTCTTCATACAGATACTGACCAAAATCAAACTGCATATTGATAACACCTGCAAAATTCAACTGATGGCAGCATAAAGTCAATCTAACATCTTTTTGACATAGCTTGGGTTCACTAGATTTTACTATTCTCTCCTAAGTTGAACTATGGTTATTTTCCTAAAAAAAAAAAAAAAGTTGCAATCATGTTATTAGAATTTTTAAATTATAAACTCAATATGTCATCATTTCCTGTCTGGAAGGATATCTATGAACATTTTTAGCCTTAAAAGATTCAAATGAATGTCTGTCACTTAGACAAATGTGTTATATTAGTCTTTTTAATAATTAGGAAATACAACTAAGTATACATATTGAGAATACGCTCAAAAAATAAATTGAATATTGAGTGTGGAACAGTTAAGCTTAGTTCACTTTTCCAAAGAGATATAACTTGGGCTTTCCAATTTTTTAAATTTCCTTTTGTGGTCTGGTTAGGCTTTAGGCATGAAGAGAGCATTTATATAGATCCTGAAGTACTGGCCTGTAAAAGAAGATTGTGTATTGGATTATCAGTAGTATTACCAATTGAGGAATATCTAATATCATGTCCATTTAGCATCTCCTATGAAATAATGAAACTGTTTATAAGACTTCCACGGTAATGCCAGCAGGAAAGTAATTACGTGAACACAGGACAACTGCTTCTGTGAAGAAAAGGAATGTCATAACAGCATGAAGAAGAAGGGAGCAAACCATCTGCCTTACTCTTACCTACTTCTATTCTCAGACTATGCCACACTTACTCCCCCACCAAGGCTTGAACAATGTTTATAAAAATTCTAGTGAATACTGCATAGTTTAGATCATCATTGCATCCTAAAATATTCCCAGTATTAAAATTGATCACATATTGGGTGAAATTCAATCTCTATCAGCTTCTATCATTTAATTTACAAAACACAGACAATCTCATTTTTATTTTTATTTTTTGCAGCTGGAGTGGAAATTAATGTGAGCATGCTAATGATTCCGAATGCCCAGGTATACAACAACTTGGAAGCTTTCAGGCCAATAGTCAGTTGTGTATTTGTGAACTTGCTTGGAAAGATGGAACCTGTGCTACATTATTTTCCACTCTCAAAACTCTCCCACTTAGCGATATAGCAATGAAACATTTATTAGGAATAGTTATAAATACATATTTTATTTATTTTGGGGGTTTACTTCTCTACATGAGTAGAAAGTGCTAATCTTGCCCTTTCTACAATTGTTGGTGTTTGGATTACAATATTTATTGTTTTCGACATAATTTAGTTTCCAAATTCCACAATGCATATATTCAATTTCATTCCTCTATTACCTCATATATGTAAATGGCTGAGGAAGTGAAATGCTCATAGTATCCATAGCATGAAAGTGGTTTCTGTCAGCAGTGACACTTAGCCTGGGTCAACTAAGGTTAATAGTGGTTTTCCACTACAGACTCTATTTTCTTCACCCATCTCAGTTTATTTTTCCAGGTTTTCAAATAGAGATCAAATAGTGAGTGAATATTGGGAAAATCCTATACAGAATTATAATTTTTTATATTAATTATTTTTTATAATTAATTTTTAATGTGGAATTCAGAATTTCTCATCACTAGAGTTCTTCCATGAAATGAACCATATCTAATAAGTTCATTAATATAGTTACAAACTAAATGTTCCAGTTAAAGCAAGAATCAAAAGGTAGAAGCTCCAGTTAAAAGCAAGAATCAGTTAAAGCAAGAATCAAAAGGTAGAAGCTCCAGTTAAAAGCACAGGGACTGGGGATCCCTGGGTGGCGCAGCGGTTTGGCACCTGCCTTTGGCCCAGAGCGTGGTCCTGGAGATCCGGGATCGAATCCCACGTCGGGCTCCCGGTGCATGGAGCCTGCTTCTCCCTCTGCCTGTGTCTCTGCCTCTCTCTCTCTCTCTCTTTCTCTCACTGTGTGCCTATCATAAATAAATAAAAATAAAAAAAAAAAGCACAGGGACTGACTACAAGATTCCAAATGTCTGTAACTTATGAGAAACACATCTAAAACATAAGGCATATCCCAAACACAAGGTTAAAATAAAAGTAATGATAAAAAGGTATAGCAAGGAATTATCAATCAAAAGCAACCTAGGTAACTATATTATCATTGGCGATACTGACTTTTGGGCAGAGGGGGTTACTAGACATAAAGAGTGAGTAATGAGAGGTCCAAAAGATAAAAAGTTCAATTTATTGGGAAGATACAACAATTTATGAATCTCATATAATTTTATGACCTCAAAACACGAAAAGAAGAAACTTATACAATTACAGGAGGAAATGTAAAATAACTCACAATCATTGTGGAAATTTTGCAATGTCATCCTCTATAATAAAGAAAAACACAAACAGATAAATTGTTAATGGTATGAAGCTTTAAACAAAGAGATTAACAAATGTAACCTAGTGCAAAGAGAAAAGGAGAGAGAGAGGTGGGGGAGAAGGGAAGGAAGGAAGGAAGGAAGGAAGGAAGGAAGGAAGGAAGGAAGGAAGGAAGGAAGGAAGAAGGAGGGAGGGAGGGAGGGAGGGAAGGAAGGAAGGAAGGAAGGAAGGAAGGAAGGAAGGAAGGAAGGAAGGAAGGATAAGAGAGGGAGGGAGAGAGGGAGAGAAGAAGGAACAAAGGAAAGAGAAACAAAAAGAGAGGAAGAAAAAGAAATCCACGGCAGAATGGATTTTTTGCTAGCATACTTTCATATTTTTCCAAAATTGAACATATCCTGGTCCAGAAAGCAACTCTCAACACATTTCTAAAGGTTCCAGTTACACAGAGCATATTTTCTGACAACTGTGCCATTAAGTTGGAAATAACAAACAAACAAACAAAAAAGATACAACAAAATACACTAATGATTGGAAATTAAGAAATATATTTCTAAGCAACCTGTCAATCAAAGCAGAAAGTATAATGGAAATAAAATATTTTGAACTGAACTACAACAAAACTACGATATATCTGAACTTGTGTGATATCACTGCAGGAGTACTTAAAGAATACAATTAAATATATACATGTATAAAGATATACAAATTAATGAACCAAGAATCTATCTCAAAAGCTTAAGAGAAAAAGAAATTAACAAAATAAACCCAAGGAAGTAAGAAAGGAGAAGCAAAATAATAATAATGATAATAATAATACTAATAATAATGATAACAGTCAGAAGTTATTACAGTAGAAAACCAATACAGAGAAGATAAATCCAAATAGTGGTTCTTCAGAATAACTCAAACTGGTAAACTCTGTTGAGACTGGTCCAGAAAAGAAGAGAGAAGGCCCAAAGGACTAATTTCATGGATGAAAAGGATCAGTCTCTGGAGATAGGCAGATATAAAAAAGATAATAAAATGATATTAACAGACAACCTTAAGCCAATAGAACAATTTATTAAATGGACAAAGTATCATAGAAAAATATAACTCACCCAAACTACCCTCCCCACAGCATAGAATATGTGAGTAGTTCTTCTATAAAACATTGATTTCTAAAACAAAAACCCTTTCCACTAAGAGAACCCTAGGTTCAGATGGTTTTACCTTCCACATTTTTCCCAAATATTTAATAAAGATATAATTCTAATTGTACAGGATCTCTTCCAGAATTCATTTCACAAACTGATTGATCTTTAAAGAAGATAAAGAAGAGCAAATCATAGGTCACCTTTCTAGTGAATAGAAATAAAAAAATCTTAAACAAAATATTTTCTGACTAACTATAAATCATGATTTCACTGAGTTTATAGCCAAATGCAAGATTGGTTTATTATTAGAAAACCAATCAAAGTATTTCAACTCAAAATCAGTTCCTAAAGGATTGTCATAATATAGTCATTTCAGGAGATTCTATCCGCATTAAATGAGGTTAAAACTCCATTCCCAATAAAGTCACTCAGTAATTTAAAAATAGAAAGGAACTCCCTATACTGATAAAAGGTGTTTATCAAAGCAGCAGCATATACTTTGCTTAACATTGAAGTGCTGGATGGTTTCCCTTAGGTTCTATCAGAAGGGGGATACTTCCTCGGTCACCACGTCTTTTTTGGTTTACTATGCAGTTCTTATCCAGTGTATTAAGCATGATAAATTAATACTATCCAGTATTTTAAAGAAATAATAAAATGAAAGGTCTACGAATTGGAAGAGAAGAAATAATTCTGAAGGAAGAAACAAAACTGTAATTGTGGGTAGGTGCTCTGATGGAAAGACTCCAAAAGTATCTGTAGAAAAGCTGAAAGCACTCATGAGAGTTTACCAGAATTGGGGGAGATAAAATCAATTAAAAACAACAACAACACTGTATTTCTCTATACCAGTAACAAATAAATTTGAGGAAAATATACTCTGTATAAGATCCTCTCATGTGTAAGATGAGATATAATTATAACAAGAAGAACAATAGTACAAGATCTCTTAGTGAAAAAATATAAGCCTTTTTGAGTGATATTAAAGGACTAATGGAGAGATACATCGTGTTTCTGCACTGGAAAACTTCACAGTGTGATGTTATAAAGATGTCATTTCTTTCCATATTGAAATGCATGTATTCAGTGCAATCCTAAACAAAACCCCAAAAGAATTTAAAACAAATATATAGGGTAGCTTGAGGAAATTATTCTAAAACAATTATGAAAATTCATATAATCAAAATAGTTTTGACACTCAAAAGAAGAATAATCTGGGAGATCTTTATATGTCTGCTATCAAGGCTTTTTATAAAGGTGTCGTGATGAGTACAATGTGGTATCTGGCCCAGAGAGAGACCAATGAGCAAGAAGAAAGAACTCAGGAATAGACTCTCAGACATCTGATCAGGACTCATGATGAGAGACACTTTATTAATCAACTGGAAGTGGGTCATTTAGATACGTGGGACTCAGTCAATAAGGGATCCATGCACAAAGCAAAATGAGCTTGAGCTTCTATCACAAATACAATTTTACTCTAGATGAGTTGTTAGCCTAAATGTAAAGGGAAAAACAAAATAAATAAAAATAAAATAAAATAAAATAAAATAAAATAAAATAAAATAATAAGATAAGATAAGATAAAATAAAATAAAATAAAATAAAATAAAATAAAATAAAATAAAAAAGTGAGCTACAAAGTGATATAAAATTAGAAACGTTAGCATAGGACAATTTCGTTACCTCAGATAGAGTAAGATATTTTTGAAAAGATACAAGAGCACAAAAGTTTATAAAAGACTGAAATATTGGACTAAGGTAAAAGTAAACAACTATATTTACTGGAAGTATGTTTTTTAAAGATTTTATTTGTTTATCATGAAAGACACAGAGAGAGAGGCAGAGGGAGAAGCAGGTTCCCTGTGGGGAGCCCAATGTGGGACTGAATACCAGGACTTGATCCCAGGACCCCAGGATCACGACCTGAGCCAAAGGCAGATGCTCAACCCCTGAGTCACTCAGGCGCCCCTGTTGGAAGCACTAAAAAGAGAGTGACATCAGGGCAGCCACTGACGGGATGATTACACCTGTGACCCATTGATCTGCAGATGACTTATAGCTAATGAGCTCCCACAATTTATTATTATCATAATCATTATTAGAAGACAAGTAACCCAGAAAAATGAGCAAAACATATAAACAGATACCTCACAGAGGAGCAGATACATGTCTGAAGAATATGTGAAAAGGTGTTCACTGTTAATAGAAATTGAGAAAGTGGAAATTGAAATCCTCGCGAAATGGTACACACCCGCAGCCCTGAAAATATAAAGTGAGTCCCAAAACCCAGTGCTGTGGAGTACTTAGAGCGACAGGAATTCCTGCTCTGCAGGTGCCTGAACCCTTGTCCCTGTAGAGTTAAACACACACGTGAACCAGCAATTCCATTTCTGAAAATACATGTAGGCAGCAGATATGGGTGCAACCAGATAAAGGTACAGGGAAGTTCACTGCAGCACCGTCCACAAAGACCTAACGACTGGAAATAATCCAAATAAGCATCGTTGGTCAAATGGGCAAATGCCTGGTGAAATATTCAGACAAGGGGGGCACCTGGCAGGCTCCGACGGTGAAGCATCTGCTTTGGGCTCAGAGCATAATCTCAGGGTCCTGGGATCCCCCTGCCCCCCACATCGGGCTCCCTGCTCAGCTTCTCTCTTTCCCTCTGCCATTCCCCACCCCTGATTGTGCTCTCTGACTCTATCTCTCTGTCAAATAAATGAATAAAATATTTTTTAAAAAGAGAGAGAGAAAAAAAAAAGAGAGAGAAATTTTCAGACAATGGCATACTACACAGGAATGCAAAGACTACAACCCTTACAATTAATTTTTAAAAAATCTATTGTTGACTAAAAGAGGCAAGGAGCAAAACAACACATGCTATACAATTCCGTTTCTGTACAGTTCAAAAATATGCAAAACTGGAATATCTCAGGACATGCATGTGGTCATGAGACTATAAACGAAGAAAAGAAAGGATTATTTTATGAGTCCAGTCGTGGCTGTATTGCTGGAAAGCCTATGAAGCAGAAGTGAGGTCAGGAGTTGGGGAGACCCCTGGGGTCTGGCAATGCCCCGATTTTTGCTGTGGTAACGGTTACATGGGTGTTCCCAGTGATTTGTTAAACTGTGTACTTATACTTTGTGGATTTTCCTGAATGCGTATTAACTCACAATAAAAAGTGTAAAAAGGGGATCCCTGGGTGGCGCAGTAGTTTAGTGCCTGCCTTTGGCCCAGGGCGCGATCCTGGGGACCTGGGATCGAGTCCCACATCGGGCTCCCGGTGCATGGAGCCTGCTTCTCCCTCTGCCTGTGTCTCTGCCTCTCTCTCTCTCTCTGTGTGACTATCATAATTTTTTTAAAAAAATTAGTTGACCATACAGTTCAGGGTCCACTTCTAGATTCTCTATTCTGTTCCATTGACCTACGTGTCTGTTTTTGTGCCAGTACCACACTGTCTTGATGACCACAGCTTTGTAGTACAACCTGAAATCTGGCATTGTGATGCCCCCAGCTAAGGTTTTCTTTTTTAAAATTCCCCTGGCTATTCGGGGTCTTTTCTGATTCCACACAAATCTTAAAATAATTTGTTCCAACTCTCTGAAGAAAGTCCATGGTATTTTGATAGGGATTGCATTAAACGTGTACATTGCCCTGGGTAACATTGACATTTTCACAATATTAATTCTGCCAATCCATGAGCATGGAATATTTTTCCATCTCTTTGTGTCTTCCTCGATTTCTTTCAGAAGTGTTCTATAGTTTTTAGGGTACAGATCCTTTACCTCTTTGGTTAGGTTTATTCCTAGGTATCTTATGCTTTTGGGTGCAATTGTAAATGGGATTAACTCCTTAATTTCTCTTTCTTCAGTCTCATTGTTAGTGTATAGAAATGCCACTGACTTCTGGGCATTGATTTTGTATCCTGCCACACGGCCAAATTGCTGTATGGGTTCTAGCAATCTTGGGGTGGAGGCTTTTGGGTTTTCTATGTAGAGTATCATGTCATTGGCGAAGAGGGAGAGTTTGACTTCTTCTTTGCCAATTTGAATGCCTTTGATGTCTTTTTGTTGTCTGATTGATGAGACGAGGACTTCCAGAACTATGTTGAATAGCAGTGGTGAGAGTGGACATCCCTGTCTTGTTCCTGATCTTAGGAGAAAGGCTCCCAGTGCTTCCCCATGGAGAATGATATTTGCTGTGGGCTTTTTGTAGACAGCTTTTAAGATGTCGAGGAAAGTTCCCTCTATCCCAACACTCTGAAGTGTTTTGATCAGGAATGGATGCTGTATTTTGTCAAATGCTTTCTCTGCATCTAATGAGAGGATCATATGGTTCTTGGTTTTTCTCTTGCTGATATGATGAATCACATTGATGGTTTTACGAGTGTTGAACCAGCCTTGTGTCCCTGGGGATAAATCCTACTTGGTCATGGTGAATAATTTTCTTAATGTGTTGTTGGATCCTATTGGCTAGTATCTTGTTGAGAATTTTTACATCCATGTTCATCAGGGATATTGGTCTGTAATTCTCCTTTTTGGTGGGGTCTTTGTCTGGTTTCGGAATTAAGGTGATGCTGGCCTCATAGAACGAATTTGGAAGTACTCCATCTCTTTCTATCTTTCCAAACAGCTTTAGTAGAATAGGTATGATTTCTTCTTTAAACGTTTGATAGAATTCCCCTGGGAAGCCATCTGGCCCTGGACTCTTGTGTCTTGGGAGGTTTTTGATGACTGCTTCAATTTCCTCCCTGATTATTGGCCTGTTCAGGTTTTCTATTTCTTCCTGCTCCAGTTTTGGTACTTTGTGGCTTTCCAGGAATGCGTCCATTCTTCTAGATTGCCTAATTTATTGGCGTAGAGCTGTTCATAATATGTTTTTAAAATCGTTTGTATTTCCTTGGTGTTGGTAGTGATCTCTCCTTTCTCATTCATGATTTTATTAATTTGAGTCTTCTCTCTCTTCTTTTTAATAAGGTTGGCTAATGGTTTATCTATCTTATTAATTCTTTCAAAGAACCAACTCCTGGTTCTGTTGATCTGTTCCACAGTTCTTTTGGTCTCGATTTCATTTAGTTCTGCTTGAATTTTAATTAACTGTCTTTTTCTGCTGGGGGTGGGGGTCTGCTATTTGTTGCTTTTTCTCTAGTTCCTTTATGTGTAAGGTGAGCTTTTGTATTTGAGTTCTTTCCAGTTTTTGAATGGATGCTTGTATTGCGATGTATTTCCCCCTCAGGACTGCTTTTGCTGCATCCCAAAGATTTTGAACGGTTGTATCTTCATTCTCATTAGTTTCCATGAATCTTTTTAATTCTTCCTTAATTTCCTGGTTGACCTTTTCATCTTTTAGCAGGATGGTCCTTAACCTCCATGTGTTTGAGGTCCTTCCAAACTTCTTGTTGTGGTTTAGTTCTAATTTCAAGGCATTATGGTCTGAGAATATACAGGGGACTATCCCGATCTTTTGGTATCGGTTCAGACCCGATTTGTGACCCAGTATGTGGTCTATTCTGGAGAAAGTTCCATGTGCACTTGAGAAGAATATGTATTCAGTTGAGTTTAGATGTAAAGTTCTGTAGATATCTGTGAAATCCATCTGGTCCAGTGTATCATTTAAAGCTCTCGTTTCTTTGGAGATGTTGTGCTTAGAAGACCTATCCAGGGTAGAAAGAGCTAGATTGAAGTCACCAAGTATAAGTGTATTATTATCAAAGTATTTCTTCAGTTTGGTTATTAATTGGTTTAAATATTTGGCAGCTCCTACATTCGGGGCATATATATTGAGGATTGTTAAGTCCTCTTGTTGGATAGATCCTTTGAGTATGAGATAGTGTCCCTCTTCATCTCTCACTATAGTCTTCGGGGTAAATCCTTCTCACTATATTTTCAACAACCACTGTGTTAACAAAAATTAGTATTCACTGCACAGTTATCATCTTAAATTTATTCATTATAAACTCAAATAAATATATTGTTAAACTAAAGGATATTGATGTCTATTAAGGTAGGGGGAAATCCTCTTATAAAATGCTACAACTTGTGTTTTCTGAATGTGTATAAAATAATGCCAGGTCAAGTAAAATGTGCTTGTATATGTCCTATTAAAAAAAATCTGTTATTTCCTTCAATCTTGAAAACCAAAAAGTGATGTGCTCATTTTAATATTTGATAAAGGAGGAAAGACTATCCATTGGAAGAAAGACAGTCTCTTCAATAAATGGTGTTGGGAAAATTGGACATCCACATGCAGAAGAATGAAACTGGACCACTCTTTCACCATACACAAAGATAAACTCAAAATGGATGAGAGATCTAAATGGGAGAGAAGATTCCATCCAAATCCTAGAGGAGAACACAGGCAACACCCTTTTTGAACTTGGCCACAGTAACTTCTTGCAAGATATATCCACAAAGGCAAAAGAAACAAAAGCAAAAATGAACTATTGGGACTTCATCAAAATAAGAAGCTTTTGCACAGCAAAAGAAATAGTCAACAAAACTAAAAGACAACCTACAGAATGGGAGAAGATATTTGCAAATGATGCATCAGATAAAGGGCTAGTTTCCGAGATCTGTAAAGAACTTACGAAATTCAACACCAAAGAAACAAACAATCCAATCATGAAATGGGCAAAAGACATGAACAGAAATCTCACAGAGGAAGACATAGACATGGCCAACATGCACATGAGAAAATGCTCTGCATCACTTGCCATCAGGGAAATACAAATCAAAACCACAATGAGATCCCACCTCACACCAGTGAGAATGGGGAAAATTAACAAGGCAGGAAACCACAAATGTTGGAGAGGATGCGGAGAAAAGGGAACCCTCTTGCACTGTTGGTGGGAATGTGAACTGGTGCAGCCACTCTGGAAAACTGTGGAGGTTCCTCAAAGAGTTAAAAATAGACCTGCCCTACGACCCAGCAATTGCACTGTTGGGGATTTACCCCAAAGATTCAGATGCAATGGAACGCCGGGACACCTGCGCCCCGATGTCTCTAGCAGCAATGTCCACAATAGCCAAACTGTGGAAGGAGCCTTGGTGTCCATCAAAAGATGATGGATAAAGAAGCTGTGGCTTATGTATACAATGGAATATTCCTCAGCCATTAGAAACGACAAATACCCACCATTTGCTTCGACGTGGATGGAACTGGAGGGTATTATGCTGAGTGAAGTAAGTCAATCAGAGAAGGACAAACATTATATGGCCTCATTTATTTGGGGAATATAAAAATAGTGAAAGGGAATAAAGGGGAAAGGAGAAAAAATTAGTGGGAAATACCAGAAAGGGAGACAGAACATGAGACTCCTAACTCTGGGAAACGAACAAGGGGTGGTAGAAAGGGAGGAGGGTGGGGGGTGGGGGGGAATGGGGGACGGGCACTGAGGGGGACACTTGACGGGATGAGCACTGGGTGTTTTTCTGTATGTTGGTAAATTGAACACCAATAAAAATTAATTTATTAAAAAATAAAAAAAAATATTAGAAAGTGTAAAAAGTACCTAATACAAACCTTTTTCAAAAACCTGTATTTTACATTCTAATTGAACCTGGTACTAATGGCAAGAATTATGAGCCCAGATCTACATTTCATGACCTTAAAATGCCAATTTTACTTGTCGCTTATAGGCAGCGTGTTCCACACTACTGTCCTTGGTCAAGCCTCTGTGTGGTTACCAACGTAGGGGAGGGAGATGGAAGCAGTGTGAGGGGACTTATAGCACTGAGTTGCTAAATCCTCATTCCTTGTGAACCCAGTGATTCACTCTACATTTTCCAGCCATCCCATAAAATTAATAAATGTGAATTTTCACCATGCTCATTTGAATGTCTGAAGATTAGTTGTCATTGAGCTGCATGTGGAAATAGCACACTTAACATCATTCTGATGTTTGGACACCTTGTTTTCAACTCTGCCAAGGTTCTTGGAATATGGAACTGGATATGGATGAGGTAGGTAAGTGCGTCAGCCTCAGACAAATGTTCAAGAAGTTTATAGGCTCCTTTCTTTGTGCTGCTTTACTACTGACTAAGAGAGAGCATTTTTGAAGCACTCAAGTTCAGTTTTATTTTGAAACAAAAGGTGTCTTTCTCATGGAAATGGAAGACTGCGTTCCACTAGATCATGCAGGGGTGAATCTAAGAGCCTAGGATATTCAGACTTAGCAGTGTCTTCTGGTTACGAGCCCGTGGCCTTAGGGTGCGATCCACTGCATGGACGATGGAGTCTGCCAATTTGCCTTGACTTCTGAGGACTTGGCCTCCTGGCAAAATGGAGCAAGCCCGCTTAGTTGTGTTGTTTTGCACTGCGCAGTGGTAAAGGCTATTAAATTAATGGAGGAGACGTTTGTTCTTTTAATATCGTATGCATGAGACTCTATTCTTTTTGAGATTATCAATCATTAGTTGGTGTGGGAGAGCTCATTTAAAGCAAGAAAGTGGGGATCCCTGGGTGGCGCAGCGGTTTAGCGCCTGTCTTTGGCCCAGGGCGCGATCCTGGAGACCCGGGATCGAATCCCACGTCAGGCTCCCGGTGCATGGAGCCTGCTTCTCCCTCTGCCTGTTTCTCTGCCTCTCTCTCTCTCTCTGTAACAATCATAAATAATAAATAAATAAAACTTTTTAAAAAAATAATAAAAAATAAAAAATAAAAAAAAAATAAAGCAAGAAAGTGAAAAGTAAAGCCTGCCCTTTAATGCAGAGTTCCTGGCCATATTGATCAGCATCTGATATTATGAGAAGAATGGAAAGTGTTTACATTCAGAAAGCTGCTAAAGCTGCACTTTTACCACTAAGAAAATTGCACTCAGAATGTGAGTGAAAGTAATTGTAAGTTTACTCAATAACGAGCATCTGATTTGACTAAAGAGCTCCACATTTTGGTAGAAACATCTTAACGGGTTATGGAGAAGCAAAGGTTCTCTGCCAATAATAAAGCTCACCTGGACTGTGTCTACCACTTGGGTCTGAGCTACTTCCTGCTTTTGGGAGAGAATATTTACCTCCAGGGTGTGTAGCTTGCAAATTCAGCCTGCTTCACAATGGAAAATGTCAACAATGCCAGTCAGTCTGCACTCCTTTTTCAATTTTGTCTGGTTAGTCCTTTTGCCAGACAGGACCGGTACTGGAGCGATCACTCCTAAACCTGCCCCAAGTTGAACATCACCCTTTTGCCTCCAAGCCGACCCTCTACCTAAAGAGACGTGCATGGTAATTTGCGAATGTGTAAGAATTTGGTCCCACCTCACCTGAAAATATTTTGAGAGAATATTCTGAAATGGTTTTATGCCTCAGGCATGACACCAACCCTGGTGGAATGTTGAGAGAGGTGGTCGGCATGTCAGCCCTCATTTTGCTGTCAGGCACCACAGCCTGTGCTCTAGATTTAAGGTCACAAAACCTGGCTTGAGCCCCCACTCTCTGATTGACTGGCTGTTTGACCTCAAGGAAACCATTTGTCTTCTCTAAATTCGAAAGAATTAAGATGGAATTATCTTGAGGATTGAGTGGGAAAATGTATCTGAATGTCTAATGGCAAGAGGCATCTATACCTCAAACAGGGTGACAGATGATCTCACTCAGGCACCACTCCCGCTGGGGGGAACCGGGGCTATCACTCTTGTACTTTGGTCACTAACCTTTTGATAAAAATTGTTACCACTCAGTTTTTTGTGTGTTTCATTAGATTGTGAGAATAGAGATGAGTTCAATTGTGGAGATTTTACTTAGTAATAAATGCATTTTAAGCTCCTTGTGTGTGTGTGTGTGTGTGTGTGTGTGTGTGTGTCTTTACACTGTAGAGTATATGACATTTTTATGATCTACTCTGGTGTTTGTATCTAATTCGTAAAGATATTGATGTGCTTTGAGTCTTATAAAACCATTTCCCCAAGGCTAGCTACATAATTTGTGGGTCCCAGTACAAAATAAAAATGTAGGGCCATTGTTCAAAAACCAGAAGGAAGAGACATGACAGGTACTGTGATATAAAGCTTTCTACTCTTTTTTTTTTCAATTTTTTAAAACTGATTTTAGAGGGGGAGGGGCAAAAGCAGAGGGAGAGAGAGAGAATCTCAAGCAGACTCTCAGCTGACTGTGGAGCTGAAAGTGGGGCTTCATCTCAGGGCCTTGAGATCCCTCAGGCCTTTGACCTGAGGCCAAACCAAGAGTCCATTGTTTTACGGACTGCACCACCCAGGTACCCCAAAGCTTTTTCCTTTGAAAAATGGTTGAAAAACATTATTACCTATAAACATGATAGATGTGGTGGTAATGCATGAGTAACAAAATTTATAAACTGCAGAAATGATTTTTTTTACTGCTTTGAGCATATACATATAATATAGTATAATTAATGTTAATTAATTATAATTATATGTTAATTATATGTTAATGTTAATTAATGTATAATTATAGTTCTCATTAATGTGAGAACTTGATCACAAAGATTTTTCTGGTTGACTTTCTTACAAATTTATTTATTGGACTATCAAAATTTATATGTTAGCCACTTCACTTTCAGCTGATAACTGAAAGAGAGATCAATCTACTGAAAGATCTTAAATAAATTTTAATGATATTTAATTTTGAGAAGAATCTTTCTGCTAAGGCGGCTATTACTGGGGATATTAAGAGTGTTTTATAGGATGTGGCAAAATCGAGATAAAATTCTGCTAAATTATTTTGAAATAGAAGTTTTAGTGCATGTAGGGCTAATGATGCTTTCATCTTCAATACTTTTCTTCTGTTATATTTTCTGTTAACCTTTCCATTTCATTTGTCCAGACATTTTTCTTTGTGAGAGCCAATCATCTAGATATTAAGTCTGTGTTCTGTTTTTCATGTGTACCTTGTTCTTTTTCTTTAAAAGATTTGTGAATGTGTGTCCTTTCTGGACTCTATGATGGCTCATCAAATTTAGCTTCTCCATCACCAATTTTTATGAGTATCAGTTTGTCTCTTTGCTGCTTTCAACATGAATTTGTGTGAAGTGTACCACTCACTCGTCCTGCCACATCTTCTGTCCTGTGCAGTTTTCCTTTATGACACTCATTTCCTCCTTACCTTTTTGTTCTCATTTAATTCTTAGGGCTTTATATGCTTTTCAAACATCTACCACTAACTTCTTGTTCTGCACCATGGAAAACAGGGTTGTTGAAAACTCTCATGGTGAATAATCTTCCTCCTCTAAAGTAGATTCTTCTGAGTTTTTCTGAGGTTTGTGGTCACTCCAATTTTAAATCATTGCTGTTGAGAACTTTGATTCATGTTTACTCCCTCCTCCTCCTATGTCTTTATTCATGGACAGAAACAGATACACCCAAACACAACAGCTATCAGAAGATTGTACAGATTGAATTTGGCCCATGCTCGGTGGACAAGGGTGGTGTTTGACTCTGCCCCAAATGCTTCAGAAGCTGTTAACTGCTTTCTAGAGTCTGGGAGCCTCTTGCTCCCGGCCTGATGCTTTCCCATCTGACTTACAAATATTCCGAACCATTGGGTCACGAAAGTAAAAACAGCACAACCCTCACAGAAAATGCTACCACTGTCTTTTAGTTGTAAAGTAATGCAATCGGTACAGGAGTGTATAGAAGAAGAATTGATGGTCTTTCTTCCAACTCCTCCTAACCCTTCCATTGCTGTTCCTACCCACCTTCTCTAAAAAGTTTAGTTTTAACAATTGTGGGTAGAGCTTAGCAATATTCCCTTTAACTTTTATGTATTAATGTAGACACACACTTTCTTCCTTTTTTTCCATGATTCTATTGTATACAATATCAAGTGGATAATACTCTATAAAATATTCTGCAACGTGTTTGTTTTTATTTCCATAAAGGTATAGCTCAGAAAAACTTTGTTTTTAGTATATTTCAAGCTTTTTAAGTGTCTTATGGTATTTCATAACAGAAATATTCCTTTTTTTTTGAGTACCTTCTCTTTTAATGAGTTTTGTTGTTTACTGCTTTCTGCTTTTACAAAAAAAAATGTTATGCTAAATATCCTTGCAAAAGTTCTCGTATGTACGTAATTGCAAATATTTTTGTAGAATAGGTACTAAAAAGAACAATTATTGTTCAAAAATGAGGATGTTTATGTTTTTTAATCAATGATCCCAAACTGGCTTCTAGAAAGGCAGCACTAAATTAGCTTCCCTAACAGCACTGATTTTTCCTCACTCTTCCCAATACAGTTTATTGCCAAAGATGCTAATTTTTATAAAAATGGTGGGAAAATAAATTGTGTCCTATTATTTCTTTTAATTGGCAATTTCCCTAACTACTGATGAGAGAGTATGATTTTATATGCTTATACTTTTTCTTCTATGCTTTTTTGCTCTAAACTTCCTGTGTTTATCATTTGCACAATTATTCTTTGTTGGTCTTTGTACATAAATGGCTTTAAATGCATCGGATATTAAGTGCCATCTGTTCTATATGCTTTAAATATTATCTCCCAACCTGTCACTTTTTATTTTAATTTTAGTCAACTGGGTCAATTTCTTTATTAGTCAAGGATTTTGTTACTTATTTAAGAAGTTTCTCCCTTCTCAATAATTATAGCCCACCTTCTCACAGGATGATATTCAAACCTTTATCTGATTCACTTTCTAGATTTTCACCAAAAAGTCAACCTGGAATTTTTTTCTTTTATTTCCTCAAAAAACATATAAAATACATCCTTCTGGTTTATAAAAAGAGACTAGAATTCTTGGAGCCTCGGTGGTTTCTATGATTAGTAAATCTCCGGACCTAAGGAGAATCCCACTCCTCAATCCTCCACAGCAGCCCTCACTCAAGAAATGACATACAGGTAATTCTGTCAAAACACAATAAAGATTTTGCACTCTAAAATCTACTTGTAGCAATTGCATACAAAGATTGTGCAATTTGTACTTGCCCTCACATAAAGATATTGCCAGTGAATAGGGACCAGATTATAGTGGAGAAAATCACTAAACTGCTCAGAATAGTTTAATAGAAGAACAGTAAGACTCAGCCAGGAACAGGCTGAAATATTTATTTTGGGCCCCATGGTTAACAGCAATACCAATACTTCAGGTTACACTAATGCTAGAGTCATGCTCAAGTTTCTAGATGCATATTTTTTAAAGATTTACTTATTTATTATTTTTGAGAGAGAGAGAGAGAGAAGAGAGGAGGGGCAAAGGGAGAGGAAGAAAGAATCCCAAGCAGACTCCCTGCTGAGCGTGGAGCCCCACGCAGAGCTCAATCCCAAGACCCTGAGATCATAACCTGAGCCGAAACCAAGAGCTAGACACTCAACCAACAGAGCCACCCAGGAGCCCCTAGATTCATATTTTTTAATCGTTGTTTATGTTTTTATGCTTTAGTTATTTAGGACATTGTAGAATTTCACTTCTCAACTGAGACTTTTTATATACATTTTATACCTTAGTAAAAAAATGGAATCACTTCAAGAATAGTTACAGAGAGAAATAACTAGCTGACCACTGTGGCCAGGATTCTGATGCCCCGGGTACCTACACTAGAAGAGGAGCCCTCCTTCAGTACTAAGAAGCTGTACTGAAGCACCCTCCACAAGCTCATGGGCACTCAGTGACTATTGACTGAGTAATTGATCTCTAATTATAGTATTTAGTCCTTGAGCCTTCTATAGGAAATGACAGTTGTCCTGTAGAAGACAGGGAGCAAAGATTGCTTAATTGGGACATAGCCATGTAAACATTGTGATTTCTTCTGTAAGCAGTTCATGTGAGGTTCATACGTGACATCAATTAGGTGGTCTCAGGATAAGTCACCTTAGAACTGGAAAATTGCTCACAGAGGCCAAAATGTGTCAAGAAATGTGTGAACAGGGCCACCTGGGTTGCTCAGTGGTTAAGTGCCGGCCTTTGGTTCAGGGTGTGATCTCAGTCTGGGGATGGAGTCCCACATCGGGCTCCCTGCGAGGAGCCTACTTCTCCCTTTGTCTATGTCTCTGCTTCTCTCTGTGTCTCTCATGAATAAATAAATAAAATTTAAAAAGAAAAAGAAATGTGCAAACAAAGACTATATCTTTCCTGTGTGGCATGCTCTTCAGGGAAAGGAATCATTTGCTAGGACCTGGGCATTAAGGTAAGCACATCTTTGGTGCTGACCAACCGGGTCTCGTGACTCTCTTCCTCTAGCTTCCCGATCTGTGATAGCCATTTCGCACAGGGATGCCAGGAGGGAAAATGAGATAATAAAGCCGAGATCATATGCTTTGAGAGGTGCCAGATTAGTACAAGGTACGGTTATTAATTTTGTAGGCTATTATTAATAACCCATAAAGAAAACCTGAATTTAACTTCATGCCAATTCACTGGACCACGAGCTGAAAACAACCGTGCGTCAGAATAAAAAGAATGTTATTTTCTTAATCCCTGTAGCAAAATTGTTTGCAGGACACCACATGCTTCTAGGGATTTCACTGAATAGAAAATCATTCCAACCAGATATTTGGTAGACCAAAACCCATTAATTCACAGGTAAACGAGAGCAACCCAAATGTCGAATTCTGGGAGTATGCATATTTTTCTATTACTACCAAAGGTTAGCTGCACATGCTTTCATAAGCAAAATAAAAGGAGGGAACTATTTCATTATGAAGATTCAGTTCCTCAATCACAGTGAACATTTTTGAAGGCTGCAGCCTTTAGTAGTTCTGAGAATAAGGCGTCCAGATTCAAACGTACAGCAGAATGAACAATGTGTAGACAGGACGGTGAGGCAGCCAGCATGCTGGGAAGTCCCTGCTGTTCTATTTACGGGCTGGTCAGTAGGACTTGGATTTTGTTGAAACTGGAAGGGAATTTAGAGGTCATTTGGTCAACACCATCTTTTTTCAAGGCTTCAAACCCTCCAAGATTTCCCTGGTGAAAACATTTGCATAAGTGTGTCTGAAGTGAGAGGATCTTGGAGCTAGCTGCTGCCTCACCAGGGAACACGACTGTCGCTCTTCCTCCGGTGTGAACAGCCAGTGTTGGTTGCTCCACCTGCGCAGCTCAGCAGCCCTGCTGGAAATGCAGCAGAGGACCTCTGGATCCTGCCTCGATGGCTAGCAAACGGCATCCTAACGGCATCCCCAGGTCCTCCCTGCTGGGCCTGCGGCCCCGAGACATCTCCCATTCTGACCCCAGGCCAGTCCTCCCCACTGACACATGCTCTCCTGTCCATCCTGCTCTCCAGTTGGAATGGGCTCACGGTTAGTCATTTCCAAGGGCAGGGCGATCTCTGCACCTCACGTGCTCGCCCCCTGCTCCTCCACCCGTGGCTCGGGTGCTCCCACTGCGCCCTTCTCCCATATCCAGGGTGATTCTGCTACGGCGCCTGGTACTTACCGCACGGCAGCACTTACCCACTAATCGCCCATTTACACCTTCAATCCCTGATTCACCGCTGATTCTCTCATAACCTAGCTGGAATCAGAGCCCCAGTTGACACGGGATGGGGTTCAGGGGAGGATGTGGAAGGTAAACCTTGGCCTTCAGTTACCTCATCGTTCTGCTGGATGCAACCCAGCAGAAAGAGGCTACTTCAGGTAGAGCACCTGAGCCCGGTGCACCGGGCTACCCCACAGGGCTTGGTCTGAACAGCAATTGTTCACATTCCACCAACTGCAGAACACCTTCGTAGGCAAGCCACCTCCTCTCATCGTGCTGGAAACCTTCTCTCCTGCTCTCTGCCTCTTTCTTTGGAAATGCTGACCATTCACATTGTTCCACTCAGGTGCATATTCTAGCTTCACTTTTGCACCAGAGTGAGTGGTGGTGGGAGGCGGGCCATGGCACATGGCATTACTGTAGGAGTGTCCGTGGCAACTTGTTCAGACGGTGTTGTGGGAAGACCCTACAGAGAGACAGGGAAGAAACACACACACACACACACACACACACACACGAGAAACAATGGAAGACTCATAGTTTGTAGACATTTTCAGTTGTGGAATTGTGATGCTAGAAGAACCCGCATAATTTCAATCACTTTTCCTTTATTTACTAACATCTACCAAATGCTGGTATATTGTAGGCACTGTGATCTGTGCCAAGTATCCCATGGTGATCCAAAGACCATCTTCATCCTCCCCGAGTGAGCAAGGTAGGAGAGAGGAACTGAATTCCCTATAGTGTTATGGGAACTTGATGGGAGTAAGGTGTAGAAGATTTGGTGTTTAAGGTCATAGAAAAGGTCACATGCCTGTGAATTTAAGTGTAAGACTTTGCTGAGCAGTCATGACAGAAATTGTATTTATAATAGACTCAAAATTTGGGGGCAGGTTGTACAGTGCCTATATATGATATATTGAATGTTGAAGGAAACAATATTAAGGCTTTCTGGAGGATGTCATAGACCTAACCAAACACTTAACTTTCTTGTAAACACAGAGATCACATCTTATAAAGAGTCTACACTGTTCCACATGTTGTCCACCATGCTTTGAATATTTCTCCCAAAGGCTCAGCCACTGGCAAATAATTTTGTGAAGGACAGGCCATAAGATAAATTCATAAAAAAATACTCCTAATGCCATCAATTTTTGGACACACCCTTTCTTCTTTTCAAACAGGAAGAATGTCTGTGGTTGCATTCGAGGCCCCAGAATCCCTGGGGTGGGGGGGGGAGCTGTGGGACAGCAGGTAAGAAGCCGAGAGTGGAGATGGTAGGTGGAAGAATTGAAAAATATATTTACACGATGTAGCTGATGTTATTATGTTCATCAGAAATCCTCATTATTTGGTCTAAAACTCATATTCCTATGTTGTTAAGAAGTAAACAGTCTAATAGGACGTATTTATTTTGTAGTAGAACCAATTTGGTTGGTGAAAAAAATCAAAACAGATCGAATCTGACATTATGCATCTCCACATACAGTGGTGTTCCATTGCTGTTTTTAATGTGGTGATCCTAAGAATGTTTCCATAGGACTTCCACGTCAAACAGGAACGTTTGAACACATTGAATTTTTTCATTTCAGTAAGAGAGAATAGTGTTTTCCTCAAATGTGAGAATGATAGTGGAATATGACATATGTTAGTTTTATTTTGTATGGTGGTAAGAGGGAGAAGTTGGATTGATTAACAGAAGGTTCGGGAGACAGATTCCAGATTTCAGCTTAGTATGAAGACAATTATGGATTTTTTTTAAGAAATAATAAGTTCTTCAACACTAGACATGTTCATATACAAATTAGAGAGTCAGTTTTTGGAAGGTCTTAAATGATAGGTTCAAATAATTGACATGTGCCATGTATAGAAGACTTTTGTTTTGTTTTTGTTTTTTAGAAAGAATAGAATGAGCAGAAGGATGATGGAAGAGGGAGAGGGAGAGACAGAACCCCAAGCAGGCTCCACGCCCAGCACAGAGCCTGACACAGGACTCAATCTCACAACGCTGAGATCATGACATGAGCTGAAACCAAGAATAGGATGTTAAACACACTGAGCCGCCCAGGCACCTCGTGCGGATGACCTTTTAGAGTCCATTCTTGACCAAAAGTTCTGTGAGCCAGATTTTCTTGGTATCTTTCCACTTTGTTGATTCAACTATTTTCAGAATGGTTTTAAATGTTAATTTTATTGTACAGTAATGCTCTGAAAACACAGAGTTAGATCTTTGTCCTGGTTGGCCATTTCCTTTCGATCACAAGTTTATGGCACTCACAGATCTAATTGGCTCTTGTGGGATATATATTAATTATCAATTTCAATATATTTCCATATTAGGTCTGGCAAGATTATCACATATATTTATAGTCTTTTGATGACTTCTAAAAGCTCAAGTACAAAATCAGAGGTACAGTTGATGATCATCTTTGTGTGTGTCCATCATAGTTTTTTCAGAGTCAAACAGGCACGTTTTTTAGTTACTAGGGTGTATTCACCCAGGGTTTATCACCACGGCTGCCCTGTGGATGGTGATGGGGATTCTTGTCCCGTGCAGCATGGCCAGCTCCCATGCAGGAGAGATCATTCTGAAAGTCCACGAGAAATGAAAGATCAGGGACTAGTCACACCTGTGTTCAATCATAACTGGAAAGAAGTGGGGATACCTATGAATCAAAACTAGCCCTCAGATTGTTGCATTTAACCTTGTACCAAATTACCAGAGAATTGGGATCCCTGGGTGGCGCAGTGGTTCGGCCCCTGCCTTTGGCCCAGGGCGCGATCCTGGAGACCCGGGATCGAATCCCACGTCGGGCTCCCGGTGCATGGGGCCTGCTTCTTCCTCTGCCTATGTCTTTACCTCTCTCTCTCTCTCTCTCTCTGTGTGTGACTATCATAAATAAATAAAAAAAAATAAAAAAAAATAAAAAAAAACAAATTACCAGAGAATTAATAAAAGGCAGACGCAATTATAAATGCACATCACAGCAAGAACGAAAAAATAACTATGTTCTTAAATTTGCCAAACATGCGTACATTACACATACATATTACATACGCATATATCATTGAGATCCACATTTCTTGTTAATTTGAATAGAACACATTGTCTGGAATTGCTGTACACCATGACTGGACTTCAGAAAGTTTTTAAAAAATCATATCACTAAAATACACTTCACAGAAATCAGATAGGTACCAGTGTTTATCACATGTATAAAAATATAAAACACACATTACACAGGTTTTCAAAACCAAATACATCCACTATAATGGGTGTTATTTTTTTCCTGAAGTTTCTAAAGCTAGCTAATGAAGGGAAAGGCATCAGAATATGAAGTGATTACAAATAAAAATCAATTTGCAGAGAAAAATGATGGGAAGAAGACCCAACTGGCGTGTAGATAAAATTGATCAGGGGAGCAGTGCATTCACTTGCTCACTCTTTCAGCTGACATGTGCCTTTTGCGTAACCGGTGTGGAGATGGCTAGAAGCCTCCCCTCATTTCTGCACGGGGAGAATTTTTATCTCGCTGTCTCACAATTAATTTAGAGGTCTGATACATTATTATTCGTAGACATTTATCATGTACTCATTTCACAATCATTTCAGACGTGGAATGATCGACTACTATCAAATTGTTTGTTGAAGATGAAAAGTAACTGGAACATATTTTCAAATCACAGATTTGGGATTTTAATGAAGATATTGAGGCACAAGGGACAGAAAACGTACATCTTGTAATATGTTCATTGTCTCTGGTTCTATAGACAGAAAACATGATTGCCGTCGACTTTCTTAAAGAATACTGGAAAATATTGCAATTTGGGGTTTTAATGAAACCCATGTTACTGATGCTTAAGCTCTTGTGCTAATTAAAACTGGGGAGGGATTTTTGCTCTTGTCATTCTTACAACTATATAGAATATAAAGAGTTTTTAATAATAGTCAACAGCGTGTTCTGAGTCCATATATATTAGTGCTAATCAATACAGATACGTATGTTTAAATATACAAAAGCCTAACACCTCAAACTTCACAATTTTAAATGATCATAAAGACTCTCCTAACTAAATCAGACTCACACCTTCATAGCTTGTAGGGATTTCATTCTAGTATGTTCTCAGTATTTGCTCCTGATTATGGATGCGCTTCACTAAACATCAAATCAGAAATGTTATTCTATCTTGAGAGCCAATGCATTTCCACAATAGGAGTCCATTTGACCACATGCTGGTGTTCTCCATAAAGTCACTTGTATTTAAATCAGAGACACAAACCTCTTTCTTTGGTTTCTCGCCCTTCCCCCTCCGCCGGCTGGCGGTATATTTTCCTTAGCATTCGTAATGTTAATTGGAGTTACATGTGTGCAGTTGGATCTGAATGTACTTCCAGATGTGACTTTTGTAAGCAAGGCCTTTCAGACAGAAACCCCTTCATATTTCAAATGAAACTGCATGCACCACACAAAGTACCTTCATTTATAAAAAAAAAAAAAAAAAAAAAAAAAAGTTCCAAAGGACACAGCCATTAGTATGATTAAACACAATGTTAAAAAAAAAATGTAAAATTACATCTATATTCCGAATTAGGTCATCTGATTTTGATTCTTGCTTTTTTTCTTATTTTCTACTTTGGAATTTGCAAAGGTCCTGGGGATGTGATGTTTTAAAAAAAATAATAAATCTCTGTTATTCCCTTTTAAAAAAAAATTCATCTGATCCCACTTGGCTTTGTGGAAAATTGAGGGCAGTACTAGAAATCCTATAAGGTAAACGATGCATTTAAAATGATGTCAGCTGCCTGAAAATGAGTTTTATTTGTGCCCTTACCTAATATTTTGGTTATTTTCTAATGACGGCAGATATGATACCAAGGAAATAACCGCTTTTGTGCATATCCCGGAGGGTGGACGGAGAAAAAAACAGGACCGAGACAGTCTGAGAGAGCCCACTGTAAAAAGAAACGCAGAAGCAATTAAACCTCACTTCCTGCAAGGTCCGTGCGAAAGCACAGCGCTGTTTCCATGGTCATGTGGCTGCGTCTGCTTTCATCTGGCAAGAATTCTCTTATCGTTTAAGTCAGTGAATCCTAAGTTTTTTTTCAACGGAATGAAATAAAAGCTGAATCTCGGTAACAAAGGGCAGACCAGGCTTTTCAAGAACGTGCCTCCCTGTGCTATGTGGTTAAAAAATATATATATATGTTTAAGGGTTGTCGTTTTGATTGTAGGAAAAACCATAATAAATAATATCAGGAGCAGAGCATCACATATTTAAAAATCCAAAGAAGCAGAGCCATGGAGAAACCCTGGTTATACTCAATCAGAGAAACTGGGTGTGGGGTGTGGGGTGTGGGGTGGGGAAGGGGCAGGGAATCTTCAATGAGCCGTGATGTGGCCCCCCCTAAGAACACCCTGAGCTTAATTTTCGCCCATTTGTGTGGGGCTCATTTATAACTCTGTGCCTGGTTCTACTTCATTGGCAAAGCCAGACACCAAAACGAGTAATTACCATAATTATTTTGGTCCAAGATGAAATCCTTTCGCAGAGTACACGTTTTGTTTTGTATGGGATTGTTCTTAGCCATATACGTTTGAGTGAAATTTCTCTCCGGAAGCATTTACAAACAGCACAGTGACTTCATGGGCGGGTGGGCTGGTAATTTAACATATTCTTATCTCTTTTTGACTCTTTTTCATTTTCTTGTCACCACTTTAGTTTTTATGTCTCTACTTTGGGAGATACAACAAATAACATGCATAATTTAATTTTCAGCATTTTAAGGCAAAGGAGTGGATTTAGTTTTCCCCAGAGCGTTTTATTAAGGAAATATTCTCACAGCAAAGAAAAATCCAATATGAAATACAAAAGTGAAACCAACGTGTGCGCGGTGGTATATTTTATTACGTGGGGCTTATTTTGATCAATCAATCATACTGAGACCACAGATTCTTTAGGTCCATATTTCACTGCAAATACTGGTGGGGGAGTTCAGTCTAAATCTCCAGTGTTTAATGAGGTGTCTGTTTCATCCTTCCTAACTGAGATGCTCTAAAAACCAAAGTGGTGAAACTTAATAATTTTATTAGACGGTAATAGTTATTTTATTAACATTTTTCTCCAAGGATTTTTCTGTCTGATTATGAGTACTTTGCAATTTCAGACAGTATGATGGATGCTACTTTTCTATGACAAGAATTTTAACAGCCCGTCTTCAGCGCTCAATGCACACCCAATTATGCGTCTGAGCTAGTAACCTTGAATTTATGTTGCCATGGTGACAAACTGGTCATGCATTATGGATTATCATTGAAATTCTACACCCCTACCTAGCATAATGAGAGTTGGGGACTTAATCAAATCAGCCATTCTGTGTGACACAAAGTGAAGAACTAGCTCTCATTGTTCCACACCGAGGAAGGAAGCGGGCCTGATGGGGAGGCAGCTGCAGTCCTACAGTCTGATAGATGGCCCTTATATACATTTGTGAATGTATAGACAGATGGTGCTCAATGCCTGGAATTTCCAGCTTAGGCAGCAGCTGTTCGGATAACCTCTGCCGTCTCACCTTGTTGTCATGGAACATTGAACAGAGACTGAGACTGTGTGTGGATACATTGACAATCTGACTGAATTTACACTGCATGGCATCTTTCTTTTATCATAAGACGGCTGGCCTAGAATGAATGCCGGGTGAGGGTAGAGGAGGTGGGTGCGGGGCCGGGGGTGGGGGCTCGGGGGAGGGGAGGGTGGCCAAGAGCGCCCTTTTGAAAACCAGACCCTGGAACTGGACTATCTCCCATCCCCATTTTCCAAGAAGAAAGAGACCCAGTAGTGTGGTGATCTGTGCCTTGGAGAAATCCGGGGGGGCTGCTTTTTCAAAGCCCAGGACTCCTAAGCAGGACCCCCTCGTCCTTGTAGAGAGCTCGCGCTGCCTCTGTCCCCTAGGTGAGGGGTGTCTCGGTTATCTCTGTGCCTGTCACTGAGACAATTCCAGCCCCGCCAGGTCAGAGCGGCAGGGTGAGTGTCGGGGCAGCAGTGACCAGAGAGAGACGGTCCCCGCCTTGGCTGGCTTCTCTCTCTTCACAAAGCGCGGTGAGTATGAATTAGCGAGAAACCATCCCAGCAGCTCCTGCTTTGGTGTGATTTTCACAAAAACGGACTTGTTAAATGATCTTTTTTTTTCTTCCTCTCTCTCTCTCTCTCTCTCTTTTTTAGAAACCACTGTGCTAACGTGATGCTTCAGAAAGGCATGTTTTTGAACAGAATATCCAGCTCCCGAGGTCTCAGGGTCCATACGAATGCTTCACAACCAAAGCACGAAGGCTCGTGATCGGGCTTGAATGACACGCTCCCGTCCCTCTCAGGCCACCACGTCCCATGACCATCCATGAGGCTGACCTATTAATACCCCTGGAAACGCTATGCATTTCCTGGAGCATTCTCCGTCGACAGACATTCGACCCGTCTCTTTCTTCCCTCTGAAATCCTCTCTCTGCTCGATTTTTGTTATCCCTTTTATTCTTTTTCTTTACCTTCCCAACCTCGACACTTAAAACTGCCTGAGCCCTTTGGTTTGGAAGACTTGTTTACGTGTGCACGGAGGAAGGCCCTTTTTAAATATTTCATAAGGCTCTGGGTGTCTCGCCTGGTTTGGCAGGCTTCCACGACTGCAGGATGAGCAAAATTGTCTTATCAATGAAACATGCGTTGACCCAATACATTATCACGGCTCCAAAAAACCCATTACCCTTTCTCATGTTAATGCTTAGCAGACTATGAAGTATTTTAGTAAGGTCTGCGAGACAGGGGAGTCTCCAAAGCCAGCACTATCCATATCTGCGGCCCAGAAGAAGGTTGCTTTTTAGAAGTCTTGAAATTGGGTCAATATTGCACATTTAAAAGCTTCCTGGGATCTATTATTGACATTCGGGGAATCAGATGCACAGAAAAATATTAACAATTGATAGATACCTGTTTGTTATTTTCCAAGGCCTATTATAGGCTATCCATAAATAGGTAAAGGACTTAAAATATGAATTTGTATTTAAGAATGTGGAAATTGTCACCAGAACACTGACATTATATTGAAACTAAAGCATGATACTGTCATAAAAAATTGAACACCTGAATAAAAAGTACAGGCACGGTAATCTGGAGCATCTGATTGATTATATATATATATATCCGTTTTATATGAATGTCTTGTACTAGGGTGGGGGAGTTGTTTGTTTCAAATGGATGAAAAGCAATATCCATTTGAATTCCGTGTCTCTGTGCTCATGCATAAGCAGCAGCTTTAATATATTATCATCACAACTATTTTACACGAGTTCTCTTTTATTTTCCTGAGAGATGGCACTTAATGAGTAGTTTTATTTTTTTCCGTAAAAATGTCACAAATAAGCAGGCTGAGAACATCCATGCAAATGATACTGCAAGCTCTAAATATGTATTTTAATTTTTTGACAAAATGAAGGAAAAATGGTGCATTTTTCCCATTAATTCTTTAAATTAATTCTTTAAAACTATTCATGTATAAATATGCCCTAGGCAGATATATATTACACTTAAAATGTCATAATTAAAGGTAACATTATTTATTGCCTCTAGAAAAGATCGTGAATGTGTAATCTTGGCCATAAGAAAGTTTTTCTAAACAAAACTGCTACTTATATATATATTTTTAATATCTTCAAAGGGTTTTTTTTTTGTAAGTTTCCAAATACACGCTAAATACTTGCAGAATAATAATTTAAATGTATAATTAATGATTGTAAAAGTAATTTGAAAGGATGGATTTCTAGCAGAGCCCTAATTCACTGACTAGGTCTTATACAGCACCCCGACACTTAAAGTCAAAAGCATATTGTCAACTGTGAAGATTAAACTGTGGAAGTTTGACAATCAATTAGTTCCAAAGAGCCCCTTCACTGAGTGCAGTAATGCTCGTGAGGCCACATCTTTCAACCAATTCTCCTAAATGGTCTAATAAGAATTACCTACGTGAATTTTCTGTAGCTTATTTAAAATAACTTTTGGTGGGGGACTTGAGTGGCTCAGGTGGTAAAACATCTGGTTTTGGCTCAGGTCATGACCCCAGCGTCCTGGGATGGAGCCCCACACTGTCAGGTTCCCTGCTCAGTGGGGAGTCTGCTTCTCCCTCTCTCTCTACCCCTTCCGCTGCTTGTGTGCTTTCTCTCTTTCTGTCAAATACATAAATAAAATCCTTAAAAATAAAATAATTTTCAAAAGAGTCATCAATAGAAAACATTTGTGATAAGCAGATCTGCAGATAAATAGACATGCACATGTATATATTTACATACTTGTCTAATTCCTCTTTTGTGTGACTTCATCATTTCTGCCCATACTAGGGCTTTTTGACCATCTCTGCTGTGACACGGATTAACAGAAGCTGAGCATGTGTGATAAGTGAGCTTAGGTTTTGTTTGTTTATATTTATTAGACATGCATTAAAAATGCACAAATTGGGAGTGTTCCAGTGAAAACAGGAAGACCTCCTAGGAGAGAGTCCCTGGTGACATAGGATTTGGAATGGGTGCTGGGGAGTGTGAGAGCAGTGTCTTGCTATCTGCTGCTGAAGCTGGGGAACAGGGACACGGTCTCTGTCACCAGCCCTGCATGACCCCCCAGGCTTGTCCTCCCTGCCGACCCATGTGTCTGCTGGGAGAGGCACCCAACACTTAACCACCGATCCCTACTGGCCCACGTGTCAGAAGGTTGACCAGTACACCACGTATCAACAGGTACGACGGCCACACACAAGACTCGCGACCCCGAATCTCCCAGTTTAGAAGCATCGCTGCAGTGCCCCTCTCTTCACCACACGCCCTCTATGTGGCTCATGGTACCTATTCATGCCATTTTTGGAACACTGGCCTAAGTCCCAAAGTTGTGATATTCTCTTTCTGTCATAAAGGAGACAACGTCGTTCCACAGTCATGTTAGTTTGGGGGTTTTTGTATACTGGTTCTTTGTGAAAGATTAGAATGAACACCATGGGGCGCCTGCCAGCTGATGAGGCCGTGGTGCCTTATGGACAACAAAGGTCAAGTGGAGCCCCCCACTCAGAGCAGGGGGCTCCCTCCTTATGCAGCCTGAAACGTTACCCTCAGCCTGCAGATGCCACAAAGCTGCTTCTGACGTGGCCTGGCCTCTCAGGACAGGAGCCAACACCCTTCCAGGATCCGACAGGTCAGGAGGCCAGACCGGGAACGGCCGAGACGGTCCACAGCCTCCCGTGGTCAGAGCAGACCAGCCTGGGCTCCTACACCTCCCTCCCTCCTTCCTGCCATGTTGCAGCCTCCACTCCAGGACCCTGGGCTCCCTCCTGAGCAAATCTGCTCAGTCCCCTGCAGTCGCCAAGGAAAAGTTGAGCTCTTTTCTGAGGGAGAGAGGGCTGGCCTCCACACAGCAGGGGCTGTTTTCTGCAAAACACCTCCACCTGACACACCTCCACTTGCTGAGAGCCTGAGTGTGCGCCGTGGGTTGTGAGGTGTTGACCTGAGCTCAGTGCATTCAGCGAGACACACCGATCTTTCCTCTTCCGTGGAAATGCCCTCCCCTGCCCACGAGCTGGACAGCACAGGTGGTCCAGGCAGCTCAACTTTTGACTCACGGATCACAGTCTGCTGACACCTGTTCTACTTCAGAGAGACGGAGCTGGTGTTACTCCTGCTATACCCCCTGCCCGCCTTCCTACACGCTCTGTACAGGGGACAGTGCGCACCCCCGTATGTCCGCAGGCAGGATGTGGAGACAGCTGGGCTGGAGATGCTAGTTTTCAAATAGTTCTTAAGCAGCAGAGCATTTTATCACCTACTATTCTAAGAAATGCAATCTATAGATCAGATTTTAGAATAGGAAGCTTGGTAGAAGTAGGGTACCGGCTTCACCCCCCAGCAGGCCGGCCTCCCACACGTTCCCTGAGCTCCTGTCCTAATGTGAAGAATCCCGACAATGAGGAACACAGTGTGAAAAATCACTGGTTTAGCAGAATGCGTGGGGGGTGTGAGGTGAGAGTAGGTCATAAAGAAAGGCGTGCCACCAAATCCTGTGGCATCTCAGGCAGGTGTCTCTGCATGCCTGCCTCCGAATCTGCAGCCTGGGGGAATAATGTCCCTGCTCTCCCATCCTCCTTGAGCAAAAGAAAACCCCCTCTTCCCAGGACACCCACAGAGTGTGGACCAAAAGATGAAAACAGACCCACAACCTTGCCTGACTTCTGGGAATCTGCTTAGGAAAAGTAAGTGTGCAGTTAATATGTTGAAAGATCAGAGATGCTCTCTGGGAGATTTTAGAAATAAAAAATAAATAATAACAGCTCCTTATTTTATATAACCTATATTTATGAAACATAATCTCCACCGATAATCTGCCTCACACACCAACAGAGATATCTGAAAGTCAGATGAAAAATATATTTGGAAATTTTCCGAAGTCACTATTTTGCATCAGAGAAGAGATTAAAACCATAATGTATGCCTTCATTCCCTTATTTATGAATCTCATTTGGTCCCTATCAATCAGCCTGATTGACAATTATTGTCAACTAGACAAAATACAACCTGTAGAGTGATTTGAAATAGGAAATTGATCTTGTTTTTTCATTCCCCTTAACATCCTTTCATGGTTCTGGTCTTCTAACATGGTTTGTGGAGTCTCGTGGTCCTTTATTTCTGAATTTAACTCTGGGGGCTTCCATTTTTCAACTCTATCAAGGCAAGTTAGTGCTTAGAAACATGTATTTTTTTTTCATCTTATCATTTTTAATTCTAGTGAGTATACTGTGGATCATGCTAATAGAATGATGGTTTAATTTTTGACAATTAAGTAACAGAAAAATGACAGCCCGATGTTCACAATTGCAATAGCTGGATAAGAAGGGATCCTGGGTGGCTCAGTTGGTTCGGCATCCAGCTCTTGGTTTTGGTTTAGGTCATGGTCTTAGGGTTGTGGATTGAGCCCTTAGTCAGACTCAATGCTGACCATGGAATCTACTTGGGATTGTCTCTCTACCTCTGTCCTTCCCTCTGCTTCCATGTCCTCGAAATAAATAAAATCTTAAAAAAAAAGAAAGAAAGAAAAGAAAAGAAAAAGAAAAAGAACTGCATAAGAGTCATTGTTGGGTTTCTAAAAAGTCTTTGCTCTGACAATACGATATTCACTATGGAAGAAATAGTGAATCCAGAAGAGATGCAGTCATTCATGGGAAAGAGGAATAGACATAACACACTGAGCCAGAGTGACTTCTGCTTCTATCTCACAAATAAATGTTTATGATTAAATCAATACATTATCTTCGCCTTAAGAAAAGTATTATTATTTACAATAGTGTGTTACTTGCATGTATTAAACATGGGCTATGTGTCAAGAACACATTGATTATCTCCTTCGAATCCCACACATCTCCTTTAATTTATAAATGAAGCCACAGAGGCTCAGTGAAGAAGAGTAATTCGTTTGAGTTCAAAACTGGCTTATGGTCAAAATGATGAATGCTTGCCTCATTTTTTTGTCTGTGATTTTGAATTTCTCTCTGCCCGATGGGTTGGGATTTGCTGAGGACACCGTTCAGCATCTGTGGAGAAAGAGTCCAGCTAACTGGAAGCAGGTTTTGTTAAACCACATCTCCCCACTGGGAACTGGATGGAAGAAACCAGACCCTCCAGAAGGCTGACTCTAGCTCTCCAGCCGTGCTCCTCATGATTGCCCCATAGCGGTGTGGATCAGTGCCCATCTCTTCTCCTTGATGCAGTAGGATTGAAAGAACAGAGGTTAATTACCAAGTAAGGGAAAGTTTTAGGATTTTCCTCAGCCATGGCCATGCCAGTCTTGGGGCAGTTAGAACACAACTCAGCCAATTGGGCTTTCTTTAACAATCATACTCTTTACCAAAAAGGTGGCCATAAGTTACCTTTCTCCCAAGATAGCCCTGGTTTATTTCTGTGGCCCCGCCGTAACTACGAGGAGGACCTTCTTTCGCCCTCAAAGGACATTGGATCAGATAACAAATATGGTCAACTGACTCATAGCCACTAGCACATATGATGTCTACTCTATATTGCTATCATAAGTCAAGATACAAAATTGAGCAAATGTGCAAATAACTCTATCAGTAGCTATTATATGACAGCTTCAGTAATCGAATTTAAATGATCATTTATTACTGCCTAACTTAACTCTAGTATTCGTTTCCAGGGCTCATGGAGACAGCATGGGTCTCCCAACACTTTTCCAATGAGGTAGAAATAACCTTCTGTTTTCTACAACTTTAGCGATGACAAGCCTTCGGGGCCACACAGCAGTGAGCTCTGTCTGCAGGGCTGGCCTCGGCGCAGCAGGAGCATGAAGCTCTGACCCCACCATGCTCAGCTGTCCTCCTACCATGGCCTGACTTCTACTTGCCTTGTATTCTCTGAAATCTTGGCACCAGGCATGCCTTCTCTCTCTCTCTCTCTCTCTCTCTCTCTCTCTCTCTCTCTCTCTCTTCTTATTCCTGGAGTAGAAATCTTGATGCTGGGAGTGATAGTCCAAAAGTAGAGAGAAAGAGCAAGAACAGTAGGAGCACTGGTGTGGCTGCACAAACTTGAAGGGAATAGCATGTTTTCAAAGTACAGTTGCATCCTGACTGCGTTACAGTATGAAAGTAAGCCATTCTTGTTTAAATAAAGCCACACTAGGTTATTATTTTGGTGACACATCTTAGCTTGTTGATAGCCCAGTGTCATACAATTAATTCACTGTCAAATGTCAACCCGAGTTTATAGGAAAAAAAGAAAGAGAGAGAGAGAGAGCAAGGATAATGGAAAGAGAGAGTGAGGGAGGGAGGATGAAAGGAGGAAGGAAGGAGGGAGGGAGATAGCTCTACTTGCTCTGAACCTTGTGATTCCAATGGACAGGAAAACTGTGATTTCAAATAAGAAAACTGAGAATCTCTGAATAGAGATACCCAGAAATCATGATGAACCAAAATTACGTGAACAGGTTTGGATGGATGACAGAATGGTCCTCAAGCAGGGTTTCTGAGTCTGTACATGTTGATGGTGCTGAAGAACTGCATTTCTGACCCACTTTCAGGAGCTGCTAGTCTAGAGGCCACATTCAGAGACCTCTGGGATTTGAGAAGGGGCCGCTGTGAAGACACTGCGCTGGCACACATGTGGCCAGCTTCCTGGTCTTCATAGGTCTCCATACATAAGATGAGCTTAGAACTTCAGTCCCCAGCTCCACCGAACCTCTGGTCTCCAGGATGGACCTTGCCAGTCCAACCAACTCTTCTCCAAGTCTCCTGTGGAGACAACCAAAATAACATGGTTCCTGACTGCTTCCTAGGGAAATTTGCCTAGCTGGGAGGCACGCTGCCTGACCTAAGAGTCAGAAATTAAATGGCTCAGGTGGAAGAAATTAAATGGAGAAATTAAATGGCTCAGGTGGAAGACAGAAGGAAACCAGCCAACGGGCATTGAAGGTTAGGAAAGACCTAGGGGATCTCACTACCGAGATGATGGAGGAGGTTTCCCTGTTCCTCCCACCAGGCACGTCTAAAACTCTGGAGGTTCTAAAAAGCAACAGTAAGAAATTCTGAGACATGTTTCCTTTTGAGCAGGAAAGACAGACTGCACTGAATGGGGAAGGCAGGCCAGTGAGGGAACTAGGAACTGAGGAATGACACAATGGTGGGTGCCCCGGGGAAGATGTATGGCCTCATGTATCCCAGCAGAAGAGGTAGGCCACCTGGAAATACCCTAGGGGCAAGGTGTAAACATCCCAGCAAAAGCCTTCTCTCTCTAGCCTTCCTCTCTAGCCCTCCCTGAAAAGGAGCAGCCTCACAAGGTGGAGAACCTTTAGAACATCTGCTCTACTCTGGACAGCACAGTGGGAACCAGTGCAGCCCTACTCACAGTGCCAGCAAACCCCGACGGCCAGGTCTGGACAAGGAGGCCCAGCTGTGCTGCTGGGGTGTCAGAAAGGGTAGGGTGGGGAACCAGGGTATCACCCCCACTGTGGTAGTGGAGACCCCTTGGAAGGCTGCACCTCAGTCCCCAGCCTGCCCTCACCCGCCCAGATACTGTGGGTTGATTGTCATTAAGTGTGACCTGGGGATCGGGATTTTAAATCTCCCCCAGAGATTGTAGCATGAGGCAAAGTTTGGGAACCACTGACCTAGAACAGGTGTCAGCAGACAGTGGTCTGTGAGTCAAATCTGTGCAATGGGCCGGCTGGTTCTTATGAATAAATTGCTGTTGGAAGTCAGTCTCACCCACTTTATTACACATTGTCTGTGTCCACTTTCCTGCTAGAACACAATGCTGAGTAGTCATCTCAGAGAGTGCCAGGCCCCAAAGCCCAAAATATTTACAATCTGGCTCTTTACAGAGAAAGATTGCTGACCTCTGACCAGAGAAGATAATCAAAGTCAAGATGCTTTGCTCTATGACATAACTTTAAACATGGAAGTTAAGTTCTACTTTATGTATTTAAAGGACAGTTCTACAAATAGGTTCTTCATAAAATAAGTGGATCATCCTCAGAAGTATTTCCTTGGCAGTTCATGAGATGAGGGACAACCTCCAGTTTGCGATCACACAGGGGAAGACGGCCAACACGCAGGAGGAATGAGAAACCACCGAGGACAAGGTGCTGAGGGGTCTCGAGTTCCTGCAGAGGAGAAAAAAATAAAAAAATAAAAACAGCGTGAGGGAGGAATTTGATCGTTGTCCTCAAATATTTGCAGGACTCTAATATGCCAGAGCGTTTAGATTTATTTTATGTAACCTCACGAGGAAGATAGATGCCCAGTAGATGGAAGATGTGGGAAATTAGATCTGACACAGCATTAGATAGAATTTCTACCAATAAAAAATGTCTTCCATGAGATCATTAGCTTCCTCTCATGGAATATTCATGTGAGCTGACCCCTTTTAGCACCTGGGATGTGTTGGACTGCTTCCTCACCCCATTCCTTAGACACTGTATCAGGGCACTCGGATTGACATAACAAATAGAGCCCAGAGTGCATTTGGTGACATATTCTATTTGCCCACGGGGTCCCCCTGACTCAGCCCTACTTTTTGCCCCAGGAGGTTGCCCTGTGTGGGTTCTATCAACCTCATGCCCTTGTGGCTTCCCTTTGGATTTCTCCAACAGGGAGATCCTGCTGAGATTGGAGGGGAGCAGTAGAATGAGGACCAGGTATTATAGTCCGGTTCCCTCTTGGGAGGTCATCTTGGGGTGGCTGTGTCCTTGACAAAACATACTTCTCCTTGATGAGAACCTGCTCAATGCCCCTCTTTTTGGCTCCCAGTAACCCTTTGTCCCCTTGTCCCTTCAGGCGGCTGGTACACCTAGGTCACTGCATGTCTCCTGTGGGTCCCCTACGACCTGCCCATACCTGTATAATTGGTCCCTTTGCAAATAAGCGTTCCTCAAATTATCCTAATTTGAGTGTGCTCCCTGATTTCTGTCAGCATGCTGAGTGACAAGTGGATACTGGCTCAAGCACAGTCAGACTCTATTTTTCACTCACAGAAGAGTTCAAGGTGGGTGCACTTGCCATTTCAGAAGCCTGGACGTGGGCTGTTTATCTTCAACACAAGTGTGCCCTAGGGTGCGGCCTTCAGTGGGGAAGGGGAAATAAAATATAAAGAAGTGCATATGGGTGCCCTCTGTGAGCCGCATCTGGAAATGGTACGCCTCATACTCATATTCCCTGCCTAGGACTTGGTCATATGGCTTCTCTCAATTTGGCGAACTGTGTCGAGTGGGGTGGGAAACGTTACCTAGCCATGTGCACAGGAAAGAGAGGAAGTAGAGGTCGGTGAGAAGCCAGCGGTTTCTGCCATAGACACTGACCCTGAATTGGGAGCAAAGGGTCACTTTTGGCTGATCCCTATTAGTAAGTCAGGGGTAGGGACCCAAATCAGGTGAGCCTCTGCTATCTCAGGGTGCATAAAATCAGGTAAAACCTCTGGTATCCAGAAGCTACCTCCAGTTCTCACCACATAATTTGCCCATTTTGTGCTGGAATAGAAATCATATTAGAAGTCAGGTCTTTCTACCTGAGCAAAGAGGATGGGATATCTGAATACGTTTTTCAATTCCTTCTTTGCATTTCATGATCTCCTCACTTTAAATCTAAACCTAATTTGTACAAGGCTATGGGTCTCCCACAGGACAGACATTGAAATCAATCTGAAAATGCTAGTTAATCAAAAAAAGACAAGTCCAATGGACTGGCAGAGGAATAAAGAATGTCATTGCACAAATATAAAATGAATCTTCTAAGAAAAAAATCTTTAATGAGAGAGATCCTAACTTAACAGCCACATTAGAGTGGAAATTAAATGGTATTTCTGCGTAGTAGAGTGAGAGCTGTGCCCCATATATTCCCCTCGGGGCACCGGTGGTGGTAGGAAGCAATGTTGTAGGAATCATTGGTGCTCTGCCCATTTGTCTTCTACCAACTGCCTTACACATCTCTCAGCAGGTAAGAGTATTGTCAACCTAGCCCAGGGATCCCTGGAGACTTCTACCATGCCCAGGTTGATTGAAAAGGACCATCATTGGTTGAAAAGGAAGCACAGATCCAGGCTCTCTTGACTTATCAGAGATGGCGTCATTCTTTATTTTCCTTTGATGCTTTCCTCACTCGCCCTTTCCTGAGAGGGTGTCCTCAATAAACCATCTGCAAAAGAGTCCCTGTCTCACTCTTCACCCAAAGAATCTGTGCGAAGGTCACTGGTATAGGAACTGTAGAGCTCAGGGATAGAAATTACTTGACAGTGTCCACCCTCAGCCTCTACCCTTGATTCCACCACAGACACTTCTACTCAGGTGATGGTAGGGCTCCAGAGACAACCTTGATCAAGGGAGCTCTAGGGACATCTTCTATGTGACCAGTATAGGATCTGCAGTACTGATGACCCTGAATGCAGCGGACTAGGGGCCTGGGAGGGTAAAGATGCTGATGGTTGATGGTACTCTGGACTAGACACCCAAAGTGGAACAATGAACAACTTGTTACCCAGAAGAGAACAGTCTGGTTCTGCAACCAGAGCAGGAGAGAGCAGAAAAGACAGCATTGACTCAAACTGTAAGTGAGTCCTCCCTGCCATCATGAGCCTGGGGTGTCAGAGACTGGCAGATGGGGGCAGGATTAATAACCTGCCACTGGGCAGATGAAGGTTCTCTCCAGGGGAGACAGAGGTAAGCCGGTAAACTGACCTTGCTTAGGATCCATGAACTCACAAGGCTTGAGGAAGGCTGGGGCAGATAATAAACAAGAGGTGGGTAAATAGTGAAGCCTGGACACCCCCCACCCCTCCGACCTTAAGGCTTCTGAAAATGGGGCTAGTGCTCCTTGGCAGGTCTTCTTCTCAGAGAACGGAGTGAGGGAGTCATGAAGGAGTGGTGTGAGGAGTCAGGAAGACCATTCCCACAGTGGTGGCTCCGTTGCTATAATTCTGACACTGGAGCCAACCTGCCCCCTCTCTCACTTTCCAACAGAGCATCCTTGTGATGTTTGAATCCCAAGCTTTAGGGAATTATAAGCCAAAACCTCAGTCATGAAGCTATATTCACAACCTGGACTAACTTTACCCCTTCTCACATTTTACTTTTACAGTCTTTTAAAATATGAAGAAGGATCTTTGTTTGTTTCCTCGATAGAAGGGATAGGGCTTAAAAGGAGCCAAGCTGACACTCTGAGAGTAACCCATGCGCTTGTTTGGGATGCAAATGAATTGGTATCCTCTTCCCTTTTGGCAGGAACTCTGTAGGCTTGGAAATAACATCAAGATGAGGTAAAAGAAGTAAGTAATTTATTGCTTGATGAAAAACATCATTTCCACTAACCTACGTTGCATAGTCAGTAATGTAAGCCAGGCCACGTTCAGCTTCTAGAGGTTCAGAAATTCTATGCATAGGAAGAAAGTAATCTGAAGACCTCAGTGAACCATTGTGGGTTTATTTTGTTAGGACCGTGATATATGTAATTTGGTAACTTCAACTTTAACCTGCCCCGTCTAGATGCATTCTATAGACTGCCTAGTTTGGGGATCTATAGGTAATCTTGGCCATTTATTTTTGGTGGAGAAGTTGCCTGACCACACCTGTTCAAACACACCATGTGTGTGTTTCTTCCTACGTTTCCACACTTCTACAAAGGTTTGCAATTTTTAAGTGTCTTCTTCCCCCATTTATCTGTGAGCTGCTTGAGGCCATAGGATGAATCTGTTCATATTTTCCCCTCAAATTTAGCATAATATCTTCATCACAATCCATGCTAAATGTGCTCATTAAATAAGAGGATGAAAGAATGAACTAAGAAAGACAGATTCAGCATAAGCTGAGTGGCTTGGAGGTATAGCTGAGAAGTAATTTATGTAAACACAAGAAATGCAGTTTTCAGATTGGCAAGGCTTTTTAACTCTTCCACTGATAAAAAAAATAATATTATTAAAGGCTCATCTTGTCACATGCATGTGGATATTTATATATAAAAGCAGAATTTGTGTCTTTTTGAACTGTGTTTCTCCTCATAGGGGCAGCCTCTTCTCTAGAAAGTGATCACACCCCCCCCACACACACACACCTAGAAAATATCTAGTTAAGAAGGGCAAGAGGAAAGTTTTACCATAGATGTGGATTGGTGGCAGTGACCAAGGGAATAAATTAAAACAGCAGATATTGGGAAAAAGGATTGAGTGAGGGGCAAACACTATGTAAAATGTTTTTACATTGTAAAAATGTAATTTTTTTTTGCATTTTACATTTTACATTCCTACATTCCAAATGTAGGAAGCCACCAACATCGCCATAGATGAGCTGGAAAAGAATGGAAATGGAACTCTGGTTCCAAGCCACAGCTGCCCTCACCTGGATCACTGACTAGCCTCCTAAATGGACCCCCTACTTCTGTCCTTATAAACCTCACATTGAGTCTCAACACAGTAGCTAAAGGGACTCTTTGGAAACGTAAGTGGGGACATGCCCCTCTGCTTCCTCCAAAGGCTCCCTCGCTCCAAGCAAAGAGCAGGAGCTCCTGCTCTCATCGAGCTCTACTCCCACTTTCTGACCTCTTCTAGCACTCCCCCTTCTTGCCTATGCGGCCAGCCTTGGGGCATCCTTTGCGATCCCCTCTGATGCACATGTAGTGGAGAACTGAATATAGCATGTGAGGGGAGTTGGGTCGAAGCTGTTCCCCCTCCCTGCCCATCCCTTTCTGCAAACATGCCCCTAGGATGGACTAGGATGGTGCTGCTTCCTTCCCCTTCTCTGATGCTTGGTTAGAGAAGCAAAGTTGTCTTCTGTGACTCTTGGTCCAGACCAATCACATGCATCCAGCACCAGGGAAAGAGGTTCTAATTTCTTCCGTGTCACTTGAGAGTCTTGGTGAGAGGGAGGACTGGATTCAGTCACTTGTGGGTCTTGACCCTACCACTCCCCCTGTAGAACGAAACTTTATCCCTGGTGTCTGATGGGAAGGCATGAACTGTACACTGTGTCCCCCTCACTCACCCTTCTTACACCCCTCACTACTTCTCTGGCAGAACTTTTCATCTTTCTACACAAATAAATAGATAGGAGAAGGAAGACAGTGGTCCTGGACCTGGTCCTTGTCAGTGCCTTAGAGAAGCTTCCGTTTTGTTCTTTCTTCAGGTGGATGGAGTGACTACCAGGACAGGTCTTTCCAACCAGAATTCAAGGATCTGTAATATTCTATGTCAGCAAGTCCACAAAGAAGCAAATACAGGAATTGGTTCTTTGTCATCTTTTTTTCTTTTTTTTTTTTTTTTGCTATTATCTATGTCTGTGATTTAAGTCATAGTTTCTCTGAAATAAAGCTTAAGAAAAATGCACATATTCATCCATTTGAAAATTATTGAGTATAATTTGGTTTTTAACTAAGCTACAATCATCTTTTTGGCTTTTTCTTGGAAACATGGTTGCCATGATTCTCTTCTGCACGTGCATGGAGATGTGCTCCCTCGCGTCTCCCTAACCCCGCCTGCAGTGCCGTGGTCCCTAGCCTCTGCCTGCCATGCTGTGGTCATTTGTTTTCATCTTCCAGTGACATCAAGAATGTACTGGAACTTGTGGGTGAACCAGACATCACGTGTATGAAATCTCATAGGGAGGGTTTAGCATCCTGTGGAGGGTTGTTTCCTTCAACGAACGTTCAGAGTTGATGTGGAGGACATAGCAGCCGTGTCCTTCGGTCTTAGGGTTAGTTGCATCAGGAGCAGCCTTATAAAACACGCAGAATCCTTCATCTGACGAGCGAGGGAAAATGACATCTGGCTGGCTGCCAGTATCCCTCATGTATCTTCTTCTTCTTCCTGACCCAGGGAACCTTGGCCACCATTCAGTCCTTGCTCTGACAGTTCACTGGCACCAGGACAGGAACAGAAGACCAGCTGTTTTACACTGAGAGCTTTTATGATAAAGGTGCTATCGTATCTGATTTGAAACCTGATTTTTTTAAAAAGGCAATAGCTTATCAAGAATTGCATTTATGTGCAACTCTATGATTGAGCCAGACATTTCTTTCTATGTACCCCAATGCCAAATGGGCATCATTCAGAAATCTCTTACACAGATATTTTATCTCTACAGAGACGCCACTCTGCTTCATTCTGCAGGCTAGTTCCCTGTAGAGTTGGGAGGAATTTTTGTTTTCTACAACTCAGTGACTCTGACAGGCAGTTTTGTGCATTCTTAAGTTCTTTTGTCTACACACACAAGCATGGGGATCCTTCCCCACAGAAAAAAACTGCACGTGACTATTGTCCTTCCATGGTTATCTGAAGACCCAACCCAGGGGCAGAAACTGAGTGAAGCAAACGCTCCTTGACATTTATGTACCTTGGATACCTAATGAAGCACTCTTCCAAGAAATCATCACAATGTGCCCAGACGAGAATTAGAATTAGGGGAAAACCAATCACAATTTGGTTGGCTCGGCTTTTATCATTTCAGAGAATGATATTGAACATGTCAGAGATTCCCAGATTTCATTGTGCCTTTTCTACCTCAACATTACAGAGAAGTGTAACCACAGCAATTGCCTACTGTCTGCCCTGAGATCTATTTCCACAAACTTCCATTACATCAGACTCACTGCAGGACAGGTGAGCTCAGCACAGATTACTTCCTGAAACTGATCCTTCCCACGACAGTGGAACATTCTATGGGATGGGTACTCCTAGTGTCTATATGTCCTCTTATCCCACTGATACTTCTTGAGGTTCCAAATTATGCTACTTATCACTCAAGGTATTAGATATAGAACAGTGCACAAAACAGACCAAGCCCCTGCCCTGGGGAAGTTTATATCCCAAGGCAGAGAGACAAATGACAAAGAGCAAGAAGAAGGAGTATATCAAGTGCTCAATGTCAGCTCAATGGAGGAAACTAGAGCAGAGAAGACAGTCAGGGAATGTGGGGTGTGGGGCAGGATGGCAGTGTTGAATAGGATGTCTGAAAGCATATATGTATAAATTAAAATTTTATAAATATTTTTACACGAGATTTTAATATATTTGGAAAGTTTCGCATGGAGGGGTTTTTGTGTTTATTTCCATGTTTATTTTTAGTGGTTACAGAGGGAAGCTCATTCTTGAACAAAAATGGTGCTACGTCCCCCCTTTATTCCTATGCAATCCAGAAATTCACAGAGAAACTATTTGCATGGGAATGAGCTGGTACTAAATGAACTAATGAGTGAATGAATGAAATGATGAGTTCACCAGAGAGAAGTTTCAAATAAGAGAGAACTAAGTTCTCATCCTTGGGAGGGTGCAACACCTAGGAGAGCACCAGCAAAGGCTGGTGTTGCCAACAAGGAGACCAAAGGGACTGAGTGAGGTTCAAGAAAGGGCAAGTGGAGAACAGATTTGAAAGCTAGAGAGATCAAAGGAAACAGGAAAAGGGCCCCTGGATCTGATTAGTGGAGCACTATCAATAGGCTGGGGATTGGGAGCCCGTCACAGAGGGCAGGTCTTGTCCACAGGAAAGGATTCCAGGCTTGAGTTCAAAGTATAATGCACTCTTTTAGATGCATCTTTATGGAAGACAAAGATGAAGATGGAGGAGGAGAAGGAGGAGGAGGAGAAGGAGAAGAGAAGAAGAAGAAGAAGAAGAAGAAGAAGAAGAAGAAGAAGAAGAAGAAGAAGAAGAAGAAGAAGAAGAAGAAGAAGAAGAAGAAGAAGAAGAAGAAGAAGAAGAAAGAAGAAAGAAGAAGGAGAAAGAAGGAGAAGGAGAAGAAAGAGGAGGAGGGGGGAGAAAGGAGAAGGAGAGAAGAGGAGAGGAGAGGAGAGGAGAGGAGAGGAGAGGAGAGGAGAGGAGAGGAGAGGAGAGGAGAGGAGAGGAGAGGAGAAGGAGAAGGAAGAAAAGAAAACCAAGACCAATTTTGAGAAGCAATACAATATATTGTAAAGACCGTTGGATGGTCTAGAAGACCCGGGTGTGAGCCCAGCTCCATGACCACCTGTAAAATTAAGGTGATGCTTGTTGTGCTCCTAGAGGAAACAGGAGCCAAGTGAAACTTCTTTGCAGCTGGGAAGTGCTGTGAGCTACCAACTATCCTCGTCACTAGGTCTTTCTCTGATACTGGGCTGGGCTCAGCGCATGTTGCTTCTTTTGTTTTACTGACAACAAAACCATCTTATCGTGCAGAAATTCATGGGAGGCTGTGACATGGTGAAGGAAGGTTCAGGGTCAGAAGATCTCTGTTTTCATTCTCACTTGACCAGTGAGTGGTTTCCAAATACATCGAAGACTGCATTGCTCCATTCCTAAAATTTCTCCTCATTGGACAGGTTGGCAAGACTTCTGTGGTCTGGTTGGTGTCTTCCCGCCCGTCAAAAGTAGCCCCTTCACCTGCCCTCCATAGCCCCTCCACCTAAACACCCATGTGTGCCCAACCCAGCATCTTCCTGCGCCTAGCTTATGTCATCACCCCAGCTCATGCTTCCTTCCTGTGTCGCCATTCCACCCAGGACCCAAGTCACAGCCTGGCCTCTACTTTCTGTCTTTCCCCACTTGGAGTGAATTGCTCTTTTCTTCACACTTTACTTACTATATATCTTTCTTCCAGTTGATTGTTCACATATTTGTGTTTGCTACTATACCGGAAGCCACTTTTAAAAATATATATATATATTTGCATTTATTCTATGCAGAATTTACTCCCAGGCCATAAGTTTTTGTTTCTTCAATTTCTTCTGGGTTATCTTTTTCTTTCGTGCAACCTCCTCTTCTGGCTTAGGAACGATCTGCTCTTTTTCAGTAAGAATCATCTTGATGTGGCAGGGAGAGCTCATGTATGGATTATTCCAGCCATGAGCCCTGTAAGTTCTACGTCGCATCTTGGGAGCTTTGTTCACCTGGATGTGCTCAACAATCTGAGAATCTACATCTAGACCCTTACGTTCAGCATTGCTCTGTGCATTTTTAAGCATGTGCAGTAAAAATTCAGCACTCTCCTTGGGCCACCTACCCTATGTCCAGCCCCACTGTTTGGCCTGCGCACACCTACCAACTCCACCATTGTAGCGATAGAATGACACACACTGCTTCTGCAAAGTGACATCTTTCAGATACTTGGTGGCTTATTGGATATGCATACCCTTGATGGCCTGGGGAGTATCACGCGTGCTCTTAAAGTGAACATGAAGATTTGAACCTCTCGATTTGCATGATTCTGTAGGGTTTCAACTGGGTCCAGCAACTAGTGAACCATTTTTGGAGGTCACCTCAGGCTGCGTGGGGGCTGGAAGCCACTTGAGGACGAGACTGAAGCATGTTTGTCAGGGCCATCCATCCTGTCACCAGTTGTACCCCAACCATTAGTGTCTGTGGGGGCACTGAACACAGGAATGGCTCTGCCCTCCAGTTATCACTGGCCTCGGCTTGACCGCCTGTGAGACGAGGCTCCTGGGGAAGAAGACCCCCAAAGACCCATTCCAGCCCTGATGCCTAAAGTTTCATGATCTCATCTTTTCCCAGACTCTCCGTTCTTCCCATCCTAATCCATGTCCATGCATTTTGAGAAAGCACATGGTGAATAATGATCACACATACAAAACTGGAATTGAAATAGTGATTTGCTAGACAAACACACACAAAATCTGGACACAAGTGTGAAGTGTGAATCCTTGTCTGAGCATCTGGCTTCAATTACCAGGGTCAGGACAGATTTAATTCTATAGTCACATGTTTCAAAATTATTTTTAATATATATTTATTCACAAGCTCAAACTCTGTGCTCATAAGAATGATGGACTAGCAAGGGGAAAAAAAATGTTTGCCCGTGGGTCATGAGATTTACACATGGCTTTATATATATATAAAGTTTAAATCACTACCTAAAAATGTTGCTTTTCCCCTTCTCCTTGATGAGAAAACTGCAAAACTGGCTGGAATCCTATAGCAGAGAGGAGAACGCATCCTATCTTGTATTTTCCTCATGCCATCTAATGAGCGTGGCAGTGCTGTGGGCTGCACTGAGTATTACTTTGCAGGTTCTTGTTACAGTAAAAGTTAATGCTGTACTGAAATCCTGCTTAATATTTACACTTGTGTGAGCCATCGAGATGATGCATTATCTTAAGTGCATTGCCTCACCGTGTCTGTGATTCAGCATCATTAGGCCAGGATGAGATCATTTTAAAAGGAAGATTTAAAAGAAATCAAGGTTCTGGGAATTGATGGGGAAGAGGGAGAGACTGTGCTAATGATACTGAGCATTTTATTCAAACCTTTTGGCACAGAGAGCTTCGCGTGGCTCTTGCTGCTGCTGCTGCTGCGAGCATTTCAGCTCGTGGGATTGTATGATGGTTGACACACAGTCATTATTGGATCAAAACTTGGGACCTACCTGGGGAGACATTGAGGTTATGAAATGGCAAACGATGTGACTCCAGAAGGAAGAGCCCCTGTTATCAAAATTTTATATATTTTTTTCCCAAAGCAACTTTTTGAAGAATTAAAGAGGAAAATATTTCTGGCATCATTGAATCCTCTAACATTTTTATTTTGTGTATGGTAGCCTCCTCTTACCCACTCTACGCCTTCCAGTAGATGCCCAAACCATGGATGGTACAAAACCTATATACCCTATATGCACTATGCGTTTTTCCTGAACACACATACCTATGACAAGGGCTAATTTCTAAAGTAGGTGCAGTAAGAGGTTAACAATAACTCATAATAAAATGAAAACAATTAGAACAAAATACTGTAGAAAAAGTCATATGAATGTGGTCTCTCTCTCCAAATATCTCATCGCCCTGCGCTCACCCTTCTTGGGATGATGTACGATGACAAAATCCCCACATGATAAGATGAAGCGAGGTGACTGACATAAGCATTGTGACCTAGTGTTAGGCTACTGTTGACCTACTGCCTATAATTCAGAAGGAAGGTCATCTGCTTCTGGGCCATGGTTGACCTTGGGAAACAAAACCCATAAACAACAAAAATGCAGATAAGGGATAACTACTGTACTTGGCATCCAGTAGGTCCTGAATAATCTCACTTCCCTTGGCTCTATGACACATGGTCCCTAGTGAACTGATCTTGGATAATTTCTCTGCATTAATCAACATTAACCATATTTTTAGCAATGTTAAGGATGCAGACTTCTAACTTTATTGCAAACACACATTGCCAGAAAAACCGTCGCTCTTGGATCATTCAGTCTTGGCTTCTTGCTAAGAAACTCTAAGTTTGAGAATAAGATGGATATTTCTGTTGCCAGGGGAGAGGGCAGAGGACAAGTTGTTATTTCCAAAATGTACCAACCAGGGAATACGATACGGATGTCGACATTTTAGTAGAATTGACCAAGTACTTCATGGCGACAAAGGGTTATGCCTCCAACTTTTCTTGGTGATCTTTCCTCGGCTCCTGCTCATAACTACCCACACGCCCTTCTCCCTCCCTCCCTCAGATCTGAAGAGGTCTTAAAGAGTGCCTTTTCCCATCTTTCACAGATGTCCTTGAACAAGTAGGGGTTATAGACACAGCACTTCCCAAGTATTGAGCATGTGAGTGATTACAAGGCAGGTTGATGCACTTCAGTCTAGTTTAAGGTTTCCACTCACTCAGATGTAGCTTAACCGTAATTTCTTACATCTCCTGATCTCAGAACCACAAGAGATGCTCACGACCCCCGAGTTCACATCCAATGACAGGCTAGTCTCCAGGACTGCCCCCAGCTCTTCACCTCTGCACGCAGCCTGGTCCTCCCCAGGGGCAGAATGCGACATGAAGACAGCTCCTAAAATCCTGGTGTCGGTGACTTCCACTCCTAAGAAGAGTTACCTGTACGCTTCCTCATCATCTGCAAACTTTTTTTTTTTTCACCTTGAGCTCTTTTGTTGATAGATCTTAAAATAATTTGGTGTGACCCAAACTGGTTGAGAAACCGCATCTACAGGGAGTTGATCATGGGCAGTCTTGCAGCGTAAAGATGATACAGCTTTAGGAAGCGAAGATGTTTTATCTAGAGAAGAGAGCGCTCAGGTTACAAATGCTTACTGGTGTATGAGAGCATAACTGGACTCATGCAGTGTGGCTCTGGATCACAGAACTGTGTTCAAAATCTGGAAGAAGGGATAAACTCAGCGACTTTTAAGGTCTCTTATAATACGGGGTATGGGATTTGCAAATCCCAGTGCAATGTGAAAATGGAGGTGCTGCTTAAAATAAGAAAAAATGTAATCAAAGATGCTAAAATATAATTTTATTTCATTTTTTTCTACTCCGCCCCCCCCCTTCTCTGTTGCCCTGTCCTGAAGGTTCCATTTCTTATTTAATGGCATACTCCTTGGGAATAGGAATCCAGTGGGGCAAGTACAGACCCCTAGGGGTGCCCTAGGCGCCCCCAGCTCTGCCACTTGGTGTGCCTGCATGGCCATAGGTCCTCCTCATGTTCCCTCCCGCTGTCTGTGGACTGACGCTGTGCCCATGTCGGGGTTGGGGAAGCTGAGCCAGGTATCTGCCTTCCCGTGGATCCCCGTCCCCACCCAGGTGAGTGTCCCTCAAGAAACTGTAAGCCCTGTGCTGGGACACACTCTGTACTAGGTCGGGGTGGGTGAGAGGCTGACCTGCCAAGCTGTCTTCCAAGGGCTCTGTGGATGCCAACCCAGGGCGGGGGACAGCCACCACTAGGCTTGGTCCAGGCCTCTGCCAGGGTTGAGTGTAGCAATGCAGGCCACACAGGGGCTGGGAGAAGGTTGGGTGGGGCCCAGTGAGTCAGGAGGTAGGGATCACGCAGCCAACCACCCCTCCCAATGAAGTGGCTAGTTGTGGGATACCCCTGAGTCAAGGCCCAAACCCTCTGTGTGTGCTCCATTGCACCATCCAATAGCACTTCAAAAACACAACTTCATGTGTATAATTATTAAGAATCTCAAGACACCACCAGCAGACCCTGAAACCCCCAGCGCTGGTGCCTTCTGGGCTCTAGGCCTCATCCCACTCTTCAGGGCCCATCTCTAGGGAGCAGGGGGTACATGAGGGGTGTGAGCAGGCCTGTTGAGTCCGGCTGCCAGGCTACACTTCTGGGCTGTGAGTCACTAGTGAGCTGACCTCTTTCCCTTGGGTTTAGTTCTCAGTGAAGCAGCAACATAATGACACCTGTCCCATAGCACGGCTTGAGCGCCACGCACACCGCATGTGCTGGGTGTTTGTACTCACCAATGGTGGTGTCACCGTCAGCTCTTTTATCCTTGTTTCTGATAAGATTGTCTTGTGGTCCATTGTGTGGTCTGGATTATTCAAGATTCATCAAGAAGGCCTAGTCTCTGGTCCCTCTTCGTATGTTTTGTCACCACCAAATGCCTTGAGGAGGGACACAGAGAGTCATTGGATATCAAATATCTGCAACGGGGAAAAGAATATATGAAAACTTAAAAGTTAAATAGAGCAGATGTTAAGATTGGAGAGAAGAGGCATGGCTTCTTGTACTCGGCCCGACCCTCGCTCCATGTGGCTTCTCTACCAAACAAGGTGCCGCACCTGCGCCCCAGGAAGATCGGGTCCACTCTGTAGAGCACTGCACATGGGCTGGTCATCCCGCACATCTCTGTGCCCCCTTTCCTTTCAGTAATATCCTCTGTGTGTTTGTGTTGCCATCTTTATGGCCACCAATTAACGGTCTATCGGCTGCCCCACGTGTCTCTTTGTCTGTTAGAAACGAACACAAGAGTGAAGGTTTTAGGCCTGACAAATTTTGTTTGGCTAGCCTGCTTTATACTTTCAGATGTAGACACGTTAAAATCTCCTATGACTAGAATTTAATTCCTTATAATTTTATCATTTTTTTTTTAGACTTCATTTATTTTGACATTCGATGGTCAGGGGCATAAAAAACCTGATTTCACAACTTCTTGGCAGCGAAATGTTCATTTTAGTATTGCATAAGATTCATTTTTATTCTAATCTCCCCGACATTATCATTTTACACCACTTTACATTTGCTTAATATTTATAAGGCATAACTTATCATTCAGTGTTTTACGTGTTTTAATTTTATCTTAAGCTAGTTGTTTACACACCGAATCAGATAGTTTTCTAATTACTTAGTGTAAGATGGTTACGTTTACTGTTACAACTGATTGATATATTTGGAATTATTTCTACTGTCTTAAGTGTTTTTCTATTTTTACCTTTTTCTTTGTCACTGCGTTCTTCTGGATGGATAGTTTTCTATAATACTTTATCCCCTTGGAGGGTTTTGCTTCTATTCTTTTAGAGGGACTTGTATATTATTGACAGACATAACTATATTGTTTGACTTCTGATTATGGTTATTTGGTATTTCTACCTTCCTCCTGACTCTAACTACTCATTGACTATTCCTTCCTACCATGCTATTGCTGCTTAGAGGTTTATTTTCAGTTCTTTATAGTAAGAAATTGTTTTCTGTGAACAATGAATGATCCCAAGCATATTCAATTTGTGGGCTTATGATTATTCTTTAAACTGCACCTTCTTCTTTTGCTGGCCCTCCCACACACTAACATAGACTCTGTCCTAGTTTCTCTGGTGTGGGTGTGTGTGGGGAGCAAACTACCATCATTAGGGTCTGCTCAAAAATATCTTTATTTCGCACTACCACTTTTATAAAAAAAAAACTCCATGCTTGAATTTTAGATGTTAATGGAAAATTCAAATAGTTAAAAATCTTGCTTGATGTGTAACCGCCTTCCCTAAGATTGGTATTAGTGATATTACTTTGAAATGTTCCAAGTTTATAATGTCGAAGTGTCTGTGATGTGAACATGCATAGTTTGGGTTCTATGTTTAAATAGCTTCATGTCTCCTCAGCAGCAACTCTTTGATGATAGTTTCCCCTCCTTTGTGTTATTTGTATTCCTTTCTTGGTTCCTTGGCTTTCACCTTCATTAGACACTTCCAGATGCCCTTCCTCTTGCATGCCCGTAACTGTACACACAGCTCTAGGCTGATGGGTCTTCAGCTGCGTGAGGACACGTCCCCATTTCTTACTTAACTGGGATCCACTATTTCTAGTGAGAGGTATGCTATTCGTCTAATTGAAGTTAGTTGGAGGTAGTTTATTTTTATTTATTGTGCTTGGGTGCCCTTTCTAAATAAAAATTAGATCTATCTTGAATATTTTAACAAATTAGTAATTATTTCTTATTCTTTCTCTGGTACCCACTTTACCCTCTGGTGGGATTTTTATTAAAGGAATGTTGGAGCCCTATGATGATTGTTCTTCTCCGATTGACTTATTTCATTCAGCATAATACGCTCCAGTTCCATCCATGTTGAAGCAAATGTTGGGTTTCACTCATAGTGGAATATAAGAAATAGTGAAAGGGATTATAAGGGAAAGGAGGGGAACTGAGTGGGAAAAATTAGAGAGGGAGACAAATCATGAGAGACTCCTCACTCTGGGAAATGAACAAAGAGTTGTGGAAGGGGAGATGGGTGGGGAGATGGGGGATTGGGGATGGGCACTGAGGAGGGCATATGATGGGATGAGCACTGGGTGTTATACTAGATGTTGGCAAATTGAATTTAAATAAAAAATGTAAAAAAATATTAAAAATAAAGGGATGTTGGAGACATCCTTCAGTGGTTAGAGAAATAGTTGGGAAGGAAACCTATTCTTCTGTTTCCCACGGCAGTGCTCATCAAAGGAATAATAAACTCTGTGTTTCTCTGTGTGAGTGTCTTGAACGGGCTGTTAGTCTTCTTTCCATTTCACAAATTCTCGTAAGCTCTCCAGCCTTCACAATGCCCTGTGCGTGGTAAGCAGAATCCCAAGAGTGGCCCACAGCTGTGAAAGCCTTCCCGCGTTGAGTGCAGGTAGAGACCGTGGATGCAACGGCACGGCTCACCTGGATTGTAAATGAGGGCTTATACGGCTAAGGGGAGAGTCTCTGAATGGGCACAATCCAATCACTTCTGTCCCTTAAACGCAGAGAGGTTCTTCTGGTTATTAGCCGAAGAAGTCTGAGAGATTCAGAGCACAGAGGAAGCTGGTGCACCGTCACTGGCTCACAAGAGGGAGGCTGCCCTGTGGGAAGGAATGCTGGCGGCCGAGACCAGGACAGAGCTGCCCCTGTCGACCAGCGAGTAAACCTAGACCTGTGGGACCTCCAACTGCTGGTGACAGGGAGCTGGACTCTGCCAACAACCCCAATACATTGAAAATGGAGTCTTTCCCAGGTGCAGTGATTTCTCCTTGTGATAGCTTCGGTGGATAGCCAGGAGAGCCCGCCGGGCCTCTCACATGAGATTAAAGAGGTGTTCTTTAAGCATCTAAATTTGTAGTAATTTATTAACACAGTAGTGGAAAAACTGGTACTTCATCTCCTACACTAAAAATAAAAATAAAAATAAAAAAATCAATGTCTATATTCTCCTTCCTCAAATTTGTAATGGACTCTTTTAGTAGTAATTGGGTACTAGTACCAGCAACACTCAGACTGGTGGTAATTTAGACCTGTTTCACTTAAGAGGTTTGTTGAAACACTCTTTTGATAGTGATATAAAGACAAAAGTTTTTCTATCAAAAGTTGAGTTTCTGTCCTTTGAATTACCCCCCCCCCCCATATTTACCTCTAGGTCATAGTCTTCTACAGAATTAACTCCATCTAGAGAGAAGTCCTCTTCTGGTCGTTTCCTTTGTGTTTCTCAACATTAAATTACTGTTAATATGTTTGGGTTATTTGGTTTGTCGTCATTTAGAGTATATTTTAATTCTTCTCTCCTTCTCTGTCCATTGGTGACTATCCTTTCCTGTCTCTGGAGCTTGCATTGCTTCCACCTGCCCTCTGTGCTGCCCGGTGCAGAATCTCACCTTAGGACCGTCAGTTGGGGGCTTGGTCTCAGTGCCGTTTGGGGATGTCACGGATCCACTTATAATAAGCCTGTGGGAATTTTGGCTCAGCCCCATGTCTAAGGGCTGTCCTATGTCCCCTCCTTCTCTAGACACAATTTCAATAAGCCATTGGGCAGCGCCTGGGTGGCTCAGTCGGTGAAGCACCCACCTCCTGATTTCAGCTGAGGTCGTAATCTCAGGGTCCTGAGATCCAGCCCGGCATCAGGCTCCGCTAAGGGAGGTGTCTGCCTGCGATTCTCTTCCTCTGACCTCCCCTGCTCTCACACTCTCTCTTCTTTTCTCTCTCTCTCCCTGAAATAAATATATCTTTTTTTTTTTTTTTAAAGCCATTGGGGAAGGTGAAATTAACAACTGCTTTTGGTTTTCAGGTCCCTTTTAAGATAAGCAAATACTTTATCTAGCATCTGGCACTGAGGGGCAAGCCTCAAGGAAATGCTCTATTTCCTTTTACACCACTTTGGGGCTGCTCCACAAACCTCGTGGATGTCAAGCTCCAGCCCCATTTGCCTTTTTGGAATGTTAAATCGGGCTCACAAAAAAAAAAAAAAAAAAAAAAAAAAAAAAAAAAGTAAGACCCTGTTTTAAAGCTCGCCTTGCTGTTACTGTCTGAAAATATTTCACCTGTCAACATGCCAGAAGCAGAGCAGCTGGTCGGGAGGTGAACCCCTAAGCCACCTCCCCTAGAAGGCACAGGGACTCCACCTTTGTCCCTTCACTGTTCTCGGGAGCAGAAATGATAACACCCGGCCCCTGCTTAGCTCAGGAGTTTGTCAAGACTGTCATATGGGAGGAGGTATCCAAACATGCTTTGAAAACTGTAGCATTTATGAAAAAATGTTAAGAAGTTGCATTGGAAGTCCTCTGTGTTGACTTGTATCCATCACTGAAGGCTGGAAATGTCACATGCGAGGGGTGGTAACAGCCTCTTACCTAAGAAGATGCAATGTGGGTGCTGAGGGCACCAGGCAGTGAGCTGGAAAAGTGTAGAGATAAGTCAAGGGCTCAGTCTGCGCTGAGTGTGCTCTCCTTGACACTTGTCAAAGGCAGTCACAAATTTCATGTACTATAGGGTTTTGGTACAAGTCTGTGAAATGTCCCTTGAACACTCAGAATCTATTCAGACAAGCTGGGAAATAGTTTCAGATCGTTTTTAATGGAGAATTACATGAAAGAGCATGTTTACTTCTCATGTGGCTTTGCAGCTGGAGAGGAAAAAAAAAATTAAAAGAACTCTCGGGATATATGTTGGATACAAATAGACTTGTTTCCAGACAGCCAAGTGGTAGGTTTTTATTAAGAGGGACCAGATGTTTTTAGGCAGGGAATGAATTTATTCTGTTTCATTTTTCATCCAAATAACACAGAACCTTGAATATGCAATGTTACCAGATGGACCTGACCCAATATCCTTTATGCAGAAAAAAGAAAAAAAAAAAAGCAACCTTATAAGGAGCTGAGGCTTATGTCTCAGAAAGGCACTCTGCAGAAATGGGGTCAGCCTGGCCAGGGGAGTCCAGGACACTGAAATCAGGCTGATCCCAAAGGGAGGAACAGGTGCTTCTTTCCATAAATGATCAAAGTTGCTCACAGCACACAGCCACACGCATAATATAGAGAATGTGGCCACGTGGGACGGATCACAAGGGCTGGGGGTTGAAAACAGTAGTAGAATATTGGTCCATCCCAAGGACAGGGGACGAGCACAGGGATTTGAGGATGTCACAGGGAAGTGCACATACATGCCATGCTGTCAATGCACAGAGGCCTGTGGTTTGCGTTAAATATTTCTAGAAGCAGAAGTAGGAACTCAGCTATGACATCTGGTTTCAGGGTTGGGACCCATGTTCACTGGAAGTGACAAAAACAAGGAACAGCCTGGACTCCAAGCCAGGGGACAAAGGAAACTCTTTTCTTTTTTCTTTCTTCTTTCTTCTTCTCTTTCTCTTCTTCTTCTCCTCTTCCTCCCTCCCTCCTCCTCCCCTTCCTCCTCCTCCATCCCCTTCATCCTCCCTCCTCCTCCTCCTCCTCCTTCTCCTTCTTCTTCTTCTTCTTCTTCTTCTTCTTCTTCTTCTTCTTCTTCTTCTTCTTCTTCTTCTTCTTCTTCTTCTTCTTCTTCTTCTTCTTCTTCTTCTTCTTCTTTCTTCTTCTTCTTCCTCTTCCTCTTCTTCTTCCTTCTCCTTCTCCTTCTCCTTCTCCTCCTCCTCCTCCTCCTCCTCCTCCTCCTTGCCTACCTTCCAAGGACCATGCAAGGGTTTGCATGCTATTAAACTTAATAATAATTCTGTAATAAAACATCACTGTCCTGATCACCAAGGGGGAGCAAATGGGAAAGAAGATGAATTGTAAGGTTAAATGTGTATTTACACAGCCTCAAACAGCATCCGAGACATTAATTGGTGTTAGACTATTGTAAATGTGCTGTTTTTACACTGTCTGAGAACCTCGATTTCTGAAATCTCGATCAATTTAGGCTGCTGGACACAGGCAAAGAAATATCAGCAAAGAGAGCTCTATTTCCTTTCATGACTGCTTGAACATTGCCTGATTTTAACCCAAACACATCTCTCTCTTTTACTATGTTACACAAAAGGGTGAATAATGGTGAACATCGACCAACAGTCTGAGTTTTGCCAACTTTCTCTGAGAGCAAACTTCTCAGTCTTCTGAGTGACTTCAGATGGAAGTTTGATAGTTTTTTGATACTGGATAAATTGAATACTTTGATATTCGGTAAATAGTTTGCCACAGCATCACAGGGCACCTGTGATTCCTGGGCTGCCTACCTTCCAACTAGTAAACCGGTGCCACGTATCTCAGTTTCCTGTTTGTTGGGGAAGTATCCTTCGTGTTTGTCAGGATACAGGCTGGGCTATTGTAACAAAGAAATCCAAAGATCCAGAAGCTTAGGTTCAGAGCTGTAGGGTAACATCCTGGGAGTGGGCTTTGGCAGGAGCTTCTGCTTTGCTGGCTCCTGCGCAAAAGGGGGGTGACAGTCGGGGAAATTACCTCAAGGAGCTGATATGGAAACTGCACACATGCCTTCCCCCAGTGGACCAAAACACCACCCCTTGACTTCACCTGCCTTTAGGGAGCCCTAGCAATGCAGTCAGTAGTTGGGCAGCACCTGCCAGTGGAAACAAGGGAGTTCATTCTTCTAAAAGGGAAAATATCAAAAAGAAAGGGGGGACAGTTGCAAGTGCCTGCCATCTAGGCCTTCTTTTCTCTCACGGGCCCAGGATCCTGGCATGAGAGCATTTAGAATACTTTATTATAATTGTTTATTTAATGATTTGTTGTGTCATCCCCGTCTAGGTTCCAGCAGAGGCTGGGCCTTGTCCTGGTTTCTTACCACTTAGCAACTGATCTGGTGGGTGGGGTGGACTTTATCAGCTCTCAGAAGATTGTGTTGAAGCCACACCTATTTAGTGTAGTCACAGTTCAATGTTACAGGTAAGGCACTGATGTTATTAGCTGGGTACATGGGAAGAGACTCTTTGCAAAACGCTCTGCAAGATAATCTGAAACACGCGCTATCTTAACTGAAGATTTCTGATTTTTAAGTGCATTTATATTTAAATATGTTCAATCACCAAGATGATTGATTTTTTAAAAAGATTTTATCTATTTATTCATGAGACTCACAGAGAGAAAGGCAAAGACACAGGCAGAGGGGGAAGCAGGCTCCGTGTGGGGAGCCCAATGTGGGACTTGATCCTGGGACCCCGAGATCATGACCTGAGCTAAAGGCAGATGCTCAACCACTGAGCACTCAGGTGCCCCTTTAATGTAACATCTTATAGTACAACATTGATGGAGCTATTTTAGCACTTTTTCACTGTGTTAAAATAATCTGTTTTTTTTGCCTTGCTCCTGGATGGTGAGCGGCTGGAGGCAGGTGCTGAGTGCCACCCTGGTATCTCCAGCAAGTGGCAAAATCGATGAGATACAGCAGGCGGCCACTAAGCATCTGCTGAAGGAATAACAACAGATCATCGAATCAACTAAACCTGATGGGTAGACCGTCTCGCACGCAGGTACCGGGCGGAGAGGCAGGTATTCCCAAATTGTGTACAATCCCTTAAACAGGTTGATTTCTTCCCAGTGTACCTGATACATGATTTTCTTTTTTTTTTTAAACCAGGCAATTTCTCATGATTCAGTTATTTTCAATTCATTCCTCGGAAAGTGGCCAAGAATGACCAAGCACCATCTTGATCACCCAGTGAGCTGTGGAAACCCTAGAGATGGGGCCCTTCTCCTGTGCAACTGACGTCTCATCTTTACATCTATGTAAAGTGTCTGTACATGTGGGGACGCCTGGATGGCTCAGCGGTGGAGCTCCTGCCTTCGGCCCGGGGCGTGACCCCGGGGTCCTGGGATCCAGTCCCACATCCGGCTCCCTGCATGGAGCCTGCTTCTCCCCCTGTCTGTGTCTCTGCCTCTCTCTCTGTGTCTCTCATGAATAAATAAATGAAATCTTTAAACTAAATAAATAAATAAATAAACAAACAAACAAAATGTCTGTATATGTAACATACATAATATTGTATATTATATAGCTATAACTATAATATACATTATATGTAATTATATATGCCATGTATTATGTACCTACATTATATATTATATGCATTTATGTATTATCTGTATTAAAATAATACATTTATATATTATTTATTATTATATTTTGATAATAGGACAATATAATATAATGCAGTATCCTTGATAGACGTTTTATTATGCACAACTTATATATCATATATATAAACATTACACACAGGTGCGCACACACATCTGAATCCGAGACTTTTGCACTTTGTTACTCGGATAATCCCACCTTTTGGCTGCCCCGCCTTTCATTCCGGGGCCTGAGGGACACTGTCTATTCTGGAAGTGGCGGTGGCTCACAGGCTCCGGGCTCCAGCACAGCTGGGGGAGATGACAAGGCGCTGTCCGGGCGGCGCGGCTGCGGGGGGCTTCCTGCTGGTGCCGGAATCCCCCTCCCACGAGGGGAGGGGAAGGAGGGGCCTGGAGGGCGCGGGGGCGGTCACACACCTGTGTGTGCGCACGCGCCACCCCCAGACACAGGCACGGGCACCACCAACCACACACGCGTGCACACGCGCCACCACCCCTGCACTCATGCCCACGCGCCACCCCCCACACGCGTGCACACATGCTCGGCCCACCCCCACACATATGCACACCTGCCACCACCCACACAGGTGTACTCACACACACCTACACATGCGTGCACACGCGCTACCACCCACACATGCACACTCGCCACCACCCATACACACGTGCCCACGTGCCACCCCCCCACACGTGCACACATGCCACCACCCACATAGACGTGGCCACGCCCCACCCCCCATATGCGTGCCCACGCGCCACCGCCCACACATGTCTACACACACGCGTGCCCACGCGCCGCCACCGTCACACTCGTGCACACGCAGGTGTGCCAGGGCAGCGGGGAAGGGCGCAGGGCGGGCGGAGCACGGGAGCCCACGGGTGCTCCGCGGGGCCTGGGGCGGGAGCAGGCGGCCAGGGCAGGTTGGCCTGACCTGCGGGGGCTGGAGCTGTCCAGGGTGCTGGGGCGGCGGGCTCGGCGGGGAGGGGGGCAGGACCCCGCAGAGGAAAGGGCCACCTCGCCTTGGGACGCCGGGCGCCTTCCCCTCGGCTTCTGGAAGGCAGCCCGTGCTGTGGAAGGAGCACGTAACTGAGGCCGAGTCTGCACCCCACGTGCAGCGAGTTTCTTCTGCGGCTGCAGGCGGACCGTGGCCCTGCCTCAGTGTCCCCATCTGTGCGCATTTTGAAGTGTGTGCCCTTCTTGCTCCTTCCTCCAGGGAGCCCTGCGCAGCGGGCTGGGGAGGGGTTCTCTAAGACCACAGGCTCTAAAATGTTTATGCATCGTTTAAAAACAACGCTCTATGACCTCTGACTCGGGGTGTGCTTCCCTGTGTGTATTTCTGCCCCTTATATTTGGCGACGTGTGATGTGGGGGGACTGACCCCTCGTCCGGTGTCTTCCCAGCAGGTGTGCGCTGGAGCAATGAGCAGAGGCAGCACCAGCCCGGGCCCAACACCTGTTAGAAGGTCACGTGTTCGTCCCCCAGGATGTTCCTCTAATTCCTTAAGAACAGGCTTATGACCCACAACTTTCTCATGAGAAACACTTGGAAAGTCAGACTTTTTTCCAGAAAGGATTTTTAGAAGGTAACGAGTGTTGCCATTTCAGTCCCCATTATTCTCTGAAGTTGGTGATATCTGAGGTCGCTAATTTTTAATCTTTACTGATTTAAGATATGTGGTGGCCCTTGCACTAAATCTTAGCAGACCTTGAGATGAAAGGGTATCCTATTATTTTAAAAGGCTGAGCCAATTTTTTTTTTTTGAAAGAATATTTGCAGAACAGATAGCTGAAGAAGAATATTACCTTAGAAAGTTAGGGATCTTGTAATGATTTCAAAGAAAGTATACATGATTATACATATTTTTAAAAATCACTAAATGAGAACTCGTCTAACCTTTTTCTTTAATGCGCACTTATCTTTCTGCTGCAATGTAATAATTCTTTTTGGTACGATAGGATTTGGAAGTCTGAATCTCATGCAAGTTTTCCCATATTTAGGGAGTAATATAGAACTGTCCTGATCTTTAAAATCCCTGGTGTAATTTTTATGAAACTATGGAAGTACTATCTTCTTTAAAATATGTTGAAAACAAGGGGGTCTCAGTAGCATTTGTTTTTTCACTAATTACTTTATTTTTGCCTCAACTAAAAGAAGCACCCCAGGCCCTCCCTTTCATGCATCCCATAAGTATATGGGATGTCCTTCCCACAATTGAGTCCCATGAATTTGAATTCTGTTTGATGAATTTCTGTTTCTTGTCTGAGGTTAGCATGTCTTTCTGTAACTTGGGCTACCTACAGAATGGCAGGGCAGCCTTTTGGGCCAGTGCTTGGAAATAGTAGGTAAAGTTTCCGAAACTAACCTTCAGAGTGAGCTCCAATCTTGCCACATGGAATCCACGCCGGGATTTGGCGGGCACCGGGCCCACCCAGAAGGAGGTTTGTCCCTGGGAGGCTGGAGGCTGGGGCTGGGGTCCCCAGCAAGGTGTGGGGAGGAGCTGAGCAGTGGTTCTCTCCTCCGCTCTGGGAGGGGAGCAGAGTCCCATACCTGTCGCTGGCTGGCAAAGGGGGCATCTTTTTAGCCCAGCCTGAGGATGTTGGGAGAATGTGTAAAGTGAATTTTTCAAAAATAATCATTAGAGGCTTGTAATGTGTGTCCCATTCAGGAGCCTCATGCTGCGATGGCCTTTGGAGGGAGGGGAAATGTGGTGTTTCCAGAGCCTCTTTTCTCCCGACAAACACAGGCACACAAACAGCCCTCTCAAAGGGCTCTCTATCCTAGACAAGAGTTTTTGTTTTTGATGTTGGAATTTTAATGTCTTTGCTTTGCAGCATCTGCTGATTCCCCCACGGCAGACTCCATTGCACGGAGATTTGAGATTCCTAGAGATTTGAGATTTAACTTGTGGGGTTTCCTTTCTTTTATTGGGTGGGGGGAGCTTTTTCTTTTTCTTTTGATTTTATCTGAATAACTATTTCACAATTTTATGCAGAAAATATCACCTTAGGGCAGCCCGATGGCTCTGAAGGCACTGCCTTCAGCCCAGGGCGTGATCCTGGAGTCCCGGGATCGAGTCCCACATCCGGCTCCCTGCATGGAGCCTGCTTCTCCCTCTGCCTGTGTCTCTGCCTCTCTCTCTCTGGGTCTCTCATGAATAAATAAATAAAATCTTAAAAAAAATCATCTTAAATTTTATTGACTATGTACATTGTTGTATTTAAAATAGTCTCATATACTTGTTAACTGTTGATCCGATGTACAAAGTTGCCGTTCATTGCATACATATTAACCGGTTACAGAAAGGGTCATAAGATACAAAATCTGCCAACTCTGGCCTCAAATTCTCTCCCTAATACTTGCCCCTTCTCACATAGTTTATAAAATCATTAGCAGAAACTTCAGATGCATCCATAATCCTCAGTATATGAGATTCTAATAATCTCCCAGTTACAATGATCCTATATTCCAGAGAGCTCAGGTTCAAATTTTTTTCTTTTTTTTTTTTTTTAAGATTTTATTTATTTATTCATGAGAGACAGAGAGAGAGAGAGAGGCAGAGACACAGGCAGAGGGAGAAGCAGGCTTCCTGTGAAGACCCCGATGCAGGACTTGATCCCAGGACCCCGGGGTCACGTGCTGAGCCCAAGGCAGACACTCAGCTGCTGAGCCACCCAAGTGCCCCAGGTTCAAATTTTCCATGTGAATGCTCTCGCTTGTGATTGTCGAGGTGTTCCTAACTTTTAGTTAAGGGAATGTTGTCACAATCTGTATTATCAATTGCTTTCTTTAATATAATCGACTTCTTCACAAATTGGCATTAATTGAAATGCCTAAGAGATTGAGTCCAACTTTGGAAACATGCCCTGAGCCCCTACGCCGTGTGTGAAGGCTCCTGAGATGCTCAGGGAGGTGCAGCTTTGGATGTGGGCCCTGTCATCAAGGAGCGGACCGCTCGTTTCTACTCTCCTGCCATACTTGAAACAATTTTAAAAAATTTATTTAGACGTGATTAAAGAATTGGGAGTCAAGAAAAGAGAAATTTATATCCTTAATCTCATTCTAAATAGATTCTCTTCGCAGCCCAGTCGAATCCGAGTAGGATAACAGGCTGCTATCAGAGAGGGTATTTATAAAACTATGAGTAAGACATAAAAGGAAATTTCAAAAGTGATTAAGCAATGGGTAATTAGTATTAAAGGAAGGACATTTTAGGAATGCACAGAATTCTTCCTATGAGGGATTGGATTACTTCAGGGCCTGTAACTAAAGGAACTTGCAGCATATTGGGTTCTGGATCCCTCAGCCAGCACATTTGTTGAGCATTTATGCATGCTATTTTTTTCTTCTGTGACTCCTTATCTTTCCCACTGAAATGTTGGCCAACATTATAAGCATGGAGTATTTAAGAACTTGGAGGAAAAATGCAGAGTTCATGGGTCCAACTTTCGGATTTCGTGAAGAGGAAACGGGGACCCTGAGAAATGAACGGACTTTGAGGTTCACGAAGTAAATGATTGGCAAAGCCAGTGCTTTCCCCATTACACGTCTTTCTATTAATCAGGACTTTGTCCTAATCAGTACTATGTCTAATGTATATTTTTCCTCTGGGGATTTCTGTCCATAGAAATCTTTTGATTTCATGAATGTTTCCCCGAGATTCTAGAATGTAAACCGCAATAAGATGGTAGAGGGCTAAATGAAAAAGGGAGATTTTTTTTTTTTTCTAAAAAAGAGCCCCTTGTCATTCTGATAACACGCACAGTCCAACTAGTCTTCAGGAGGACAATACCCTACAGCTCTGTGGTTCTTCTCTAAGACGTGATAGTGCTGGGTTTCCAATGCGGTTGTGGAAGTGTGTGTGTGCGTGAGTGTGTGCGAGTGTGCAGCACCAGAGCTGCTCTCTACAGTAGGAATTTATGACAATTACTGCCTCGTAGGGATCATCAATCCCCATTTCATGGGCTAGAACAAGAATGGTGTCCAGCAGGAGGCTCGGAGACCCGATTCGGTTCTGGGCTGGCCTGGTGGAGCTGGATCATCGTGTGTCTCTGTAACGTCTATAAACTCTTGCGAGACCGAGCGTGCCGACTAAACTCGAACTCTAGCAAACACAAGAGTTAGAACATTTCTAAAATTTTGAGGGAGAATGATTTAGAAACCTTACCTCACACAGCCTCCAGCGCTGGGCACAGGTATGGAGAGGCAAATTTCAGCTTAATACAAAGAAGGCTTTTCTTGGATTTTACGAAATTTTATGAAAGTCAAGTGAGCTTCCTGGTGAAGCCAAAGATTTGGCATGTTTGAGGTTTGAAAAACAAGAAAGCGTTGGGTTCGGGGATGCCGTCGGAGAGCTTTCTGCACTGGATGGGATGTCCCACCTGACGACGGCGACCCGTGTGCCTTCTTGGCCTACGAGTGAAGCTGCTCCCTGTCCAAATACAGCAGACGGGACCCCATGCCCTGGGCAGAGGCGGCACACCTGAGGGGGCCGGGGACAGGGAGGAGGACCCACTGTGGTTTGCATATCCTCGCTGGAGCTGTGCTAACGAGCAAGCAGAGAAGTCCAGCTCATCAACATTCCTTCCAGCTCCAGGGTGACACACTGTATGGCAACAGATCAAAAGGGGCATGTCTGACACACAGGATGAGTTCCAACCTTCTGTGGACAGAATGAGAATTGGGATGGCTCCAAATTTGCCTCTGCGCATCAGGAGGATTCAGGTTCCTGCATGGACAGACCTTTGACACCCCAGAGGCTTCGATTTCTCCCCACTGAGCTTGGCACCACGCCGTTTTGGTTGTAACACCCCCGACAGTCACGCGAATGCACACCGTCACTCTCCCCGCCGTGCCCACCGAGCATCCCCATCCCAGCCCCGAACTGCGGCTGTGCAGCGGGCAAGCCGGGACTGCGGGGGTCGGAGGCACCCCCTTGCCAGGGGCCCCTATGGTTGGTGACTTGACCAGATCCATGTGTCCTGAGAGCGCGCCTTGTGCTCCCTGCCTCTCTCCCTGTCTCCTTGCCACATATTATGTTTTTATTGTAATATGATTAGATGCTATGCAGACTGTATTTTATATTAATGCCTGTTCTATTCCAGTATGACATATTAAGCTATTCCACCATTGGATCTCTGCCCCCCGCCAAAGAAGGGGGACATGCCATGAAAATAAGCCAGCGGGTGTCCGTGCTGGAGCTCTGGAGGGCGCGGTAGCCCACGACAGTCGACCACTCCTTCCCACCCGGAGCACGTGCGTGTCCACTCCCTGGCCAGTACGGACCTGTGACCTGCCTGGAGCAGGACCGTGGGCGGGGGGGGCTGCGGGGTGTGCAGGAGAGCACGGGGCTCAGGAGTGACGTTCCGAGGAGCCGGGCTGCTGGGGCCTGAGGTCTTGTTTGCAGAGCACGTCACCCACCCAAGGTCAAGTGGGCGCTGCTTCATGTCTTCATCAGTAACGGAGGAAGGATGAGGGAGGACCACCGGCTTCTACTCAGGGGTTGTTTTGGAGCTAAGACACCTGTATCCTCGCCACCTTCATTTACATCCTTTTTGGATTTTCTTTCTGCTGTTTCTCTCTTGGCCTTCTCCCTTTGCCTCTTTATATCTGGTCTTCCCTTTTCTCTTTCTTTCTTGTCTTTCTTTCTTTCTTTCTTTCTTTCTTTTCTTTCTCTTTTTCTTTCTTCTGTCATTCTTGCTTTCTTCTCTAAGATTTCACGTCTTAAATTTCATGTTTTAGGCTCCAGAAGAATGAGGAGGAAGGTACAGAAGTTTCACACCTCCCCACCGTTGCCCACGTGGACACCCTCCTCACTGCCACGGGCCCCACTGGGTGGGACATTGGCTATCATCCTTAGTCACACACCGTGACACACCGGGATACAGCACCACCATCAGCCTGGGCTCCGTGTGCATCAGGGTGCCCTCTCGGTGCTGCTCGCCCTGTGGGTGCAGCCCTGCCCCTGCGCCCCGCACCTGCATCTGCACGCTCTCTCCCGCTCTCTCCCATCCCTGCAGACGCCCATCTGGCCCTGCCTCGGGCCCCACACATTCCTGGATGCCAGCGTGTCCAGCCTGTCAGGACCCTGAGAGGATCCACTTTCAGCAGAGCCTCTGTGTCTTAGGCTGAGCAGGGAAATGCTTTCCAGAATGATTCCTCTGATTCTTATGATTCTCATGGGTTAACGCTGTGAACTGTATGAGCCTCCCTCATCCAACAGCCAGAGCCTCACGGGCCCGTCACGCTCATCAGACTGTCCCTACTGTGTCACATCCCAAGGCGCTGCCGGTGAGAGAGACAGACCAACAGAGAGACAAAGAATAAGAGAGATACAGAGAGACAGAGAGACACAGAGAAGAGAGATCTACTAACCAAGGCCTCATTCACCCTGGACCTGACGTCCTTTGTGAAGAGCGACTGGAAATGGGCTTGGCTGTCCGGGCTGCAAGACCAGGCGGGCAAGAGAGAGGATCTCCCCAAAACCTGTGCAGGCTGCGGCTTTGCTCTTGAGATGCGACGCCCAATTCCACGCTGCTTGCCCTCCGGTCACTACTTCAGCCGAGACTTCGGGCCTTGACTGGCAAGTGAGAGAGGGCTTTGCACTGCTTTATGACAGATCCTTCTCCAGGCTGCCCCTTCAGGTGCGCGAAGACGCGTCTTCCCCTCCCCTGAAAGGCTACCTGAGCAGGTGGGGACAAGTCACCGGTCCTGGCTGAGGATGGAGGAATGCAAATTGGAATGCTTTCCGGGCAGAGGCGTGCGGCTCCCTGGGGAAACAGAAGCCTCGGGACCTGAGGAGGAGGCCAGCAGCAGGTTTTCCAGAAGTCTCCAAAGTGTCTGTGAGGGGAACTCGGTAGAGAGCAAACGGGCCAGGGAGCGCTGGGCCAATGGGAGGAGCCCCCGCCGGACGCCCAGGTGCCCCGTGGCTCCGGCTGACTGTGCAGTCAAGGGCAGCAGGTGGCCCAGTGGGTGGCTTTTGGGGCCCTTGTGCGCGGGCGGCACAGCTGACACGCTGCGAAGCCTGCCAGCCTCCTGTCCTCCTGTCTCCCACGCGGTCTCCCGCCCTCACCCGATTCCCTCGGGAAGTCCACCTAAGCAGCATTTTGCAATGAGCCGTGTGCTTAATTTCTCCAAGACTAGGTCCAAGGGATAGAATGAAATTACGGATTTCTTCCAGTGCCTCGGTCTCCTGGGGATTCAGCGCTGCTCCCAGGCCGCTCTATCAGCCGTTCAATCCCTTTTGAGAGGGAACGGGAGGGACACTGTATTTTCAGATGCACAACTTCCTTTCGGGCCTGATGATTTGGGATACAGGCTCTGATAGCGGAGTCTATGTCTTTGCTCAACACAGACTTCTTTGCTTTGGGGGATGGGGGGGGGGAGCAGGGGGTAAAATGAAACCTGTCCAAAGAGAAGCAGAAGCAAAGCAAGCTAACTTGGAAACACATTCCATGCGAAATGGCAGACTGGGGCCCTTGCCCTCTCTCAAATCCTGGCCTCAGGCTTTCTTAGAATTCGGTTGATTGTTTCCTTGGAGAGGAGGAGCCCTGCACATTCCTCCTGAAGCTTTTGGACTCTCCCTTTTAATCCGTTCTCAAATGGCACAAGTCACAAAGCCTCCCCGGGTCTGCCCAGGAGGGAGCACCCCCCCCCCCGCCACAGGAAGTGCCTCCCCCGGACAGGGGTCCCCGGCTCTGAGGACCAGGGGTGGAATGACCTTCGATTCCAAAGGACACTTTGATTCCAAGAGCAGTGCTCTCTCGGTGAGCCGTGTGTCCTGATTTTATGTTTTTGAGATACAGTCTTTTGGGGAGAACTACACCGTTTCAATAAGCTTATTTAAATGTTTCATTTACTCTTCTCCAAATGGCAAAGCCAAGCAGACTTTTTCTCTCTACCGCAGAGGACACGGACTCATCAACATCCTTCTCTGGAGAGAAGCGAAAAATGTGGGTTATAGATTCACAAAGAAACTCTGTGGATTTTTTTTTTTTTTTAAAGGAAATGAAATCAGCATAGATCCAACAGGAAACCCATAATCATGTTGTCACTTCTGGGGCGATGGGTACTTTTTCCATGCTCTGTTTTATTGTCTAAACCAGAAATATATCCTCTCTGGGCCTTGATTTTTCTCACCTATAAAATAGACTAGATGAGGTAAAATATAAGCTCCTAAATAATTTCACAGTCTGCAGGTGGAAAAAACTGTTCTTTGAAAAAATATTAAGCTCTCTGCTGTGATGGAGACCAGCAGTGACAGGCCATTCTGCACACCCTCGTGCGAAGGTGGCACACGCTTTCCAGGTGGGACCCACGTGGGCATCAGGGATGCACCTCTGCACCGTGGGAGGTCAGGATGGCCTCTCCTCATCTTTCCTCCAAACTGTGTCTCCAAGCCCACAGCTGGCTTCCCCCTTGAGGTTGCTCTTTGGCACACGGGGGAGGCTTTGTGACTTGGGCCATTTGAGAAAGGATGAAAAGGGAGAGTCCAAAGGTTTCAAGGAGGAAGGCGGAGGCTTTCTCCCACCCAAGGAGATGAATATTTTCACACCTGTGAGCCAACAACATAGATCGAATTGAATCCCAATTAACAGTCTGTAGTTTTCATGTTGGAGACTAGTGGTTTCAGATTTATGAGAATTTCTATTTGGTTCTGTCCTACGACTCACATCTGCCAACCTAAGTGTAAAGACGGAGGCTACTTAGAGACGTCCACCAGATGCAGGGTGGGAGAGAGCTGCCTTCTTGCCTTTGTGGTCCTTAAAACCAGACTGGTCAAGCCTGCGTCCCCGCGTCCACCAGGGGGTGCTCAGCCCCACTGAACGCAGGGCGGCAGGCTCTGAACCACTTGACTGAGAGCAGCCCAATGGAAGACGTCTGCCTTAACCCACACCGGTCTTTCTAACGTGTCATTGTTCTGCTTGCGTCAGGAGAATGACATTTTTTGAAGAACACAAATACACTTTGCAAACACAACATTTTGATTTAAACATGGTAACTTATCCATGCATGATTTTTCATAGCTATAAAAATAGCAGTAGAGCCGGATTCCCCATAATATCATTTCAGATGTGCTTATATTAAGCTTCATCAATGGTACCAAGTCTGGAAAGTGGAGAAGAGAACCATGGCTAAAAAATTAAAAAAAAAAAGAAAAAGAAAAAAGATGTTGATCTTGAATATTTCTTGTCAGCTATTTTTCTAGGGAAGTCCATCAGGTTAACACATGCTGGTGGACAGTACATAATGATCCCGGCCTTTTAAATCTTTTTAATGATAACATTTGGTCAGGGTGATATGAGAGCGCATAGGCAAACCTGATGTCACTCCCAAGTCTGCAGATTCTAAATTTGGAATCATAAAAAACTGTGATTTTTCCATAATTTTCATTTATGATAAAAGATTTCTATGATGCAAATAAAAATGAATAATCTACATGGCTTGTGGGCTGCGATAATCAGCACGTTTTGATGTGAAATGGCTGAGACAGGAGACAACTTTTGAAAGCGTATAAATGAGCAATATATCCCTTACTTACAAAAATTGTCCTGAGTTAAAGAATATATACATGGTTTCCCTCTCAGTAAATACTATACACAGTTCAGATAAACACCTCATCACTCTCAGGAGAAGATCCAGTTTGTTACTTTAAAATGTTAGTTTTTCCAGCAATTATCTGCACTCTGTATCCCTGCCCTTGATGGAAAGTCTTAAGCATGGTTCGTGGTTAAAAGAATTTGATAGAAAACCTAAACTTTGGTTTATCAGGAAACTACACAGAACTTACTCCAGAAAGTTTAGATTTGGATGCGTGGCAATTAATTTTCTATTTTTTATTTTTATTTTTTTTAGTTTTAGTGTCCAATTGATAGGAAATGAAGACACCACTTCTGAAAGTGATAAAAAAACAAACAAACACGATGAAACTTTTAAGTTGGTTTCCTTTCATTGTTTTGTTCTCCAATTTCTGTGATTCAGACATCTTACCCTGACAGACAATTGCCTGAGATACCTTTGCTTTTGCCTTTTTAGCTGCCTATGCACTTAGTGTGTGAGGCCGCAGGGTGTGTGTGTCTGGAGTGAGGGGTTGAGACACAGGAACAGATCACATGGCAAAAAAATAAAAAAAGAAGAGCTGCATTTATTGTTGGTTCTGACTTAAAAATTTTTTAATCTTTATATTCTCAATAGAAAATAGGGCCAGATATTTTGTAGTATTTCTTCCAAAGCCCAAACCCTTTGGATCTGTGAAAGTCAATGTTGTTGCATAATTGCATGACTTCCTTTCCGTTCCCTTGGAGGTATTGTAGGGTGACGCAGCAGTGCTAGTCTAGCTTCCAGTGCATAGACGCTGCCTAGTAAGTTTTCTATCATCTTCTATGTATCTACGTGTCTACCTATCTATCATCTAGTGATCTATTTATCTGAGTGTTATCTATTTACCATTCAGCATCTATGTGTCTATCCATCTATGTACCCAAACTATGTCTATCATCTTTCTTCTCCCTCTTCCTCTTCTACTTCTCCATCACCACCACCACCACCATCATCATCACCCTCAAGAAAATAACAAGTATTTTCCTCTTGATTCATCTGTTCCGTGGGAGAGCTTAAATTTTGATAATTCTTGCTTTCCTCCAGCATAAGTTCCCCCAACACCTTATATGTATGTTAAAATCAAGTGTTTGGTCTGATAGGATATTGACAGAAAGCAGCACAGGTCAATGAATACAATGCTTGATTTAGAATCTGGAAGATGCTGGAGAAAAACTGATATGACTTATTGTGTGAACCTTCATGAGTCTCCGGAGGCCTCAAATCTCCCAAACAATATAGTAATGGTCCTACTCCTCCCTCAACGATAATACTGACCAAGACAGAGTCAGTCCTTCGGGAGAGATTTGGTGCTAAAACAGCACCATTATTTCCTTAAAAGGAATGTATTTTCAAAACATTCTTTTAAAAAACAGATCAAATATGGGCCTAAAGATGAATAGATTATTTTCCGATTATATCTGTGCTGTGCAGAGACTCTCCTGCAGTAGAAAGATTATATAAACATCAGATGCCAAATGTTAACTTAAATTTGTTAAATTTAAATTTTGTTAAATTTGTTAAATTAAATAACTTACTAATTTTGTCATTCTTTGGAATAGCATTTAAATAACTCAAGCCACAGGACACACACCATACATTAATATGTTTTAAAACTCATTCAGATGTAGTCTTGCCCTTAACAAGAAGAAGAAGAAGAAGAAGAAGAAGAAGAAGAAGAAGAAGAAGAAGAAGAAGAAGAGAGGAGGAGGAGGAGGAGGAGGAGGAGGAGGAGGAGGAGGAGGAGGAGGAGAGGAAGAAGGGGAAGGGGAAGTAGGTGAGGAGGGAAAAGAAGACACTTCCCATAAATTTGGCCATTGAAAACCCCACAGTGTGCCATATTGTTATCTTTCTGTACAGGAACACTGAAAACTCAACAGAAGCCAGCCTCATAAGCAACGTTCATTGGTCTCCCTTGTGCTTACAGGTTATTACATAGGAACAAAAAAAGAAAGAAAACAGATTATCCTGATTCTTTCAGAACTTGGAAATTCAAGAAAGCCAATGACCTACTCCACATATATTAGATCCAAGGGCGAGGGTCTGAGCCAATGATCACAAGGCTGTGTCAGTGACAGGGGCCACAAGAACAGAAAGAGTCCTAAAGGAATAATAAAGGCCAGCTTAGCGCATCAATTTTTTCTTCTTGAATACCGCCCTTTATTTTCTCTCTACTTTAGATTTTCTTCCATCATTTAACCAGGAAGTTGATTCTGAATGTTATGACATCAGAATAAACAGTGCAGATACTGGGAGACTTTTTGGGTGGTTATTCCCAAGTCCCGAGACTTAGAGAGATGAAGTAGAGAGTTTGGGAAAAGAGGTGAACAACGGAGAAAGGGATTTGTGGGTACCTGGGGAGATATTATTTCATATAAAGTCTGAAACCCTTCCCTGTGTTGAAGAGGTCTTTCTTTTTTTTTTTTAATTTTTATTTATTTATGATAGTCACAGAGAGAGAGAGAGAGAGAGGCAGAGACACAGGCAGAGGGAGAAGCAGGCTCCATGCACTGGGAGCCTGATGTGGGATTCGATCCCGGGTCTCCAGGATCGCGCCCTGGGCCAAAGGCAGGCGCCAAACCGCTGCGCCACCCAGGGATCTCTGAAGAGGTCTTTCTACATGAGTCTTTTTCTTTTCTTTCTTTCTTTCTTTTTTTTTTTTTTTAAAGATTTTATGTATTTGTTCATGACACATACACACAGAGAAGAAGCAGGCTCTCTGCAAGGAGCCCGATGTGGGACTTGATCCCAGGACCCCAGGATCACACCCAGAGCGGAAGGCAGACACTCAATCATTGAGCCACCCGGGCATCCCTTACTACACTCAGGCGTCCCTTCTTTGGTAGGAAGAGGAGCCCATTTCTTACGATAGTAGAAAAAAAAGCAGAATAACCATTTTTGTGACTCTCCTGTCAACAGGTATCGGGTATATGACGTCTGCTTAGGGGATCTCATGCTCCGATCTAGGATTTCTAATGCAGAGCAAGTGAGATGCAGGAATGACCAGGGGAGGTTGGCAAAGACATCAGCAGCAACAGCCCATGGCAGGGGTAGTGATGCCCTCCTCTGCTCATTCCGGGCCCGGGCTCCTGCCTGTGCTCCTGGATGCCTTACTTCCCATCCCTTGTGCTCTCAGGACCCATGCCTGGCTCTACAGTAACTCCAGGTCATTCTGTGACCTGACCAAATTCCTTTCAGACTCAAGTTAGCTAATGTTAATTGTGTGGCTCGTGACTAAATGCCATGATGAAGACAGATGTTAATGATGGGGTCCCTCAGAGAAGCAGATTCTGCTTACATCCTGCCTACACCAGAAGAGCATGTTTGGGAACAGAGCACCAGTCCCCGACCCCCAACTGGACATTTCCGTAATCCATCACTTCACAACTATTTCATTCCAAAACCCCTCTATGCCCTTCGATATTATTCAGGACAGCAAAAAATGCTTTCTTATGTGGCTTGTACTTATTTAAACTTATTAGTAATTAAAACTGAGAAATTAGAGTATATATGTTCACTTGCTTACAAATAACGATACAATTTCATGGCACGTTAGCACAACTAGCATATGTTCCTAAAAAATCAGTGAGTGTAGTGTAAGTTGTTTCTCCAAATCTCTTCAGTGTCAGGCCAGATAGAAGAGAGCTGGATCCCCACTTCTCCTCTGCACCAACTTGTTGCAATAAGTTGGGAGGTTAACATAGGTTCGAACGCACATGAAGAATATTCTAACAGCCTTTTCATAAAATTGTGCATGTTCTCCTATGATAAGACATTGAAACTTGAACAGTGTTTCTTTATTTTAATTTATTTTATTTATGTATTCATAAGAGACACAGAAAGAGAGGCAGAGACACAGGCAGAAAGAGAAGCAGGCTCCCTGCCGGGAGCCCGATGTGGGATTCGACCCCAGGACTCTGGGGTCACGTCTTGAGCCGAAGGCAGATGTCCAACCACTGAGTCACCCAGGTGCCCCGAACGGTGTTTGTTTCTTAGAGGTTAATGACAGTGTGAATTCTGGGCAGACACCCGTGAATTCCACTGCATTGATCTACCTGTACTTCGAAGGAACTTTTCGCTCATGCACGGTTTTGCAACACCATGTACCGCTTGTTGGGAAAATACTGGTTCACAGAGCTACCCAGATTTTCTACATGTCAACACATTTCACTATATAATAGCGAAAAAAAATCACATCTGTTATTATCACCACCCATCCTATTAGAAATACCTCTAAGTATTGAGAAGCTGTCAAGTTAGCATAATGGATACAAGTTTTCCCTATTTCTGGTTTCCACTTGAGAATTCCAATGTTATCACTGGCGACAAATACAGTCAGTTGTTTTTCTTGTGGTGACAGGCTTACTTTGTTCCTTTTCCAGAAAATATCTGCCAAACACCCGAGTCTGAGTAACCAGTTTGTCCCTCCGTCTCTCTTTTTTGTAAAAAGGTGTCCTGCGAAAAAGCAGCTGATTCAGCGAGCAGCTCAGATGCTTGACAGGTTCTTTCCTTGACGTGAGTATGGCAAGAATCGTACAACTAGAGGCAACCGCAGTGCTGTAGGCACAGAAGAGCAAGGCCACGTTACGTAAGATTTGAAGTTTAGTGACATTAATAATAGATACAGCTTCATCAAGGGGACTCTTCAGTGAAACTCGCTCACACACGTGCACACACTCATGCAGGCACTTGAACTGCAAGGGTGGAGCCTAAAGACCCCAACAGCCAGTAGTCCATTTTGGTGCTGCTGCCTCGACTTCTGCTTGGACCAGACATTTTACCCATCAGTGCTTACAACTTCAGTGAGAACATCAGCAAGGCGAAAAAAAGCAAATCATATCGTAGTTCCATTTAAAAAAAAAAAAAAACACCAGTTTTGAGCTCTCTGATATCCTGCAGATATCTCAGGCACCCCAGGGTCCAACGACCAAAGAACTGCTGGCTGGGTCCTTCACCTTCTGGGCTCTTAGAAACTATTTTACACCTTCTTGACTCTCCGTAAGCCTCACATACCTCCTCTCTCCTCATCCTTGTCTGGTAATTTGGTTCCACTGTAAGTTCAGAAGCAATCTGCAAACACCCCCCACCTGTACCCCGGGCCCACCACGTTTCCTAGCCTACCTGCACTGACTCCATGTGCTTTCCCAGTGGATAGATTGTCTAGCTTCCTGCCTAAGACCTGTCCCTCCTTTGGGCCTCCGTCCTTGCCCACTCTAGCATATCCCTGCAGCTCTTGCCTCCCCTTGTCCTGAACTGTCTGTCATACGTTGTGTACTGATTAATTCCTATCGGAATAAAATCAATAGAGTAGCATCTGCCTTAATCAAATCAGCGTTCCTTCATCTCACGTTTGCCTCTGGAAGCTGCCCCGTTTTGCTGCCTCCCTGTATCACAAATCCCTTCAACATTTATTCTCATGCGCTGTCTCCAAGCTTCTGCTCCTTCTCCTTTGAACCCACTGGAGGCAGGCTTTCTTCTCCACGGCTCCATCAAACAGATCTTGACAAGGTCACCGGGGACCTCCACGTTACTAAGTCCCATAGTTCACGCTCAGGCTTCAGTTCACTTGACTCTCGCGGAGGAAGGGGGTGGGGTGTAGTTAACTGTTCTTTTTCAAAACAGTCTTGTTCCTTTAGTTTTGGGGTGCAGGGTAGCTTTTTCATGAGGCACTTATTACATGAAGCCCACGGTCTGTACCCCTTAGCTGTTCTGCTCACGATTCTTGCCATGTTTTCAACTAGGGTGTTACATACTACAGGTAGTGTATGTGATTTCAAGGGGATCTGCTTGGGGAAGCTGAGGTTTTGCTCGTAATCCTACAAGCATTTGTGATAGTTGACAAATCCCTTTCCTCCTATACTGGGATTCTTTCCTCCTCTTACGTTAAAAGTAAATATAACCATTTGTTAGCTAATTAAATTAATATTAAGAGGAAAAATAATAAAATATGTCTCTTGCTGCCAAGAAATGTACTATTTAATCTGACCAGCTAGAGGAGAAAGAAACCATAACCCTAAGAACCACGGCAAGCTGTTGCTCTACCATTGAGTGAGTACACGCGCGCGCACACACACACACACACACACACACACACACACATTAGAATAGCAAGAATTAAGAATGTTAAATAATTGGCATGTCAGGTAATCTATTCAACTCTCACCGAACCTACTGATTTCACCAGTAAAAACTCCCTCAGGCAGCTAAGTGTAAACATAGAGACATATGGACAGAATGGGACAGTGGCCCTGTTTGCATGGAGATTTCTGCATTTTACCTTGACTTGGGGGCTGATTTTCTGTTGGTTATTTTTAGAAGCGGTGCCAATGCTTGGGAATAAGAGAGTGAGAGTGTGAGAGAGGAATGGGCCTTCATGAGGGTTTCCTACCACACGGTGGGAACCCTGAGAGTTTGCCGCAAAAATAACTTCCCTTGCTCACCTACCAACTGACATTATTTGAGTTAACGAGCTTTCTCGAAGAATACAAATCATTCTCCAACTTTATGGCAGTGGCTTTAATTAGATTAGCACTTACTGGAAATTAGTTTAAGTGAAGTTAATTCTTGGCATCTTATCCAGGATAGATAAGAAGGATAACGATGTAAAGAACTACAATCGCTAGCATTTGCCTGAAACGTTAACAAACGCAGAGCCCGTTTCCTGAAGGTGGTCTTGAGTCTTCAGATAACATGATGAGGCCACTGATACTATTTTCACTTCAGGTGGATAAAGTAGGAGGCTAATGGTCTTGGTGAGGTGTATGCAGTAAACTGTGGAGCTGAAGGTCGAATTTTGACCTTCTCAGTCCATGCCCAATTTATGTTCTTTCTAAAAGGAGGGGATGGAGTCAGGGGCAGGACATAAATCAGCCTCCTCTCACTGGACACACTCTCTCTGCCCTCACAGTGTGTACTTCCTCACCCTTTGGGGCAGGTCACAGCTTTGTTCAGAGGTCTTTGAGACTCAGCTCCTAGTAAGACAAAGGTCCATGCTCCTAGATGGTCTTGTTAAAAATGTCACCATCCTTTGTGTGTAAGGACACACAAACTTAACCACAATCTTTTTTTTTTTTTCAGTGAACCATACCCAGAGTTTAGATTGTTATATTTAACTGTTTTTAAAAACATGTCCTTTAAAAAAAAAAAGTTTGGCCCACCATTCTGCCCACATGTAAAAATTATGTAAACTTTGACTCTATTCATGGTATAAAAGGCTTGCAATGTCATTCAGAGAGAAACATTTAGATTCACATAGGTCTCAACTTTTGTCAAAAAGGTAGACACCACTTGCCACTTATTTTGGATTTATATATAGGGCGCCTCTTCTCGAAGCTTCTTAGAGGTATAATGGAGATGTATTTTATGCTTCTGCTGAGCTCCCTCATTTAGATTGCCATTGGGGCGGCATTGCTAATATTCTCAGATAACTAATAAGTTTTAGTCTATAATGGAAAACGTAGTAAATGAGATATTTTACAATAGAAAAATATACGTACGTAAGAAAACACATATAGTAGGGGCTCCTGGGTGACTCAGTAAGTTAAGTGTCTGCCTTCGGCTCAGCTCATGATCCTGGAATCCTGGGATTGAGCCCCGCATCCAGCTCCCTGCTCAGCGGGGAATCTGCTTCTCCCTCTCCCTCTGTTTATGCTCACTCTCTCTATAAATAAATGAATAAATAAATAAATAAATGAAATAAAAATAAATAAATAAGTAAAATCTTTAAATAAAAAGAAAATAAACACAATAGAAAATATAAATAAATATGCATTCATATACATTTATTTTTTGTGACTTTTTTAGATTTATTTATTCACTTGTTAAAAAGACACTCTACCCAACATTGACTATTGATAGAGATCATGATTTAGGCATGTGTGAATTGAAACTTTCGAGAGAATGATTTTTAGCTACAGCATATTAACCTTTATAAAAGATTCTCTAGAGGAGAACATTATTTCAAAGAGTCCTGTTTTCACCAGACTGTTTTTTAAAAAGTTTTGCTATATATCACTGATAATTTTAATTATTATTATTTTTTTTTTCAAAATGGAATTGCTAGTCACAGCACAGAGAGATCAGGAAAGGCTGCCGGGAAGGCAAAGCTATGCCAGCTGGACCCCTTGATATCTTGTCCAGTGGGTTTCCACTCATGAGCAAAAGCGCAGTGGCCGTGCGAACTTCGGCGAGGGTCAGGCAGGGAGACACACAGGTCTGTTAGCATTGCTGGATTGTTTGGTGCTGGTGAAAAATATGACGGAGTGCGTCGATTTGGTCAAGGATGAAATTGAAAGCCTTGGGAATCATGATTCGCCTGAAATCACTAATCCTACAATTTTAAAAGACTCTCAACCATCTGGGGCCACTGGGGGATGTGAGGGCCGAGCAGGGCTTTTTACCTTCAGGCTTCTTTGCCCTTGGGAGAGTTTCACACGTCTGGGCAGATGTTGGCAAAAAATTCCATCTAAGGAGGATGAATTTTCGCCCAGGAGGATTCGAGTTTGCGATAGACTTTGAAAACACCCGGGGTGCACCAGTGTTCGCTACCTCAATCCACCCTTCTCCTCTCAGGTTTTAATGACCTCCACACTCTTTATTAGCTACAGTCGCGTAATCCACCTGTCCTTCCACAGGATCTGTTCACTGTGTTCTGTTCGGTCGGTCATTCATTCAGTCATTCAGGAAATGTTTGTTAATTTGGAAACTGTGTCTCCACTAAGTTGGAACATACAGAGCCTTTAGTAGGTCCAGAAGAAAGTCAGCCTTCATCGTTTCATGGGAAACATCTTTAAATGGTTTATGGCAACGTGACTGTGTCTGTCTATACAATAAAATTTCTTCTAAAAATTTGAAATGAGGAATAACGTAGATTTTTATGGAAAAAAAAAAAACCACATGAGTAGTTTTCAGAATGAAAGCACGGTGGTAATATTGGAGCCATGTGGTCTGTAAGTGGACCAGGATCACAAAGAGGGCCAGGGGAGCAACCCAAAAGCAGTGGAGACAATTATTCTCGTCCCTTTAACATTCGGGGGTGCCTAATCGCGGAATCATCTGCTCCACACCATCTGCCAGCTGTGGAGTGAGGGAAAGTAGCATGTGCAGGTACTGTAATATACAATCTAATTAGTGTACTAAACCTTAATTTATTGGAGAAATTGTAAATATAAAAACAATTACAATCTAACAAATCTATTCCTCTGCTGCTGTAATGAACACTCTGCATGCGCTGGGTTATTATGCATGGTTTTCCTTTTCATCTTATCTTGCAAGGTACCTTCCTTAATATATCACGGGGACAATGAAATCACGCTCTGCTACCTGTCTACACACTTCTTCCGCATTTGCAATCGTAATCGCAGTCCGCTTGACAAGGGAGCCGCTTCATTGCAAATAAGTGCAGAGTTGAAAAGTCATATGCCAATCTGGCTCTCGTTCTGAGGGCAGCTTGAGGACTCACCAGAGATAAGGCTTCTCAGATGACTTTTCAGCCTTTGAATAGAACAATTTAAAACAATCATTGTCCAGTGACTGCTTTTTCTAGGTTCTTCCTCCTGTTTTCTTCTACTGCCTCTTATTTTCCATATTTTCTGTTTACCCTGTCCCCTCTTCTTCCTCTTCCCCTTGCTCTTTTTTGTGGGCCTGGATGGATGGCCTTGTCCTCCATGCGAGTGAAAGATGTATCAAGAAGTGTGGACTCCTGGGTGGACCATCAATACCTCTGCTATCAATACCTAAACTTAAAACAACTGTCTGGTTGAGCAGGGGGGACTTTAAAAGATGAGATAAAATAATTCAATACAGAGATTGAGTACCAGAAAAAAATGAGATTACGTGGCAGAAATTAAGCTGGATTTTGCATTGTGGGTAAGCTAGGGGCTTTCGTGATATCAATTATTATTATTTTTTAAAGATTTTATTTATTTATTCATGATAGACACAGAGAGGGAGGCAGAGACACAGGCAGAGAGGAAAGCAGGCTCCTTGCAGGGAGCCTGATGCAGGACTCGATCCCAGGTCTCCGGGGTCGTGCCCTGAGCCAAAGGCAGATGCTCATCCCCTGAGCCACCCAGGCGTCTCTCATGTAAATTCCAAATAGACTCTGATAGGTAGGTAGGTAGGTGGGTAGGTAGGTGGGTAAAATAGGCTTGTTTTGTGGGATGGTCTCCGTTACTTAAAGACCTTTCAGGGCTTTGTTCACTCACCACGGCTTCACGCACAACCCTACAGATACATAGGCAGGTGGGAGCCCACGTGCTTTAGCGTCATGGTTTCTGGACCTCCCTGAATGGACGTGCAGGGCTTTCGCAGGGACCAGCTTGCACTGGGGCTGCTGGCCAAAGCTCCCTGGGCTCCAAGACAAGGGTTTTGCCCCTGCAATTGTTTGGTGCCCCTCCTCTCAGGAGGCGGGCACTTCGGTGTGATGGAATTGGTGGTGTGTGACTTGTAGTAGGACCGGTTTGGCCTGAAGGAGCTCTCTGCTGCAGGTTACGTCCCTCCCCCAGGAAGCCATCTAGGAGAAATTTCCTTTGGTCCTTGATTCTGTAAAAGGTCCAGCTTCTTCCCAGAAAGAGATCTTTTCCCTTCTCTCTGACAAGTAAGAATTATGAGTGAGAAGCTGAATATTGGCCACAAGCAGGTTATTATCAAGTGACGAGCTCCACTACACCAAATGCAGTGTCCCTCCAGGGCTGCATTTCTGTTGTTTTTTAAAAAAATATTTTATTTATTTATTCATGAGAGACACAGAGAGAGAGGCAGAGACACAGGCAGAGGGAGAAGCAGGCTCCCTGCAGGGAGCCCGATGCGAGACTCGATCCCAGGACCCTGGGGTCACGGCCTGAGCCAGAAGCAGACGTTCAACTGCTGAGCCACCCAGGCGTCTCCTGACTCGTTCTCTTCTGTGACTTTTTTTATTTATTTATTTATTTATTTAATTATTTATTTATTTATTTATTTATTTATTTATTTATTTATTTATAATAAATAGAGAGAGAGAGAGAGGCAGAGACACAGGCAGAGGGAGAAGCAAGCTCCATGCACCGGGAGCCTGATATGGGATTCAATCCCGGGTCTCCAGGATCGCGCCCTGGGCCAAAGGCAGGCGCCAAACCGCTGCGCCACCCAGGGATCCCTCTTCTGTGACTTTACTTTCCATTCCTGTTTGCCTAAATTGTATTGATTTATTATATATGATTTTTTTAAAACGGGATGTGATAAATCTTTATTTCTTCCTCACCTGCCTGAGGGTCTCTACTTTGTCAGGTGCAGAGTCAAGTGCCAGATGCACCTGTTCTGCAGTTCATGTCTCCGACTCTCAAAGGGCTTCCTAAAAACTGGGGAACAGGTGGGATCAGATAGTCGTGATACTCTGCTATCAGCCACAGTGGAGATCATACAGGGAAGGGGAGGGCCCGGGGCGGGGGAGACGGGAGACTTAGGAGCATCAGAAAGGAAGTTTGGACTAAGTTGGAGGGGATGATGGGGATTTCTCAGCAGGACACCCAAGAAGGGATAACTGAGGCAGAAGGTCCCAGAGGCAAGGGCAAAGTGACAGGCCAGAGGACGGCCTGTGGGACCGTTCGGTTGGATTCCAGAGCCAGGGCACTAAGGATGCTGACCTCTGAGCCAGTGTCTAAAACTGCCAGCAGCAAGCCGGATTGTGGATTTCACTGCGGAGCAAACCGCTAAGGAACTCGAGGCAAGGGGTGACATCACTGCATTTTCATGTTTGTGCTGTGTAAAAATAAGATAAAATCCACAAATGTCAGCTGAATTAAAGTGCGTTTTAAAATAACCCCGCTGACATTTACTGCAGAATTCGAGGGCACGCCCGCATTTATTCATAAAACGAGGATCCAGGCCCATGACTCAAAGTGGGGTGATAACCTGCTGCCCCTCCTCCGAGGAACGACACAAATAACCTCGTTTTACGTGGCCCGTGTGTATCTGTCTGACGGTCAATTGAGACAGGTTCGATTTTGCCCCCCTTGGCTGAATTTTTCCGGAGCACTTTCGAAGCCATTCTTGCCGTGTTTGGTGGCTTCTGGAGAATGATCGCATGTTGGTCTGGGCGGCCCATGCTCTCCCTGGAATTCGGTGTATTTTCACAGCACACGGAGACTGATCTGATAATCTACAACAATACCCGAGAAGGCCCTGTTCATTTTTCAAGGGGAAGGCAACCTTTTGGCTCCAGCGCGATCCAGCTGCACAGAGGCAGCATCCATCAGGATGACATCCACTGCAGAGCAGCGTACCGCATGGCACCAGAGCGCAGGGATGCGCCGTCCTGGCTACGGCAAGGACAGGAGACGTGCAGGTCAGTGCGTACAAGTACCGAAGGTGAGCTCCTGAGCTTGCACGCCCATGGCTCACGGAGTGGGGCATCGACTCATATTTTGGACAAAAGTCTTTCGGCCTCTCTGCCCTTCCTACTACCTTCAGCTTCAGTAGGTGTTGGCTGCATTGTTTTATTGTTCTAAACTTGTGGCTTTCAGCTGAATTCACTCTGAGGGTTTGTTTTTTTTTTGTTTTTTGTTTTTTGTTTTTTGTTTTTTGTTTTTTTGTTTTGGGACTTATTTACTTATTTGAGAGGGAGAGAGAGCATGTGCAAGCACGTGCAAGGCAACAGGGGCAGAGGGAGAAGGTAGAGGGAACCTCAAGCAGACTCCACGCTGAGCACAGAGCCCGATGGTGAGGAGCTCCATCCCGGGACCTGGGACCACGGCCTGAGCCAAACCCAAGAGGCGGACACATAACCGACTGAGGCACCGAGGCAGCCCTGTGGTAGCATTCTTCATGCACCCCTGCCAGTTGCGTGAATTCTCTCATATTGGGTAGAGAATATGCGTACTTTCAGGCCCACTTCCCTCCCTCACTTGTTATTTTAGTCGATCAACAAATAAATACTTATTGAGAAAATAGACTTCGCCGGGCGCTCCGCTGGGCTGCGGGGATGTAATATGAATACGACAGTCCTGCCTTTGTGGAACCCACCAGCTGGTGAAGAAAGACACTCAGGCCAATAATCACCGTGCAGCGGGTTTCAGGTAGCGATGTAGCGTTTGAGGGGAATGGCAAGTAAATTAATAACTTTTAAAGTGTGCGTTGCTGCTGTTGGGATATGAAAAGCTGCCTTCGCCTGGTTCCTCAATATCTGGAAGAGGGATTTCTCAGAGTGAGAGTTAATCACAGGTCCTCAGCAGTTTTGCCAGAGTCCCTGGGCTGCCTTAACAAATCCCCCCACCAAAGGTGGACTATTGCCTCTGAGCAGCAGTGGCTCTGAGCTGGGGTTACTCTGCAACCCCTCCCCACTGCCGTGCACCCGGGGACATCTTGCAATGTCTGGAGACATTTTTGTTTGTCATATCTGGATGGGGTTGGGACGCTCCTAATTAGGGGCTGGGGATGCTGTCAAATATCCTACAGGGGCCCGCCCAGCCCCCATAACAAATAATCATCTGGGAACCTAAAATATCAATATTGCCAACACCGTGCAACTCTATTGTAAAGTCACTTACAGGGTGGCCGTACCTGTACCTCCACGGTATGTGGTCCGCGGGCAGCGAGATATGTTTTAGAACACGAAAGAAATCTTCAATGAGATTCCTCATTTTCTCCCGTGTCCAGATCATTTCTTGGGTCCCAGGTGAGTGGCTTTCTTATGTTCCACCGATGTTTTAATGTAGATGGACATGCCTTTTATTTCCCTGTACTTTTTCCTGACGTGATGACACACAGGCGCCGTCCACGGTGGTTATTAGGGCTCGCCTCTCCCTCTCCGTTCCCTGGCTGCCCTGGGCCCGGGCCTGGCCCTCACAGCTGCCATCTGCCCACCAGCAGCAGCTGTCACTCTCCGCTGCTGCCCATGACCCGCTGCTGCCCCGTCCCCACCCGGCCCTGCCGCCAAGTGGTCGGGATCCCTGAAGCCAATCTCAGAGAGCCTGCTCTTAGCGACCGTAGCTCGTGGAAGGGGTGCAAGAGATGAGCTTTTTCTTGCAAATGTGCGTCCCCTGTTATGGAAGGGACGGCTGTCCAGTTCTCAAGCACGGAGACCGAGAAGGTTTGCGTGACTCCATCTACGGCTACGGCGAATGCCTCTCTCACAGCCGCCCACCGTTTCAGGGTGAGGTCCTGTGTGGCTCATGTTCTCTTTGCAATGGTAACCCTTTCCAGAACACGCTTTACTAATGGCTGGGTGATTGGAAAGCTCATTGCTTAATGCATGAGTAACTCGAGAGCTCAACTGACCATATTCTGAAGTTTACATAATAAAAACATGTAAAAAATTGTTGCTGTTCACATGAGTAATGTGGTTCTCCACATTATGCAAATCAAAACCTCATGTTCTGCTCTGACATATCAAATGTTTGGAAGCGAGGACTCAGATCTGGCCTTCACTGTTATCTTTAATGTGTGCGTTGTGCTTTATAAAATGCTTTACTTATTTGACAGAGACAGAGCATGAGCAAGGGGAGGAGCAGACGGAGGAGAGGGAGAAGCAGGCTCCTGCTGAATAGGAAGCCTGACCTGGGGCTGGATCCCAGGACCCCGGGATCACAATCCGAAGCTGAAGGCAGATGCTTCACCGACAGAGCCACCCAGGTGCTCCTAATTTGTGTTTTTTTTATCTTAGACATATTTGATTCAATATAACAATAATGCTGGGCACCTTGGAGGTTCCGTCGGTGAAGCATCTGCCTTGTGATGCCAAGGTCCTGGGCATCACACCGAACTCATCACTGATAGCCAACGAGGGACTTGATGCGAATGAAAATAATCTTTTTTTCCCCCCTTATTTTGTCATATAACAAAGCATTTCCTAACATGCAAAATTATAGCTCTGCAAATTATCACGATCATTATAGGAAATAATATACAAGAACTCTGGATGTATGCACTCATCGTTTACATCCCTGGCCAACTACGATGTCAGGTATCTTGATGGTGTTTTATGAATGGAGAAAGGGCATTCTGACTTACGCGTCCATTCTCCAATCAGTCCCTCCCCAGCTCCCTCCTTTGCATCCTTTACATACAACCGTAGCCATGACTTTATTTTATCCCCCGTCATAATATATATGCTTTTGCTCTGTATAAAATATTATTGGAAAAAATACACATCGTGCTTAGAGATGCTGTGCGGGTTCATTTTTTGGCTCTTTTTGTAAATATTGCACATAGATGTTGGAAAAATTTAGCCATGTCTGTATTTGTATAAAAATAGATTAACTGTCATTAACTTCTGACCCGGAGGCACGAGGCTTACCTCAAATGCGCTCAGCATGCTAACAGGAAATTCTGTCTTTGATGATTTAATTGCCCAGGCACCAACTTCGGGACAGAGGCAGTAGGCTGGTTTTCTTGATGGGCATGTTTTGGACTTGCGTTCAGACTTTAGAGACAGTGCGCAGACAGGCTGGACCCTTCCCTGTCTTGGCATTCAGGTGGGGCCCGTCAGTATGCGGAGAGTCTTCCTCTGCTAAGCCAGAGCCAGGCCCGGCGTGCCCGAGACGTCGCACGTCTCACCAGCCTGGATTACAAAACATGGCAGCGCTCGAGTTAAGGATCGAATCATCACAACTTAAAACTCAGGGGCCTGGTAAATGGAAATCGAGCTTCCAAACGGCTGGTTATTTCCCAACAGTTCTGAGGGTCACCCCCCTTGAAAGGTGTCAGAAACAGCCACCCCTCCAGGCCCAGCCCTGCCTCCCTGACCCACGCTGGACTCCACTCCTGAGCACTGGGGGTCCTGCTGATGCCTCTAGTCCACGGGAGAGCCCCGCTGTCCTGGGAAGGTCCTTTGCCCACAGGAGTCCACCCTATTTAAATACCAAATGTGTACTATCACGTTTAAATGTCCCACTCCCATGCTCAGATCCCATGACACCATAGGATACGAAGGTGACACGTTCATGATATAGAAAGGCACACCCTACAGTTAGCAGGTCAGCCACCTGCCACTCTCCCATCCTCCCACCTTTCCCTGACTCCTGGGCGAGATGGCTGTGAGCCCGGATCGTCCAGGCTTCTTACCAGCTCAGCCAGGGCCTCTGCTGCGTGTCATCTCTAGACCCCACGGGACTGAGAGACAGAAATCCTGTCCCCATGAAAGGCTGTGAAGTCCATCCTTCTGTACATCCTTCTATGTTTTTTTAAAAAAGATTTTATTTATTTATTCATGAGAGACCCAGAAAGAGAGGCAGAGGCACAGGCAGAGGGAGAAGCAGGCTCCATGCAGGGAGCCCGACGTGGGACGTGGGACTCGATCCCAGGACTCCAGGATCATGCCCTGGGCCAAAGGCAGGCGCCAAACCACTGAGCCACCCAGGCGTCCCTGTACATCCTTCTAGAACATGCCACCACCTGGCCTGCATCTCTGAATAACAAAATCATTCCACTCTTTCCCATTCTTACCAGGATATTACTTGAGGCCCACCTTTCTACGATATCCTTAAACCGTGTATTTCGTTCACTCGGCTGTGATCTCACCTCCTTACAAGACCGTGTAGTCATTGCTTAGAGACCCTGCCCTTTGTCACCTCCTCCCGCAAGTCTCTCCCACCTTTGGTCTCAGCTGAGCGTGTCGGGCCCTCGTGAAGACTCTCAGTGCCTCTCCGTTCCTGACTCCCCCCAGCGTAGACCCTTACCATGCTGGGGACGCAACAGGACGCAGGCCAGCGCGGCCACTAGTTACCTGAAAAATTGAAATAAACAGGGAGCCAGAAAACTGATACGGTATGTCTTCGGTATTTTATTATTACATAAAAGGTATACATTTATGCTTATTTACCAAAATTCTGATGTAGGGCCAAGAAATTGTCTTTGCACTTGGACCTGCTGGCTGAAGCTGGGCACCGCCTTTCTTACATAAACCGCTACCAGGAACGCCTTCTGCATCATCTCCAGATTTGATTCTTTAAAACGGAACGCAGAGCAATCTGAGCGCGTAATTCTTTCAGGTTCATTGACTTCGCCTAAGCTTTTACAGGCGTTTGGCTCACTTTTAACTTACAAGCCTCGTGTCATCGTCATCTTTGGCTAGTTTTCTTGATATTCGATTGCATTACAGGATAGCAGGAACCCCTCATGCAGGCAGGCGTGGGGTTACCAAGAACTGCCTTTGGGTAAGCCGGTCACTGAAGCGGTGAGGGCAGAAACGCAGGTGGGTGCTCGAGAGTCGCCGGGCCGCGTGCTAGGGGCGTCAGGACCATCTGGCACAGGTGCTGGGATCCTAGTCCACTGGCGCATCGCTTGAAGGCAGTTCACGTCACGGCTTGCATGGCACCTGGGGTTCCCAGGATGCACTTTCTGCCCCTTGTCTTCAGGCATTTCCTTCACCTGGATTGCTCCATCTCACCTTCTTCGTTTGCCAAACCCCTACCCGGTCCTCAAGGCTCGGACAACCGGCACTTCGTCTGCAAACCTGCTGTGACACCTGCCACCCACTCACCTCTTTGCCTCCAGAGACCTGTGCAGACCTTTAATCCCTTCTCTACATTTCCTCTGGATACAAGGTGTCATATTTGATTTCTTCCCCACTAGACTTCAAACATCAAAGACCAGTAGCTTCTCTGTCTTTTATCTCTGCATCCCGGGACCTCACCGAGTGGCTGGCGTGTGCCGTGAATTTTACTTTGTTGAGTTAGTGAATGGATGGCTCTCCAGCTCAACGGGGTTACTCTCTGTCTCTTGATGCCTTTGTGACCCTGGTCCCGTGCTGGCCGGTACGGTTTGCCCGAGCCGCTGAGGGCTTTTAAAATTTTAATCAAGTGGACATAAAAATAATACTTCAGTCCCTTGGGCCCACGAGTGGAATTTCAGGTGCTCACAGCCTGGGGTCTCCGGGTCGCCGGCAGGGAGAGAGAACATGCCCATCGCTGCCGCACGTCCTAGGGTCGCCGTTGTGTCGCCTTGCTGGCAGCCCCATGTGGGAACAGCCCCGCCGCTGCTTCCCCTGAGGACGGGGAGTCCCTGGTTTTCTCCACCTCGGCAGCACCTAACGCAGCGTTCTCTTCTTCAAACGACTTCGCTGATACGATCTCTTCTTCCTTCCGAGTGGTCTGTGGCTCTGAGCCTTAACGCATTTTTACGGAAAGTCGTTTGCCTTCACGGCGTTGATGTCGAAGGACATCGGAGATAAAGGCTGCAACTCGCCGGTTCAAATCATTCACACAGTCTCAATTGCAAACAGCCTTATCCGTGGTCATCCGGAATGTGATCACGCACAAGCTTGTCCTGCAACGTGGCTCTGGCTTGGGGTCGCTTACGGGAACTCGACTGTTCCTGAGGCTCCGGCGAGAAGCTCAGACCACTGGTCAAAGAGCGTTTATTCATACAAACATTCGGCGTTTAAGAGGCGTTCCCTGTACAGTGTCTTATCTGCTTCCCTTAGTAGGGACCTTTGGGGTCCACTGCGCTGTCCCCAAAGCCACTGGTCTGAGGGAGTCGGACCGCAGCGGCAGCCTCCTCCCCGGCATCATGCTCTGCGGCGGCGGGAAGCGCCTCCCAAGGCCCGTCTCTGCGTTGGCGCCCTGGTCTTGGTGGTGGGCACGGCTAAGGGGCTGAAACACGGGCCGGTCGGTGTGTCATTCTTTGAACCCAAGTCGCAGAGATGGTTTTTACTCTGCTTACATCAGTTCATACTCAGTAAGTTAAACCACGTTCAGGAATCTCTCGTGTCACGGCTTCTATTGGTTTATGTCTGAGCACTTGGTGGGAATGGCTCTGACATAATTCGCAAGGTTCTCTCTCTCTTTTTTTTTTTTTTTAAGATTTTATTTATTTATGACAGACACAGGGAGAAAGAGGCAGGGACACAGGCAGAGGGAGAAGCAGGCTCCATGCCGGGAGCCCGACATGGGACTCGATCCTGGGTCTCTAGGATCATACCCCGGGCTAAAGGCAGCGCTAAACCGCTGAGCCACTGAGGCTGCCCTGCAATGTTCTCTTTTTAAGTTTCTCTCACCCATCAAGTCTCTCCTCAGTTAAAAAATATATATATATATATATTTTTCTTTTTCTTTTCATTTATATATATAAATGTTTTTTTCTTTTTCATTTATATATAAATGTTTATATATATATAAATGTTTTTTTCTTTATATATATATATATATATATATATATATATATATATATATATAAATGTTAAAGAAGCCAAAATTAAGCTAAAGGGTATTAAAAAAAACTAATTTTTTAGGGATATATATTCCTTGTAAGTTTTGCTTAACCTCCCATCGACTGGTTCTGTAAGTTTGGATATGTGGGTGGCTCCCTGGATTTCTAGGCTCAGAGGAGATGGGGAGCCTTCCCCTGTCCCCTAGCTCACCCCACCACCTTCTCCTACTTCCCTGTCCACTCTCCCAATAGGTCCCTTACACCCTCTCGGCCTCCTTCCTGACTTAGGGCGCCCATAACCAAGCACCAAACCCACAAGGACGCTTGTGTGAGCGCACGGACTCTGTGAGCCCCGGGCATCCTTGCAGATGTGAGCAGGGGTGCTCACCAAGGAGCGCATCGAAGGAGGTAAAGGACAGTGCAGCCAGAGCAGGCAGGAAGTGGGGGAAAGGAGGCAGGGCACCGGGAGGGGAGGCTGGGAGCAGAAATAGGCTCAGGAGCCGAGAGAGGAAGAAGCCAAAGCCTCTGTGGACCTGGCTCTGCGGGGAGCAGGAGGGAACGCCGGTCTCTGCTTCATCGCCCCGCCTCCTGGTGACCCTGCTGGGACAAAGCATTGCTTCACCACCTCACCGACAAATACACTGAGGTTTGGTGAGGTCACGAGAATAAGAAGGGTTACACAAAGGGGTTCGTAAATGCTAGTAGATCCGGGTTTGGAGGGATGTGTTTCAAGAATTTGATCATTTGTCTGTCCTTATCAGCTTCCCATTGCCCTGCAAGGAAGTTTGGTTTCCTTTTTCCAAGAGTGTTTTTCTCACTGTGGTAAAATAGACATAACGTTTACCCTCATGACCATTCAAGAGGGTGTGGTTCTGTGGTGGAAAGTACCCTCACCCGCCCTTCTCCAGAGCTTCATCTTGCAGAACTCAAACTGTCCCCCTAAACATCTCCCTGCCCCCCACTCTTTGCCCAGCCCTTGGCAATCGCCAGTCTCCTTGTCTGCATCTCAGTGTATCTGATTCCTCTGGTGAGCTCCTAATATGGACTCACAGTCTTTGTCCTTTTTTGCAAATGACTTGCTTCACTCAGCATATGTCAAGGTACATCCGTGTGGTAGCCTGTGTCAGAACGCCCTTCCTCCTCCTCCTCCTCCTCCTCCTCCTCCTCCTCCTCCTCCTCCTCCTTCTCCTTCTCTTCTTCTTCTTCTTCTTCTTCTTCTTCTTCTTCTTTTAAATTATGTATTTATTTTAGAGGGAGAGAAAGAGTAAGCAAGGGGAGGGGCAGAGAGAAAGAGAGAATCCAAAGCAGACGCCCTACTGAGCGTGGAGTCCAATTTGGGGCTTCCTCTCACCACCCTGAGATCATGACCTGAGCTGAAGTCATGAGTCAGACACTCCACCAACTGAGCCGCCCAGGCGCCCAAGACTGCCCTTCCTTCTTAAGGCTGAGCAAGATTTCATTGCATGGATCTACCACATTTTGTTTATCCATTCATCTGCCACTGTTGCTATCATGTCTGGCTACTGTGAGCGTGGGTGTACGGATACCTGTTCAGGTCCCTGCTTTTAGTGCTTTTGGGCATCTATCCTAAAGTCGAATTGCTAGATCATAAGATAGTTCTGTGGTTGAATTTTGGAGGAACTGCCATATTGTTTCCTGCAGTAGCTGTATCATGTCATATTCCTACCAGGAACGCATAAGCCTTCCAATCCCTTCACATCATTTTTTGGTTTGTTGGCTTTGATAACATTCATCACAATGGGTGTGAAATGATAACTCATCTTACTTTTGATTTTTCATGAATCTTTTTTTTTTTAGAGAGAGAGAGAGAGCACTCAGTCAGAAGTGGGAAGGGCAGACCCCATGCCCAGTGCAGAGCCTGATGTGGGGCTTGAGCTCACCCCAAGATCTTGAGCTAAAATCAAGAGTCAGATGCTTGAGTACCTGACTGAGCCACCAGGTGCCCTGATTTTCTTTTTTTTTTTCTTACAGGTTTTATTTATTTATTCATGAAAGAGAGAGAGAGGCAGAGACACAGGCAGAGGGAGAAGCAGGCTCCATGCACCGGGAGCCCGACGCGGGACTCGATCCCAGGTCTCCAGGATCAGGCCCTGGGCTGAAGGCAGCGCTAAACAGCTGAGCCACCCGGGCTGCCCTAATTTTCATGAATTTTTAAGGACTCCTCCAATCTCCAGGACATTGGTCCTGGCCTTGTTCTCCTCACTTGTCTCTGTTTTGTCTCTCAGGCTTGACTGATTCCTCACTTCTCCTCTCTGTTCAACCTGTCCAGCTTGACCACCTTTTGGTTCACAGGCTCCTGTCTTGATTTTCCAGGACCCTCCTGGTATATTCTTCCTCCCTCTCATGCGGGGTATCTCTGGACCTGTCAGTTGATAAGAGCAGCCACTTTTCGTGCTTTGAATAAACCTCCTGCACACCCACCAGCCCTGCTATTTAATCTGACAGCTACATCGGTACTAAAAGTCCCAAACATGACACATATGGAAGTAATATTAGGGTTTTAATCGCAACAACTCTGAATACAATGTCAGACACGGCAAATTGTGCTAGATACCCACTAACTTTTCAGTATTTATTAAAAAGATAAGTATTTTATTTGTAATGCCCATAAAAATTAGGTCACATATCACCTATTTTAGAGGAAAAGAGAAAAGAAAACCCTTTTTAATGGCTCTCACTATGAGTTGCTGCAGGAAGAATTAGCCATCAATTTGAGTATTATACATAAAACAGCAATAAATATGATATTCACAATCTGAAATGAGCCTCATCAACCATTTACAAAGAACACCCAGTTTATTTAATGGGGTTGTATTAATACATTGCTGTGAAGATAATAGCTCCAGACTGCTCATTTTAATGAGGGGACTGCCACTGGGTAGACATTCAGTCTACTTTCATGACCCTACTGAGAAGATGGAATATTTGGGGCTTTTTCTTCCTCATATGGAATAAAATAAATAAGTCAGAAACCACTTTCTGAGAGGTGTTGGACATGATTTACTTGGAGAATCAAATCATGCATATCTACCCTTGTTTATTTATGAAACCCAATGTATTCTGAGCCTTCTTACCTCCTGGTCTTCTGGAGGACTCAGGACCTGCCGATGAGGGATCAGTACTGTCCTAAGGCCACCCATCTCTTGAGATACCTGTGAGCAGTGTCTTTCCTCCACCCTCTGAGTGCTCCATAGACCCTTCCAAAGACTGTTTCCATGGATGCCTGACATTGTCACCAAAGCTCTGCTTATTCACCAGAAAAAGTGTCAGCTGAGCAGCTTCCCCCAAATTATTCGGAAGTGCATGCTAAGGATTCAAGAATCCTTTGGGATCTGATTAATGACGAGGCTTTGGCTTTCCTTTCCCAGAGTTATGCAGGCTGGAGCTTGACAGGGAGAAGACAGTAGCAGCACCTTGTTGAGAAATCTTTCAATAATCAGTGAAGGATCTGTTCCCTGAACAAAGTTTTGTTTTGACTCACTCTTTGCTCAGCCTCATCTCCATATCGTTCTGACTCCAGTGTCTCCTTAGAATGTCATCTCGTTATCACGCCAGATGTACTCTGGAGGGAAAAAAATACCAATTAGTTATTTTCAATTTTTGGAGGGGCAGCCTCCAGAGTGCTGAGAATACATTTCCGTGGCTGATAAGCCGCAGCGCCACCTAGGGTGTTCCATTATACACACGTCCCAACTGCTCGCCCTATTTCTCATGTGCCCTCTGCCACGCAGGGTGATCTTAACATAGCAAGTGCTCCCATTACTCCTTTCCAGCTTCTTCCCTCTGCTGCTCAGAGTGGCTCCCATTGACTGAGACCAGAGTCTTCACCTCTTCTTATGGCCTCAGAGGGTCTGCAGGACCCGGCCCCTCTCCGTCTCTGCAGTTTCTTCTCTCTCCCTAACCACTTAAATAAGCTTGTTGCCACCAACCCACCACTCCACCTCAGGACGTGTTTTCTCATGAGGGCTCAGCTGAAACTCTCTTGTTCACTTATTTCCTGGATGCTTCATCCCTGCCCTGAGTGCGCTGCTTCTGGCTAATGTCCACAGTAGCACCTGGTACAGAGTAGGTACCTGATAAATATTTGTTATGACTACATGAATTCAAGACTGGGGTAGGGTTTGGGATGCCTTCGCTTGCAGGGTCTTGGGGCCTAGAGAGAATCTCCCAGATGTCCCTTGGTATCTGCCTTTGAAATTAAATGCCTGACACTCATGCCTCCTCACTTCCTTGGCCTCTGAGTTCAAGACCTTATATATACTAGATCAGCAGCATTATTCTCCATTAATTTGCAATTTGTGCTCCAAGCCACATCCTAAGATCTGAGACTCACAGGAGATGTTTCAACCTGCGCTTTCCTCAGACCTTATCCTGGAAGGAGCTGAGGGGTTGATCAGCTTCTCCCTGGTTGCTCATCATAGGCCCAGACTGTCCTCTGATCCCTGCAGTGACCCCTGCCTGCTGACAGGTGTGGGGGTTGCTAGAAAAGGGAGCCAGGCTCCAGCAGCTTTGACCAACCACAAGAACAACCTCACCTTGGACAATCTTAGGCCTCATCGGCTCATATGGCATCACTTCTCTGTTTGGGAAAGAGATTTTTATTTTTATACATTAGGAAGAAGGCAGAACAGTAAAAATAAAAAAGTTGTGTAAAAGTCTGTGTTGACACAAGCATGCTAGCAGCACAGGGGGCTGAGCAGAGGCAGAGAGGCACAGCCAGAGCCTGAGCCAAACCACAGATTGGACGTGTGACTGCTGCTTCTTTATATTAAGGAAAAAAGTTCCTCCTCATATTAGCTTTCCGAGCACTTTGGCCACGTCCTCTATTACACGGGAGTCTATTTCTACAAATGTAGATGTGAAAATTCAGGTTCTAATGAGACCAACAGGAGATCCTCCAGCATAGGACCATTAGCCATACCTCTCTTGCAATTGATAGAGGACGCTCATTATTGTCCACTGCCCTGTATTTCCATCCGCTGGAACTCGAGATGTTTCTGCATCAGCTCTCAGAGCAGATGTGGACGGAGTGATGGGGTGGCTGATAGAGCACACTGTCTGGTTCTGGGGCCTGACCTCTGGAGACAGCTGTTACTTCCCCTGCAAGAGCTCATGTTGTCGCTCATGTTGCTGCATGTTTTTGTTTTGTTTTGTTTTTGTTTTGTTTTTTTTTTCTAATTTTATTGTGAGTTTCTTGAGAATCAAAAACGTTCTAGGGCTCACTGGCCATGGGGGCCCTCAAAGCAGTTACGGTAGAGGGGCAAAGCTGTAGCTTAGCGAGTTGTGAGTTGGGGATTTGTGGCGACTGATTTGTCACCCATATTGGGACACTTACAGGATCACAGAGACAATAGTCATATTTATATGAACTTCAGGATGCACCAGGCCATCATGAGCAAATCAGGATGGATGGCTGCCCTATAACCACAGACTAGTTATTCTCCGCTGGGGGAAGGAACCATCACCTGAGAGTATTTCAGATGTAAGCAGAGGATGATAATGGAATGGAAACCGTTTAGAACCACTGCATTTGGTAACAACTTTATTACCATTTTTAAAGCAGGATTTCCCACCTTTGTTTTAAACAGACTTTTGGGGAGTGTCTGGACTTGGATGCAAAGCCTTTGAAGAATGACTCCTTAGAGGTGGGTGGCTTTTCAGAGCTCTGTATGCTTGGGGTTGGACGGCTTCAGGCTCTACTCCTTGTGACCACTTCACACCCTGTGCCTTATTTTGGTCTCGGGTCCAGTGTCTGACTGCTGGTGATGACACCCCTTGCCCACATGTCAATGCGAGGATTTGAACAGAGCAGCCTTCCTTTCTCGGTGTAAGTGAAACTCAATGCCCAGCAAGTGACCTTGTCTGTCCGCCACCATGTGGGACACTCCTCTGTGCCACTGGCTTACCCAGTCTTTCCCTATCCATGTCCTCTACTGCCCAGCCTCTAGAGAACGCTCTCAGGTGTCACCAACCTGTGTTATGTTGCCAGCCTCTTGAGTTATTTCCAACCTTCGGTGTGACCACCCCAGATCCAGTAGAGCTGCTCTCACAGTTCAAGACTCCAAAATTCAAGTTCTATCCTCTCTCACGTTTGCAGACTCTCCATTTGTTCTCAGCCACCCCATGAAGATCTGAGGTCTTCAGCATGGTGTAAGGACCACTCCCCTGGTTCCATCTGTCCATGTGTCCCCCACGGCTGGCCCTTCCTTCATGGGGCCTTTGCTCTCAGTTCAGACCAGGCAGCTCTGTTTGTTCTTCAGCTTCCAGATGAAAACACACATATCCTGCGAGGTAAGACTCGGGTTCTCTTTTCTCTGTGCCCTCCTTGCCTTTCCTCACCTCAAAATCTACCTGGCAAACACTACTCTCTCTTACTTACGTGGTGAGCTCCTGGATGGTGAGGACAATTTTTTTTTTCTTTTTTTTTCTCTCCTGAACTGAGCAGACGTCATGCAAAAACATACACAGAACACTGAGAGAGCTGACGAATGAACAATCCACAGTGATTTCCACAGATGTGTTGCTGCACGAGTGTAGAACAAAATCCTATAGGCAGGGTAGGGGAGGCATGAGGAACGGACCCCACCGGCTGTGTCCCTGGAGCCCTCTTATATAATTGCATTCCCTGCTTCCTGGTATTATTCTCCCATCTTTTATCACTTTTTATCTTTTCATGTAGTGGCTAGGAGGTCAGACTATCAAGTTCATTTTCAATTATTACAAATATTTCTTCGGTGTCTATTTATACTATTGAGGATAAATGTGCGAACAAAAAATATTACGAGGCATTCCTTCCTGGTGCTTACAGGACGTCAGAGGTTTGTGGATTGAGAATGTTTGACTTGGCTTTGGAGAAGGAGCAAAATGCTTTATGGGCAAAGTCAATGACCTTGAGTGACCTTGTAATATTTATTTTTCCTGCTCAGAGTTCTCGTTCGGCTTATTTCTTCATTCTCTTTTTTATCCTGGTTGGCAAAGGTTGTCGACTTGCTGATCTCCACATAATCACAGGGATCGCGGGCTTGTTACGATAGCAAATGAAGTCCGTGACATCAGTACCTCGACACAGAAAAGTTTTATTTCTCGTTCACATCACGGTCTGAGGAAGATCAGTGACTCTCCTGTGAGTCCTCTGAGCATAAGGATCCGAAGGTGATTCTGTTTGCAGCAAAACCACTGGAACACTTGGCTCCAGAGGATAAAAGCCCAGGCCAAATCTGTGAGTGACTAATAGGTTTTGCTAACTTCCCATTGGCCTGCCTCTCGTTCCATGGATCCAGCCTAAATGACAGGGTCCCAGAGAGCCAAGAGCACATGGCTTTAGTGAGCACCAACAGTAACACCACACTAAGGCGTTGTGGATTCCTTTAGGAAGAAATTATTAAGCATGTGTATTGTAGGCTGGGATAGATAATACTAGATTCTAGTGGGAGCAAGATACAACTTTAAAGAGAAGAAGGTAGACCTTATGTCTCAGTCTCTGCCATTAAGCAGTGGGCTTGTTAGGTGGGCCACATGATGCTTTGGGCATTCCATTTTCTCATCAGTAAAGAGATGATATTGGATTTAATGGGTTGTAGGGTCCATTTTCACTTTAAAATCCTCCTTTCTAGGAGCTGGCATTTCAACTGGAAATGTAAGATGAAAGAAAGCAATACTCTGTTAAGACGTTTAGAATTCCTAAATGAAGATATGATCAGAACAGAACTGGTTTCACCAGCTGGTGGGGCACCATTTATTATAAACATAAGAGCCCTCTGGCTCCTACAACCACATCACAATGGTGACTTGTACATGCGAACAGCATTTTGTAGTCTCATGTTTCAGTTTCTATATGTTCCCATAGCTTGCCTTCTTTTATTCTTGCACATAGGATGACATTCTTCATTTGGAATGCATGTAGTTTCTTTCAAACAAGCAAGTTTACGTTAGGGGAGGAGTTGGCTATTTGTGTGTGTGTGTGTGTGTGTGTGTGTGTGTGTGTGTGTAAAAGAGAAAGAGAGAGAGAGCTAGAGAGTGAGAGAGATGCCAGACAGTAAATATTTGAAGGAAAGCTCTAGGTTTTGCAATGCATAAATCTCTGTGCAACTACTCACCTTTGCAGGTTTTGTGCAAAAGCAGCCATACACAACATGTAAATAATTGATCATGGCTGTGTTCCAATAAAGTTTCATTTACAAAAACAGGATATGGGCTGCATTTGACCAGTTTGCATACCTCTGACTTAGGGTCGTGGATATTACAGTGAGCTTTTCCACTTTCATCTAGCTAATGCTAAGCTATTTCCACCCCAGTTCTGTGTATTACTAATGAACTATTTCTTTTTAGGATGATCTTTACATGGTATATTGGAAGTTCATTAGAGCGATTTGTTAATAACTTTATCTTCTATTATCTGCAACAAAACAGAGACTCAAAACAATGCACATTTATTATCTTACAGCTTCTATGGTGAGGAAATGCAGCCAGTCTTGGTTGGATTTCAGGCCTCAGGGTCTCCAATAAGAGTCTCAGCATTCACGAGGGTGGGCTCAGCTTCTAAGCTTCACCAGTTGTTGTTGGCAGGATTCAGGCCCTGGAGGATCACTGGACAGAGGCTTCAACACCTTGCCATGTGGGCTTCTCCAGGGAGCAGCTCCCTCTCCTTGAGAACTGGCCTCAGTTCTCATGCAGTGGGAGAGACAAGACACAAGTCTCACTTGGCTAAGCAAGGGCTTCTTGCCACTCTTGCCATCATCTGGTCACTGGCGATCACACTCGAGGAGAGATGTGAGCCCCGGCAGTGAAGATCTTCAGGTACTTTCAGCAGCTGCCCTGCCACAAAATCCCACCTATTGGAGGCAGTTTAAAGCTAGGGTTCCAGCAGCCCCAGTGGCTCAGTGGTTTAGCACTGCCTTCAGCCCAGGGTGTGATCCTGGAGGCCCAGGATCGAGTCCCACATCGGGTTCCCTGCATGGAGCCTGCTTCTCCCTCTGCCTGTGTCTCTGCCTATCTCTGTGTGTCTCTGATGAATAAATAAATAAAATCTTAAAAAAAAAATAAAATAAAGCTAGGGCTCTTCTGCTGGACAAATGATTCATGCGGCAGGTTTATGAAATTCCTAGAGGTAGGAATAACCAGTTATTTGCATAATTGAATTTCTATTTCTAAGGAATTTTGAATATGCAAATTAACATGACCAAGTATCTATCTATAATAAAAATCACTTAATTGAATGCTTCCCCAGAAAGCTATAAATAAAATTTTTTGTTTTGTTTTTTGTTTGTCCCTAGAGTTGATCTTTGCGTAGGCAGTTTTCTAGGATTAGTTACCTAGAGAACAACTAAATATACGAAGGAAACGGTATTACAAGCTACAGACACCAGGCAACTTCTCATTACCTCAGCAGATCATTTTCTCCAGGGTGACAGGTGGAACTTAGGCCATGTGAAAGAATGGATTCTGAACTAACTTTTTTTTCTTACATACTGAAAGGGACACTCTGGCCTTATATGAATAAACACAAGAACATCATCTCAGAAAATTAAAGCCAAGGAAGGGGAAAACAAAACAAAACAAAAGCAATAACGGCAACCGAAATCTTATAGCCAGATTGTGAGATAAAACCGATCTTAAACAGTTTGCAAAACAGGGACATTTCATCATCTTTTATTTATGGAATTCGTTACAGTGGGATGCCAGTATGCCATGCACTAAAGGAAACCCTGTAATTGGCCCTCAGGAACATCTGGGCCGTGAACCAGAAGGTAGGAGGTGCATTAGCTGCCTCAGCTCAAGCCTTAACACTCGGGGTGCTAACTGGCTGGGTGTGTGTGGTAGTAATTTCCCATCCACCTCCAGATCCTGCCGGGACCTATGCAGGATGCAGGAGACACGAGGCAGTATGAATAGAAGTCCTTATTTCTGCTATTATTGCATACGAATGTGGAAACAATGCTTATTTTCATTAGACCCTGAAGGAACACATTTTCTCAGACAGTGCGGAGGCACCTGTTAAATCATTCAGCATCAGAAAGGTTAAATATTCATCTCTGGCTTGCACTGTAATAATACGCCTCCCAGAGTCAGCTTCTCCAGGCGGAATTGGCTCCCACATGCTGAAGGAGGTTTTGGAAATCTGGAAGTTATTCCCATGACAGCAACATTTTCTTTGGCCAGAAATCTGCAGACTGGACACAGTTCCTGGTGGTGGTCAGACCAAATCAGAGTCTGCATTTCACAGGCAGGGTACAGGCCCCCTCGGGGTCTGGGCTTGCACGGTGCCCTCAACACCCGGTGACTTTAGCAAAATAGAGAAGAAAGTCTGGAAACAGGGCCTCAGTAGCACTTTGTTGTCAGAGTGCTCTGTCCAACTTTGGGTTATCTGGTCTCTGTTTGGCTCCCCCCGAGTCGTGGTGTGCTCCTCCCCCTCACTTTTTATGATCCAGGAACACGGAGTACGTTTGATTTCTTTTCACACACTCTGGGATTTCTCATCTCCAAGTCCCTGCCAGGAATGCACTCCCATTCTCTCTCTTAAAAACAGTCAACTCACAGGCAGCACGAGAAGTTGGCTTGGATCTCGCTTCTTCTAGAAAGTCTTTTCTCTCCCCAGGTCTCCTAGAACATGCGCTTCTTCTGTTGTCCTTCCATGTTATTCCTAAGTATTTATGTACACGTCTGACCCAGTAGAACTTCCTTCTACAGGCAAGAACTTTTCTACTTGTCTCTGTCCACCAATGCTGGTGCGGAGTAGAATGAATGAATCATTGAGTGAATGAATTAATTGATACAGTCAGTAGACGTTTCTAAGGATAGATCACTCATTTAGGAGCATTCTCTAAATATCATTGCCATGTCTTTGGAAATGCATATGCATCGAAATATATGATAGTTAGTATACTGGTTCATCTTAGAAGGGAGTTGCTTTGCTTTTATTTTGTACTCAACAGACACACGTTGGTGTCTGGGAACACTGGAACCCATTCTAGATTTAAAGCATGTACTCACATATGGTATCATTTGAGGAACAAATGTCACAACCACCAAACCTGATAAAAAGATAAAAAAGTTTTTTTTTCTTTGCTATGCATAAGAAAACACATTCACCCAGAGATACGCTCTTAGCAATGTATCACATTATTGAGTCTAATAAATTCACAGAAAATATTCATTCAAAACAGAAGGCAATAGGGAATACATGTTTAAAACTTATGGGGAAAAAAATCCTTTCTCTAAAAGAAATGAACTTTCCCCTACCTCTTTTCGTAAAGCTCCTCACACGAATGCAAACACATCCACATGCCTGCACACGCATACACACTCCATAACCAGTCTGAGGAAGTGGGTAATTCTGGCCACTTTCAGGCCATTTTTTTTGAGGGAGAACCAACCTGGTTTCTGAAGTGAACACAGCAAGAGGTATTCTCCAGTCCATCTGCTGCTGACCATTCATTCTTAGTTGCCAAATCCATCCCTCTTCCTGACTGAGATCAATGGCCTGTGACAAAAATTAAATGCTGTCTTCAGCTTCCAGATTGAGTGATTTCAGGTCTTTTCCTCTGGAGAGCACCTGCAGGGCTGCTCCCTGACCTTGAATTTCAGGCATCCAGGCTCGTCCCTGGAGCCGCCGAGGGGAGAGTGGGTCGCCATCCTGCTCTGGCATCCTCTGACTTCTCTGCGCCCCCAGCTCGCTCCCAGCTAGCAGAGTGCCACAGAATATATGGAAAACATCCTATCAGAAAGTTGCCTGGATCATCTTATCCTGTGCTGTCATTTCTGTCTTACATTCCTGGGTTCCAAATCTAGTTCTATCATGAGCTACGATAGTCTGGGGAAAAAAATAACTTCACTCTACTATGAAGCAGTTATATAAAAATAGATCAAATTAGGGTCCAACTCGACTCTGAGCTACAAATCTTTACCTTTTTTTTTTTTTTTTACCTTTTTTTTTTTAATGTTAAAAAGACCTCAATATGTTACACAATGAATGTATTCAATGATAACCCTTGTTTCTCAGGCTCGCAAATGAATAAATCTAAGCTTCCATGGGTTCAAAACTGTGTTAAATAATTTATGTCCTAGGATTAAAGAAATCTTGAGACATAAAAAAGCACTTTCCCAGTTTCAGTTGCTTCTTTACACTGATGCCCAAATAACCGACCCTCAGGTCTGTACTAAAGGACATGCTGTTGGAGTTCCAGAATGTAAGCTGACTTCTCTTTACCATCAGGCAACAGTCAAGGTCACTTAAGTTATGAAAGTGCTACGTATTTTTTTATTCCAATTTCAACTTTAGGGTCATTTCAGACACAATATTAATCTTGCCAGCTGTCTATAATAACTTTTATTAAGCAACAGCCTGAAGTTAGATTTACTCTTTTAAATCACCTGGTTTTGACGAATTTTGCCTAGTTTTACATATCAATATCTATAATGTTTTGGCATAAACACATGAAAATCGTTTCCAGTCCTACTATGGGAAAAGAGTACATTTTATTGTAAGTTCTTGTGTAAACAAGGGATAGCATGCAGGAGAGTATCCATTTCCCTGCTAAAACTTCAGGACAGAAGTATCAGTGGCTCACAGAGCTAAGGTCAAAAATCAGTAGACCAAGCGAAACCTTAATTTTATTTCTAGTGGGTTCTTTAATCAATGGCATGGATTCAATTTTCAAGCTGCATTTTCAAAGGCCCATTTTTACCTAAGGCCTGGTTCAAATGCTCAATCAATAATCATTTAAATGTGCAGCTAATCTCAACAAGATAATGATCTCACTTTTGAGTCAGCATTTGAGTGATAGAAACAACTGATAGTTGTAATTGGTTTGCAATTTGAAAAATTAATCTTTGCTTCAAGTTTTTTTTTTAATATTGAAAAGAATCAAATGGACTTTTTTCTTCCAGCAGAACTGAGAGTCTCCTTAATATAAATTTCAGCTATCTTGAATATCCATCACGCAAACTATTATTTTACATGCATAAGACATTCTGAAAATACTGAGATAGACTCTTGCTATTATAACATCTGGACACAGCCATGGAGGCCCTTTTCTCTGGGCAATCCCATTTGTCTCAGATTACTGCTAATGTGTATTTCAAATATACAGAGCAAAATGTGCCACGGGGACAGGGAAGGGGAAGGAGATCCAAAATGTATAAACCATTCCAACAATAATCTTGACAATTTCATGTGGAGAAAATAAATATTTTTTACCATTTGAGTCCTCTAAAATACCTGCAGGAAAATCAAGATTCATGAAAACTAATATTAAAAGCATTATTTGTTTAATGAATACAAAAGAATATAAAATGCAGTGGTTGGGGTGATAGCATGCATAGGAAGTGCCCCTAAGTGTTGGCACCAAAAACGCTGCGGCTGAAGTTGACCCTACTGCTGATTAGCTCTGAGGAGTAGCCCAAATAACTGAGGTCCGTGCTTGAATTTGCCTTGTGTATCACTGCATCTCGTAGACTGGAGAGTCTCCGACATATAGCCTGCACTCAATAAAGACCATCTTTGCTGGAGATATTAATGAATGACTAAGGCAAACCAGATTCCCTCTCTGAGCCTCAGGTTTCTCACCTGTGAGAAGTGTTGAGGCCAAACAAATATAAATGTAGTAATTTGAGAAATTACAGAAATGGCTGGTATTTGGCCATAGCATCTGAAACTTATTTCAGTAGGCAGTTGCAACCCCAGCACCCACCTACTGTCTCCAGGCTTGAGGAGGACCATTCTGGGAAAGGATACATGTGGGTTTGCAAGAGAATAAGAAGTCTTGACAAAATACCTTTGTCTAAGTTTCACAGAATTTCTTTTCTCCTAGTACACCATGACTGTGGACGCTGGCCTAATTTTTCTTTGATCTCTAACTGCTTTGGCTTCTGTTGATTCAAAGCCAATTTTGATTTCTGAATCTATTTTGTCCGATGACTCCCTCAACATGTCAGCCTTTGATCTATCCTCAGGTTGAGCTCCCCTGGTTTTTAGATGGCTTCTCCTGATCCACCATCATCAAAAGCACAGTGTGACCTCAGAGCTGCTAAATAAAATAAAATTAAATTAAAATTAATAAAATAAAATAAAATAATAAAATAAAATTGTTTGTGATTTGTGCCACTTTTCTCAATAACTTTGTTTCTGTAATGACCTTCATCAAGCTGAAGATTCTGAATCTGTCACTCCCAATGATCTGTGCTTACTGTCTAGCAGGCCCTGCGCTAGCCAGAGGGGACAAGGGAACACAGAATTTCCTGTCACAGAGCCTGTAGCCTCATGGGATTAAAGTACAACTGTAAGCAGGCCTGCAAGAAGCACATGGGCATCTGAGAGAGCAAGGCAGGATATAAATTGTTGGGAAGCTGGAGAAGGCTTCCTGGGCATTGAGTAGGCCGAGGTCTGATGAAGAGTAGGATGTAAATACATGAAGATGTCAGGGGTGTGAAGGATGTCCAGGCAGGGGAAAGTGGTCAACGGCATGAAGGCAATGGACATATTCTGTGCAGAAGATAACAAAGCACAGCCATGGGCAGGGCAGGAGAGAAATGATGTAATAGGTACCATTCACCAGTCATTTAAGTATTATCTAACTCAATTCCACAACAGTCTCTGATGTAATTACTGTCCCAATTCTAGGGGTCATGAAATTGGCGACTGCTCACTGTCACGTGGCTCCCTATTGGAGAATCCAGACCCAGACACCCAGTGCCGAGGCTCAGGTCAGAACAGAGCGCAGGCCTGGGGGAGATGTAGTCACGCATTTGCTTAGAAGGATTTGTGTGAAAGTATAGAAGGTGAAAAGGGAACAGAGGAAGTAGAAGAGAGGGAGGTGCAGAGTATGTCTAACAAATTTAAGATTAACTGTGTGAATCCTGGGCCTTTATATATCCTCATGTGGGTGTGAGAGATTCCCAGAGGAATCAAGGCTAAACCACACAGGTAACATCTGAGCTCTACGTCTGTTTCTCTTACTTGTTTTTGTTTTTCTTAATAGAAAGAAATACAGGCCCAAGGGGGAAAAATGTTACTGATTTGTAGGAAAATCTGGATTTTTAAAAAATAAATTAAGGCTACTAAAATCTTCTGAATTTCCTTCTCTCTTGAGATCTCTTGATCCAAGCTTACTGTCACTTTTCCATAAATAGTTGGGTTACTGTGATTGTGTTAGATAGCCATTCTGATTATTGCCTGCTGGACTGTTCCTAGCTAAGAGCTTATAAACTAAGTTTTTTATTTTATTGGGTGTTACTGTGTATATCTATATCTATATCATCTATGTCTATATCTATATCTATATATATCTTCATTGATAAAGGTTTGGATGGAGGTTACATATAATTATATTCGGATGTGCTTCTGCTTCTGATGTTTCCTTCTAAGTAAGAGGGTAAGTCATTTCTCACCAGCAAGCACAGTGTCATGGTGGGACAACGTATTCTCACAGAAATCAAAGCATGCTCTTTCAAAGAGTTCTTACAACATCACCTCCAGATTAAAATAACAACAACAAGGATGACAAAGACTTGGTAACTAGCCTGTAATTATATTGCAGGAAAAATGGAATTAGAAGATACTGTTCTCCATAACCAGTAATCAGATCCCTGTTCCTGGTGCTGGGTGCTCGCGTTTTCCTTCCCATTGGCGTCTCTCTAAAGATCAAGTAACCCTGATGGGAGGTTTCCATAGAAAACCCAGCTGCTACCTCTGGTGATTTGAGGAGCAGTCTTCTCTCAGTGACCCGCTGATAACCAAACTCACGCGCTCTTCTGAATGACGCGGGTACTGCGATTTCCCCATTATGAGCCGTTTAAGATTTGATTAGTAAGATTTGATTTGAAAATTTCCACCAGACACCTCAGGAAAAATTGATGGGAGAAGCGAGCAAGAACTACACTTGCACAATTTAAGTTGAGTAGAGACAGCTGAGAAGTCCCTGTAAGCTGTTCGCATTTTCCAAGCCTCAACAAACATCACCTTCCTATAAATAAATACACACTTCTGTATTTAGCGTGTTGAAATAGGAAGAAGGTAAGTATAGGCAGGCATTACCCAAAATATATTCTAAGAAACTCTAGCCTGGAGAGATGCCTGGGGATAAAATCTTCCCGACCCATGTGAATTTGAGTAAGGCTGTGTGTATTATCCTTCTCTTAGAGACTTACGGTAAACTTTAGTGTGAAGAAGGCTTAACGGCTTGCAATCCAAAGAATCCTGTTTCGCTATCTTAACCCAACATCTCCCCAATAATTGCTTAAGATGAACAATTTTCATCACAATGGCTCTTCCATGGAGCATCTTTTAAATAATGGTTTTAGGGATGCCTGGGTGGCTCAGTCAGTTAAGTTTCAGCCTTTGCCTGAGGTCTTGGTCCTGGAGTCCCCGGAGCGACCTCTGCACCAGGCTCTCTGCTCAAAAAATAATGCTCTTAGAGGTGAAAACTGTGGACCATTGTCATATATATATAAATATATTATATTAATGCAAATTCACAATGGGCTAATTTCCTTTTGTCACCTTCAGTCACAATTGCAGGATCAGGGGATGCTATTGTTTCCCTAGCCTATACCCTCCTCGACCTTGCATGTAAACTATAACAATTGTCTTTACATAATATTTTCCATTTGCATCTTCCTTCCTGTGCTCCTTGTTACCCTAAATCCTTTCTGTTCTATTCCATGATAAATTCTATCTCACTTTAAATACTTTCCTGAAGATTTGTTTCCATGTGGTTTAGTTCAATAAACATTTATTATATGCTTAATTCATGTTTAAGTCTGAACTGTGGGCCAGAGATGTGAGATGGAGGCTAGTCCAGCAGGAAGACAGCCCCACCGGCAGGAAGGCATTCGCATGCCATGGGCCATGCTGGAAGAATGTCTGTGGAAGGAGCAGCACACAGTTCTTGCATTTTTGTGTGTCTTAGATCTGCTTGGATTATTTGTTTTAACTCAAGTATCCCTTTTTAGAATATACACACACAAACACACACACAAATACATACATATAATAGAATTTCAAAAGAAACCAAATATGTTATATTAAAATACAGGTATAAAAATATTTTCAGAAATTTGTGATAACAAATAAATCTATAGACTTCTTCCTTAATGCGTTAAATAATTAACTAATAAGATGTGGCATTGTCTCTAATAACTACCATAGGTTTGAAGACGGAGGTAATATTTTAAGATCTGCAACAGTTGTAATATGGTATGAAAATATTTATTTTCCAACCTGTAGACAGAGTCACAAGAACTTGTAAATGCCTGTGTTCTGTTGACTGTATTCACTGGATGTAAATTTCCGCCGGAGGCCAATGTACATAAAAAAGCACTATTTTCTATTTAAATTTATAGATCCCTCCTGAAGTGTGTACAAGGACTTCCTAAGATTAAAAACCCTCCACCTGGGAACCACCAGGTGAACAGCATCTTCAGCCAGAGTCCACGGACGGAGATGAGTAATAGCCGCCCCGGTGGACAGAGGAGTGCAGGTCATTCGACACAGCTGAAAGAACAGGGTCAGTCGAGCACATTCGTGTGACAGTGCATTGTTGACATATGACTTACAAAAGAAATGAGGTGCTAAGTAAGGGATGGAGGCCCTTATTAGTGATAGTTAGAAATAAATAAGGGACGGAAGCCCAAATAAGAATATGAGTCATCAGTGATGTGTTTTTTCCTGTCATCAGTGATGTGTTTTTTTGGTCATCACTGATCTAATTTTTTTTTAGCTTAAAGAAAAAGCATATATGTATATATATGTATATATATATGCATATGAATATATATGACATGAAGGAGAAAATACCATCATATATAGGTAGGTATTTGTAGCATATAGAGAGATGTGTACGTTTCCCTGATTAGGTCATAAATTATGGAAGGAAAGTTTGTGTCTCACATTTTGTTTGTTTCTCAGTGCAGGGCTCTGCAAATCACAGATGTGCAATAAATCCCATGTTAGTGAAAATCCCTCTGAACAGTTTTACGGATGACTCACTCTAGGAACTATGTATCAAACAGTAATCCTTGACACTAATTCTAAATCAAACTGTTTGTATAACGAAATATTCAGACTCAGAGGGGGAGATCTACGCGCTCAGATGTCCAGGGCACCAATGAAGCACGGGAGACCAACTACGTGGGACGAAGCACAATAGGAAATTGTTTGAAGAAATGACGACGTAGGCACAGGATGGGGTATGGACTATCACGCAGTCATTAAGATCATGAGAAAGGGTTTGGAAAACATGGGGACATCTTTATGATTAATTTTTAACTTGAGAGAGTCGTAGTACAGTAAACGCAACATGAGGCCAAATTTGTACATTTACGTACAAATTTAAAGTGTCCAGTGAGGTAACTCACAATTCATTTGGAGTGAAAGGCAAATTGCTCCCGGAGAGGAAACAACCCGGTGGCTGTGCCCAAAGCAACACACTCATCCTTGACTTCACTGCATCTCAAGATGTCAGTGTACTAAGTCAACCAGTGCTGAGAAATAAAGGTTATCGGTCGAGTGCTTGATTTAGAAGAGGTCTTTGCAAATGAATAAATGTAGAAAACAAAACAAAACAAAAAACCCTAAATTAAGAAGACAAATGTAGAACTTTTTCATGTCAATCATGGATCCCAACATCACACCCTGTTTTCATGTTTCCATGCTGTTGGCCCCAAGTGTGGTGCTCTAGGCAGTCACCCGGGATGAACGGGAGGGACAGAGACCCCTCCGGCTTTTTACTGGTGCCCAAAATTGTTGCTAAAAGAAAGAAATGTGAGTTTGAATGCCTTCACCATACGGTTTAATGGCTAATAACCTGATCTGACCAAAGGCGGTTACACGAAGTGGGGGCACAGGGGCAAATGCTTCAGGGAAGCAGGAGCAAACTCAGTAAAGGGGGTTGGGGGCGCCGCCAGGTGCTCCCTCCCCTTCCTCCTGGAGGCCGAGCCTGCCTGATGGATGAGGGCCCCTGCGGGACGGAGAGGCAGACCGAGCTGAGCTTCTCGGCCTGCAAGCAGCCCCGCCTCTCACAAATGGGCGATTCTTCGTGTTCTCACTGAGGAGACGGAAGCGCAAGGAAGAGCCATTAATTATACTTTTGTGCTCAGGGTCTAAATATATTAAGAAAAATGTTCACTCCCGTGATACTCGCCAGTTTAATAAGAGCTGGCATCCGAAATGAGGTAGAGTGAGACTCGAGCACCAGAAAAAAAGACAATTGACTTGACCCATCTGCTTTTTCTGTTATTAATACTGTGAAGATCTGCAAAGTGTGCAAAAGCTCCCCGAGCGTGCCCGGGTCTCTCGCCCTCGGGCCCCGCGCTCGCTGCTCCCTCCCAGGCAGGCTGCAAAGTTCTCTTTGGTTGTCTCCCTGTCACACGCGCAAGCTGGTACATGTAGGTGTCACATGCACAGGCTCGTGCACGTAGGTGTCACACGCACAGGCTCGTGCACGTAGGTGTCACAGGCACAGGCTCATGCATGTAGGTGTCACACATGCAGGCTCATGCACGTAGGTGTCACAGGCACAGGCTCGTGCACGTAGGTGTCACACACACAGGCTCGTGCATGCAGGTGTCGCCCTAGCTGGGGACGAGTCCTCGAGTCCTCGAGACTGAACTTGGTGTCCCTTTGGGTTTCCCGAGCCGTCTTGGAGCCTCCGCACCTAGGAACTCAGCATGGGCACTAGACCTTCCTGTCCCCCCGTGAGGCCACCGTGGGCCTGCGTCAGAGGCTCCTACTGCACCTGAGCCCCATGGGCTGGCCCGGCTCCCCGGTGCTGGGCTCAGGTGCCGCATGTCCTGCCTGGCCTTGGCACCCACGCCAGGCCGCAGCCAGTGGGGAAATCTGCGCTCTTTCCCCTCCTGACGCACTGTCCTGAGAAGCAGTCTCTTCGGTCTCCTCTCTCAAGGTTTTCTGTTCTAGGCACAGACACATTTAAAATTATGTCTGCCTGTTAGTGAAGAGGCAGGAGGTCCAAGGAAGGGCAGGCGGCGGACGGAACAGAAGACTGAGCTGCAGAGCGACCAATTCTGAGTCATGCCCATGGTCACGAAGCCCAAGGGACACAAAACCCTGTTTGTTTTTCGAGCATGAGGGGTTTCTTCTCAGCTCCCGAAGGTGTAGACGGATTAGAAGGGATGCAAATGGTAAGGATACTGGTCAAGGAGGTGGAGGGACCGGGGTGGGGGCCGGGGGACAGGACAACCTGTGGCTAAGGTGGCTCGGGTCCCGCGGAGGGAGGGAGAGGTCGCCTCTGACACAACATAGAGCGGGGCTGGGAATTCCCTGGTGTGAGAAGAGCTCATCAGCATGAAATAGAAGGGGATAACCTAAAACTCTTGGAATAAGGAGGAAAATACCCCAAAATGCTCAGAAAGGGTGCCGACAGCTCTACCGTATTGGCAGACTCACCAAAGACCGAGAAATCCTGAGTTTGGAGAAAGGTGGTCAGGTGGACAGAGGGAGTCCTCGGGATTGTCCTTCGCTTCTTGATGCCAGAAGCCCACCCTTGAGGCCAGAAGATGGGCGTCTGAGCTTCATGCTCCAAAAGGACTGGATGACACTAGATCCGGGGCTTTTGTTCACACAAAGACTGCGGTTGTGAATTTAGTCTTCAAGTGGTTTGGGCTAGAAGAGCCAGAAGAGTGGGCTTGGCTGGAAAGAGGCCTCCCCGCCTGGCAGGGTGGATTCAGGACAAGCTCAACCGTGCTCATGATCTTGGCTACCTCACATCCCTTTTCCTTTTTTTTTGTTTTTTGTTTTTTGAAGATTTATTTATTTATTCATGAGAGACACACAGAGAGAGGCAGAGACCCAAGCAGAGGCAGAAGCAGGCTCCATGCAGGGACCCCGATGTGGGATTCGATCCCAGGACCCTGGGATCACACCCTGGGCCAAAGGCAGACTCTCAACTGCTCAGCCACTCAGGCGTCTCACATTCCTTTTCTGATCCCAGAACAAGGACATTTTCTAAGAACTCTACCCTATAGTCTCAAAGAGCCTTCCTAGGTCTAAAAATTTTACTTCTCCTGCTTATACTGTCTGAAAAATAAAATAAAAAACAGCTAAAGCCCACACTCCCCTTTATTTTTTATTTTTTATTTTTTTTAATTTTTATTTACTTATGATAGTCACAGAGAGAGAGAGAGGCAGAGACACAGGCAGAGGGAGAAGCAGGCTCCATGCACCAGGAGCCCGATGTGGGACTCGATCCCGGGTCTCCAGGATCGCGCCCTGGGCCAAAGGCAGGCGCCAAACCGCTGCGCCACCCAGGGATCCCCCACACTCCCCTTTAATCAGAAGTGAGCCGTACTTTTCTCATGTTCATATGACATTTGCTCTAATAGTTCTCTCCAGCTTATACATGAGCTTTTTTTTTTTCTTTATTTGTACGGTTTTGCTAAATTTTGAGATCTTGAAGAAGAGGGACTTTTAAAAAAGACTATTTATTTGAGAGAGAACACGAAGAGTGGGAGGGGCAGAAGGAGAGGGGGAAGCAGACTCCCCGCTGAGCAGGGAGCCCGATGCAGGACTCGATCCCAGGACCCTGATATCACAACGCAGCCAAAGGCAGACACTTCCCCAAGGGACTCTTTGTAATAACAGAGGAATCTACTATATGCAGATAGAATCCAGCAAGATGACAAAATCTTTCCAGGGTCCACAACACCTTATAGGGTCCAGGCCTGACTAAGGGCTCAAACCCTACTTTTCTTCCACCTGTTCCTGCAGCTCCAGCCACATGCCTTTCCTGAGTCCCCTCCATCCACAAGGCTCATCCCTATAAAGTCACCTGCTCAGAAGGTCCTGTCCCTAGAATGCCATCTTAACCCCAATTTCAATCAATTAAAACCGTGCTGGAAAGCTCAACGCCCTTCATACATTCAGGGTGTGCGACCCTGCTGCCAGGCCTGACATGTCCTGCCCATAGGCTCTGGGTGGCTTGCGTCTTCTCTGGAGCCTTCTGGTTGTGATTCCGGAACATTCCCTGGCAGAAGCAAGCCGGGTGGCTGCATGGGGCTCATCCGAAGAGCTGGTGAAGGATAGCTTGATCCTTGCTGCTGCCTCCTGGAGGCGTGATGAGCAGGACCAGGGAAGCTGAGACTTTGCTTTTCACCTGGCTTTCCAGGTGTGTGTCAGGGCAGTAGGGGAGAACCATGGCCTCACAGCCAGGGCTGGTTTTGCTGTTTTCATGCACGTATCTCATAGGGCCTGCCAGCCTGGGGGGCCCCGGAGACATCCCTGCCTTGCATTTCTTTCCCCAGTGAGACAAGCAGAGAACCTGCACTCTGGATGCTTGTTTAATAAGAGCTTCCGGCACCCAGAGCAAAGCAGAGTTTGAAGGGATATTACAGGTAATCGGTTTCTTGTTTTTTTTGTGTGTGTTTTTTTTTTCAGAAGCAGGTAGCAGTTATCAGCTGAGCTGATGGAAGACATCGCTGTGTTCTCCTCAGCCTGGATCGGGAAGCAGAGACGTCCAGCATGGCCAGCCTTTCGGTAGGCACGGATGTCTTCCTTTGGCCACAGACCAGGAGGGTCGAGGGTGGCATCGGCTGGGGCCGTCACCCGGGTCACTGCAGCTCCACCGAGAAGCCAGGGAAGTAACCTCAGCAGGACCACAGTCTGTGAGCCCAAGGGACAGCGGGGATGGTTGGCAAGAAAATGAGCATCTCCGAAATGGACTGTGAGGGCAATGTCTATGGAAATCCAGGCCAGCACACGGGGCTCAGATCGTGTCCCGGGACACTGCCCACGCTGCGAGTCGGCGGGGACCCCAGCTGCGGGAGCACGCGGCAGGCCACCCCGACCTTGCTGACCTTGCCGCGACATCTGCGCCGCTCTCGGGCCTGCGCGCTACTCCCCGCCTCAGAGCACGACAGACAGCAAAAGGGGGAAGGTAAGGAAGATTTACCAAAACATCCTGTAGTCAAAGAAAACTGGTGAAAGGAAATGAGCATTTCTCGCAGAACAAGTAGGAGCAAAAGCAGTTGGTGCAAACCTCCCCAAAACAGCTTAGGCGGAATGGCAGATGTTGCGAATGCCTGGCGATGGGATTAAAATCTTAGGACAAGTTGGAGGAGGTTTTCAATTTCATCCCGGGCCGGCTGTCCCCCCGGCCCCACGGAGCCTCCCTAATGAGGCGAACCCTCGGTCTGAGCGGAGCTGTGCAGCCTCGCCGAGGGCAGAGTCCCGGGAGAAAGGCGCTGCGCAGGCACAGATGGGGCTTGATGGATCCTAAAAGGAAGCATTACCTGCCGGAGTCACTGAGCAGCCACAATTATTACAGGTCTCTGAGTTCATTGTCAATTAGAGTGGCAGTTAAAGCAAGCAGCAGCTGTGACAGATGGCTTGTCTCCAGCTAGTTGTGCTAATGGGATCAGAGCCAACTCACATCTTTTCTTCCCTCTGGAAAGGAAAAAAAAAAAAAAAAGACCCACATAGTTGTCAATTAGTCAATGTAAAAGGGGAGAAAGCATCGTTCCTACAAAGGGGTCATTTATCTGTTTCCTTCTAATCCCCGCTTCTAGCTTTTTGAAGGAGAGATTTTGTTTATTTATTGCTTACTTCAAACATGTTTTAGTGGAATGTTCAACCTAGAAGACATTTTGTGCCGAATCTTTGTTCCGTGTGAACTCGCAATATGGTCTTCCCATAATGGCACCATTTCAATCAAGTGGTTAGCATTTTAATTGGCCAACTCCTTTTTCTGGCTGGAATTCGGAGGCCATTCTTCTATTTACATAGCGCGTGGGATCAAAACACGAAAGGGCTGCATCTGCATGGAGGGGCTCACCCCAAATAAAATCCAGCCCAGGGAATCTGGCTAATACGCATCCATAAAAAGAGCCATTGAACAGAAGCAAACCGCAAGGTCTAAGGAGGGTGCGCGCAAGTCCGACGCGGGTTGGCCTGCTGGGTCGGGGGCCGGGTAGGGGTCCTCCTCTCGCCGTGGCAGGGATGTAGCCGTGTCACAATGTCATGACAAACTGGCGTGTTCATAGTGGACCAGTGGCTGTTTTCCCTACAGAAGCAGAACTCTCGGAAGGCAAGGCCATGGAGTTTTCGTTTTCTCTAATGTTAACCTGCTCATGACCCTTGGCTTTGGATGTGCAGGTGGGGAGTCCTGTGGCTCTGGCAGCGGGTGAGCAAGGAGACTGCCTGTTCTCATGGTCTCCCCCCACCATTTCTCCATGACACCAGTGTACCAGGACACGCATTTCTAGGGTATGGTCCCATTTGACTTGTACCAACAAGAATCCTTAAAAATGTCTGGGATTTGGGACGCCTGGGTGGCTCAGCGGTTGGCACCTGCCTTCAGCTAGGGTCGTGATTCTGGGATCCGGGATCGAGTCCCACATTGGGCTTCCTGCATGGAGCCTGCTTCTCCCTCTGCCTGTGTCTCTGCTTCTCTCTGTGTGTGTTTCTCATGAATAAATAAATAAGATTTTCTAAAAAATGTCTGGGACAGGGACACCTGGGTGGTTTAGTTGGTTAAACTTCTGACTCATGGTTTTGGCTCAGGTCATGATTCCAGGGTCATGGGATCAAGCCCTGCATCAGGCTCCACACTCAGCAGGGAGTCTGCTTGGGACTTTTTTCCCCTCTGCCCCTCCCCTCCAGGCACATGTGCACACTCGCTCTCTCCCTCTCAAATAAATAAATAAATAAATAAATAAATAATCTTAAAAAGGCATATCCAGGATAAGAGTTGGAGACAAAGACAAAATAATTAGTCAAAAGGCAAGAAATCCAAATAAATTAGTGGTTTCATTTCCAAATAAAGCAATTTGGGGGCAAAACTATTTTCTTTCTATTTAAGGAAGGCGTAATCAATCTGTGGAATCTGAGTTAAGAAAACAGATATTATATATAACATAGTTTCACTTTTCCCATTGCTAAATTCACATATAACATTACGGAAGGTTTATTTATTTATTTTTTAAATTTAATTTAATTTAATTTTTTATTTTTTAAATTTTTATTTATTCATGATAGTCACAGAGAGAGAGAGAGAGAGAGGCAGAGACACAGGCAGAGGGAGAATCAGGCTCCATGCACCGGGAGCCCGATGTGGGATTTGATCCCGGGTCTCCAGGATCGCGCCCTGGGCCCAAGGCAGGCGCTAAACCGTTGCGCCACCCAGGGATCCCATGGAAGGTTTAAAGAGCACAGCAAAATTTAAGGACAAAAGAAGTCTCCACACACATATTGGAAGGAAATGACATTTTTTATTTAAAACCAAATATGTAGACCCCTCTGAGCTCTGTGCTATGAGAGCCTGGAGGGGTTCCTGAGGATGTGGCCCACCAGGGTGTTGTGCCCCCACGCGGGGACCCCAGGGGATACTCACTGTCTTGCTGGCCCCTTCCCAGTCTGACGATTTGGTGGTGACAGTGATTTGAGTGTTCCTAGCAGTTGGAGGCTCCAGCAGCTTCTGCTCCAGTCCTGGACACAGCCCGGCAGGGGGACCTCTGTGCCACACGGGTGGAGAACACGGCAGCAGGGCTGACAGCCCTCTCGCTACCTGTTGCATCACTGACAAGGCCAGCTTTGAGCACATGGACCACTCCCACCAACTCAACTCACCCTGCGTGTCAGAGGCAACAACTCATTCTTAATGATTCTGGTGCCAACACAGAAAATTCCATCGGATGGACTAAGGAAAATCACCAAGGAATAAGCAAAAAAAGAAATGGCAACCGAACACAATATCCCATACTTTGAAACCAATGCCAAGGACCACTGAAGCTTTTTATGGCCTTACTTTAATAATTAGATGCTGGATTTCTGGGAAGAAAAAAAAAAAAAAAAAAAAAAGAAGGAGAGCATACAGGGAGAGACAAGGCCACAGACACCCAGTAATTTCAAGGCATGATTTCAGCACAGTCACCATGTGTCACTCATTCCTCCAGACCCCTCCATGCCTACCTGTGCTGAAAGTCACGTCTAACCACCACCCGGGCCCAAGGACTTGGCTCAGCAAGGAAGAATGAGAGAGTGGGCAGCCAGGAGACAGGACCTGGGTTTGCCCAGAAGTCACGGCCATCCAATCCTTCCCTGGAAACGAGGGCATGAGCTGCGGCGGCAGCCATCTGAGCTCCTCATGTGTGTCTGCAGCCCGATCCTGCCCAACCCCTCAGCAGGAGTGTCGAGTCCTCAGACCACCACTGTTGAAAGCCCGTTGGGTATGGATGTCTGTATCCGTATACACGGTACAAAATAAGCCCTGAACGACCGTCTTCGCCAAGTGCTCCCAACTCTAGGGTCTGAGCTTCAGTGCCTTTTCAGTGGAGACATGGTAGGTATGAAGGAGAACCATATTGATCCTTGAGACAGAAAACCATGATGTTTGAGACAAAAATACACCAGATGGGATTACCAGCAAATCAGGCAAAATAAATATTGACCTTGAAGACATAGCAAAGCCACTATTCAAAGTTAAGCAACAAAAGAAAAAAAGGAAAGTTGAAAACATGGGATTAGCTCCAGGGAGCAGAGGGCAAATGCTAAATGGCCCAATGGGCGAAGGGTTGGTGACACCAAAGGAGAGGCAAGAGGGGGAGGACAGACAAAACTATATGAATAATTAAAGACCGAACTTTCTGGAATTGGTGAAAACTATATATGTGTAGATCCAAGAAATCCAATGAACCCCAGGACAAGATACATAAAGAAAACCAAGCTGAGAGAGGTTATGATCAAATTGCTCAAAGACCAGTGAGAAAAGCAGTATCTTAAAAAGCAGTCAGAGGGAAAAAAAAAATACATATGCATTCCATTCAAGCAGAGAAGAAAGTACAGATGATGGCAAATTTCTTGTTAGAAATAATGAAGGGGATACGGTGGAGCCAAATCTTTAAAGTACGGGAAGTAAAATACTCTCAACCAAAACGGCTCTAAACTCAACGAACACACACAACAGGAGTCCCGGAAAGAGGCGAGTGAATGAGGCAGGAAGGATGTTTGAAGAAGCACATACATCATTTTTCTTCAATAAAACTCCCTTGGATTGTTACAAGCCTCCTGTTAACGCCCCGAGATCTGAGAGAGTCGATATTGACAATTTTTGCCACTTTTCGTATTGCATCTATAGAGAAGCCAATTTTGGAATATTCTTTACTCCACCGGAGGAAGGGAGCTACATGCTTCCCACACTGCCTACTGAAAATCTCTGATTTTTCTAAAAAAGCTATTGCAATGACAAAATGTGCATTTGAAATAATAAAATGCCTTTTACAATAGACTGCCTAGGGGAAGAAAAAAATTCATCCTTAAACTACGTATCTTGTGAATGCTGTATTCACAAGAAACCTGCGGTATCTCTCAAGTTAAAGAATTTCTGGGAAAGAAGTCCAATTGAGATTTGACTTTCACTCTCATTTTGAGCTAGGTTGCCTCACTTTTAATATGTGTGTGTGTGTATATATGTTTTTTTTTTAAATTTTCTGTTATTTAAATTCCCGTAGCATTTGTGATTTCTTCTGCTTACACGATGACACTACTATAGTTTACAAGTGGTAGGTCACTGATGGTGTAGAGGGATTTCATCCTTGATTTATAAGAAATCGTGACTTACCCAAGGTCACATGATGCACTAACTTCTTAGAACCAGAACGACAGTCTGCATTTTAATGCTGGGCCACGTGACTTAGATGAGGCTCCCGTGGTGTTCTCTCTGTCTCCATTTCACTCTGGACACACAAGGGGATTCCAGTGGTGGAAAAATACTCAAACTGGTAATAACAGATCGTAGGATTTGCAAAAAAAAAAAAAAAAAAAAAAAAAAAAGGATTGCTTTTATCACACGTCAGAGTTTCTGGTTTCTTAGTGTAGTTTTTAAGATCTATTTTCAAAAAAGCCTCACGCTTTTGAAAACAACAAAAAAGTTGGGGCTAAAAACCTTGCCCTTGTTGCCTTTGTCCCCTGTCTAGGTGAAGTCTTGGATGACTTTAGAAGCGTCCTCAAATTTCAGGACAGGTGGTGCCTCTTTCCTCAGGAGATCCTGGGGTCCAGACAGCTGCTTAGAGGTGAGAACACCAGGGCAGAGGTTTTATACCCGAATTCGGGGACCTGCGCTAGGCTGCCATCTCGAAAACCCGCAGAGACATCTTTTCAGAGCATTTGTCCTTGAACTGGTCCGTGCACTTGGATGTGGCCCGCTTCCCTGGGGCAAAGGAGGCCTCATTCTGGATGTGGAGAAGTCTTACTGCCTTGAATAAATCACAGACAGGTACATTCTTGTTTTGCTTATTATTTTTTCAGAGATTCTAAAGGGGAGAAAATAATGAGGAATGAAACTCAGGAACCAGACAGGGGCAGCTCCATCGCCATCCCATAAGACAAATAATAAATTTTTAGAAACTTAAGGAGAAATGCTACTTCTTAGGAAGGCTCTCTAAGAAAGTTGTTTGATCAGGATCCAAATGACACTGAAAAAACCCAGTTCTCATGATTGAAAATAAAAGGGCAATGACACCCCAGAAGGTGGACTACTTGGTGGGAGGCCCTGAATCTTGTGTGGGTCCTCTTGGATACGGTTATGGAGGAAGTTGTGTCTTTGTGGCCGCCTGGTGGGTGTCCCCACAGCCGTGCATCATCTCTCTGGTGGGGAAACGTGCACATGCCTCACTCCACATGCAGTGGGTCTGGGCGGGACCCCACAGCCCTGTAGGAAAGCCTCACAAGGGATGAGGACTCGCCCCCAGGCTGAGACCCAAAGCCGGCATTTACTGGGAGAGGCAGCAAGTCATAATGGCAGTGGGATGAGTCCTCCAGATGAGGATCCCAGGCTCAGCTCATCATTTCTTGCACAAACGACAGGTATGCGTGGGAGGGACTCTGAAGATGGGGTCTGAACAGGGCAGCATGGTCCTCGACTTATGGACTTAGATTCTTACTGGCAAAACCGTGGCACCTCTTCCAGCAGATCAGTGATTATAGGCACAATGTCCACGTCGGGAGTGGGAGATGGTGTGAGGACTGAGCAGCCTTTTGTGTGCAAAGTGCCAGGATCCAGATATGGGTCTGCTCAGGATGTGTGACCGAGACACAGTACGGTTTAACAGGTAGAGGCAGAGTAATTAGGAAAACTGTGAAGCTGGGAGTCTGGAGGTTCAGATATAGTTCCGGGGGGGCATAAATAAACATGATGACAGCAACATCACTTTATCAAATGCAAATAGTGTGAAAGGTGCTTTATGTACGTTGTCTTCATTCTCAAGATGACATCACAGTGTAGATATTATATTGCCCTGAGAGAACTGAATCTCTGAAACCCCGGGTGGCGGGTGGCAGTCATGCAGTCGCATGAGAGCCCTGGGAGCCCTGGGAGCCCATGCGAATGCCCGGTGCTGGGGTCTGAGTGCACTACACAGAGCCGTGTGGCCTCGGAGCCACCAGGTGTGGGGCTTGCAGTTCACCCTCTGCACCATGGTTCTCAGCGGCTGGACACTACCTGTCCAACCAACTGCACAGCTCGAGGTAAACCAACTGCCATTGGATTTGTAATGTGCTCTGCAAATGCAGCTTTTTAATGGAGTGTCTGCTTTGTGATTTTTATTTTTCTATCAGTCTAGGTCTCCCAGGACGGTTGGATCATAATCTGATTCCTTTCATCACAATTCCTCCAATGTAGCCCATGTGAGGATGAGGGACAACGTTCCAGGTCATTCTCAACATTTGACTCTAGATTCCAGATTTTTGGCACTTCTATTGATCAGTGCATTTATGGGAATGGTTTCCACTGGCCTCTGAAGATCCTGTTTCTCCATTGGACAAGCCCCTTAGGGACCTTGCGGGGGTCATGGCGGAGCTCAGCCTGGGAGTCATCACCTGCTGGGAAGACCCAACCACTTGTCCATCCATCCCTGTGGCCACCATGCCACGTCCAGGCATCTGCAGCCTATGGCCTCTGCTGTCTCCGGGTGCCGACCAGAAGGGTGGCTCATTCTCCAGCTAATGTTGGCTGCAATTAATTTTTACGAAGGGGACTAGAGCTTGACACCTTTTCCCTAGATTGTCAAATGTCATTCCTTTAACGTCAGTAGCTCTGACTCTTGGCCTGTTTGTGGATTTTGTTGTTTTTTGAGCCAATGTATATATCATTATGCCAACTCCGTTTCTGGAATGAGGTAGTAAAGAAAGAATGAAACACGTCTTCTGAGGTAGAAGCTCTCAATTACATTTTACCTCAGCGATGGATCTTGCATGGGGTGGTGGCTGGTACCTCTCGCTGCCTCTTGTCTCTCAGGAAACTAACTAGCAGCCAAGAAACCCTCCAGCTTATGACACTCTGTGCTTACGTCCAATAAGTTCTATCAAATTCTGGCTTCTCACGAGTAACTTCCACCCTCACCATTGATCCTACAACATCATGGAGAAGACCAACTGAAGAGAAAGCAAGCTACACACACACAGAAACAAAAACTCAACCCAAACACTGATGTGAGCCCTAAATATTCAATACTGCGTAAGAAACAGCAGGGCAAGGAGGCAGGCCTAGGCCGATGAATCAGAGGAGGGCCAGGGAGAAACGTCCACCTGTGGGACCGCTGGGAGTCAGCTGCCCGTGTTTCTGGGCCTGAGGACAGAGTGATGGCTGGGGCGGAATCTTTCAATGGGCTGGGGAGAGACCCCCCACCTGGGGGAAAGCACCCTCCGACCACAGCGGGCTTCAGAAGTAGGACAACAGCAGAGAAGGAAAATAAGCCTGAAACAGTCTCGCAGGAATGCCTGCTACTTCCAGGGCCGTGGGCTACTCCTGTCTTAAGATCTAATGTTCCAGGGCTGCCAGGGTGGCTCAGTGGTTAAGTGTCTGCCTTCAGTCCAGGGCGTGATCCCAGAGTCCCAGGATCGAGTCCCATGTCAGGCTCCCTGCATGAAGCCTGCTTCTCTGTCCATGTCTCTGCCTCTCTCTCTGTGTGTGTCTCTCATGAATAAATAAATAAAATCTTAAAAAAAAAAACAGATCTAAGGTGCTATACCCCAGTTAAATGCTAAATGTGCTTAATACGTGCTTCCATAGTGAACGTGTCCATCTTACTCTTCCCTGTTACCTTTAAGAGCATTAAGGGTGTATGATTCCTAATTTGAAAATGAAAATGAGAGTACTTGCTGCTGTCCTGGTATAGGCGGGTTGTCGCCTGGGGGCCAGGACACCCGGGCGCTGCTCCTGTTTGCTGTATCTGGGTGCTGCACGGTCCAGGGGACCCATCTGACTTCTCTGAGCTTCTCTGTGCTGCCTGGGCCTCATGGACAAACCCAGGTTAGAACAGGCCTGGTCCCAACCTGGGACTCTGATGTCCTCACACTGTGCAAGGCATTTCAGGCCTAAGAAAGATCCCACATGGAATAAGATGGCAAAGAGAAGTCAACTAGCTCGTGTTTGGTTTTGCCTGGAATTGTCTTCGCCCAGTGTGATGAGGACCCAACGTTTCAGGTGTCTGCTATCTTTCAGGCACTTTTATTTTTTCTTTTCTTTTCTTTTCTTTTCTTTTCTTTTCTTTTCTTTTCTTTTCTTTTCTTTCTTTTCTTTTCTTTCTTTTATTTTCTTTTTTCTTTTCTTTTCTGTTCTTTTCTTTTTTCTTTTCTTTTCTTTTTCTTTTCTTTCTTTTCTTCTCTTCTCTTCTCTTCTTTTCTTTTCTTTCTTTTCTTTTTTTTTTTTTACAAAAATTGAATTGAATTCTCATGGGAGTCACCATTTTACAGAGAGGGAGGTTAGGCCTAGAAAGGCAAAGGAAAGCACTTGGGTCGCCGCCTAGCACAGTGCCTGACCCTACAGGTGAGCAGGGTACAGGGTGAGGACTCTGGGCCAGCACTCACTCAGCGAGGCCCGGCCTCCTGAGCCTCTACCCCTGCACCCACCACAGTTGTCTCTGGACCACAAAGGGCTTTGACTGCCCATGTTTTCTTCTTACAAAAATTGTAAAGCCAAACAAATATTTGCTTACTTAGTAGATCAATGCTATCGTGCCACCACAGGATTCTATTTTCTTTTTTTTTTTATGATAGTCACACAGAGAGAGAAAGAGAGAGAGAGACAGGCAGAGGGAGAAGCAGGCTCCATGCACCGGGAGCCCGACGTGGGATTCGATCCCGGGTCTCCAGGATCGCGCCCTGGGCCAAAGGCAGGCGCCAAGCCGCTGCACCACCCAGGGATCCCTCACCACGGGATTCTAGATACTGGGGAGCAGCAGAGAATCTCAGAGTTGAGGACAGTGCCATCTCGGACATCCCATCTGGTTCTGAAATCCTAAAACTCCATGACTCTGGTCAAAAACAGGTCAAGGATGGGTGTGTTATCTCATTTTCAATAAATACAGATTTCCTTCACTGTCCTATCCTCTGGGATTCAAGTCAGGAGCTGTGCGATGTTATAGAATTTGCTAATTAAATGACAGACACGAGATAACCTTGAAATACATTTTAAGATATCAACATGCAAGGAACTGGAGGGTATTATGCCGAGAGAAATAAGTTGATGAGAGAAAAACAATTATATGGTTTCACTCATATGTGGAACATAAGAAACAGAACAGAGGATCATAGCAGAAGAGAGGGAAAACTGGGAAAAAATCAGAGAGGGAGACAAACCATAAGAGACTGTTAGCTCTAGGAAACAAACTGAGGGTCGCTGAGGAGAGGGGTGGGGGACGGGGTCACTGGGTGATGGACGTGAAGGAGGGTGCGTGACGGGATGAGCACTGGGTGTTATACCGAACTGGTGAATCGCTGAGCTCCATCTGTGAAACTAAGGATACACTATATGTTGGCTAATTGAATTTAAATTAACAAAATAAGATACATTAAGCAAAATACCCACAATAAAGTAAGATCTGTCTTTAATTAAGTGATTCATTCTTTAAAATGAAAAAAAAAAAAAAAAAAAGCAAAAAAAAAAAAACAAAAACAAAAGCCCAATGCTGGCGTCCGGGCAATATGGGCCTCCCATCTGCTGCTGCAGAGATGAGCCCAGTCAGGCTGGAGCTAAGCTCACTTTGTCTCACGTGGAAGGACCCTCAGCTTCACGACAGTGTGGCCTGAAACCAAGCTTCAAGAAGCATGGAAGACTAGGCAAGGAGCATATTTCCTTGCTCAAATAACACTTCACAGATTGTAGTGAAAATATAAAAAACTGCCACATTGGGGAAGGCGAGGGGATTTCCTTTCGCAAGCATGGACTTGAGTTTGTGGTCTCTGTGTCTGAAGGCCTGGGGCTGGAGGGCTGTCCGCTGCTGGGGTTTACCCCGGCTGGGGACAGGACGGACGCTGAATGTGACCACCGACCAGAAACGGCTCCAGGAAGCACATCCTGAGTGGGAATCGTCTCGTGTTGGTAACGGGCAGCGAGCACCTTTGCATGCGGCCCGCCAGGACCCGTGGGGCGGGGATTTTCTGAAGCACACACTTGAATCTGAGCCCTGGTTTTTGGCATCTCCTTCTAACCCCCGAACAACGCCACTCCAGAACTCCATATGTAAAATAATTTCTAAATATGGACTCTGACTACATGGAAATGCACGTGGGTTTTGAACCAGTGCTTTGGAAGAGAGAGAGAGAAAAAAAAAAGTTTGGTTTATCCCATGTAAGTCATGAGGGGCATCTGCCGAAGTGCCAGAGACTCGGGACTGAACAGAGACCTGGAGACCCTGAGTGCCCTGAAACCAGGACGAAACCAGGGAGTGAAACAGCAGGGGCACTTGCACACCTTCACAGGCGGTGCCAGGGGTCCGGAGCCAGGCCCAGGGTTCTGAAGGTCACCTTTGACAGGCTGTAAGCGTTTGCCATCAAGTGTGCTCGCTGTGGTCAGGACAACCTGAAAGTGGGGGTCCCCGGGGGTCGACCTCAGCCTGGCACCCAGTGGGGAGCAAATGTCCAAGGAGATGGGATGCTCGGCCACCCCTCCCTCTCTCTCTCCCTTGCCTATGCTCAGGGCTCCCTCCACGGCCTACGACCCCAGTTAATGCTCACTGTCCCAGCACTTTCTGGAAGGGAGCACTTTCTTTCGGGGAAACGATAAGGCTTTGGGTCTCAATGTTCTGTCCTTTTCTTATGAGAATGTGCACTTATACTGAGAAGCTTTTAAAGAATCCAGTGAAAAGTAAGATTGAGAAATACTGGGATTTGGGGTATTTATGGACACTCCCTAGAATCTCTGTGGGTGGATGTGATACGTGCTTGTTATGTGAGGTCTTTGAGGCCAATGCAATTTTTAAAAAGTACTCGTAGAAGGTCCCCTGGCCTTCCAACTGGTCTGTCCACCTCAGGCATATGCCATGCTCTGTACCCGTCTCCACCCGGACGGACGGACCTCATCAGCCTGACAGCACGAACTTCTGAGAGCGAACCGAGGCACAGTACTTTGTTTTTTAGGGTGATAGTCAGGAGTCAATGAGTAATTGTTGATGACGTAGGTTCCCTGTTGAATGGTTTCTGAATGAGCACATTTTTGAGAGCACATTGTTGGTGACATAGGATCCCCGTTGAATGGTTCTTGAACAATTGCACACTAATTCTTGGAAGATCAGCAATGGCGACGTTTCCCTATTTCTGGTATGACTGGGCGTCTTTCTCCAACCCAGTCAACAGCGGGGTCCCGCTGGCCAGCCCTCTCCTCGCTGCGCTGAGCCCCGGGGAATCCTGCGGAATTTCTCCAAGGACCAAGTAGGGCGCTCTCTGCCCTGACCTTGCTCACCTCACCCCCCCACCTGCGTGGCTCAGAAGAGGATGCTGGTTTGTGGGACAGTGATGACGCAGGCAGGTAGGCGGCGAGACCGGTCTAGGCAGGGGCCCCAGTGAGACAGTGGAAGAAGGCGCATCAGCGTCGCGGGTTGGGAGCAGAAAGAGGGCTGAGGCTCTGCGTCCTCCCGACGTCCACCCCCTAAGCCTGAGTGTGTCCAGGTGGCACCTGCGTCCCCATGCCAGGGAGCTGACCCCATGAGTGTGTCCAGGTGGCACCTGCATGTCTGTGCCAGGGAGCTGTCCCTACTTGGGTGTTCTGGGGGTGGAAAGGCCACAGCAGCTTTGAAGTTCACGTATGTGCCATGTGCCGCAAGTGTGGCAGCCGTAAGGACGAAGCCCTGGAGTAGCATCGGGCGGGGATCAGGGACCGGGGAGATGCCGAGGGCAGGGGTGGAGGTCCCCAGATGCCGAGCTTGTCCATCGGCACAGCCCGGGGGTGGACGGCTGTCCACAGGCTCAGGCTGCACAAACACCAGCCCCGACGTAGACAAAACCTCACGGGCCCAGCCCCCAAGGGCTTCGCTGGCCTGGCGCTTCGCAGGGGTGCACTGGCTTGTCCCGAACACACAGGGCGGGCTCCTTGCGGTCGCGGCTTGGGGCGCGGGAGACCTGGGCTCATGCTCCCTCCATCCTCAGGGCAGCGGGTCCCCGGCCACCCGGCGCTCCAGGCGAAGCCGGTGATTTCCCCGCGGGTCCCGGGATGTGGAGGGTTTGAGGCCAGCAGAGCAGCTTGGGGGACGCAGGCCTCGCTGGGCCCCGGCTGCGGCCACGGGACACAGAGACGGGCTCGTCGCCTTTGCCGCCGCCCAATAGCTGGCGCTTCCCCCATGGACCAGCCTGTCACAAAATGATCCCTGTCCTCCGCGGTTTCTCCAACAATATGTCATTTATCTCTGCCGGTTGAGAGGCTTCCGGGCCTCCTTGAGCCAACTTCTCCGCAGGTCGACCTCCTTTGCCTCTAAATGTCAGAAAATTCCAGTGAGCTTTCATCTAGGAATCCCATTCACAGAGCTGATCTGGGCAAGGTTTATCTTCTGAAAAGGATGGGTCTGAGTTAGATGTGGGTGGGAGACGCTGATAAGGAAAAGCTCCCAGCGGGGGAGCCGGGGTGCTAAGTGGCCTCCAGCAGCAGCTCTGCGTCAGCACCGCCTCTGCTCCCCGCCAAGGCCTCTGAGTCCAGGAGTGCAGCCGTGCGGGGGATCCAACGACGGGCGTTGGAGGCCCGCACTGGGAATGAATCGTTGGTCCCGAGGGAGAGGACGGTGACAGAGGGGCTTCCGTGCACCCTCTGAGGACGGAGAAGGCATCGCTGCAGAGCTGCCCGGGTCTTCAGTCTGCGCCCCCCCATGCGGGCTGTAGCCGGGCCCTGTACACGCCGTTAATTTGAGCAGTTCTGTGAGCTCTTCCTAACGACTCCTGTTCCTCGTGGGGGTGGTTTGGGACGCCATTTGGGATTCTTTTATAACAACCCCCAGGAAGTCGTCTGTCCTTTGTGATAAAAAAGAGGTTTAAGCTCATTTTCATATCGATACTATTAGATTCTAGAACGTTTGCTCAGCAATCACATACAGAGACTTCATAAAAGGCGGGAGAATCGTACACGTGCTCTTAAAGTGTCCTAAAAGTCTGCAGAATAAAGACAAGGCATCGGTCGGTTTCCGGTGGAAGCAATGATGAAAATCATCTCATCACATTAAATCTGTCATCAGAAAGAAGGCTTTCAAGGAGAGCGTCTAGATACGTCCATTTGCAGTTATAGAAACCGAAAACCAAAGTCTAGTCCGTGTGACCCAAACCGGCCGCAGCAGCGCTCAGTGAGCTGCCCTATGCCGGGGGCTGTCCCCCAATCCCGTGCTGACCCCCTTATAACCTCCTTCTCCTTCATTCCTCTGTCATTACTTTCCTCGGGCCCACCTGAAGATCAATAAGTTTAGGTTTATCAGCGAAGGACTTATTAAGGCACCAAAGAGCCAGGTGCCCCCTCCCCTCGAGGTGCTGAGCCCAGGCCCATCTTGGGGTGTGCGAGGGGGTTGCGGGGGCCAGTGGGGCAGAGGCACTATGGCCTGGGCGCCTTGCTGACGGGCATCTGTTTCTGTTTTCTGACCATTTGGGGTGAAAATGAGACAATGGTTCTTGTTGGTAGAAGATTCAGGGAGCTGATGACACAGAAGTATTTTGAGCTCAAGATGCAGAAAAGACAAAGGACGACTCTCTTCTCTTTAGGACTGACCTGCCCTGGAGAGGGAAGCTGGGGGGCAAGACTGGCAGGCATCTAGGGACATGTCCCTGTGCAGCCCGATGTAGCCCAGGGAAGACACAGATGTGAGAAGCAGCCCTGGGCTGGGGGTCAAGCAGAGGGGTTTTGTGCCGCGCTGGGAGACCGGGGACTGACCTCCGATGCTCTGGGGCCTCCACGTCCACGCTCCCAAAAGGAGAACAATAGACCATCTATGTGCCATCGAAGATTCCATGAGGCCTGATAATTCACCTTGTTCATTAAAAAAACCAGACTTGCTGGGGCACCTGGGGGGCTCAGAGGTTGAGCGTCTGCCTTTGGCCCAGGGCATGATCCTGGAGACCCGGGATCGAGTCCCACATCGGGCTCCCTGCATGGAGCCTGCTTCTCCCTCTGCCTGTGTCTCTGCCTCTGTCTGTGTGTCTCTCATGAATAAATAAATACATTAAAAAAAAAAAACACCTGCTGTTTCAGACTTTTCAAAATTTAATAAATTATGGAAATGAATTTATCTGTTTTAATTTGTTAATTCAAATGTTTTCAGCGCTGTATTTTTTATGAAGATTTTTTTCAGAGGATATCTCGGCTCACAGCAAAGGGAGGGAAGGCACAGATTTCTCATGCGCCCGCTGCCCCCCCCCCACCACGTGTGCAGCCTCCCCCAGGGTCAACACCCGTCATAGGCGATAGACCTGCATCCACGCCCTGTAAACACCCCAGAGTTAGTGGTTTGCTTCAGCCCTGCCTCCCGGTGCTGCTCATTCTGTGGGTTTGGACAAACGTCTAACACATGCATTTACCATTGTAATATACAGAGCGGTTTCGCTGCCCTAAAAATGCTCTGGGCCCCACCTAATCACTTGATTTTCAGCAAACCTGTTTCGAGGACATACCACCACCAGCCAGGCAGTGCGCTAGGCACGGCACGTAACACAATTTACAGTATTTCTTGCTTTTCTGGTGTCGGAGACGAGGGTGCCGACAGCTTGACGTAGTCGAGCATCACAGGTGTTATAGTGAGGTTCTGCAAAAGGGGAACGGTGATTTTTATGTCCTTTTCTTGTGATGACCCTAGACTCCTGAAACAGTGTTCCCTAAGAAAACCTTCTTGCCGTGGAAGACAAAGCAAGAGGTTGATGAATCACATTAATGATTAAAGAACAGTGACAGACACAGTGAGGAAATAGTTCGGTTCCAGGTAACCAGTGATTTTTTTTTTCCCCTCGAATTTCTGATTACTTTTCATCTTCCCAGCTCTCTGGGTACAAGTTAAAATACCCCAGTTAACATCTTCCTTTAGTCATCAGATATGATACCACCTTGCAGGCATTTTGCTGACTTTTCCTTTTTTTTTTTTTTTTTTTTTGGACAGACCACATTTAAATACCCTCTGAACATGTGAGCACCCATGAATTCCGTTCTCTGTATACGTTTAAGACCCAACCAAAGTAGGCTTTTGTTTTTAAAGCTTGCTATATTTGTACTTTTAATTTAACATTAGTGGGACATCTGCCAAGCTAATATAGACACTTCTCTATGCACTGGAAAACCCAATTAGGACTTGTTCTGAGTTTGATTATCAGTCAGAAACATGCATACAGAAATATTCATTACAGAGCTGCTGGGAGCTGAGATAAAACAGCAGATGGCTGAGTTACACGGTCCCTGTCACTCTCCCCCAACACAGTTTCACGTTCGCTTCATAAGAGACAGGTGACCAAATACCCTCAGGGGGACACAGTGCCTGTGGGGAGGGGCACCATGTGAGGACGGCGCTGTCCCCTCTCCGGGACGGCACCGAGCATTTCATGCCAAGGTAGAGGACGCAGATGACAGCACCTGTGACCACAACCCGTTCACCCCACTGCTGTGTTGGTTTGAGGCTCCCTTGCATGGGGACGGGGAGTGCTCTCAACTTTAATTGAGGATTTTCAGAGACTGTGTATAGGGTAAAATACTTGGAGAGCCTCAGAAATGGGCCCACTGCTCCTCGATGTGGATGAGAGCAAGGGGATGCAGAGGGCGTGAAGGATCAGGGTGCTGCCCAGGATGGGGTTCAGGACAAAGGCAGTATGCAGGGGCGCTGGGCAGCATGAGGGCAGAGGGGACACGGAGCAGAGGGACCCGAGGACGGAGGGCAGAAGGGACACGGAGCAGAGGGACCCGGGGACGGAGGGCAGAAGGGACACGGAGCAGAGGGACCCGAGGACGGAGGGCAGAGGGGACACGGAGCAGAGGGACCCGAGGACGGAGGGCAGAGGGGACACGGAGCAGAGGGACCCGAGGACGGAGGGCAGAAGGGACACGGAGCAGAGGGACCCGGGGACGGAGGGCAGAGGGGACACGGAGCAGAGGGACCCGAGGACGGAGGGCAGAGGGGACACGGAGCAGAGGGACCCGAGGACGGAGGGCAGAGGGGACACGGAGCAGAGGGACCTGAGGACGGAGGGCAGAAGGGACACGGAGCAGAGGGACCCGGGGACGGAGGGCAGAGGGGACACGGAGCAGAGGGACCCGAGGACGGAGGGCAGAAGGGACACGGAGCAGAGGGACCCGAGGACGGAGGGCAGAGGGGACACGGAGCAGAGGGACCCGAGGACGGAGGGCAGAGGGGACACGGAGCAGAGGGACCCGAGGACGGAGGGCAGAGGGGACACGGAGCAGAGGGACCTGAGGACGGAGGGCAGCAGGTGCGTTGGGCTCTGCTTCTCGAGACTGCTGTTGGACCCAGGTTTCGAGGTTGCTCCGAGTGCACTTCAAAAATGAGATTATTTCACCTTGATGAATAGAACTTTGTTAAGCAAGCAAACTAAATCAGCAGCAGCATCCAAAATGGGAGCTGGGCAGCCTTGTCTTCCTCCCTCAACGTCAGGCTTATGAAGCAGCCTGAGGATTTCTTCCTGAGCTTCTTAATTGTCTTGTGCTCCCAGCCTGGCTCAAGGCAACCGTACATGTGACGCTCTGGCACAAGCTGCCTCGGGGAGGTCAGAGGCGGCTAAGCGCCCTCCCTGTCTTTGAGCTGTTCGCTAACAGGATCAAAGCCCCTTGAGCAGTTTATTTGAAAAGCATTTGAGTAATTTAGCTCCTAATGGCTTCAGCATGTTGGCTATTTCAAACATGAAATATATTATTTTAAAAATGAAAGAAAGGGAAAAATAATGTCCATATCGGTCTTTCCGTTAAACAATGCCCATTTCCTGCATCAGCTAAGGAACCAAATCAAAGAACACAAGCATCAAGGCAGCAGGACTGTGTGTCTGAAAGCGATTAACCCTATTTGGAAGCAAAAAAAAAAAAAAAAAGAGGGAGAATTTGGAATTTATGTTTTCTAAAGTTAGCAGGTCGTTTTCTATGTATCAGTGTAATGATAAATGGAAATAATTGGAGGCCTCGTAATGCCAGAGACTCAAGATACTCCGGATCGGGACAGTCCTATCTTCATAAACTTTATCTTCATAGGATTTGGGGTATTTGGTGATAATTCAAGTGCTAACCCACTCTGCTGGCGTATGTAACGGCGGTAAACACTTGCATCTGGACAGTGAACAAAACTTTGATGCAAACCAGAAGACATTTGGAAACAAGGCTCTGCTCCATTCGTGTAGCGGCAGTGCTCTGCCTACCGGGGACTGGCTCCCCGGTTTCTTCTGGAAGGTCCAAGAAGGTGACCCAGCATTTACAACGTCTTTTGCCAGGACGCAGCACAGGGTGGCAGGGCTTCTAGGGAGAGAATCTCCCTCCTCATCCGGTCACTGTTTTTTGGAGGAGTCAGGGTCTTGTCCCATCATATCCATTGTACTGGTCCCAGTGGAGTCCCAGAGAAAAAGCCCGAGGAAGGTGACGTTTCTCCTAGAAAGGTAACATTTCCTGGCATCGATCAATGGTGAATATGAAAGTTCTTTACCAAAAATGACAATCTGAAATGGACCTTCGTGGGTAGGAAACACTCTCTCGTGCTGGTTCCTGATCAAGTGCTTGGGGAGCAGTCTAGGTGTTTTTGAGGTTGCTCCTCTGGGGCCATGTGGCCTTTTCTCCAAAGATCAGCCTGGGAATTTCCGAGGAAATCTCTCTCCCTGGACTTGCAGGGAAATCCAAGGTACAGTTGAGTAAACCACACACATGTTCACGTCTTGACGCAGTTTTGTGTCACTGTTGATATCAGCTGGCATCCGTTGTCTCCAAACCTATAGTAAAAGTGCAGTATTCCCCAACCCAGGACCTTGTGGGCAGAAAGGGAAAAGGTATGAGCTCCTGCTGGTGGAGGGCCACGGCCCTCACGTGGGGAAGAGGGGCCGCAGACAATGTCGGGAGTCATCGTTTTCTTCTCACTCAGGGAACAAGGAGGCAACTGGCATCTAGCGGGTAGAGGGTGGGGTGACCACTAGGACAAGCCCTCACAACAGAAATGTACCCAGCCCGCCACACCAAGAGCACCAGGACGGAGAAGCTGGGCCTGGAGCGTTACCTGGAAGGCGAGGTTGGCGAAAGTAGCTCAGTTGGGTTAACAGCACTCAGGAGTCACCGAAGAGGAAAGTGAATTCCAAGATGTAAGAATACAAACCTTTGTCGTGTGAATATATTCCTCTGGGTTTTTTAAAAATATATATTTTATTAATTTATTTGAGAGAGAGAGAGAGAGAGAGAGAGAGCGTGCACCAGCAGGGGGAGGGGCAGAGGCAGAGGGAGAAGCAGGCTCCTTGCTGAGCAGGGAGCCCAACGCGAGAATCGATCCCCGGACACTGGGCTCACGACCTGAGCCCAAGACAGACACTTCACCAACTGAGCCACCCAGGTGCCCCTGCCCCAAAAGTTTTGCTGTAAAACCTGGGCATTTAGGGTTTGCTTTGTTTTGTTTGTGTTTTTATAAGGTTATAAGTTTCTTCCAAAACAGGCTGGACATGGAGGCATCTTGAGCCTGGTTAGCTGTAGGGACTGTACTAGCTTTCAGGGCTCATTCCACATGGCTGGACAGGTGGAAACTAGATTTATACAGTTGTTTTTATTGAGACTCAGGGAAGATGTGTGCAACATTGTTCTGTGCCCGGGTCTGCGCTCAGCACTTCACATACAATCTCATGCAATCCTCCCAGCAAAGGCTTCGTTTAAGTAATTTTTCCAATTACTGAGTGTACCTCCAAGCGAGTCCATTCTCTTCACTTTTTGCAATAATACCGCTGTCACCTTTGTCATTAGCTCCAGTTGTGACTCAGAAGCCGTACAGAATCTCTAACCTTCCTCCAACTTCTGCATGTCTAGGGCAGCTCTGAGCTTCACCTGAAGGCTGTGCCTTCCTCGCTAACTCCAGGAGCATCGTCTCCCAGCTGACGGCAAGACAGTCAATCCTTCACCCCGTCTCAATTTCCTCTTCTCAAAGCTTCCTCTCATCAAGACCTTCCTCTCACGGGAGGTTTCCCTGTTCCAGCTGAGGTCGGAGTGGGGAGGCCGGCGGGAAAGCCGTGTCCCGCGATGAGCGAACACTGTTCCTTCTATCCAACTGATTCCAGAAGCCTCGTCTGTAAGGGGCTCCTGGGCTTTAATTCTCTCCAAGCATCTTAAGTGCTACAGAATGAGGCTCCCTTATGCGCACATACACTCCTAGGTATATGCATATTTGACATCGCTCTAAAATAATATTTATTTTCAACATCAGGTATAGACACACTTTCAGATGTAGTTGAGGTAGACACAGATATAGATGCAGATGCAGATATACCTACAGATGATATAGATCCAAACTGACGTCAGGTGGGAAGGACCGGCCGGATAAAAATGCAGAAGGACCTGTGGGAAGGATTCCGCTTGTTATGTGCGTGGCGTGAGGTTGATGAATATGGATCTTCAAATACGGTGCCCGTGTTTGTTATTTCTTTCTTTCTTTATTTAAGAATTACATTTGGGTTTAACCTCCTGTTCTTATTCCAACCTCTCAAATTATAGCCTCTGCTCATCAATCATCAGGCCATTTATAATGAAAACATTCATAATTACAAACCTCCTACCATGAGCCTCTTCAGCTACATCCCAGAAGTCTGGTACGCAGGATTGTCATCATCACGTTTGCGATATTTTACCTTTTCCCGTTGTTTCTTCTTTGACCTATGAATTATTAAGAAATGTGTTTTCTGATTTGCAATGGTATGTTTTTCAGAGTTCACTTTCTATTACTGGTTTTTAATTTAATTACTTCTTTTTTCAGGTGATTTATTCATATGGCATTGATGTGCCTATCTTAAATGTTCCTGTTGTCTAGCATTTTAACTCCATCATCTTTATCCATAAATTTACTACTTATTATTATTCTAATGTTGTAAAGTTAGAGCTTGCTTATGTTCACACACGTTTACCAGGTTTTTTGCTCATATTTTTTTCTCACGTCACTGAGTCCCTTGCAGGATCAATTTTTATTTTTCATCCTTCAAATGTTGCTGTAGTAAGAGCTTGTAGCAAATCCTTTAGAGTTATACATTTTGGTGCATGGGTTTCACATATACACAAAATGTATGTAAGTATGTGTGTGCATGTATTTATCCTGTACAAATGCTTAGTCTGCATCAGCCCTGAGCCCATGCTCTGGGCCCACCCAGGTGCTGTTCTGAAGATCTACAGTTGCGATGTAGTTCTGACCCTCAAAAATGTTAATAAGGCCACACAGAGCCATCTAGGAGAGAGGTATTCACAGGGTTCTCTGAGAGCCATGTGACATTTTCCTGAGTCAGAAGACAAGAGACCAACCATGCAGCTCCTTGGAAGGTGACACTGGAGGGTGACCCGAATCAGGGGAAATTAAGAGGGATTAATGTGTCCCAAGGCTCCCCATGCTCCACAGGGGGGCTGATGGGGTAACCGGGAGATGTCTGCAGGGAGGTGGAGGTGGCCCCCTGCCACTGCCCTTGCTGACAATGAAAAGACAAGTTCTATCAACACTCTTAATCTGAGGCCAGCTGGGTGACCAGAAGGGTGAAATCTTGACGTCAGACACCTATGGCAGACACTCATTGCGTGGAGCTTGTCACCAGGTCAGTGCTTACTCAGCGTGCGTTTGGTCACCATCCACCTGGACCAATATATCTTCTGTGGAAATATCCAGGTTTGCCATCCCTTTCAAAGCGTTTTCAGCAGTGGTTCTCAAAACTACTGTGAGATTTTGATGCTCAAACCAGAGATTCTTTTTTCTTTCTTTTTTTTTTTTTTTGTCTGAGGCATGGCCTGGACAACTGTTTTTTGTTTTGTTTTGTTTTGTTCTGTTTGGGTTTTCCAGGAGACTCTAATGCACATCAATGTTAAGAACCCCTGGCTTACAGTCTCCGATGCCTCCGTCAGCTTTTCTCAACATGGTTCTACGAAAGAATTAAGCCCTACAGAAAGTGATTTGATTGATTATCTTCTCTGTTCTTCCAAAGATGGTGTGTACGTAGTAACATTCTAGTGCATGGGAGATAAATCAGTTCATTACCACAGAGGACGCCTGGGGCACTAGGCTGGATTCTTTAGTGGAGAGAGGTGATGTTTATAATTTTTGAAAGCTGTATTCAACAGCTAGTAGGTTAGCAAACTGATTCTCTACGGGAGAAAAAAAAGCCCTGAGTGGTTGCATCTGCCATGATCTGTGGTGGAAAGACTCCCACCATGGATTTCAACCCACCAACTGTTTAAGAACTGGCTTGTGAAATTCCTGAAGAGTTAAAAAATAACTTCCCCGTCTTGGCCGCACAAATTGGTGGAACAGGTCTACAGTACACTCTTCATTTCTTGAGAAATTGGTCTACTTAACCATGAGGCTGTATTTGAGGCCATATGGTTGCTGTTGCTTCTTGGATTCCATCAAAGCAACTCAAGTGCACATTTCGTACCAATGTGGCCTGGAAGACAGGGGCTGGATTTGCACTCATGCTCTCTTCCAGGCCTGCCCTGCTTTTTTCCTTTAAGCTTCTTTGTTTTAATCGGTTTTTATATTGGGGTTGTATCCAATATTTTCCTTAGAAGAAGGTGTTTTTCTGTTGTTGTTTTATTTTTTACCTACAAACAAGATGACTTTTTTCCTTGTTAGATTATCCACTCCCAGAATGTACTGTAGGAACAGGGCATCTCACAGCTGAGAAAGGTGGCCTCTACATCCTGAAAATGAATAACCTCAAAACTTTTACCTCACTTTACATACTGCTTAATCAAACAGAAATATATGAATAGGTTGTTTCAACATGTTATATTTAGCACAAGAAAGGGGTACATGTTGGTTCCTATGGAAGGACTAGGAAGGACACAATTCAGCAGTGGTGAGGGCTGGAAGTGTACAGGGAAGTCCTCCTGACAGTGAGGACTCCTTGCCGACAGCCCATGGGTGACTCATGGGGTATATGTGGTGAGTGGGAGAGGGGAGAGGTAGGGATGTTCCTGGCCAAGGACTCAAGGGCATTGTCAAGTAAACTGCTATAAAAATAAGTTATTGGGCAGCCGGGTGGCTCAGCGGTTTAGTGCAGACTTTAGCCTAGAGCGTGATCCTGGAGTCCCGGGATCAAATCTCACTTTGGGCTTCCTGCATGGAGCCTGCTTCTCCCTCTGCCTGTGTCTCTCATGATTGAATAAATAAAAATATTAAAAAATAAAAGAAAAAGAAAATCCACTTAAAAATAAGTTATTTTAAATTTAAATTGAATTAATCTTCAGAGCTAAAAAATAATGTTTCTCTCTCTCTCTCTCTCTCTCTCTCTCTCTCTCTTAAAATATTGCTTTACATTTGCCTGGAATTTTTTTCTTTGATTATTATAGTGGAAGATGAATGACAGGGAAGAAATCTGATCCATCTGACAAGGCTTAAATAAATGTCACTGCACAATACAATCAGAATGACAAGCAACCTTTGGAGAAGAAGGAAGCTCACACAGGAAACTCCTCTAAAACTAATTAATAATAACAATTAAAAGCTCTGTACAATCATTTTGGAGAAAAATTTGGTAATTGCTTATAAAACTAACCATATTCTTGTCACATAAGTCAGCAGTCATGCTCTTTGGTATTTACTCAAAGGAAGTAAAAACTTACATCCATGCAAAACCTACACATGATGCATACGGCAGCTTTATTCATAGTTGACAACTCAAAGCAGCCAAGAGGTTCTTCAATAGTAGAATAAATAAATAAACTGAAACATCCAGACAATGGAATATTATTCGGCACTAAAGAGCAATGAACTACAAGCCATGAAAAGAGATGGAGGAAAATTACGTGAATATTCCTAAGTGAGATAACCCAATTGGAAAAGGCTATATGCTGTGTCCTTTCAACTATATGATATTCTAGAAGAGTCAAAACTACTGGCTCAGTAAAAGATTGGTGTTTGCCAGGGGTTGGTTGGGAGTGGTGAAATAGGCAGAGTCCAGAGAATTTTTAGTCGGTGAAAATACTCCATATGATATTATAATGGTGGATACGTGTCATTTAACATTTGTTCAAATCCATAAGATGTACAACACCCAAACGAAACCCTTACATAAGCAGTGGTTTTTACGTGGTGATGATGTGTCAACATGGGTTCACCAGTTGTGACAAGCGTGTGCTCTGGAGTGAGATGCTGCTCGCAGAAGAGGCTGCGTCTGTGGGGCAGGGGGTGCATTGGAACTCTGTACCTTCTCCTTGACGTTGCTGTGAACTTAGCTGCTCTAAGAAATAAAGTCTATTAAAGAACTAAAACTCTCAGGGCACCTGGGTGGCTCCATGGGTCAACGTCTGCCTTTGGCTCACGTCATGACCCCGGGGTCCTGGGATCGAGTCCCACGTCGGGTTCCCTGCATGGAGCCTGCTTCTCCTTCTGCCTTTGTCTCTGCCTCTCTCTCTCTCTGTCTCTCATGAATAAATAAATAAAAGCTCTAAAAAAATAAATAAATAAATAAATAAATAAATAAATAAATAAATCTCTCCCTTCATCTCCATTTTAGCCCTAAATGAGCATTTTTATGCTCAATAGGGAATTTATAGAACTTCTGATAAGTCAAGTAACGACACTAAAAAAAGAAACTCTTTGGAAAGTTTGAGGAAAAACAACAAAGAAAACGAAAATAGACTGTGACAATCGCACAACTGATATCTCCGACTGAAACTCTTTGTGATATTTAATTTTTATGTCAAAAAAGAAATGATATATAAATCAAAGATTCCAGGAAGGGGAGAATATTTGTGCATGTGAGTTATTCCCTCCTCTCTCCTTTAAGATGAAATGTGAGTTATATCCTACATTTAAAAATTGAGCAGCATGATCTGCCTTTCTCATCAATGATTTTGTCATCACAACCTGCTTTGCCAAGAAGTTTACGTAAGTGCCATTTAGATGTGCCTCCTTCCCATAGTACTTAGTCATCAGTACGTTGCCTACTTTATGTTCATTAATACTGGCAAGTTTTTTTATGGCATAGCGTCAAACCTCCAGACCTTTATGGTTGATCATGACAAATATTCCGCATCTGCTCTAGGCTCTGGAGGTCCCCAGAACGTCTCCTGGTCCGCCCTGGGATGAACTGGTCTTGGTTCCCGGCTCTGGATGGTGCTCAGGTCTGCTGTACATCGCCACGTTTCCCTTGATCTGGCTGATGTAAGGGGCACCTCCCTTTAATGGCAGAGCACAGGTGCATGTTTGAAGCTTCCATTCAAAAAAAAAAAAAAATCTGCTAAGACTGCGTGAGTCACAGCCCAGCGTCAGGGTGGAGAGAACATGCTCTGCCGATGCAGCGTGGTCAAGGTGACACAGCAGCGAGATTTCCTAAGCGCATTAATCCAGTCAACCAAAAACGGAGCCTGTACAAACGTCCCCGGACTTTTCTTTGCTACGGTTACAAACCCCCTCCCGTTACAACCACATTTATTAATCCATGTGTGACACAGTCTCTGATTATCATATATTGGTCGCTACGGAATCGATTCTACGTCACTGTTCATTGCACTTTTGCTAAGAAGTCATCAGGGTTATAAAGCAAGTTTTCTGGTTCCCTGCGTTTCTTCCCTCTGCTCTGATTTCCTCTGAGGTCAAATAAACTCCAACACAACTGGTCACAAAGGCGGTGCCTAATGTACTTTCTGACCCACCCCCCCCCGGGGTTTTGACCCATGCATCTCACTCAACTCGTCCAAATATTTTAACTGGCTCGTCTCACCCCGTCCATTCACTGTCCCTCACTCCATCCACTATGGTCTGACTTTCTCCCTCCTCCTGGACGCCCTTACTGAAACTGTTCTCATTCAGGTCACCAACATCAAAGGTTTTTTTCTATCATTGGCTCCAGCACGTGGTTCTCCAGCTTTATGTTGTGAAATGGCTAAGATTTAGCTGATATATTAAGCATCCCCTCGGCTTGGAAATGCTCAGCTCACTTCTGGCGGAAAGCCGCATCCCCTGGTCCCCCTGTCCGCTGGCAGCCCCCTACTCTGTCTCCTTTGCTGGACACCCCCCCCCCTCCAGAGTTCTTTCTGAGACTGTGTGTCCATCAGAGCCTCGGAGCAGAGCCCACTGGTCTGCGCCCCATCCGTCCTTCTGTGATCGGTGGCCGGGTCTCCTGCCCTGCTCTCCCAGCTGCTGCGTCTCTAACCTGCATCTCTCAGCTACGGCTTCTCCCCGGCCTGCATCCCACGAGGCATTGCAGGCTGAATTCCTTCCAGGCACTTCAGAGTCTGCCCCAAACTAAATGTCATCATCTCTCCATAGACACTCCTTTCGTCCTTAAGTCTTTATCCTGGCCATTTATATGGTCTCCGCCTGAAGCTCGCGCAGTCCCTGCTGGCCCTGCGCTACCTTATTGCCCTGCATCCCATCAATCACCGAGTCTCTACGGCTTTATCTGCCCAATACTTTTCTCCCAAATCCTCTCCTGTACCCAGGGCTCTGCTAATAGCAGCTACCGTGTGTTACTTTCTACAAGCCAATCACCAGGCCAGCCCTTGGCTTGTCACACCATCTTTGCCTTCTGAGGCAAGTATTGATTTCTATACGCTGCAGAGGAGAAGGCAGTCTCAGAGATCTGGAGGATGAGAAAACTCAGGCTACGAGATGTTATATAACGTGTTTGGGGGCGGGGGGGTTGTGATTTGTAAAGCTGATGGACCTCAAAGTCTACATGGGCTTTTGGTTCTGTCTCTACACTTTTTGTGGTCAAATAGTCAAGTACTTTGCATTTGGTTTGGATACGATGCTTCATCCCCATTTCTCTTGGTTCTAAAAAGTTGATAGAAGTGATATTTGCTAAATGCTTACGATGTGCCGGGAGCCGCATCGGGTGCTACAGGCAGACACGTGAGGACCCTTTTCTGCCCTCAGCAGCTCACATGTTCCCCAGCATCGACTAATAAAGACAAAGTCATACACCAAAAATGTGTGTCATAAATAGTCTGTCAATTTTGTTATTTTAGAAATTTGGTGACAAAAGAGTTTGTGCCATTCAACCCTTGAAATATTACCCTTGGTAGCATTTATACAAATTATCCAGATGATTCAGGCCAGGAAGTGTGTTCATCATAAACAACTAGGTATTTGCTAATGGCATCTTTAACTCGGTTACTGGGACCAACTTGCCTTTTTTTGCCTCAGACTTAGTTAATGTGTCCCGTTTACGGATTACATCGAAAAAAATCCGATGAGGTTCAGATCTGAAGTCAGACAGCTCAGGGTGCGAGGAATTTTGCCAACCTGTCATCCTCTCGACAGCACCCCGATCAATGCGCGCCAAGAAATTCACGTGTTAAACACGTTCCCTCTCCCCCACCCCGTGAGATGTAGCCGTATAGACTCTGGTTTTAAGCGGTAATCAGCAATAATGTATTGCTTGTTCCCTAATGTCAGTATTGGTGATTTAGTGATTAATTATCTGACTGCTGTGTAGTGCTTAAAATAATCCAAATGCACAAAGTAAATTAGTTGATCAGGAGAAAATTCTGTCATGCAAATTCATGCAATACAGACCCTCACTGTCACACTCATCGCTGACAACATAAGTGGGTCACCGGAGTGGCTGGCCCCTGTTAATTTATTTTCTCAGACACACCATACATATTCATGATATCCTGCTGTTTGTCTGTCACCTCAAAGAAGCCCTATCTTCAGAATCACAATTAACAGAAAATATGCACATTTAGCCAATGAGAAAGAGTGAAACTAGAAGAGTTGTGAATCTGATTTTATTTTATGCTTTTTTTTTTTTTTTTCCAGACCCTATGACGGATTGGAAGCAACAGCAATTTGTCCATCTGGTCTTAAATTGTTAGTTCATGGACAGTGAGGTACAAGACTCCCAGGAAAGCAAGTATTTGTGAAAGGAAGATATTCATTCATTTTAAGGTCCCACAGCTTGCTAAACTGCTGCACATTCTACTCTAATTGACAGTAAGTGCACGGGGATTGTGCCAGATAAGGAAATGGAGCTAAGTGCGCAGGCCACCGCCCAGGGTGGGAGCGCCCACATCCCATCCTTCAGGCTAATCGGTAGTGGCAGGATCCTGACATCACTGCCACTGTAATAACTGAGCCGGGGCAAGGGCTCTGTCAGAGGGTATGTGTTCACTTGGGCATTTCCTTCTTTCTAGGAATACAATGTGTTTCATTAGCAAAAAGATAGAAGACAGGATAATTACTTCCTCCAGCAGAGATGTACCTCCTCATCGCGATGGCTGCAACAGGCAGACGCAGGGAAAAACAGACACATTTTGGATGACATTCATTTTGTTTCAAAGGCCACATTCATCCAACATGGTATTTATTTATTTATTTATTTATTTATTTATTTATTTATTTATTTAAAAATTTTTTTTGCAAGAAGGAGCCATTTCCTGAATGGGCACTTGTTGCTTCGGGGTAACACTGTAACCTTCACTGTTCTCAACTTTGCATCAAAATCTGTGAAACGACATCTCCATCTGTGAGGGAAAAGGTCGGTTTAAAAAAATGGAATCTATCCATGATTCTTGAGTAAAGAAATAGGGTGAGTGAGGGGCTAGAGCAGCATCACGTTACATACCTTCTAAAAAGATACGCAATATTAAATGGCGAAAAAATGCATCACGAGTTTCCCCAAAGCCTTCGTGTATCCTTTTAGACATGTACAGAGCAAAGGATTAATTCCACTGGTAATATTTGTGTCAGAGCCACACCAATTAATTTAATATTCGGATTGGACAAGCAGTAGAGCTTTAACGGCTGTTAACTTTTTGGCAAGTAGCTCTGGGAAGGCGGTAATGAGATTAACATTCAGAGGACAAATTTGCTTTTTTGCTGTATTTAATTACTACTCTGACACCACATAGTGTTCACTCTGAATTCTCTAGACAGGACACTAGGGAATGTTATCCGCATTTGTGACACATAGCGGGACCTGCTTTGGAAACACTGTGGGAAATAGAGTCTTTATAAACTGCTCTCTTCAAGGTCGGGGACGTTCCCGAAGAAGGTCGGGGTAGATGCTTGAAATTAAACTTAGGTGCCTACATTCAGTCCTTGGTGGGATATAAAAACAGCACTTAATCCTCATCCATACCTTAACTATGTACGAAATACTTTTACGATCGTCATGTCGTTTGATCATTCCTCAAAACTCTTCGAAGCAAGGTGCACTGTGCCTATTTTATAGATGAGCGTGGCTGTAGTTACGGGTCTGACATCACGCACATTTTGTTCTGAAAGCCTGAGCCGAAGCTCAGGTATCATTGGGCTGCATCCCAGAGTGTTTCCAGCAGCGTAGAAAGGAGGTGGCTTTGGAAGCCTAGAGTCATTTGCTCATCTATCGTCACTGTGCTGCCAGGATTTGTAAATAGATACTCTACTTTTTTTTTTTTTTTTCAGACAAATGAGGAAATAAAGGCAAGAAAATGGTCTTGGTTAAACTTCTGGAGGAAAATGAATTAGAGGAAACTTCTAATTCCTTAGAAAATATTGAGGAAACCAAATCAGTTATGCGTCTGGTCCTGTATTTGTCACCAAACGGCTTAGGGGATGGAGAACATAGCAGATCTGGGCCTCTTTGTTCTCATTGATATGAACATAAGATGCCTCAAACCCTTTTTCAAAATAAATAATCTGTAATCTACACATTCTCAAGTGTCCCTATATTTACAAGTTTATCTACAACTACACACAGATGGGCAAGTTATAATCATTCTTCAACTTTTTATTTTATTTATTAAGTTTTTTTAATTTCAATTCCAGGATAGGTAACATACAGTGTTGTATTAGTTTCCGTTGTACCCTGTAGTGATTCAACACTTGTAACATCACTCCATGCTCATCCAGAGAAGTGTACTCTCAATCCCCTTCACCTATTCCATCAGCCCACCCCTGCCACCTCCTTTGTGGTGATGATGATCACCAGTGTTAGTTGAGAGTCTGTTTCTTGGTGTGTGTGTGTGTGTGTGTGTGTGTGTGTGTGTGTGTGTGTGTGTGTGTGTCTATTTCTTTTGTTCATTTGTTTCTTAAATTCCTCATATAATGAGTGAAATTATATGATATTTGTCTTTCTCTGACTTATTTTACTTAGCATAATACCCTCTAGTTCCATCCGTGTTGTTGTAAATGGTAAGATTTCATTCTTTTCTATGACGGAGTGATATTCAATAGTATATACCTACCACATCTCCTTTAACCGTTCATCTATGGATGGATACTGGGGCTGTTTCCATAGTTCAGCTACGGTACATAATGCTGCGTGTATCCTTTCAAATTACTAGTTTTGCATTCTTTAGGTAAAGACCCAACAGTGCAATTCCTGGATTGTCAAGTAGTTCTATTTTTAACTTTTTGAGGGGCCTCCATACTGACTTTCACGGTGGCTGCACTGGTTTGCCTTCCCACCAACAGTGCACAAGGGTTTTTTCTCCACATTTTCACCAACACTTGTTGTTTCTTGTACATTACTTAACTTTTAAATTCCTTCACATTATCTTATGAACATTATGACATTTATCTTTTTGGTTAATAAAATATTTGAATGGCACTTGTAGTTTACAATGGCTAAGTCTAGACAAGATACACTGAATGCAAGTCTTTCCAGTTTTCCCATCCATCCATCCATCCATCCATCCATCCATCCATTCAAAAGTACTTATTGATTCTATTATGTACCAGTTACTGAGACAACAGAATTGAAAAAGTGCAACCCCTCCTTCAAGAAACTAATAGTCTAAATGTGTGGTATATTGATACCTTCTGGGCTTTTTTGCTTTTGCTTTTGTTTTTGTTTTATAAAAGTCATCGTGATCAGTAAAGAATAATCATTTCCAGAAACATTGGAATGTGATTTATTCATTCAGCAGCTAGTTCATTTGACAGAGAGAATATATTAACTATCATACTTGAAATAGGTGAGGAAATTTAATTAGATATGAACAAGAATGATTTTTTTAAATATTAAATAAAAGGTCAAGCCTATAGGACAAAATTGGATTATTTCATTGGCTCTTGTCTTCTTCACATGAAAAATACTTTTTTGATATTGGCATCTGGACAGAGAGGAAAGTTAAAACAATCACATGATGATGAATAATTTCAGAAGTATTTGGTTGGTACTTTTTTGGGCGTGTTGATGTTCTGTGCGTTCATACAACTGGTATCTATTTCACAGTTACAGCATACAATGTTGTTTTGAAAGTGAGATCTACTGTTGGCTAATTCTGTCATTGATGTGTTGCAATGCCAATAGCATGATAGACAGCCAGCTATCTGTTGAGGTATAATGTGTACACTCACTTCCCTGTTTTGTGGCTTGTTCAGAAAATTCACAATGTGAACTGGCACTTCCTTAGGCATGCCCAGAGTGCCCGCGCTGCGCCAGCCTCTGATTGGCATTTGCCGGCGTGATGGAATGGCCAGTGAGACTCGCCTGGGTTCAGGTATTATTACTTTAGATAATTACTAAGTAGAGTTCCCAGATTGGCATTTCAGAGACAAAGCAATTATCAAAGAATAATTAAATCACAGCATGAGTGAAGCAACTTTACATTTCACTAAGTAGTTTACTTTAGGCATTTTCACTAATTCCAGCTATCTCGGTAGACACAGGTGTCCAGATCTCATATATTCATGTCGTGCTCCTGATCTGGCACATGGTGGCTTGCTCTCTTCCTTCACACACACACACACACACACACACACACACACACACACACACACACACACACACACACACACACATGCAGTTGCACATACACATCCGTGCACACTCACACGTTGACCTCACCATGTACATTACTAACAGCAGTTGACTCAGCCTCTTCTGCTATGGCTGTTCTTACTGGATTCTGTTCACTCATTTCTCTTTTGTTGCTCTGTTGTTCAGGCGCCCAGCCCATGAGCTCAGCAATCATTATTTCCAGGGCTCTTTTTCTTCTGATGATGATCTTGGAGTTTCTTCTTAATCTGTAACACTAGTCACAGAGTGAAAGTTCTTGCTGACCATATCTTCCTTATATCATCCCAACTGCTCCGCAACCACCCGGCCTTCGCTTGACTTGAGTCTGATGGACAGCTCCCCAGAGACTGTCTGCTCTGACTCCGCATGATTGTTGGGGTAAGAAAGACAAACACGTCAAAGGAAAGATAGATGGGATCTCAAAGGAGCCTCCTGTGCTGGATTCTACTATTCAACTCAAAAATTCTCCTGGCAAGTTCTTCTCAGTCAAAGGGAAGCCCTGCAATCAAAATTAAGTTTATGGTCACCCATTTCTCCTGGAAAGGTACAGAGAAACAGCTCATCATTTGCAACCTTCACTGTGTGTCAGTTGCCAAAGCAAAAGAAAAATGAGACTTTACAACAATTCATTATTAAATATAATACACATAGAAGAAAAATGCCTGCTTTTTTTAACTTTTTTTTTTTGAAAGAGAGAGAGTGGGTGCATGAGCAGGGGCAGTGGGGAAGGGGCAGAGGGAGAGGGAGAGAGTATCCTCAAGCAGACTCCCCACTAAGCACAGAATCTGACTTGGAGTTCAATCTCACAACTGAGAGAACTCTGAAATCAAGAGTTGGATGCTTAACGGACTGAGCCACCCCAATTTTTAAATGCTTAAGTTAGGCTTTCAATGAATCAATATGAACTTAGAATAAAACTTTACAGAGAAACTTATAGGGACAACGTGATTTGGAGAATTTAATAAGGAAGGAAAAGTCCATAACTCTATCTATCTACCTACATACATGTAATACACATACACCTTTGCATATTTCCATTATGTATATTTATATAATATGAAGTATAATCAAATTACATAATATTTTATAATATATGGCTATGTAATATAATAAAATATATAATCAATATATCATCCCTGCATAATCAAGAAAGATTTTTTAAATAATTCTATATAACTAGATATCTATTTGAGGCAGTCACATTGAAGCAAGCAAACTCTGACAATCTAGAGGCCAACTGGATGGAGGGAATCATCCTTCTAGTGGTCATGCTCCCCTGGAGTTTTGTCCTCCTTCCCGGCTGCACAGGGAACTGGCATAGGTCCACAGAAGAGCTAACGTGCTCTAAGAAGAAGAGCTAGAAGTTTACCTTGAAGAATGGAAGATTCAAAGATCCACAAGAGCTGTCTTCAGATTGATGAAGGCTGATGCAGGCATGGGAGTGGCTATGTTTTCACAGATCCTGGAAGTTGGTACCCTGACCAGTGGCAGGAGGATTTTGTCTCCATGGAATGAGTTTTTCAGTAGTAAGAGCTTCTCAAATGGGACCAGTCTCTCAGGAGAAGATAAATCTCCTTTCATTTCAGATGCTCAGAATAAGCTGATTCACATATGACAGAGAGATACAAGGTGGAGGGTTGAGTATCACATGTCTGTTTGAGAATATATATGTGTGTGTTTATGGGTGTGGGTTGTACAGAAAATGAGGGTCGGAGTGGATGACCTCTTAGGGTCCTTGTGAGCTTAGGTGGCTATAATAATTGTCACAGGCAGATTATTTCTCCACTTCCTCCTTTTTAATTTATCTGGTACATCCAATCCAGAGCATCTATGGATTTATTTATTTATTTATTTATTTATTTATTTATTTATTTATATTTATTTAACAACCAGTGAGTGCATAGGGGTGGAAAGAGGCCAGTCTGGAGTTTAGAGGTGCGACCTCTGGCAACTCTAAAACTTCTTTAGGCCATTATTATCTGCATTTATAAAATACAATCTTAGGACAACCCAGATCTATAATTCTTTCTTATCTAAAGGCTACGACTATATATGCTACTCATAAATGAGCCTATATAAAATGAGCCATTTTATATATTCATTAGCTTTGGCCAGTGCAAAAGCACTGCAGAGAAACATCAGCACTAAGGATCATGATGCAACATCACACCCAAAGGATTGTCACAGGTAGACATGGACCCTTTGATTGAATACATTTTACAGACCCTTAAGAGAAGCGGGAGCTGCTTATTCTCCAAGCAGCATCCTCTACTTCTTGGAGGAAACTTGGGTGAGGTATTCGAGGAATAAATAACATTTATGCTTACTTAAAGCAATGATTCTATTATCACCCAATGGTGCACATAAGAGCTGGATGCTTCTCTTTGAATTGTCACATTTGTTTGTGGTGAGATTTCTCCTGGCATGGTCTGGTCATTATACATCTGCCTCTCAAGCAGCACCATCGTTTCTTCCCCTGACTTCACTTCCACCCGAGTTCCAAGGCTTTCTGATTATTAAACTGCAGAGAGTTGAAATTTGCTATCGTACAATTGGAACTAATTGTCTGAGACGATTTACATCCATCAGTGCAAGGTTTATGGCTTTTTAGACTCAGTGTAAGATGAATAAATAACAGAGCTTGAGTCATTACTCTGTTTTATTACTTGTGATGTGCTGGGTAATCTGAATATAATTTGGGCACCATAGCTTTGTCAAATAGTGGACATCTGTCAAGTTATAAGTTCTGATGGTATTTTGCAATCTGTCCACTCATACCCTTTACAGTTGCTACCCTAAAACCAAGGAATTGAGGTTTTGCAGTTTTTTTTTTTTTTTTTTGGTTTTTAAGTCAGAAATTCTGTTGGAGAATTGAGAGTAACTTTCACTCCATGGATTGTCCTGATGGTCACATGGGCTTCTTTTCTCACTCCCTGTAATGACCACCTTGCCCCGCTCACACACTGCACCCTTCCTTCTGCTCACATAATGAACACAGAGGAAGCCAATATCACCCTTACCATCTATCTGCTTTGATGAGAGCGTGCACAGGGAGCCAGCCAACCAAGCAGATGCTGAAGGAGACACACGGTGGCCTCTGTTCCCTCCCTTGCACATGAATGGGTGGGGTGGTTCACCAGCCCAGGTTTTCACAAGCACATTTTAAAGTACCTAATTTTTTTTTTTTCAAAAATGGTATCTTTCACCTGCTATTAGGGAAGTGTTTTCATAGTTAAACAGTTTTTACTCTTTGGAAATTTCTCCCTGATTCTGATTTATTTTTATATATATTTTTACAAAGCCATTTTAGCTTTATAATTTTTCTGGCTTTATATTGCCCATTAAAGCTAATGGACAGTTGTTTGGCTCATTTCTTGAAAACGATCCATGGAAATTCTTTCAACTCCTATTGCCTCCTGAGAAATTCTTGGATGTGTCTCACTGTATATAGAGGACAAAATCTACACTGAGCTTCACACAGGCTTAGAGGGGAAAAAAGGCAAGAACATGGCTAAATTTACCTGAGAGAAGTCAAGTACAAGGACATAAGGTTCAGACAGAAGTGAGCCTGTGCAGCACGCTGTATTATGATTTCATGCTGCAAGCCATTCATCATGAGAAGGTAGGAAATCATGGAACTCAGGTTTCGGGAAAAATGTATCAGGCAAGGAGATATGGCATGGATGTGAAATTGAATAAGTGTCACATCATTACAAAGTTATCGACTGACTTAGGTACTGGATCCAAGGGATGAGGAGGACAATCTAGCCTGGCCTCAGGGAACTCACAGTCAGCAGTAGAAACAGACCCATCCCAAGGAGATGCAGTGCCCGGCGGGGCATGATCCCAGTAGGGGTGTGACTTGCTTTGAGTGGGATCAGGGAGCCTTCCACAGAACTGATTTGCAGGACTCCCTGGAAGAGTGAGAGTTTGCTGGGAAGGGAGGGAGAAACATATTCCCTTCCCATGGACCAGAGAGGCCAGCTCAGGAGTGTGACTCTTTCCCAAATTTCATGTCTGTGTTGGCTTTTGTCTCAATCCTCTTCCCTCCCTTCCTGATAACACTGTCAACTTCTGCTTCAGAACTCAGTCCTCCCTCCTGCTCCCTGGTCCTGTTCTTCATGACTACATCTCTGCAAAGGTCTCAGTCGGGAAGTAGGTGCTGATGGAGCCAGATATCTCTTCTGGACACCAGCCCCACATCCAGAGGTCCCCTGGATCTGTCCCCAGGATCATCACAGGACCTCTGGTGTGACCCTGAAACCTCCGCGATGCACTCTGGTCTTCAGACCCTGGTCTTCCCTGCCTCCCTCTCCAGACAACAACCTAGTCTTGAAATTCAGTTTCCCTCACACCACAGCATGGCCCAATGGCTATCAATGTCTTCTATTTCCTCCATGATGAATTTTTAAAATCTCACCAGCATCTACAGAATCCAGTCTGATCCCAGTTTACCTTCTCTCTCTTGACTCCTGCTCACCCTCATGCCCTATGGTCACACTGTAGAGACCTTCTGCCTCTGCCTGGGAAGGACCAGCCTGCCCCCCACCAGGCTCAGGGCTTCTCACATCTGCTTTCTTCAGCCCAGGATGCTCAGGTGTCACTCATCATTCTGGGGAACTTGAACTCTTCTCAGGTGCCCCAGTCTAGCTTACATCTCCTCCCTGTGCCCAGGGCCCTTAACACCAGTGTAGTTTGAATCATAACATGCTTGTTCATGGGGCAGGATGTGTACGTGGGTCACTGCTGTAGCTTCGGCGACTTGGAGGCAGATAGAGGAGAAAAGAAGGAAGGGTAGAGTGAAGGAAGCAGGAGGAAAGCCAAATAGGAATCTGAAATCACGAGATGTTTACTAAATTGTGATACTCCAGTAATTTGATTAAATATATTAATGGCACATTTTAACTGACTGTTACGTAGCTAGAAGAACAATGAAATTTAGAATTGTTCTATCCAAGTAAAAGAATTCAACCAAGAGGCCAGCAGGCTTCCAAAATAAACACCGGTGCCCAAATTATTCTATTTCAAAGTGGTTTTTTGACCAGGGTCTTGGACTCCAGAAGAAAGTTTTTTTTGTTTGCTTTTATTTTGGGGTTTTGGTTTTGTTTTTGTTTTTTTTAAATCGAGGATAATTTTCAGTCTGAGGCTTCTCAGTGGTTGGCTTCCATGCTTAACACCAGAAATGACAATATCAGCTCCATTAAATTCCAAGTGCTTTTTCTTCAGTAGGTAATAATCATTGTGATATCGAGGAACCAAGCCTTCAGAGCATTTGGAAAGTCATATGGAAAGTCATAGAGAAATAGGACCCGGCTGCTCATTCTCAAGCTAACTGTCGAATCGTGTTCCCATGCCTGTTTACCGCATCCAAGTTTTTGATATTTTGCATAAACTTCTTCGAAAAATGATTTCACTGAAAAAAATTTTAATTTGATTCTTCCCCTCATAGAATCATTCACGTGACCGGCTACATTTGAGTTAATTTGGTCGCTGCCTGAGCCAAGTTTGCAAAAATGTGCTAATTATTTTTGATAAAATTCTTTCATCAATTTTTAGCATTTGAGTGAAAAAAGGAAAAGAGCAGTGAGGAATAAAGGAATGGAATAAGAATCATGGGAGTGGACACAATGAAGGAACATCGGAGGTGAAATTTTTCCTCACACTGAGGCCAACTAACTGCTTTGGCTTTGAGTTCTTTCTTGTGTTTCATTTTTAGGAGATATTTTTATTTCACATGAACAATTTTGACTACGAGTCAGTTAAAGTCGTGTTGGCGAACTCTAGGTCATTTTAAATGTATGCAGATCAATTCATTTGATAGCGGTTCCATGAGAAAACAATATACTTAACCTGATAAATAGGAACAAACCACTGAAACCTTTTGGAAAAGGCCAATAAGCAAAATCAAAACATCCAGCTTCTTGTCAGCTTATTCAAAAGGTTTACATCAGTTAGTATCTGAATTTCTTTCTCAAACCTTGCAATATATATTTTTTCCAATGTAAGAACATTGGAGTTGAGTGTCAGATTTCCTGGGTTTTTTGTTTTTTGTTTTTTCTATTACCTAAGTCCAAATTGGCCAGACTTCCCCGTTGTGGATTTTTTCTTAAATTTAATCTTAAAATGAAGCTAATTATTTGACTAAATCAGAAATTAAAAAAAAAAAAAAAAAAGATTAACTAGACCATTTGTTCAAACTTCAGTCCCCAACCAGAAACACGGTGTTCAGTTCTTATAAAGTTTTCCTAGGTTGTGGATTGAAAACGTGTCATGCTGACAGCAAGCAATAAACAATGGTTTATGAATCGTGCATCATGCAGAGAAGCTAAGGAGATGGGGATGGTGTTACTGAGTACCTCCTCTGACAGCAGCTGAAACAGTAATAACAAAAATAAGTCATCTCCTGTCTGTCCTCCCCACTAGGCCTGAGATAGCTCTTTTATAGCAGAGTTCAGAGAACATTGATATTTAGGGGGATTACAACCTTGCCTTACCGTTTACCCTGTATCAGATACCTGCCTGAGACAAGCGGCTCCTTGAAAACCCCTGACTCTGTCACACTGTAGACACGTGGTTTCTGAAAGTATTAATGGTATTTCTGGAGGCAGCTCCCCTCTACCTTTCCAAGTGTCTGGGATACTCTTGCATCAGACCCACCCACCAGGATGTTACACACTTTGCTACCATTAGCTTCCTCCTTCAGAAAGTGCCTTTGCTGAATTCTGTTTTGGAAGATTGTTTTGAGCGTCGGCCATTTGACATTCCCTTCTCTTGCGTTCTTTTTTCTTTTTTCTTTTAAGATTTGTGTTTATTCATGAGAGACACAGAGAGAGGCAGAGACACAGGCAGAGGGAGAAGCAGACTCCCTGTGGGGAGCCCGATGTGGGACTTGATCCCAGGACCCCAGGGTAACAACCTGAGCCAAAGGCAGACACTCAATCGCTGAGCCACCCAGGCGTCCCTCACTCTTGCATTCTCTGAAATAGCATTGGGAAGACAAAGTCAAACATACCCCTCAAGTCCTCTATCAAGTTCAGTGGAACAAACTTTTTGAGAGAAATCTGAGAAAGAGGCTTATGATTGATTAAAACTCAGCACATATGTAATAACATAGTAAGATGATAGCCTAGTAGTATCATATCAGTATTAGTATCTCAGACTTAAAATATTTCTAATTTGTTAAGGGGCTATTTCCATGTACTCAATATAACAATATATTGATTTAGGAGAAAATATTAAAAACAGTCCATCCTTTTTCAATTTGGGCTTGTGATTTACAATATGCTTTTAAACATAGCGTCTCAGTTTTTCCTCCTATCAACCTCATGATGGAGTCAGGAAAGTATACTTACCTACATTTCCCAAATTATATATTTGGTGTGTGCCGAGCTTTTTTCAAGGGATGGACAACATGATGGCTCATTTCCATGAGGATCCATTTGTACATGAGCGGCCATAGATCCTCAAGGAAGAATGGGTTTTGATATTGGGGTGAGCTGTGTAACACTTGACATTTGAAAATTTGGAAATATCAACAGGATGATTGCAAATGTTGAAAGTATGCTTATTTCAGTGGTTGACCTAGAGAGGATAATGATGATGAGGTCGACGGTAGTGTAGTAGGCATTGGATTGCATTTCTAATAGTTCCTGCACGCTGGTGTTTGCAAGGCGACAGTGAAAACAATATTAAGAAAAGATTGATACTGCCCGTGATTCTCATAAATATATGGAGAAACAAAACAAAAATCCAGGAAGATCATGAGGTTCCTCTTTATTTTCTGAGCATGATGTCCTTAAAGTCAGTAATTATTTTGAAGTGGAAAATACACATATTTTTGAACCCTGCAATGCCATTCTGGGAGACTCACTCACAGACATTAGTGTAACAGGGTGTGAGAATGTGCGTGCAAGGATGTTTGTTGAAGTACTACTACCTGTCAGTAGGGAAAGGGTTGAACAGACACATGTTCATCCTTATTAAATTCATACTGTAAAAGTGTATGTGGGGAATTAAAGTGGAACTAGAAGATATGATGCTAAGTGAAATAAGTCAATCAGAGAAAGACAATCATATGATCTCATTCGTATGTGGAATTTAAGAAACCAAACAGAGGACCATAGGGTAAGAGAGGGGAAAAAAATAAAACCAGACAAAATCAGAGAGGGAAACAAGCCATAAAAGATTCTTAACCATAAGAAATAAACTGAGAGTCACTGGAGGGGAGGTGGGCAGGGGGATGGGGTCATTGGGTGATGCACATGAAGGAGGACACGTGATGGGATGTGCACTGGGTGTTCTCTGCAACTGGTGAATCACTGACCTCTGCCTCTGAAGCTAATAATACACTATATGTTAATTAACTGAATTTAAATGAGATTTAAAATTTAAAAAAATGAATAAGATAAGAAAGACTATTTCAAGATTCAATTTGCAGGCACTTTCTATAATCTCTCATTGCAGGTATGGATAACCACTTGGGATAAAATGATCTTTCTATTGTTTCTTTTAACATCTTTTTTTTTCCAGAAATACCATAAAATGGATCATCTCTGTATCTATTGATCTCTAGGCACAGCTGTTATAAACTTAGAAAGCAAATTATGAAATGTTGTGTATAGTAAGAAACTGTTTTTGTAAAAATAAATGAAAGATCAATCCACATATTCACGTACTTATGAATGAATGTGTTTGAAGGAATAGAGTTGTCTGACTATTGAATTGTACGGAGTAAGGTAAAATGTCAGTTTCTTTAGGGGAATGGGATTGAGGGTTTTGACACACAAGTTTTAACTTTTTCTTTAATAGAGTCGTACGGAACAGAATATGTGAATACAAGTGGCTTAACCCTAAAAAAACTGCAAACTCCGAAGCCATCTAGAGGCAGGGGTGTTGAGGTGATAATGAGTGCACTGCTTACAGGTTTCTGCAATGACCCCTGATTTCCTAATGTTTCCTCTGTCTTTCCCAGCAGGATGACTTTCACCCTCACCTTCTTCTGCGATGGTTCTCAGACTGCAACGTGACCACATTCTCCAGACCCTCCACCCTATGCAACTGTTCCCCAAAGCAGACAGGGCCTTCTCTCTTTCTCGCTCTTTCTCTCTCTCTCTCCTTTCAAAGCATGCCCAAAGGCCAAACTCCTCTCACCAGCATCCTTCCAGTTTCCACCTTTCAGACTTTTTTGCCCAAGGAAGGCTGAGAACACGTGTATGGTCTTGTTGGGGGTCTATCGTGGGAAGTCGAATCTGCTAGGGAGGAATGAGGATGTCCAAGGGGAGGTGGCCTCCAGAAAGCCTTCCAGAGCCTGCTACTTGAACCAAAGTGCTTCACAAACTAGAAATATATAGAAGCCCCGATGCAAAGCTTCAACAAGGAGTCCAATTAAAACATCACATCCTGAGACTCTGACACGTATCTCTGTCCTGCCCATATGAAAGTCCCCAGAATGTCCCTGGGCATTCACAGGTGGTTCTTCTTATTTCTCAAAGACCTGCTGTGTTGTGGGAGGAGCAGCCTGGCCGAGCAGGACAATCCCGAGACACACATGGACACTGGCCTGCGAGCCCGTGGTCGGATCCGAGTCAGCCTTCCAGAAACACGGACAACTTGGAGGCAGCTGCTTTTCTGCTTGGTGCGTCTCCTCTGAGGGTCACCGGCTACGGGCACAGGTGGTACAGCAGGTCTTGGGCGGATAGTGTCTCTGCCTCCACCCCAGGACAAGTGTGCCTGCGGCCCAGCAGCAGCAGGCAGCGCAGGAAGCAGGGATGGCTACGGCTGCTGGAAGCGGGCGTCCCTCGGGGCCCCGGGAGGTGGGCCGGGCGGGGGGGGTGGCCACCAGAACACGGCGTTCGTGCTAATGATATATTCTGCTTTCCTTGGGCATGGTGGATGGTGTTTGCTTGTTTACTGAAGGCAAAAAAAAAGTAGTGACAGAGAGAAGTTTTATTTGCAAGATTGTAGATTTTATTTGGTGCCAGTTTTGTAGCACAAGGAACATTTGAGAAGTAGTTTGTAAAAGGCCCCCCAAACTGGGGGGATGCTCCCCTTTGTCTCACCACAGCCGCTTGCATATTCCAAACCACTAGAGTAAGACCCAGAAAGTGCTTCTGTTCCCTCCCTGCGTCTCTAAGTTGGCCTTCAGGGCGGTACCATACTGTTCGATTCCTGTAGCTCTCTGATGTATTTTGAAATCAGGACATGTGGTGCCTACAGGGTTAGTTTCCTTTCTAAAGATGACTTTGGCTATTCAGGGTTGGCGTTTTTTGTAGTTCCATGAGCATTTTAGAATCGCTTTTTCTATTTCTGTTGAAAAAATGCCTTTGCGGTTTTGATAGGAATTGCACTGAACTGGTGGATTGCTTTGGGTATGTGGAATTTTTACAATATTTAATGTGTAGAGTTGTCTGTTTGTTTTGTGTATCAATTATACCTCGACAAAACTGTTAAAAACATCTTTAAAAGTCTGCTCAAACCTTGCAGATTCTCACTCCAGGCTGTACTATCACTGGGCGTCAGCATCAGAGAGCTCTCTCTCCCTTGACATGTCAGCATTTACTTATTACTTTTTTTTTAAAGGACACATATTTAAAAAGGCTACATTCAATATTATGGAGTTGAAATTTTTCCCAAACACTGCTCTTGTGTCTCGGAATCCCCCTCTAGCAGACTTCCCACCTGCCAAATTTAGCCTGAAGCCTGCTTCTGCTTGACCCTTGAACTAAATGTGACTATCATGATTTTAGAAGATTGCTTGGAAAGATGCAAAGAAAAATGTGTGACAGAGACCTTAAGTGGCCTGCAGAACCAGAATATTTACTAACTGGGCCTTTAGAGGAAACACTTCCTGACTCATAGCTTAAGGTGTTAATGTCCACTTGCGTTTGCTTGTTCCTGATTCATTTCTTTTTATTTCTTTTTATTTTTTTTTAAATACATTAATTTTTATTGGTGTTCAATTTACCAACATACAGAAAAACACCCAGTGCTCATCCCGTCAAGTGTCCCCCTCAGTGCCCGTCACCCATTCCCTCCCACCCTCTGCCCTCCTCCCCTTCCACCACCCCTAGTTCGTTTCCCAGAGTTAGGAGTCTTTATGTTTACTTCTTTTTAATTATTTTATTTTATTTCTGATTTTTTAAACATTTTAGTATAACTGACATGCAATGTTATATTAATTTCATATGTACAATATGATCATTTGGCCATTCTGTACATTATTCAGTGCTCATCGTGATACACGTACTCTTAATCCTCTATTTCACTCACCCTCCCCCCCACACCCACCTCCCCTCTGGTGACCTCAGTGTGCTCTCTGTCATAAAGAGTCAACAATTTTGCTGTTGTTTGTCTCTTTTTTTTCCTTTGTTCATTTGTCTTGTTTCTTAAATTCCACATATGAGTGAAATTGTGTAGTATATTTGTCTTTCTCTTGACTGACTTATTTCACTTAGTATAATTATACTTTCTGGATCCATTTATGATGTGGCAAATAGAAAGATTTATTTTTCTTTTTTTTTTTTTGTCTGGTAATATTCAATAGTATATATACACCACATCTACTTATCCATTCATCTATGGATGGACACTTGGGCTGCTTCCATATCCTGGCTACTGTAAATGATGCGACAATTAACATAGGAGTGCCTGTATCTTTTCAAATTAGCATTTTTGTATTCCTTGGATAAATACCCAATAGAGGAATTGTTAGATCATACGGTAATTCTATTTTTATAATTTTTAGAAGGATTTGTATTTAAACAAGAAGGGATCTGCATGTTCACACAGAGAGACTCTTGTTAATTTAACAGTTGGAACCTGGCAGTGTACAATCAGGATTTTTCTCATCCACTTACACCGGTTGTCAAATTTCCCTCTCCCTTGGGCAAAGCCTATGACCTTCCCAGCATTAAAATGTCCCGTCATGAGCCAAATTAGTCTCCAGCTTGTCTTCTCTCAACCTCTTAGGTCATGACTAACTTTTGGGTCAGGGGTCCATACAGGAAAAGCCACAGGGTCCTCTCATGCTTCTCTCATCTCAGCCAAAAGAAAGAGCAACTCCTTTATATATGTGATCTTTTTGCCTTCCTCTTCTGATTCCAGCCTTCAAGAGCTGGGGCTCAGAGGATGGAAGAGAAGAGAGGACACAGTTCTCCCTTGTGGCCAGATAATACTCCCCGGTGAATGTCCTGAGGGTGCAACACGCACCATCTTTGCAGAAGCCAGTCATGGTCCTTGGGCCGCTTCTCACTGCTGTTGCCACAGCTGGCCTCTGTGGAAACGATGCTTTGCATTAATGGTGCATGTGGGTCTGGGGGAATGTGTTCAATTTACCCTTTGGCTTTTATTATCAAGGACTCCTTTAAAAGGGATCCATACTCCCTTGAGTTTTGCCAGGAGTCTAGGCACCCAAATCCCCTTGAGGAAGCCCTACCACTTCTCCCGCTGCCTTTCTCCACCATGAGGTACTGTATGGGGCCATGGGGTCCCCAAGTTTTCCCATGTTCTCCAAGATCCAGGGAGAACAGGAATGTAGACTCCCTCATTCCTAGCCTACACTAACCACAGTTTCTACTCACACTACTGGCTTGTGTCTCTTCATCACAGATCACGCTTTTAGAAATGCTCAAGCAAGAGCAAGGTACCAGTTTCTGAGATCACACATGCCCCTGCACACCCTGGAAAACACTTAAGATTTCCTGACAACTCCCCGGCCACACATTCTTCTGGAGCTCATAGTAGGCTGGTCACGCACAGATCTACAGCTCAATAAGCTCACAGTTTGGGAAAAGTGCTATCATCCTTCCATCAGGGGCCCTGCTTCCCAGCAAGGGACCCCACCCACAGTAGCCACTCCTACTCAGCTACAGAAGAGGGATCGGTTTCCTAATTTCTGTACTCCCTTCTACGTTGTGAAAATTAGGTCATCTCTTCATGATGTTACTTGTTTGTGGTTCTGTTGACATTATTTTTATATCATCAGGCTTGTCATTAATTTTTGTGCCTTGGTCCTTTGGTCTTATTTAGAAAGACATTCCCTACCCTAAGATGATGTACAGATTTACATACATCTTTTTCTGGGATACTGTTAAGGTTTTACATTTTACAGTTAAAACCATCGGTCAGGGATCCCTGGGTGGCTCAGCGGTTTAGCGCCTGCCTTTGGCCCAGGGCACGATCCTGGAGTCCCGGGATTGAGTCCCATGTCAGGCTCCTGGCCAGGAGCCTGCTTCTCCCTCCTCCTGTCTCTCTCTCTCTCTCTCTCTCTCTGTCTATCATAAATAAATATTTTAAAAAATAAATAAATACAATAAAACCATTGGTCTAGCTAACACTTGTTTTGAGGCCAGCAGCTGAGACAGTGATTAAGACTTGTTACTATTCATGTAGGATTCTCTGGAATCCAATACCACTTAGTAAATAATATGTATTTTCATCTTTCCATTGAAACATCTACAAAGTCCCACTTTGTCTGTGAAATCCTCTCTGAACATTCTATCTTAGATCATTAATGTGTTTTGCTGTTTATATTCTAGTACCAAATGAGTATTCAAAGAATGTTTTTATAATATATATTTTGAAGTCTGTGGGAGCTTGTCCCTGACCCCAGCATCCACCATAAACACAGAGTACACTCCTCTTGACTTTTTAAAATTATGTTATGCTCTTGGGCATTTCTGGCATTTTTCTAAAATCTGCTATACATGGATAAAGATTTAGGAATTTTAACAGGCTCCGTAGTAAGGTTCTTGAGTTTTTTGTGTAACGGTTAAGAAACTTTTCATCTTATTCAACATTGTTTCCACATTACCAAGGAGTGTCTAGTAGAGGCACTTAATAAATATATTCGTGGAAAGCCAAGGAGTAATTCTCCCCAGGATCTCACATTTAGAGGCATACTTAAATGTGAATCTTAGCTCGGTCTGTTGTAAAGATTAAAGAAGGTCTAAATGTAAATGTACCCGAGAGAACGTTATATGGAATCTGGCACATAGTAGGAACTTGATACTTGGACAGTTTTTCTTAATATCCTCTCACTTAATAAATACTTAAGAAGGTGACCATATTTCCTTTCATTTCCTTTCCTTCATTTCTTAAAACTGTGGAAACAAATCACCTTTAATAGAATTTGTAGCAATTTAGAAATACCCAGCCAGTTTGCTTAAATACTTTTTCAGTAGGCTAATTCATCATAAACCAACAAATTGAGGGGAAAATGAGTTAAATTCATGAGGTAAGTCATGAAGGCTTGGGTTTTACTGATGTCCACGTTGTCTCTGAGTAATGGAATTGCTATCTATTGACTGGATAAATGATTACATGTCTCTACATCTAATTACTGAGGAAATTAGGGAGCCCAGCTTCGGCCATACATACATTTTCTATAACACAAATTCCAAGCTTGCATTTGAGGGATGATCTCTACCATTTCTCTAGTGCTTGAGATACAAGGCAGTGTCATTTTTGACTAAGGATTAATCGAGAATGCATTAAAGTGATTTCTATTGTAAAGAAAAAATTCTCTCCTTTATCTTGGGGAGTGACTCATCCCAAGGAGAACCATCTCTCAGATTAAGAGCTACTTCTATTCACAACATTCTTATGATATTCAAGTCAACTTTCTGGAGTAAGAGATTGTATTTCTTCTCTTTTTTGGACTGAGATGAAATGTTTCCTTCCTTCTCTTCAAGAGAGACTCGATCTTCTGGTTATGAATTGCATGTTTTGCTGCCAGCAACGCTTTCGTTGTTGAAATATTCATAAAAGATCCTGGGCTTGTGTTCCAGTGATTCACATCAGGGAAAAAAGGAAAGCTGTTATTTTGAGCATAGGGTAAACCTCGGCTCACATAAAGCTTTGGCACTGCTTTCAACTTTGAGTTTTGCCCCAGATACTAGGAGATGGCTTTCCGCAGTCAGCACGCTGAATGGCAAAGCTGGGCTTCAGGTGAAATGGCCAGTTGTGGTCCTTGATGGGAAAGGCAGAGTGAAAAGTCAGTGTTTAAATGAGGCCAAGACTCCAAAAGGTTGTGTTCCTTACCCCACCCCCACCCATGAGCAGGTGGTCCCGTGTTGCATACAGGCCTGAAAACATCAAGACACTGCCTCCCAGGCAGATGCACTGCACCTGGTATCTGAATCCAAAGAGAACTTTGGCCTTTAGTATTTTTCCCTGCAGCCAATGTGCAATACCGATGGCTGCAATTTACAGAAGGTGATGTCTAAATGCTTTAAGATGCTCTGGGTGTGTGCGTTCATACATACCTGCACACGCATATGTATGCACTGAGTGCATAACCGCAATGTGACAGCCTAGGGCCTGCTTTCATTGTGTTATCCAATTCTACTTGGTGTTCTGTGACTTTCCTGGAAGGATTTTGGAGTTGGTTCCACCCAGAAATGCATGTTTATGCTTCATCGCTATAATTATGGGAAGCACCTAAAGCCAAACTGGAACATTGCTTTATCCACTCCCCTGTTTTATTGTCAAAGGTATCAGAGGAAAGAAACACTCTCAAAGGCCTGTGTGCACTCCTGATAATGAACTGATTCCCTCGTCTCCCTTGGATTATAAGATACGTTTTGTATGTGTGTGTGTGTGTGTGTGTGTGTGTGTGTGTGTGTGTGCATTTTCAATAATTAGAAACATTAGAAGGAAGAATTAGGAAAATTGTCTATTGAGCATCGGACATGGCGGGTTTCGACCTTGAATGCATGTGAATAAAGGTGCATTGTCCTACTGTCACGAGGCAGATTTTGAAAATCATTAAACTCGTTGACATATGCCCTTCAGTAATTTAAAGACTCACACTCTTGAGTTTTCAACCTGTTACACCATTTGGTTTCCCCGGCTGGCCTGCACCCTGCGGAAGCCTCTTGAGCGCCTGTTTTCCGAGGGTGCGCACTTATGGCAGCATCCAAGCCCGTGGTGAGAAGACAGGCAGAGAAGAAGGACGTTAAGCAAAAGCCAGGCCTTTCTGAGGCAAAAAGAAGGCAGCTCTCATCTTGAATAGAGGGAGGCTGGAGCAGCTGCCCTGGCGACATGCATTCTCTCCTGATTCCCAGAGTCATGCATCTCGTGAGAGGCCTGCCCACTGCCCGCCCAGCCTAAGCTCTCCTCCCCGACTCACGTTGAGACGACCTGGAGAGCTTTTGCTTGCAGGGATTGTGTTTCCCATTGTACATATGGTGTGAAGATCACAGATGAGAAACACGAGCGCCTAAAATAAATACTACATGAACCCAGAGATGCAGGGGGGGCCCCTGGGAGCTAGCAAATGAAATGCCCATCAGTCCCTGACACACTGGAGGCTCCTGCGATTGGCAGCTTCATGCCTCATTATGCTTGGATCAGAAACACGGGGCTGCCCCAGGCAAGCTCTCTGGGTAACAGAGAGGGGTGCACTGGGGAGACGCGCTCGGCTCCTGGCCATGCGAAGTGCAAAGACGGGGTGCAGGAGAACAGAGCGGATTCATCAAACTATGGGAAGATGGGGCGTCTGTTGATCCGTTGGCGCTGAAATGCATCCTAAGGCTTCCTTTGGCTTTCAGGTGTGGTCGTCCGTGGTGGACTGTGTGTTTACTGTGCATTTTCAGTGCAATTATTTGTTGAGGCCGATAATATCCACAGAATGAAACAGAAGCAGGTCCTTCCCCAAAGGAAGAAACACAATGAAAAGCTGAATGAACTACGGCTGCCATACAGGATCTCTGAAGCTGGCTTTCTGTGCACGACCGTGGGGAAAGCAGGGGTGCGGGGCGCTGGTCCCACCGGGTGCTGACAGGTCTGCGGGCGCACTGGTGATGCAAACCATGAGCCGGGGGTGGGGGTGGGGGCGCCCTCAGAGGCCAAAGGGAGTAGACATGGGAAACTACAGCTGTGTAAATAGGAGTCTAAAATTATTACGGAAAATATTTATCTGGGAAAAACATCCAACAACTTCTAAACTAAAATAAATACTAATAGTCTTTATTTGAACACACTTCCCCTGAGAAAAGGAGAGAAAAACGTTTCCAGGTATAAAAGTAACCATCGTTAGAGTCTCGCCTTTCACAGTGAAAGAGTGTTCTTCAGGGTCACTCAAAGCATTTGGTAAGATTTACGGGGGACTCTTGAATTAATTAGCCTTAAAAGAGGGTAGTTATTTAGCTTTTTAGGTAGGTAGGTAGCTAGTAAGGACCCCACTCTCTTCCACACTAAACGTTACATGAAATATTTATTTACACCTGTGTGGCAGGGCTAGGTGACGCTGGAGGCAAAATCAACGTCTTGTTGCAACATGAGGCATCGAGGATGCACACATCGCAGAGTAGTAACAAGCGACACCCTGAGTATTTGGCAATTCTCCTTCCCTAAATCCAGACCAGGCATGTTGGGGATAGAAACATTAAATTTCTAAAAAGCGCATCTAGTAGTGGGTGAAGATGGGACCGGGATGGGGCATTTGGGGTAAACATAGAAGTGCCGTCCCGAGCACACACTGCGTGGTTACTATACATGGGGAAAGGTTCATTTCTCTTTCGTGCTCAGTTCGTAATTCTTTCCATGTAAATAATTATTTGTTTTATTGATGCTCATCTTTGAGCAGCACATTTCTAGATTTCCTGAGAAGCTTCTTATCTGGTTGTTCTTTAACGTGCTCCTTTCCATAATGTATACAGCTCGAGCTCCATCGTGTCTGTGAGGCATGCAAGAAATCAGTCACTTGGACCAGATAACCCCTTGAAAGTTTTTTTTTGGAGACTCCAAACTTGGCATCGAGTTTGGAACCTGACATTTGAGTGTTTGGAGAGGGGACATGGGGTAGGTCCACAAAGGATTTGATGAATTCTAAGTAATAGGAGTGCCAGCTGTCATGTTGGTTGGGTTTTGTTACAAAACAAACAGATCCCATTCGTAATGATCCTTCACTCTCCAACTCTTCAAATTCCTTTTAAAGCAACGAAGCTATTTTATCACCACCATGCAGAGGAAAACCTTTAGAAGTTCCTTATTTCAGTGAATGGTTCTATGGACATATTTTTTTTTTAACATCATAGATTTTTTTTTTTTTCAGAAAGGAAACCAAGAAAAGGCGTGACCATCCATTGTGTGCATGGAAAAAACCCTTCTCAATCTGATGCTTTGGCAGATGTTTACTGGACTTTTCCAATGTGTTCCCCATTGTCCCACCATGGCACTGCTCACCATGACATCTACTATCCCTCTTAGAGTTAAAGACGAGCTACCACCTAGTCCCACTCATTGCTACATGTCAGGGAACCAAGAGTCTGAGGGAACAGGGCCAGGGAGGGAGCCAGCCACAAACCGCAAGATGGCTACATCACCACGTGGCTAAAGGGAAAACCCTCCAAATCCCAAATAGCTAGAGACAAAGACGTGATGCCATCCTCTCAAGGGGCAGAAAGGGCCAATAAAAGCAAATGTTTGAGGCAATTTGAAGGTGTTTTCTGTAGTGTTCCTGAGCTAGAGTTTAGATGGCACCGGCTGTGTCCTGGTGAGGTTCTTGGGTGGTGGCAGGAAAATCCATGGTGCGTGATGGGTTGGAGGCGAACCTCTCAAGCTGCAGTGACAGGAAAGCTCCAGGAGGGTAAGGAGCAGAATTATGAAGTAATCCAGGAACAAGTATCATATCATCTGCAGTGATTTATTTCCAGACAGGATCCAGATGCAACCCATGTGACTCTGGATTAATGGGTGAGTTGATGGGCACCACTGATGTCCCTTGGCCTATCCTTGAGTATGGATTTTTCTAAGTCTGTAAATTGGAACATTCTTTAACTTAGACCATTATCTCCCCAGCATTAGGTCTGGTTTGCTGCCTCCATGGTTTGTGCTTTGTTGAGATCAAGAGCAGGGCTGTTCCTTAGAAATATAACCCAAGGGAGGCCTGGGAGGCTCAGTTGGTGAAGCGTCTGCCTTCATCTCAGGTCGTGACCCTGGGGTCCTGGGATTGAGTTCCCACATCAGCAGAGAGTCTATTTCTCTCTCTCCCTCTGCTCCTCCGCTGCTTGTGTTCTCTCTTTCTCTCTCTGAAATAAATGAGTAATATCTCAAAAAAAGAGATGTAATACAAGTGGCACATGCAATTTTAAATTTTCTCATAGACACATTAAAAATGTCAAACAAAAACATGATTCATTTTCATTAGGAACTTTCCATTATCCAGTATAGCAAACGTTCCATTTCAACAGATTCCACTGTCCACATTTCAGTGGTTCATTAAGCACATGTGACTAGTGGTGCCATGTTACAGGGCACAGAGCAACGTCACCTGTTTAGTATGTCTTTTTAATTAGAACTTGCTTTTTGTACTTTAAAGTCTTCACTGTGAAAGGAAATTTTTATATCATCATAAAAATCATAAGTTTGAGGTGATAAATAGGTTTTTCTACTATGTATCATTCCATACGACTAAAATTAAGCAGCATGTTCATATACTACTTTAAATTAAATTAAATTCATATGCTACTTAATCCTACTTATGGGACACCACTAACACGTAAATCAAACACAGAGAAATATCTGACCTAACCAATCAAATTGTACCCAGGGAGCTCCACTGTTTCTTACAAAGGTGTTTTGTTTTGTTTTCTTTCATTTTCCCTCTGAAACTCCTCATGAAGTACATGAGCAGCTATGATCTCTACAATATAGTCTAAAAAGTAGAGGTGAAAATTCTATTATACATGAACATTAGACATATTAGAAATCTAACTTGGAACTTTTGATAAGGTCAGGATAAATTCATTTTTGTAAAAAATGAAAGGATGAATATAATAAAATATATTTCAGACACATAATAAATCATATGTACTTTTTTTCTTGGCTTTTCTTCAAAAATGCCTAAACCCCTTATATGAGGACAGCATCAAATTGACACAATATGTCAATTAGCTGTAAAATAGTAGCAACAAACATTAAATGTAATTCTTGCTCATTGTGAAAAATCATAAGGATAGATTCCGTTATTGATGCCTTATTTCTCTCCAGCAAAAAGAAACACATCTGTTTGTCTCTGTCTTATGATTTGTATTTATTTCATAAAATATATTACCATTAAAATCAATGCCATTGCCATTAATCAATTCAAAAGAACCAATTTCTTTTGGCTTTTACAAAAAACTGTGAACCACAACATACCAGAAGGCGGTGAACCCAGCGCTCTGTGCCATTGCGTATGGAGGGCCTGAGACTATCCCAGGCTTTGGAGGATCCTTAGCCACAGAACTCTGAATAATACAGGGTCGTCTCCACTTTCCTCTCATTTCTTACAGGAAGCATTAATCCCAGATGTCTGGGGACAGGGAAGGGAGGGTAAAATGCCAGGTGGGGGAACAAGTGTATGACCCGCCACTCTGTCTCTGTCCACCTGCAAACCCACCTCACACAGGAATGGGGTCTTAGCCCACTTGTTCTGTCTGCAGGCACTTTCCATCTTTCAGTAGATGCCACTCAGCACGGCTCTTCAGCTCACAGTTAGCATCTATCCTCATGAAGGATTCTCAGCTCCTGACTTTTGGGCTGGGCAGTTCTGTGTGGTGCAGGCTCTTCTGTGCCATGTGGGCTGTTCTGTGCATTGCAGGGTCATTAGCAGGGTCCCTCGGCCCCCTAACTGGGCGTCAGTGTCACCCACCCCCATCTGTGACAACCACAACATCTCTAAGACTGCATGCACCCCTTGGGGGATGGTGGCCCCCGACTGAGACGCAGGGTCCAGTGTGTTACCTCTCAGGTAGTGCCCTCTGTACCTTCTGGGTGCTGGTGTAGGCTCTCTTGTTAGCTTTGATTTTCACCTTTACTTAGGATTACATATGCTCTTTTCCAATAGATCTAAACACAATCCACCCAGTGTGCCCTCCTCTAGGCTCTGACTGCAGTGACAGACACCTTGGAGACAGGGCGAGAGGTGAGGAGGGTTAGTATAGAGTAGACAAGATGCACTGCAAAGAGGCAGTGGCAGGAACCAGAAGCCAAAGTGCAAATGTATAGGATGGGTGTGTTCTAAAGTCCATCTTTCAGACAGGATTTTTAAGTGTTATCCTCAAATTTTATGCTAATTATTTTATTTTATTTTATTTTATTTATTTTATTTATTTGTTTTATTTTATTTTATTTATTTATTTTTTAGGGAGAAGGAGCATACAAGTGAATCAGAGAGGGAGGGGAAAAGGAAAGAGAGGAATCTCAAGTAAACTCCACGCCCAGCATAGAGCCCATCGAGGGATTGATCTCACCACCTGAGATTATGACCAGAACTGAAATCAAGAGTCAGATGCTTAACCAACTGAGCCACCCCAGGGACCTATCGAATTTTAGATCAATCTCCACAAAATGTCCTCCCATGACTTGCCAAAGACACATTTACTGTCTTAAAATAAATAAATAAAATAAACAACAACAACAAAAAACACTTTAAGTCATTATAAGTTATAGTGTTATATCAATGAATGCATAAATAATAATTACCTAAACTCACTTATAAACCTCTAGCAGATGCTACGGAATCAACTTATTGTTTATAACTAATAATTTAAAAAATAGAGCAAAAGAATAAGTAGAGTAAGCATTTATGCTGCTTTTCCTATATAAACACTAGCTCAGGGTAAGCAAATAGCTGATGAGGGGAAATGTGTCTTTATGGAAAGCTTGCAGCTAATAAACACCTAAGTAGAAGTAAAATATCACCACTTTGTAAATCTATTAAATAAGTAGGCCTATGTAATGCTCATCAAATGGTTGATGAGATTTTAAAAAGAGAAAGAAGAGGGAGCAGGCATTTCATATTCTTTGATTTTTTTTTTATATTTAAAAAGAATTATTTCCAATCTTTTGTTGCTGCTTATAGAAATAAAGTTACTGCCAGTATTTGGCATTGTATCCTGGATCCATAGTCAATTCATTTATTAATTCTATCCGTTGAGTCTAGATTTATTGAATTTTCTAAATAAACAACAAGGGTGTCTCTAAATAATGATTTTATGTATTTTCTAATTAAAGGCATCCGTGCAGATATCCACGAAGCTCAGGAAGTGAAGCAGGAAGAGCACACACACAAACTACATCTGGGCCCATCGGACAGAGTCAGAAAAGATGAGCAAATCTCACAAGAAAACATCCCGTCCATGGGACCTTGGGTGAGCAGCCGATTCGCTCTAACAGTGGACGTGGACTGGAAGATCATAGGGGAGCATGTCTCTGACGGCAGCCAGCACCTACCGGCACGTCCAGGACGTGGTGATGTGGAGATGCGTGAATCAGTGATGCAACAACATCCACGTATGTGAAATACTTTGTCTTCTCTGTTTACGCAAGTGTGAGCACAGGACCTCAGAGCCAGAAGAGCGTCTTAGAAATAAGCAGACTAGAACTTTGCTTCTGGAAGGAATCCGTATTATTCCTATTAGATAATCCTCCTCCCAAATTTTCTCCATGACCTACCACAGAGACCTGGGAACACATTATAATAACTGTGTTTCCAAGACTTTAGATCCTGATCCTTTTTTTTTTAGAGGCAAAAATAGTGCTTGAAAGTGACAACTCAAGGGTTATAAATTACTGAGTAAATAAATTCATTTATTATGGCCTCCAAACGGGTTTTGGTTTTAGAAAACACACAGGGGGGCATTGGTGGCAGGTGAGAGCACCATATTTCATGCATTCATTAGTGCATTGTCTAATCAATAATGATCACAAGTCAGCATATGTGATACCCATCTAAAATAGTATCGTAAATGACCCGTAATGCTTTTATTAAATGTATCATTTATTTTTATGTCTTTTTTTTTTACACTTTCACACATTTTCCCCTTTGGGATACATGAATTTTCTCTGTTTTTGGATATGTTTGCCAGTATGGCAAGATTTGGCACAATCGTTGCCAGCGTACCTGCTGTCTCTGCTTCTTCTTGTTCATATCGATCGCTTTCGTGATACTGTTGTCTCATCAGGTAACACATAGACTTGGCTTAAATTTGTCATTCTTTTCTCATAAAAATACACTTATGGTGCTCCTAGAGTTAAGGGTTTTTTTAAAACTTATTTTAAAATATATTTAGGATCTTAAACTAACATTGTCATTAAAAAAATCTTTCCTTCCTTCAGTCACTCATTAATATGTTTAATTACTAAAATCAAAATGCATATTAGGGGATCCCTGGGTGGCTCAGCAGTTTAGTGCCTGCCTTCAACCCAGGGCGTGATCCTGGAGACCCGGGATCGAGTCCCACATGGGGCACCCTGCAAGGAGTCTGCTTCTCCCTCTGCCTGTGTCTCTGCCTTTCTCTCTCTGTGTATCTCTCATGAATGAATAAATAAAATCTTAAAAAAATGCATATTAAATTTTGACTGAAGATTTATACCATCAGCTACCTTAGATGCTTAGAGAATGCTTTCTATCCTCTGTGTAGAGGGTGAGTTACATAATGGGGAAGAGGATCATGGGGTTGCTCTTTCTGCTGGGAGGGCCCCATCAAATGACCTTCCGAAACCATGCAGGGAGGACACAGTTGCTGTAGGAAATTCCAGATGGGACTGTTCCCCCCCCCCCGCCCCCGCCGCACACACTGCACGTGCTTGAGAACGCCACTTCGTGTGCTCGAGCTCGAGTTTCCAAGACTGTAGGAGGACCCTATGGAGGAGATAGATGCCCAAGGCCTATTTCACGCCTAAAAGTATCTTACTCCATAGGGAATAGTGGGCCATGAAAACGCCAAGGCATCGAAATGCCATTTTACCTTGGACCTTTCTCTGACTCCTCTTGGCAGTGTGACATCCAAAGATGAACTTTAGTGCTGGATTTGGTGCTGCAGCTGCTCCTAGCTGTGGAGCTGGCACTGGCTCTACCTTTGTAACCGGTGCTGGAGCTGGAGCTACAGCTGGATGTGGCCCTGCAGCTGATGCTAGAGCTGGTCCAGGAACTGGCTCTACCTCTGAAGCTTGTTCTAGCCCCACAGCTGACTCTGGCTCTGGTGGAAGGTACCCTGGAGAAGACCTTTCTAATAGTTGATGCTGCAAAGGAGACCCAGCTAGTTTAATATTGCACAGGGGGCTCCTAACCCTGAGACATTCGAACACACGATGCCTGAAATTGGGTTGTATTGGAGAATACTTAAGCTTACTTTCCTAAGAACACGGTGTAGAACCGGCCTCACCAGTGACCTGGGGACAAATCACCCCCTGGAAGGATCAGTCAACACTGTACGTACTGATGAGAGGACCACTCAAGCTCCCGGGGTGGAAGGAGCCTGTGAACTACGCAGCCTTCCTCCAAATTTACCAATCCGTCTGTCACTCTTTTATGTCTATGATGTTGCTAAAGTTTGGCTTGATTTTCATCTTAAAATGTGTCGTTTCTTTTGCTTCTACCAAAAGGCTGTTAAGGTATAACCTAGTTCACCCCCTTCGACATCACGATGCCAAGAGTTCATTTTTCTGTTAGTTTTAATTTCCCTGCTCCCCAGATCTTCTTCACCCAGTGATTTTGTTTCCTCCCAAGAAGAGGGCCAGGGAGTGAAGAGAGAATCAGGTTCTGGAAACACAGCCACCAGTAACCTGTGGGCCCCAGAGAAGAAGCTCTCCCTCTCCAGCACGATGGCATCTGGGTACGTTTATCACCTGTGCGCCACCTGCCACACATGTGAATAGGTGTGGCTGAAACTCTACTTTGCTTCTGGCCAGGTGAGCAAATCACCGCTTCTGGGAAGGGGGACGAAAAAAAGACTCCCTAACCGGCTTCTGTAGAGCTTCTGGAAAGCAGCTTATCCTTCCTCTCACCTCATGCAGGTAAGAAAGAGGCGGGCACACAAGCACTGCTGGACATGCTGTTTGAAACCAGAGTGCGTGGGGGCAGCAGGTGGCAACGGGGAGTCTCCAGACTCCAGAGTCACACCTGCAGCCACTTTGGCCAACCCCGTGGGCGCAGGTCCAGGCTCTGGCGTATGAATCCTGACGGCTCTTTTATGTCTGGTTTGGGATCAGTGGAAGTTAAAATAAAGCCATCAATTCTCGCGGATACGGAAGACTTTGCTCCAGGCTTCTGAGCTCCCTCTGCATGGCAGCTAATGTTCTCCCGTACACATGAAACTTTGCTTCCTGCAGACACAATGTTTTGAAAAGTGCAGGCATCCGAAGAAAAGCATCCTTTGAAAGCATATGGATCGATTGTCCTTCACCCTTCCATCATGCCCACGGAGCACGCCCAGAAGAGTGATGTGATAGATGTACAAGCGCCTGTTATGAAAAAGAGTTTACGCGGCTCTTGTCGTGAGAGCTGCCCAGATGCTCAGCGATGGTGAAGCGTGTCCCTACAGATCCCTCGGATAACACGTCCCCACTGCAAGGGGAGGGGCACATTGCAAGTTAAAACCTGAAGAAGCATCACCAGCGGGCATGGCTCATCTTCTAGTATCATCACGGCCATCATCGTGATGCTTATCACCCTTAGTAGACATTGAGAGAACATCACCACTGAAGTGTTTACACATGTAAAAATAAGGTTAGGCTCTTTTTTTTTTTTCCTTCTTTCATGTTGTGTAAGACTTAGAAATGATAACTGCCTGAGACTAGAAAGGGAAAAAAAAAATATCAGAGTTCTTTTCAACTTAACCAGGGGGCCGGGGATGATTTCCACCTCTGCTGTTCCGCTGTTTGCAAGAGCGGAACTAAGGAAGCGGGGACCCGAGGCGTAGCCTGCCTTCCCGCCCTGCTGGCTGTGCCACTGGCTCACCCGCCTGCACAATAGCCTCATGAACACGGTTTTTATAATTTTCATTAAACATGTTTACAGACTGGCTGTTTTTTCCATGTCTGAGAAAATAACAATGTTTCCATAAACCGTTGGGGACTGGTGCTCTTACCCACGCCTTGCGTCGCCTTTTTCGTTCTTCCGCTCTTACCTTCTTGAATACTTTTGTGTCTTGAGACTCAGGTTTGAGCTGGCCGCATTCCTGATCTGGAAGCCAAAGTTTTTGATGCCAAATCTTCCTATCTAGATTCTTGACAGCACTGCTGAATTGATGTTAGACTTTTCCCTCATCTAGACTTTTTTTTTTTTTTTGGTCTTTCTACCAAATGTGTGTGTGCATGTGTGTGTGTGTGTGTGGCTTCAGTCTATTGTGCCGTGATATGCTCTCCGCATGTGCTAATATAATTAGTGACTGTGAGCTTGTATTGGCATCTCAATAAGGATTCCCAGAAAACTGAGAGCCTGTAAGCCTACACAGTCTGGTAATGCCAGAATTTGGGTTTTCAGGCAGGCTACCCTGGTTGTGCCCTATCAGTCACCTACCTTGGGCATGTGCCTACCTATCTGCCTTGGCCTATGCCAAGTCTGTTTTCACAGGGCCTTCCTCCCGGCCAGACTTGTGATTACTGCAACTGCTTCACAAACTGTAATGCCTTCTGTGCACAGGAGACTTTATTTCATATAGTTATCATTATTTTGTGACCATAACTCTTTGTAGATTTGTGCTACTTGTTTCAAGTGAGACAGCACTTGCTTAATGTTGTTTTTCTGGAAACCAGGGTTTCTTTGTCCTGAGGAAGAGCCTTGGAGCCATAGTCACCCGAGGAGGAGATGGTGTGCACCATCCTGCTTGTGAAACATCATCGGATCCCCGTGGCCACCTGTGATCCGTGCACATGGGGCCCGTTCACCTTTCTGTCTACCCCACGGCACCTTCGGTAAGCCTCATGGCGGAATGTGAGAGTGGTTTAGTGAGGCCGCTGATTCAGTTTTGTAACTAGACGTACACCCAATGTCCAAGGTGGGCGGTGCCAGCTATAAAACATTGTATTCCCAAGCCTGGTTGGACACAATATTTATTTAAGTTGGAAAAGAACTTCTTTGGGGGATTAGTTATCAGTATGAGAAACAGCAGAAGTTCTGATAGATGTTTGTTTGTTTGTTTTTCTCTTGGGTTGTCTTGAAAAGTCAAGAGCGCACAAATCATGGGACGTAAAAGAAAGGTGAGCACAGACCAGCTTTTTAGTCTTTGGGACTCAGCGTCACCAAGATGCAAAGTCTTCAACCTCCTTCATTGTTCCTTTTCTCTCCCCCTCCCGATCTTGTGGTGTTCTCAAGCTCTCTTATTCCTAATGGAGATAAGAAAGGGGTAAGAGAGGTCAGCCTATTGCTGTTGCTGTTCAGCTCTGAGATCTCCAGTGAGGGTCCTGGGAGTATATTCAGGGAGCATTGATTCTTGTGTCCACTGATGCTTCCAATACTACTGATCAAGTGAACCTCTTGGGAGGATGTGGGGGGGAAGCAGGATTGGGCAGACAGAGAAGTTGGAAGTTGAACCTCTTTATTGGCAAGACAGATGCTTAGCCACCCTGCCAGGGAGTGCTGGAGCCGAATGACTGAGTATGGTTGTGGTTGGAAGGTGTGGGTGCTCATCGCCCTCTGCAAGCAGCTACTCATGAACCTGTGCCCTTGGGTGAGACACCTGTTGGCAGAGGAAGTGCTGAAGGAGCCTATAGCTGAACGGTGAGCCCACCTTTGAAGGCGATCGGGGAGGCACATCTCTTGTTCCTCCATCATAAGAATGAGGTAACATGAAAGTTCTTTGCCTGATAAATAGGCAGAATACAAAGGACTTTTAGGGCAGTGAACTTCTCTGTATAACACCGTAATGGTGAACACATGTCATTGTACATTTGTCCAAACCCACAGGATGGACAACGCCAAGAGCAAACTCTAATGTAAGCCGTGAGCCTTGGTTAATAATAACTAACCAATATTGGCTCATTGATTATAACAGATGTATCACTCTTGCAAGATGTTGATAAAGTCCAAGGCTATGCATGTACGTGGAAACACCATGTACTTTCTGCTCAATTTTGCTGTGAGCTTAGCACTGCTTTCAAAATTAAGTCTACTAACCACAATAGCAACAATAACAATAATAATAAGGAATAGCAAGATGTATTTAAACTGGCTAAAACCAAAATTGTGATCACAGATGTCGTGGTCTCATGTGAGATGTGCAACGGCTCTATGAGAGTGAAGGCTGTCCTTGAATTTAGGTCATCTTGCACTTTTGTGCATTATATTTCTCAGGAAACAAGATAAAATGTAAACGAGATGAAATAAGCAAACCAAAGTACAACCAATATCCTTCGTGCAAGGTAGAAAATGCACCTCTGGGCCAGATGGCTGAGAGCGTCCTCTCCTCCTGAGAGGCTTTCTCCCTCTGGGCAGAAAGCACCGCCTATGCACTAGTGGGGAGTGGAGCCAGGCCTGCATCCCTGTATCGTGCACCAGCTACAGCAGCATGGGACAAAGGCTACACCCCATTCACCCAGGGACCCCAGCATTGCACCCGGAAGCACCCCACACCAGGCATCGTGTCTCTGCATCTTCTCTGCTCCATCGTTCTTCCTTTTCAGGCTCAGCCCCTGGTCTCAGGTCTGACAAACTTGGCAGTTACCAACAGCTGGACCCTTTCTGAAATGTCCACTTGGGGAAACTGGCATCCTAATCCTCGTGCCCCGTCCTTCTCACTGGGTTATGCTCCTGCCGCTCGCCAGTCAGTCCCCAGGGCTGTGGTCCTCCACTTTGTCACAATCCTTGCACCTTGCCTGGCCCCACGGAGGCCACAGGGTTTAAACATAATCCAATTCCTTGCAAACATCTTTAACTTCCTTGCACATTCCCTTGATTATTGTATTTTCCTGCCAATACAGAATCTGCTTCATTATCTTCTTACACCAAATAGCTGAACATCACTGGACAAGACTCTCACAGACATTTTAGTGCTTCTTCCTGAAATTTATAGTCACAGATCTCAAATAAGCACCTGACATGGGCCAGAAGGGAAAGTGGGGACAGAGCGTGGAGGGACTGCCTTCCTTTCCTTTGCGACAGTGAAGGCATTGCCCTCTGCTGCCTGGACTCTGAGGGGTACATCTGAGAGAGAAGGAACACCAGAAATGCTAGACTGGTCCACTCTAGAAAGGATGGTAAGACTATTCAGTGAAAGAAAGAATAGATCGTGAGTGGCCAGAGCAGGGGATAAAAGCAAACTTATTTAGAACCTGCCAAAGCCTTTTATTGTTCTGAAATGACTTCCAGAACCACGAACCTGACCAAGGGAAAATTATCTGCAGCTCAGCCACACCCAACATCGTGTTTCTCTACCTTCTTGGACGCTCTTAGATTAGCCATGCACTCGTCATATTTTTCAAATATTTTGGCATCACCTGTCATAGCCCCTGGACAGTTTTCAGTAACAATAAAACTCAGTCTCAACTCAAGGATTATGAGACCGGAAAACATTTGTTGAACATATGGTTTAAATTATTTTTTTCTGTGTCTGGAAAATTAGTAGATTTCTAACCTACAGAGAGCATAAAAAATATAAGGGTAGATATTTCCCGGTAAAATCGCTCCAACATTATATAATTTATTTGTATAACAGACGATAGATGTGCCTAGATATTTAGCAAAGCCTCGTTATAATGTGACAGCTTCCAGATAGAGTATTGAAGGAGATCTCCTCAGAACGATGCCTGCAACTGATCAACAATACACATTGCAGATGTGGAAATTAAATTAATATTGAATGCATTCAGTGCGCAATCTAGAAAAAAGACACGTCTTTTACTGCAAGGTAATCATTTAGTTATATGATATTTTATCCAAAAACATTTTAATTGGCAAAGCATCATACACTACATGAAAGAGAAAATTAATTAACAATAAATAAGAAGATAAGGCAAAAGGAGAAGATAGGAAAATAATCTCTAAAAACTAAAATATTATGTGGAAGTGTAATTTATGAATTACTGGAGAATATTAATAAAATGAAAGTTACCATTTTGAATGTTATTTGAAATTCTGAGAAATGTTTCCTTGGCATTTTTTTCTTACCATCTATTTTTTTTTAAGATTTTACTTATTTATATGAGAGAGAGAGAGAGAGCATAAGCAGGTGGGGGATACAGGGGGAAGAGGGAGAGGGAGGAGCAGACTCCTCCTTAAGCAGGGAGCCCGACATGGGGCTCCATCCTAGGATCCCGAGATCATGACCTGAGCCAAAGGCAGATGCTTAACCAACTGAGCCACCCAGGGGCCCCTTTTTCTTATCATCTTAAGTTTCATAGCTTGGTTGTTATGTCTCTCACAATCTGTTCTATAGAGATTCATATGTTAGTTTTAAAAATATAGGGAATAGCTTCTTAGCACGATGTGTCTGCTCTGATTTGGGGGGACAGTTCTCACCCCTTCTGGGATTCCAATCAGAATGCATGACTTCTGCGTTTGAAGGAAATCACATTTTAAAATTATTTTTGTTATTAGGGATGAGTATAATTTCTGAGAACAGCAAAAGTCACTGAGTGAAATCTGCTGGACAGGTGTACGATGACAGCTGAAGGAATGGCTTTGGGTTTTAAGAGCAGTGGTGCCTGGTTGTCTTGTGTAGCTAATAAGCTGACTGCAGCAGAGGTTTTCTAAGAGAAATTCCAGAACTTCTAAAGAAAAGGCAACATCATTGGAAAGGGGTATCATTTCTCCGGTTGATTACTCGGAAAAAGAAAATTCACATAAACCCACATGTGTGTCCATGTTTATCTAGAAGCTGCTTCTATGAGCTGGAGCTCCTGGTTTGAGAAAAACAAATAGGCATGACCACTGGATCCTGGACCAGGAGAAAGAGATGAAAAGGGACATCACAGAGACAACTGGTGGGATTTAAAAATAGACTGCAGATTATGTGATGTTATTGTATCAATATTCAATTGCTGGGTTTGGTAATAAGCTATTTTTGGGGTTATGGATGACAGGGCCCTTGTTAGAGCAAACACACTACAGTATGAGGGATCACTTGGCTTAAAACTACTCTCAACTAGCTCAGAAAAATCATGTAAGTGCACTTGCACGTACACGTGTGTAAGCATGTGATGTGTATGTATGTATGTGTATATGAGTTCTCAGAAGGGCTGTTTCTGTGTTCTTCTATTCTTGCAACTTTTCCATAAGTACACAATTATTTCCAAAGGTTCGAGCCCCAAATAACAAAGAGAAGCTGTCTTTGCACGTAAGTATGTGTTTACATGTGTCCATGCATGCACATTGCGTGGGTATAGTTTGAAAACAAGTCATTTTTGCACGTACAAAAACTTGGGGGAACACATCTATAATAACATTTTAAAGCTCACCAGCCATTATCAGTATTTTGAATAATTTCTTCTAAAATCTTTACAATTTGTAGATTATCATATAATGTAGGGTAGATTTTGTCATTTTTTTTTGTAATTGCACACCCTGATTTTTTCATTTCACATTTTCCTTAAGTCCTTTCCACATGACTAAATATTACGCACCATTCTATAAGGCGACACGTTGCATATTTGGGATTGCTTTGTTCAGAAAGCAGGTCCTGCTACTGCGTATTTGGGAGGCCGAGTGACATAGTAACCGGCTCACAGACTGCAGGAGTCTGCTTGTACTTTGAAGTCAATTCTTGACTTGTTGTGGTTTATTCTTGCAATGGTTAACTTTAAGCATTAACTTGGCTAGATTAGGGTGGCATTTTGGGGATCAAATGCCAATCTAGATGCTACTATGAAGAATTTTTAAGATGTGATGAATACTTACTAATCAATGGACTGAGTAAATAGATATGCCTTCGTAGTGTGGGTGGGCCTTTTACAACCAACTGGAGGCCTGAAGAGAGAAGCATGTAGGGCCCGGGAGGAAGAGGAGGTTCTTCCTCCGGGGTCCCAGCCTGCTGGCCTGCTATGTACATTTTGGACTTGCCAACACTCACAATCTCACAAACCCATTTCTTAAAATAATCTATCTATCTATCTATCTATCTATCTATCTATCTATCATCATCATCATCTATCATCTATCTGTCAATGATCTACTTATCTATGTTCTCTTTCTCCTATTTCTCTGGGGAGCCCTGAATAATATAGCTGTCCATTTTGAGTAAGTTAGTCAACTGTTTTTTGCCTCTGTTTTCCCATCTACAAAATAGAAATAACAATAGTACTTACCCCAAAAGATTGATATGAGCACAAAATATGTCATACTTCAGTGTGCTCAAAAATTATCTGGCTGACCTCACAGCTAGTGGATGCTAGCTCTTTTTAATATAGATACTTTTTTCCAGTCTGGAAACGCTGTTAATAGCATCAGGGTATGCGTCCCAGTGCATACATTCCCCTATGTATTCTGGAGCGTCTCCTCGGTGGCTACCAGGGTCAGTTTCAGAAGCTACATGACACAGCCTCCGGCGCTGCTCTGACATCCCACCTCATCGTGCCCACACACACTTTATGGCCATCCCTTTGATTTACTGGTGTGCTCTCCCCCAGGGCTTCACTATGCGTGTGGTTCTCCCTTCCTTCCAGGCTGAGGCCTTGTTCTGATGCATCTACTCTATTATTTTGTAATGGCTATTTTCTTATAAGACCCTTCTAGATACTGAATCAAACTTAAAACCCATTATTTTTTTCTTTCTTTGATGTCACCTTTTTGCTATTTTGAGTGTTAGATTTGAGTTGTTTTGTCTGGTTTATTTGGAAATACAAAGACATACTCTGTCTATCACAAATAACGGAGATTGGGTTTACAAAGGCAAGTAAAAGCACACAGGGGTGAGGTGGCCCGGCCTCATGAACATGTGTTTGCTGTCCAAGCTATGCTGGCTGCTGATTTTGCCATGTGAGTGATGTCCATCACTCTTTGTGAACACACTGGGGATCTCTGGGCACTCCCATATGAATCACTTCTCATGACTGCCTCTAGCTCTGCTTCTGCAGCTCCTGTCTACTGCCTGTGTGCTGTGCTTGGCTCCAACAACCTCCTGATATCTTCTTCCCACCCCCTCTCTGCATGAGGAGGCTCAGTCCCCTGAAGTGTTCAGACTGTCTGCTGAGAGGCTCAGATCAGGACTGAGCAGCGACATCCAGGGCAAGGTGCTCATAGGGGCAGTCCAGAGACTGTCCATGGCCCAAACATGGACACAGGGCCAATATAACCAGGTAGGAAACAGGGCAACTGACCTCTCATGAGGTAGGGACACTTTGCACTGAGGCCTCTCAGTGCCGCTGACTGACCACATTCGACTCTCTGGGGACCTAAGTGACAGTGTTTCCACTCCCTTCACCAACCTTATGAAACATGACTGAGTTACCTCCTGAGGTCACACTTCTCCATCATAAACAGAATTATGTATTTTAAGGTGTCAGTGAGGAAACAGAGTCCAACAAGGAGCAATTGCTTCTCAAGTTTAATTTTTAGGACTTTGTGCATGTTTGAAAACAGAGTTCACATAAAATCTGCTGCACTTACATGCTTTATGCTTTATTCTAAAGGAAAATGTCTCATTAACCTGTGGCTGATATTATTATAACATCTTTTCCTTGATTACTAAAGAGAAGAGAATGATTTCCATATGGTTTACAAATTTATTTTATGATGAATTAGTTCCATCTTTTACCTTAGCAAAGCAGATACAGAGAAGAGCAACTTCAGCAGAATATGAAAAATAGTAAAGAAAACAAAGGAGTGAGCGTTCGCTTTCATGCACTTTGAGCATCGCTCTGCCTTTTGGTGCCGGGGCTCTCGAGCAGCTGTGGGGTGGCTCTGGAGCAGCTCCAAAGGCAAATCTTGGTCTGAACCATCAGACAACCATGCTGATGTCTGTAAGCATTGTTTAAATGCACCCACTGGAGCCTAGGAGAAAGTTCCAACCCTTCACATGAACTCAGTGGGGCCGTCTGGCCTCCCTTACCCTTAACCTGGCAGCCTTGTGACAAACCATGCTCTGCTTTGCTTTCTCCCCAACCCACCCTGGGCCATCTTCCTGGCACATATATACAAGTGTGTCTGTATGATGTGTACAGGTGTGTATATGTGCATGTGCATATGTACATGTGTATTTGTGTATACATGTGCATGTATGTGTGTATGACATGTATATACATGCATATGCATGTGTGCACAAGTGCATATATACATGTGTATGCAAATTTGTGATATAGGAATGTGTGCATGTGCATATGTAAATGTGTGTGTATGCACCTGGGTGTCTATATATGCATGTGTATGTGTGTATACATAGATATTTCATATCCACTGATGTTTTGCAGAGTCCAGACAAATCAAATTAAATAAAGAAATTGATGATTAATGGACCATTGCCCCCTTTGTGTATAACCTTGTTTTATACAAGGATAAGTTTCTTCTTTCATGGTCAGCTTTATAGCCTTTACTCTGCTGTAGAGAAAAGCTACCATATTATTTTACTTCAACTTCACCTAAGAATAAAGCAGATGTAAGTTATAGGAGGCCCCTGTTTAATCTTTCATGATTATCTAGGTTCTGTTTATGATTTCTCCTGATCAAAATGGGCGCCACCAAAAGTAATATGCTTCGTGACTGGCTTTCTGTAGCCGGTGTGGTGAGATGTTTCTTCAGTCAGTATTGTGATGCTAACTAAATCATCTGCTCTAACGCCATGAAGCCAAGGAAAAATCAAGAGAAAAAAAAAAAATCTATACTTAACGCTTAAATTGCCAGCTTCATGCAGTATTTAAGGTAACACACACAGGACTGCAGAATGACATCAGTAAAAAATGTATCTGTATTTTTCTTAATATCCTTCAAAAGAAACCATGATCTGTTATACAGAATTACTTTCTCAAAATCACAATTCATTATTTAATAAAATGAATAAGCATTATTTGATCAAAATACATAATGTAGAATCTTTATGTGCTGAAACTAACAAGGTTTGTTTTAAATTTCTAATTGCTTCTGGTCATAATTCTCATTTTCCTAGAATTATAATCCATATATATATTTTTTTTACCTTAGTCCTTTACATAAAAATAGCTTTTTAATGTGTGATCCATGCTTGAAGACTTTACAGGCACACTGGAATCACAGATTTTAAAAGTCTTCAGACTTCCTTTGTTTCTGAAAGCACAGATAATTGGTAATATTTTTATTACTTTACTATGAAAGTACATCGAAACATTAAATAGCATTAGCATCACTTTGTAATACAAGAAAAATAAAATCAGCTACTTTCTAAACTACCGAGCTTTTTAGAATAGGGCTTATTTACAAATGCCTTAAAGCTATGTTCCCACAAGCATCAAGAAACTGTAGAGATGCAATGAGCTTATGGGGACAGAAAATGAAGTCATCACCCTGGCGCCATCGGGCTGGAGAGAAGGCTGTAGTTCTGGAAATCTCTCTTCCTCATTTTATCAGAAAGCAGATGAAATGAAGAGTGCTTCCAGGCTCCTGCAAGTGTTTTTGAATTTCTAGTAGGGATTTCAGACTTTTTTAACTGAGCATTTTAAGCAGCCATAATTTTAAAATCGTATTTTGACAATTTCCCATGAACTAGTGTAATGAGTCTGCATAAATCATGTACCCTTTGAGAACTGCCGTTAACATACCCTCTGAGCTGAGGATGCACATGCCAGAGGGTATGTGTCCCCTTCCTGTCCCCTCATTGTCACATGGCTACCAGACCCCAGCTCCACGTGGATCGAGGCCCCTTCCCCACACAGCCAGCAGCACCTTTTCCAAATCTAACCATCACTGGGTGTGGTCCTGGGGCTTCCTGAGCTGGAGCAAGCTTCCTTAGCCCTGCAGGCCTGGCTCAGTTGCCTCTCCATCTTCCCTGGAACTGATTCTTCTCTCCTGGGATCTTCCCATCTCTTCAAACACCTTACATAATGTCCTGTTTATCTCTGATAATCCCCCTCATCTGAAGTCTGTTTTGCCAAAGATTAATATAATTCTCCAGTAGAAGTAGTGCTAGTGTGCTATGGATTTTTCTTTTCCTTTAGTTCTAAAGTATCCGTTTTCATATTTATAGGAGATTTGTTATAGACAACATGTAGCTGGGGCTTGTTGTTTTTGTCCACTCTGAAAAACCTCTGTCTTATCATCAATTTATTTAGACCATTCATATTTAAAGTGATTATTGGCATATTTGTTTGCACCGTTTTCTATGTGATCTGCTTAGTTTTTCCATATCCCTCATTTTCTGCCTTCTCTAATTTTTTAAAAAAGATTTTACTTATTTATTCATGGGAGACACAGAGAGAGAGGCAGAGACACAGGCAGAGGGAGAAGCAGGCTCCACGCAGGGAGCCTGACGTGGGACTCGATCCTGGGACCCCGGGGATCATGACCTGAGCCAAAGGCAGATGCTCAACCGCTGAGTCACCCAGACGTCCCTGCCTTCTCTGGTTTTGATTGAACATTTTATGAGATGCTCTTTTGTCTTCTCTCTTAGCAGGTCAACTGCACTACTTTTAAAAATATTTTAATGACTGCTCTAGAGTTTGCAACTTATATCTTACAATGTAGATTTATCTTCAAGTAACACCATTTGCTTCATAGGTGGTACATCTATTTCAAAACAGATTATTCCCCAATTACTCCCTCCTACACCTTATAACACTGCTGTCATTTATTTCTCTTTTACATATACGGTAATCACCCAGTACACTGTCACTCTTGTGACTTTAAACAGTTACCTTTTAGATTAAAAAAAAAAAAAAGATATTATTTCCCTCTGGCTTGTTTCAACATTCTCTCTCTCTCTCTTTTTGAAAATGTAATGGCAGTTTGGAATTAGAAACCAAACAAAACCAAACAATGTTGAAGAGAAAGAGTCCGAGGCTGAGGAAGCACCTCTCTCTCCTCTCCCTCCACAGATCTGCATCATCCTGTCCTGGGTGTGAACAGCTGGACGTGGCTGTGGCTGAGGACCGTCCAGCTTCCTCCGTCACCCATATTCGTTTGGATGACAGGGTGAAAGCGAGCTGGCTTTCCTCATTCCACTTGGTAGGCACACTTACTACAAGCCCGTGCAATGAATGGCTGAATGAGAGAATGGAGATAAACAGGTCTTTCAGTTATCCTCGGCTCCTTGCCCAGGGGGGAGTGTTTGTGGTCCACATGTGGTTTTTCTATGTCTCTGCATTTTTTTTCCCACAAGGAAGCTATTGCAATAATAGTTCAGAAGAACAATACTGAGGCTCCTGGCTGAGAGCTAGGAAGAGAATGAAGACGAACGTGAGAAAAGAGAAGGAAGAACAAGATAGACTCTTGTGAAACCCTTTATGACGGGAAGGTGGAAGCGGTGGGAAAGGGTCTAGCAGGTGAGTCTTCTCAGTGGAGGAAGCCAGGAGACCCCCTGGCAAGCACGGAGAAGGTGGAGAGCATTACCCGGGGAGGAACAGAGTCAAGGTCTCAAGGCGCCCACAGGCTGAAGAGCCTGAGGGGCTTACAGAAGGCATGGCGTTGGGCAGAGTGCATGGGGACCCTCTCCCCAGTGCACCCAAGGGTAGGGCGACGCCGTGTGGAACAGGATCAGGAGTCTGCAGCCCCAGACATCAACTTTTCCCCAGAGAGATTAGTCTGCAAGAACAGAATGGTGGTGCTGGTGGTGAGGAATCAATAGAATAAAAACTCACTCTTCCTTAAGAATGAGAAAGACTTCTCATAGAAAAACAGGTTTTTGCACATGTGCAGCACATCTAAATACCACGTTGCTAAAATAAACAGCGCTCGGGGGTGGGGGGAGTAGCTGCTTTTCAATTTCTAGCTTAAGCTGCCTTAACCCCGTGAGTTGACAAATCAGATTTTATTCCTGTGTGTCTGTTTCCTCGTGTCCTTTTTGTAAAGTCTTTGTTAGGTATAACAGTTAACAATTAAAACAACTTTAAGGGAGAAAAAAACCTCATAGTTCAATGCTAAAGCTTATATTTGTGTTTTATTATTAATAATTCATTAGCCTTTAATAAAATGTAGTTTTAATTTTCGACCTGTGCCTTGACCAGATTCTTATGATCACTTGTTGCGCAACATCCCCTTGCCGCGTGCAACAAATCCTGCTCCGCTCAGGTCTCTCCAGACTTCTGTAGCCTGTTAGTTCACCACCAACCTTTCGGACTTCTTTTTCCATCCCCTCACTTTTTAACTTATTTTAAGTACTTATGACCCTTTAGGTGTGAGTATGACGTGGAAGATTACCCAGAACACCAAATCCACGTTGCTAATGTGGAAGATAATCTTCGTTAGGCATGGGCAAAAGTAGAGCGTGCAGTTTCATGTGGAAAGGCAGGAATTTGTGCATGAGCTCCCCTGAAATAAGGCTTGAGTAAGGCTCTCCTGAAGAGTAAGACTGCGGGGAGGTATTTCCCATATGCTCTCGCAAATTAGTTGCTAATTCCATCTGCATGAACGCAGTGACATGGGAGCGTTGTGCGACCAGGGTAGAGGATGCTTCTTCAGTCTTGCTTGTGGGTTCTATTGTGCCATCTGCAAAGACAGAAACGTACTTCTCTGCCTTTATGCTCGAGGACTGTAAACAGGCGACTCTGTTCTGGTGACGATGGTTCCTGCTGTGGACAGACAAGATGCTTTCCCAAAGTGAGAGGTGTTGACCATTGAGGAATGGGTGTCATTTTTCAAAGACCAACCGTCGCAGTGTAGACACATCCCCTCAGATCTGCCCACTGGGTAACCTGGGTTTAAGAATCCCGGGAGTCTGCAGAAACGGATCTTTGAGTTGGGATGAACTTTTGAGATGACCTAGTCTAACATTCTCACTTCTCAAATGCCCATGTGCACAGTCTGTCCCCCTCTGTTATAAGAAGGAGGAGGTCCTCTCTGAACCCATCCGACATGTTATGGGCAAGGGTCCATGGCACTTACTACCACCACCGTGCAGGGAGTGACTTTCAGAGCAGTTAACATACTAACTGACCTACAGGTTTACCTACACACCCATCCACCTGTCAGTCTTGGGGATCTCTGGTTGATTCACACCAAATCCGCTGGGGCACAAGGCCATGTGCCTGGTGAAGAAAGGACATTCAGAAAGTATATATGACACAGACTCCACAACAAGTCGGCTATGTAGATGAAAATGTCAAAATTCACTTAACTTCGAAAGCTTTGACCAAGATCTCAGAGTTATGAAAATAATTACACCAAGGATCCACATTCCTGATTTCCAGTCCTGCTGTATTCTTTCTAACATACCTCATTTCCTCCTTAAATTTATACAAAAGGATTGTTGAATTTCACTTAAGGACTTCTTGAGTTTTCAATGCTTAATTATGGAAGTGACACTCTGCTTTGGTCATCTTATAAAGCTGAAAAACCTCATCCTCAATGACATGTAAAGAGAGAATTATGAATTGTCTTCTTTGTGTCTACGGACATCACATTTAAAGAGGATGCTAGGATGTTCTGCACCCGTGGTTACCTGGGAAAGCTTCCAGAAACACGTTTGTGGCTTTTCTGAGTGTAGGCAAAATAGTGTGGGAGCTGACTGGGTTTGCATAAGGTGTGTTGTGGATGAAGAACAGACGTGAATGTGGTTTGATTTGTGGACCCCGCCCCCCATCCTCTGGTGAAACGTGTATCCTGAACTGTTAAAGTACTTAAACATCAAGCCTCCATCTCCCTAAAAACACTTTACAGCTTCCGAGAAGGGAGGAACTTCAGGGTAGAAATAGAAGTGAGCCTTCAGGAGCTTCCTCAAGGAAGTAACCTGTGTGCTTACCCTCTAAGCACCTGCTGACACACAGGATGGTTCCAGGCGTGGTGTGGGTGCCAGGGCTCCGGTCTTTGGGGTCATTCACTGGAGAGTGGGCACGATGGTGAGCAAATACAGAGAACACTGCAATGTGGTACATGCCTTCTTGGACATGTAGGCAAGGGTCTAAGGGAGCCCAGGTAAGAGGGCCATTCCTCCTGCCGGCCGGCCCAGAAACATCTGTCCAGAAGGGTGGCATTGCAGGTAGGCCAGCATGAGGGAGGACTCCCCACGGTTGTACCAGCACAGGTAGCAGCCCTGGGGCCACAGGAGGAAGGACACAAACTCAGAGGCTCCGGAGGTGGTTCTGTGTTGCCTGCTTCATACGTCAAACATGTTTAATCGCTCCTTTTGTTAAATCCATTTATTTATTTAAATATAATTTACCAAAGTGTTAGATGTCCTTTTCAATAATTTAGAACACGGACACAGTAACAGAATCACAATGCATTCTAATTCCCAAATCCTTCCTTCCTCCCATCACAGGTTGGAGGGTGCGTTGGGCCAGACTCTCCCGATGCCCATCTCTCCCTCCCACCCAAGAAGGGCATCACCACCTGAACTGGGGATATGAAGGGCACGGCATGGGCAGAGTTAGAATATACTTAAGGCACTTGAGCATTAATCTGAGTCAATGCTAAATGAAGAAATAACAAAAAGATAGAAAAGTGTCTGCTCAGAAACCTGTCCGAAGTCCCGATACTCAGACGTGACAAGTGCTGTGCAACCAGACCGGCCTGAGAGGGGGATTCCTACCCCTCCTCACTGTTCCTGAAAAGGTCCCATTTAATTCTCTTAATGAAACTCTGAATTATAGTAGGTCCCCTAAAGATCAATAGTAAGTTATCACTTTAGAATCTTCCAGCAAATGTTAACGTAAACCATTTTCACTATAGACACTGGGCCAGGCACTATCGGGTGTCTGAAAACGTAGGAAGTACTACCTGGACCTCTAAGAACACCATCTGCCCGTGAAGACGCTGCCCGTGGGCGCTTGAGGGTAACACCTGGGAACACGCAGTGTGCACAGTGACACCCGAGGGGCACACGCATGGAGGTAGGTGCTCAGATGAGGTTTATTTAAACATGTTGGCTGAGCTTTTAGGTTCATAGTTGGTAATAGCAATGAGAATTAATAGATGAATTGGCATGAAATGAGCAAGTGACTTTAATGAGACATGTGAACTTATTTCGCTACTTTGCATAATTAAATTACAGATGGATTTTATAAGAAAAAAAGGAGAAATGTGAATTACGAAAAGGAAAAAAAAAATCTGTCATCTATTTCTCTTGAGTCACAGTGCAAAGCCCTGAAATGGTAGCGAGATCTGTAATTATGACTTATTAACAGATGGAGTCCCCTGGAATGTATTAAATTGTATTTGAACACAGAGAATAGTCTTCTATGCCCCGCCCCCGACCATTCCTAAGTTGAAACTTAACCCCTAATGTGACAGAGGTGAGGCCTTTGGGAGGTGATTAGGTCATGGGGGGGAACCCTGAGGATTGGGGTTAGTGCCCTCAGAGAAGGGACCTACGGAGCACTGCTAACCCCTCCCAGCAGGTGAGGACCCAAGTCTGAGATGTGCAAGAGGCCCCTGAAGTGACCAGATGCACTCCGAGCTGGGACCTCCAGCCTCCAGAAGTGTGAGGAATCAGGTGTGCTCATTTATCCCCTACTGGGTGTTGAGGGCCCAAGAGAATCGGGATCACGTGGCTCCTTGTAGCTAAGCAGCTTCCTGACCTCCCTGGCTCAGGACACCCGTCTGCCTCCGCCAGTGGTGATGCATCTGTCTTACCTCCTTCCCCAGATCATTGTGTAAATACAGTTTTCCTGATAAACAGGAAGTTACTATTGATCGGGCTGTGTCCATTATTAAGGACAATTATTATTATCCAGGTAATAAACTGGAAAGATTCCTGAGTACCCCCTGACAACTTCTTTTATGTCACAAGCACACATTGTCATTTAGTTCTTACACACCGCCCGCAGACGTGGGGATGACCATCCTCGATTTACCAAGGAGAAGTCTGTGGCTCTAGGGTTCCAGATGCCTCGTTTTAATTGGTCACCCAGCTAATAAAACAAGATGAAATCAGAGAGGGAGACAAACCAGAAGAGACTCTTAATTATAGGAAACAAATTGAGGGTCTCTGGAGGGGAAAGGGGTGGGGGTCAGGGTCACCGGGCCATGGGCATGAAGGAGCCCACATGATGGGATGAGCACTGGGTGTCGCGTGCAGCTGATGAACCCCTGACTCCTACCTCTGAAACCAAGCATACCTTATATGTTAATTAATTGAATTTAAATAAAATGTAAAATAAAATGAAATAAAAGATGAATGGGTAAAGAAAAAAAAATTATACATAGTCATATAGCTGTGATGGCAGTTAAGGAACGGAACCCAGGGCCACCGGACCACAAGCAGATGTGCCCTCCTCCAAGCCATGCTGCTTCCAAGGCAGGACAGACTCAGGCCGACGTGAAGTGGCCGAGACGGTGCGGCCCCATTCGGACGCTGACCCACACCCTCCTTGTCCAGCCCAATCTGGAGCCATCTTTCGAAATGCCAATGTGCCCTTCACTAAAAACTCCTAAGAAATGAGAATACGGAGCTTCCTGGCTGTTTTTAAGCACGCTTTAAAATGTAGATTTCCACTGGGTGTTATACTAATACTGTATGTTGGCAAATCAAATGCCAATAAAAAAATATACCAAAAAAACATAGATTTCCTTGTTTAGTCTCTTGAAATGAATGAGCTGGTCTCCTCGTCTCAGAGGTTGGAGACTGCAGGTCTGTAGAATTTTGCAGGAATTTGTGGAATTAGCAATCTGCCTCCAGCACGCTTGCCTCAGGTGGGGACCCTTTCAAGGAGGTGGCTGTGGGGCTGACTGGCGAGAGGCTGATGTTTTGAAAACAAAACTCTTGGTTTTGTCCCCAGGGCCAGCTTCCCCGGGGGCTATGAGGTGGTTCAGGAGCTTTGGGTTTAAAAAGAAATCCTTGCTGACTTCAGGCTACAGAGATTTGCTTCCAACAGGCAGCACCTACTTCAAAGGGCTCCCCCAAAGGATGCCGAGCATCTCCAGCTGCTGGTCTTGCTTTCTTCCTATTTCCCCTAAAGCTTAAGCCCAAATAGTTCACCTGCCTGAGGACACTGGGGAAGGGGGCACCAGACAAGGCGGTTGCCTGCAGATGGAAATGTGGGTGCTGCAGAGAAGGATACCCCTAACAGCATCCAGCTCCAGGGAGCATTTCTCATGCTCAAGGAGTCAAGGAGTGACACAGAACAAGCTCTGGCCATTAGCTCCAGCAGGAGAGACCTCCATCTAAATCTATTTGTCAAAATCCTTCCCTTTCCACTCCTTTAGCAAATATGATGTGTGATGTAGTAGAGTTCTCCAGAGAAATAAAATCAATTGGATACATATGTATCTATCTATCATCTATCTATCTATCTATCTATCTATCTATCTATCTATCATCTATCTATCTATCATCTATCTATCTATCATCTATCGAAAGAGATCTATAGATGGATAGATAGAGAAGGATAGATATATCAGCTCACATGATTGTGGGGCCTGGAGACCTGGAGAAGAGTTAGTGTGACAGTTTTGAGTCCAAAGGCAGTATAATTCCCTCTTCTGTGGGGGAGAAGAGTCGTAGTTCTGTTGGAGGCCTTCACCTGATTGATTGAGGCCCACCTGCACTGGGAAAGTAATCTGGTTTATTCAACATCTACTGGTTTAAATGTTAATCCCATCTAAAAAACACTTTCAAAGAAACATCCAAAATAATATTTGGCCAAATATCTGAGTACAATGGCCCAGTCAAATTGACACAAAAATCACCCACTGTGTGTGGTTTCATCTGTATTTAAGTGAGGACTCTGATTGTCTCCTAAAGTTGCAGAAGCCATTGAGCTGTGATCCTTTTCTTCCAACCTCTTACCTTCATGAAGGAAGAAAACCATCGTCACTCCCCCGAGCACAATAAGCCTTACGCAGCTTCTGAGAATGTGTGTGCACATAAATGCATCTTGGATGGAACATGAGCCAACTTCCTCAAACAGACCAGGTGGTTCACAGGTAAAACAGGGTTAATCATAACACACGCACTTCTTAAAATGTTTCTTCTTGGTAAAAAATAAATTCACTCACCCCTGTAATTTTGTTTCATTTTCGTTTTTTAGCCGAGCAAATACTGTGACTTCAAATGAGACGTCAGTACACAGAAAATAGGAGGATGGAAATGCAACCAAATCAAAGGATCCACACCCCTGAGCATCTTACTAACAATATCCCGTGACGTTGTTCGCGGTGTGACACTTTAGGTGTCAACCCATTATTTCAACCTTTGCCACGTTTGCAAAGAAGCAGCCTTCCTTTTTACTTCGGGAAGTGGTTTTCACGCGAGATCTTAATGGAATTCCTAGAGCTGTTGGTGGCTCAGACTTAATTGGAGGTGATGAGCTTCCCTTGTCACCAATAGCATTCACTTCACCTTTCAGCGACTGTCCACCCTGAGAGGGTCTCTTACCTTATTACGACAGTGCAGGTGGCTTGTAAGCCAAAGAAGACCTTGGTATTTTGAAACCAAAGACGTGACTCACCTTAAGATTCTTGATTACAAAATGAATTGAAAAGCCAACAAGCGTCTTTTGTCATAGGACTGGTCAACCAGGACCATCCTCTGCACCCTTTACATTAGCCACTCTCTGCCCAAGCACCGGGTGCTGCCTTTTGGAGAAGTCCCTTGGTTTACAGTCCCTTATCCCATCACTCGTTGTTCCCATCGCCCAGGTACGTGGAGCTACGGAAGTGAGGTTACTTCCATTTCTACAGTCAGCGTTGCCATCTATTCCGATGGGATGTTCAGAGGGTCCCACGACTATAGAGCTTCATGTCCATGAAAATAGACAGGGATAAGACAATGATAAGATGCGTCAAGCTCACAGACTAGCTCAAGTACAGGAGCGATAATGTATCTGACGCAAATTATCCGAGATGAGGGGAAGACACAAAAATAAATAAAAAATAAGCTTTCTGTGACTTTTCATTCTTGACATGTGTATTCCCTTTACTGTCAGATTTCACAACAGTGTTAGCTGCGTCGCCTGGCAGAGGAAGCGAGCTGTCTTTTGTTTTGACTTACGAGGCCACTAATCCCGTGTCTAACATGCCACCAAAACCATCCTCAAGGCTCCAACCCCAAATACCTCCACACTGGGGTTTAGGGCTTCCACGTATAAGCTTTTCAAGGACACAAGCCTTCAGCCCAAGCACCTTTCCTGGACCTAGGCTCACCTCCACTGTTTTATACCCCTTCTTGAAAATTTAGCTCGAGTGTCACTTCCTCTGGGAAGCCTTTCCTGACTACATTGGATTCGGGCACCATTTTGAATTTGGTCCCATAGTAGCCTCTTCTTCCTTCTGTCTCAGCAAACCTGCCGTACTTGTCTATCACTGTTGTCATTGTACTACGAGACCCTCATTGAAGGGAACACTGTCTAGACTCTGTTCTCATTTTCACCTCTCCTCCTACTACTCCCATAATCATCACCATTTCTTCCCTGCTGTCTCCTGAGCTATCAGCTGAATGCTCATGGTGAGCCGGGCATCTTGCCACATGCTCTACATGCAGTATGTCATGTTATCTTCCTGACAACTGTATGACATAAGTAATACTGTTATTCCTGTTCTTTTCTTTCTCTATTGAGGTATAATTGGCACACATCATATCAATTTCAGTGGGAGAACATAATGATTTGATATTTGCATGTATTATGAGATGAGTCTTGTTAACACCTGTCACCACACATAGGTACAGAGGGTTTTTTTTTCCCCTTGGAATGATAACTTTTAAAATTTACTCTCTTAGCAACTTTCAAATATGCAGTACAGTATTATTAACAATAGTCACGATGGTGTACATCATGGCCCCAGGATTGACTTATTTTGTGACCAGAATTTTGTGCCTTGGATCCTTTTCACCATTTTGTCCACTCCTACCCTTGTCTCTGGCAATCACCAATCTCTTCTCTGTATCTATGAGCTTTTTTTTTTTTTTATTCTCTATTACATGTGAGATTATATGATATTTGTCTTTCACTGTTTGACTCATTTCACTTAGAATAAAGACCTCTGGGTCCATTCTGACAGGTGTGAGGTGGTATCTAATTGTGGTTCTGATCTGCATCTCCCCAATGTTGAGCAAAGTGCAGCATTATCACGTATCTGTAGGCCATCTGTGCATCTTCTTTAGGAAAATATCTATGCAGATGCCCTGCCCATATTGTAATTGGATTATTTGTGTTTTAGCTATTAAGTTGTAGGAGTTCTTTATGTATTTTAGATATTAATCCCTTACCAAAGATATGATTTGTGAATATTTTCTACAATTCAGTACTTTGTCTTTTCATTTGTTGATGGGTTCCTTTGTTGTTCAAAAGCTTTTTAGTTTCATGTAGTTCTATTTGTTTATTCTTTGCTTTTGTTGCTTTCACTGTTGGTGTCAAGTCCAAAAAAAATTACCAAAAAGAATGTCAAGACGTTTACCTCCTATGTTTTCTTCTAGGAGTTTTATGGCTTCTGGTCTTCCATTCAAGTCTTTCACCCATTCCAGTTGATTTTTGTACATGGTGTAAGTAAGGTAGTGCTTCAATTTCTTTCCAGTTTTCCTAACACTGTTTATTAAAGACACTGTCCTTTCCTGGTTGTTTATTCTTGGCTTCCTGATTATAAATTAGCTGACCATATATGCATGGGTTTATTTCCGGGCTTTTTATTATGTTCCATTGATCTCTGTGTCTGTTTTTATGCCAATACCATACCATTTTGACTAGGATAGTTTTGTAATAAAGCTTGAGAGCAGAGTGTGATACCTCTAGCTCTGTTCTTTTCTTTCAAGATTGCTTTGGCTATTCAGGGTGCTTTGTGGGTCTCTACAAGTTTTAGAATAGTTTATTCTGGTTCTGTGAAAAATGCTATTAGAATTTTTTTTTTTCTTTGTAATTACACTGTTCAACTCAGGCACACGGGAAGTGAAGTCCTGATATGTTCTTTCATTGAATTTGTGGATCCTCATCATAGACTTTGATGATGAAAATAACATTATCAACAAAAATGTTCTCCTCCATCAGGTGGGTGAGATCTGGCACATCAGCACCAGTCCTGCGGACAGAGGCGTGCTGGCCACCTGCTACAACAAACATGTGTTCTCGGGGTTTCTATGCACCTGCAACCTGGGGCTTATGTGGCCACTGGGTCAGCACATGACTTACGGGGTTGGTGATGGGCAGAGGTGAGCGCTCACAGGGAAGCCGTGATGCTGTAGGTGGACACTTGCTGCAGGGAATATGACCCGCAGCCTGAGACTAGAAGCCGGGATCAGGGTTGTTCCAGCAAATACTATTCGAATTTGGATATTAGAAAAATGTCAATGCAATTTTGCCATGCATTGAATCTGTAGATTGCTTTGGGTATTATGGACATTTTAACAATATTATTTTCTCCAATCCATGAACATGAAATATCTTTTCATTTATTCATGTCTTCAATTTCTCTCATCAATGTTTTATGGTTTTTCAGTGTACAGATCTTTTACCTCCTTGGCTAAATGTATTCCTAGTTATTGTATTCTTTTTGGTGAAATTATAAATGGGATTTTTTTCTTAATTTCTCTTTCAGGTAGTGTATTATTAGTGTTTGGAAATATAACATATTTCTGTATATAGATTTTGTATCTTGCAATATTACTAAATTCATTTATTAACTGTAACAGCTTTTTGGTGGATTCTTTAGGCTTTAAGGAGATAGATGGATGGATAGATACATAAATAGAATTATGTCTCTGCAAATAGTAAGTTTTACTTCCTTCTTTCTAATTTGGGTGTCCTTTATTCTTCTTTCTTTTTCTCATTGTTCTGGCTAGGACTTCCAATTCTGTGCTGAATAAAAGTGGCAAAAATAGGCACCCTGAAAGCTTTTCCTCTAAGAGCATGATGTTAGCCGTGGTCTTGTCATATCCAGCCTTTACGATGTTGAGGTACATTCCCTCTATGCCTCTATGTAATAAATGGATTTTTAATTTAGTCAAATGTTTTTCTGCATCTATTGAAATAATCACGTGACCTTTATTTTTCATTTTAACTAATGTGCTGTATCATGTTGATTGATTTGTGGATATTGGATCGTCCTTGTATCCCTAGAATCAATCCCAATGCTGTTCCCTTCTGGCAGCAGCCACAGAAACCAGGGCACCAGATGTGAGACCTGGAGCACTCCCTTAAGAGATGCTGGCATTCTGGAGCATGGCAGAGTGAAAGCACACAGACAGTGCTCACCCTCTGAGGTCTCAGGAAAGGTTTACAGTCAGCCTTTAGATTTCATTACAATTATTTAATTTAATTGCATTTAATTATAAGCTTGCCCCTCAGGCTATAGCTATGAGAATAAGCCAACAGGCCTCTTTCCAGAAAGATGGAGCAACTAGGACTGTTGTCTCTTGCTTGTCCTGAGGGTGGTAGCTGTTTAAGAATAATTTCTCCATTGGTCACATCCTGTGAGGCCATGCTGGCCATTAGAACCAGGTAATATAGTACTATTCCCTGAATAGCAGCCACAAAAGCCAAGACACTGGACAAGGGAATAAGATCCTTTTTAGAAGACAATAGTGGGCAGTAGTGAGACCACCAGAAAGCACAAAGACTGAGTCCACTGGCCGATGTCACGTGAAAGCCCCTCTGTAAACTTCAATAAGTATGCCAGATTGGAAGCCTGCCTCCTAGGCCAAAGCTCCTGAACAAGCAAATAGTCATTTTCCTCAGAAAGACTGGGGTGTATGTCTATTGGGCAACCATGCCCTGGGAAGAGGGGTCTTCCATGAACTGCCTCTCATATTGTTACAGCCTGTGGGACCCAGGCACACAAGCCCCCCTGGCCTCCAGAGCTGGGCAATCAAGGGGGATCCCCAGGGTGGCAGCCATGAAAACCAGGTCAGAGCTCCAGATGTGTGTAGATGCTCCCCTGTGGGAGACACTGGTGCTTGGGGAGTTTGGGGGGGAGGAGCACAAAGATGGCACCTGTGAGAACAGGATAAAAGGAAAACCAAGAAATAGAAAAACAAAGAAAAAATAAGGGTAGGGGGGTTGTTCCCACCAGATTTTGCAGGGCAGAGGGAGAGCCAGAAGATGGTATCTGCCCGCCTGCATTCCTGGAGAGCGCCAGCAGGTTCCTGTCCATCAGACCAATGCTGTAAAACTAGGAATTGAGTCTCTGTCACATAAAGTCTGAAAAGCCCACTCTTCAAGGGGCTATTTTTGTGCTGGGCCTGGGGCAGGAGAGTCTGCCTGTGAGGTCTTCAGGAGACATTCCTCAGGCCTCTACTGCCTGTGGTCCCGTGGGGATGAGCCACGTTGGTGGTGGAGGTTGAACTGTCTTCCCCCAGGAAAAAGATATGTTGAAATCCTAAACTTCAGGACATCACAGTGTGACCTTATATGGAAATTGGGTCCTTGCAGATGTCTTTCGTTAAGATGAGGTCATCCTGGAGGAGGGTGGGCCCTAATCCAACAGGACGGGTGTCCTTCTAGAAAGACAGCCATGTGAAGACAAAGCCACACAGGGGGAGGCCATGTGATGACAAGGCAGAGATTGGAGTGTGCAGCTGCAAACCAGGGAATGTGAGGGCTGCCAGCGGCAAGAGCATGGGAGAGGCAGGAAGGATTATCCTATAGGTTTCAGAGAGAGCTTGGCCCTGCTGACACCTTGGTTCCAGACATTTAAACTGCCTCATTTATGGTCCTTTCTTAGGACAGGCCTAGGAAACCAACACTATAGATTGTGCTGCCTATGTAAAACTGCTCCACATTCCGGGCGTAAGGTTTCAGATGTCTCACTACTTATGATGCTATGTTTGATAAATTGGTTAGGGTTGCACTGCTCCATTGTAAGGACTCACTCTTTCTTTTTCTTTCTTTCTTTCTTTCTTTCTTTCTTTCTTTCTTTCTTTCCTTCCTTCCTTCCTTCCTTCCTTCCTTCCTTCCTTCCTTCCTTTCTTCTTCTTCTTCTTCTTCTTCTTCTTCTTCTTCTTCTTCTTCTTCTTCTTCTTCTTTCTTTCTTTCTTTCTTTCTTTCTTTCTTTCTTTCTTTCTTTCTTTCTTTCTTTCTTTCTTTCTTTCTTTCTTTCTTTCTTCTTTTTCGTTTTTCCTTTCCAATTAACAAGTGATTACGGGGACTAACCTTTGGCCCTTCGGAAATATCCTTCCCAGCAAATCTTCGATGTATGACTTTAGTGTCCGTTAATGATTGATGATCCTTAACTGAATCAATTATTTTCTCTGGGGTTGAAACAAGGTGTTTTCTTATCCCTCCCACATTCATTGAATTGTGGTTTCTGGAAGGATAAACTCTCCCTTATGAACTGAGAATGAGCTACTGTGGTTCTGCCTAAAAGAGCAGGAGAAACATTTAGGTGTCGCCAATAATGATGCCAAGTGTTATGCTCTCCCACTCCTGCCTTCACGCCTCTGGTACACAAGGGCCATTGGTGCAGCGGGGTGTGGGAAGGGACTGTGAGCACCCACTTTTGTCACAATAATTGTCCTGTCTGTGGCCAGCAGGAGCAACTTCAACCTGGCTTGTCTGCCCTCCTTATGTACCTCGCTTGGCCTTGAAGACCTGGTCACTTTCTGGCAAAATAAAGGTAAGTAAGTCATTCCCTGTCCTAGATTTTCCCCAGCTTAGTTCCCTAGAAACAAGAATTTTGATCCCACTGGGTCCCTCCCACAGCTTCTAAGGATCTTTTCTTTTAGAAACTTTTGGTTGAGAGAGCTGGTAAAGTTTCCTTTCACAAAAGATCCTGAGCTCACAGTCCTATTTCCTATTCCAGCTTAACAGGTCAGGATATTTTCTGCCCTTTGTTGTTCTATCTATATCAATTTTTCTCTCTGACGCTGGAAATTTCAGCTCCTCAGAACTTGAATAAAGATTCTTATATATTCTATGAGATAAGCTGCCATTTGTTCTAGCTTATTTTTGCTATTCCTTCAGACGTATTTTGATATTTCCATCACAAACCCTTTGAATATTTAAGTTTATTCTTATTTTTTTAACCTTGTTTTATGGCTGTTATAAATGGTGTCTTGTATTTCCCACCATGTCATAAGAAGATATATTTTAAGAGTGTCCACAAGCTTGTTATTGGTGTATCTTCCAGTTTTATTGAAACATTTATCCTTAGGAAACGTTCCTATTTATCTGCACTCTGTTTTTCCATGGCCAAGTCCAATGTCCTTGCTGTTAAAGAGCCATTTCATGGTTTCAGGTCTCAGCTTTAGGCCCTTAATGTATTTTGAGTTTATTTATGTGCATGGTGTAAGAAAATGGGTTGAAGTGCAAACTGGTGCAGCCACTGTGGAAGACAATAACCTTCTAACCTCAAAGGGTAAAAATCAAACTGCCTTGCAATCCAGGAATTGTACTACTGGGTATTTACCCAAAGAATATGAAAAGACTAATTTGAAGGGGTACCTGCACACCATGTTCATCGCAGCATTATTGACAACAGCCAAATTACAGAAACAGCCCAAGTGTCCATTGACTGATGAATGAATAAAGAAGATGTGGTGTAAAAAAAAAAAAAAAGAAGATGTGGTGTACGTACAATGGAATATTACTCAGCCATCAAAAAGGATGAACTCTTGCCTTTTGCAAGGACATGGATAGAGCTAGAGAGTATTATGCTAAGTGAAATAAGTCAGTCAGAGAAAGACAAATACCATATGATTTCATTCTGAAGTGGAATTCAAGAAATGAAACAAACAAAAAGGAAAAAAGAGAGAGAGAAACCAAGAAACAGGCTAACTAAGAGAACACATTAGTGGTCACCAGGGGGGAGGTCGGTGGGGGTATGTGAGAAACAAGTGAAGGGGATTGAGAGGATACTCATCATATGAGCACTGAGTGAGGTACAGAATTGTTGAATCACTATGTTGTACACCTGAAACTAATACAACACTGTCTGTTAGCTACATTGGAATTAATAAAAATAAAAAGTTAACAAAAGAGCTATTTCACTTGGGGTTTTGTCAGTTGTCTTATGGTTTGCAACTCCCATCTAGCTTTTCCTTTTCTTTATATGTATGGATGCCTCCCAAACTTCTAACAGTAGGAAATAGTCCATTTGTATTGATTGTAACACTGAACATTTAACTTTTCTGATCCTAAATAAAAATAAATTAGCATATAGATCCTTTAATTTTCAAAATTGATGATTTAAAAATACACCTATTTCACAATCAGTAGTCCAGGTCTTTGTGACATATGTGAAAATGTCCCCATTATAACAAAAACTGTGTCTCAAAGACCACAATTTTACAGCTCTGTCTTGTAAATTTTGGAGTGTTCTGACCTTGACCTTGATTATTGTTTTGAGCATAAAAACTGCATTTATAGGTGTGATGACGTTGACGAGAGCTGAAATCACAGCCTTTTATATTGAAGATGGGTTTAAGACCCCAGCATTGGAGAAGGAATGGTCTTCATGGCTCATCAATCAGGAACATTTGCAGATGTCCAGCATTTTAAAATTTACTCCTTGGTAGTAAAGTAGTGGGAGTAAATAATCCTGATAAGGTGCTTCTCCGAAGACAGTGAAGACACCAGAAGACTGCCCAGTGACCATGAGTGGTGTCACCGTGGCCACTTCCACAGGATACTTGCAGACAAAATGAGCAACCACCATGCCATAGACCTAAAACACTTCTCAGACCCTTCAGCAAAACATTCCGATGATTTGTACACATGCCATTTTCTTCAATCCAAGTGATCTTTATGCCAATATCCAGAAGGGAAGACAATTGGCTTCTGCTGTAGAAAAACATTGTTTTTCTGCCTTATTGGTGAAGGGAGAGTTGATATTTAAAAGTAATAAACTGTGTGTGCAGAGAAAATGACTTAGCTCCCTGTGGTGTATTCAGTGAATTATACAGTAAACTTTCATTTGCAGGAAACATATTATCTTTTACACCAAGTGTTGGGATCTCAAGCGGTGGTTAGAAGAACATCATTTTATACGCTTTTCACTGTCGTCTCTTGGTTTCAGTTTAGAGGGGTGGTTTATCAGTGACACATCACAGCAAATTAATAGGTACAGATAAAACCTTCCATAAATATTCATTACACCTCATTACTGCAAATTAATGAGATATTTTTAAATTAAGCCTAGTCGCATTTGGTGCTGAGGATCGTGTTTTAATATATGATGCTCAGAGATAAATGATGGTCGTAAAAACGATTGGGCTCATTGTGGGAAACTTTTAGCTAAGCTTTTTTAGTAGCAATTTGGTTAAGCACTGACTACTATTATACCTGATTTGAGAAACTGCAAGGTTTTTTTTCTGTCCAGATGAAGATTTCATGTGTTTTTTTTTTCTTCTTCTTTTAAAGATTTATTTATTTACTTGAGAGAGAGAGAGGAAGAAAGCAGGAGCAAGAGGGGCCAGGGAGAGAGAGAATCTCAAACAGAATTCCTGCTGAGTGCAGAGTTCACAAAGGAGGGAGGACTCACAACCCTGAGATTATGATCTGAGCCAAAACCAAGAGTAGAATACTTAACCAACTGAGCCATCCAACCATCCCTGATGTGTGTGTGTGCGTGTGTGTGTGTGTGTGTGTGTGTGTTTTCCATTTGCATTAGGAACCTGAGCACAAACTTCAGGATTTTTCAAGAAAATAAATGCATGCAGTTGAGGATAAATTCTCTAAAGCAGTCAGAACTGTTTTCACTCTCACAGTGAACATGTAGTTGTCTAAATATCCACGAAGTTGGAACGACGCATCCATCTGTAAGTGCCTTAGGTTCCACTCTAGCTACCAGCTCACACCTAGCCTGTCACTGCCTGCTTAGAATCTGAGAAGAGCTTGCAGATTCCATTTGAATTAGATCATTTTAAGCCCCTTTCTTCTTACACCCTCTCTCGAGAGATTTGTTTCATTGAAAATCCTCATTTTTGCTGTCTCTTGATTTGTTCCAAAGAAGTTATAGCGTTCTTGTTTTTCTGAGGTTGCTACTATAGCACAATGTTAGCTCCTCCTTATGAGCACATTAATAATATTCTCTCAGTCAAGAACCACATGGACACCATAGCCTCACACAGAAATAGATCGAGTGTTCCAAGTTCATCAATAATTAAATCCATCCTTTGGTCACATCTGTGAAAGATTTGGCTATCTAACTAAATTGATTCTTTAGTTCATACACACACACACACACACACACACACACACACACACACACACAAATAGACTTAGCCAGAATAGGAAATATCCAGAGTCAAATACTCCAAAACCTAGAAGAAAATCTTCTGATCTCTGGGTGCTTTACTCGTTTCCTCATCTGAAAATGGAAGTTATTTTATTAGATAATATGTAAGTTAACCTCCAGCTATAAGATCATATAATTCTAGCTATATTTTGTATTAATATTTTCTAGGAAATATAGTTTTCATACTATAGAAATATACTAATCTAATGTCTTCTGGAACAAAATGATCATCACCACTTAGAGACTAACTACCTGTATCTTTTCATTAATTAAATTCTCCTTGTAAGCACCTCTAGAATATAAGCACATTAGAGAAACCTTGCAAATTTATGAACTTCTGTGTCCAAGGGACTCAGAAGAAGACCAGAAACACAGTTGGCTTTTCCTGACTCAAGAATGAGTGGGTGCAAGGAATCCATACAAGATTCAGAGACAATTGCAAAGCAATTTATGATTAAATTAAATGATTTAATTATGTTCTTGCAAAGCATTTATGATTAAATGGGAATGGTAGAAAGCAGGCAGTTACCCTACAAAGTACTGCATAGTGAATATTGTGAAGGTCATTGTCAATACAGAGAAGGTGGAATCAGTTGGGACCAGAAGCTTCCCCCACCCCCAGGAAAATACCCCCAGGAGATGGGGGTTGGGTTTAGAAGAGGCAAACACTTGAAATTCAGACTCAAGAGCTAGAAACCCAGAGTGAAAAAATGTCTTGCTTAGTCTCTCTTTTTGTTGGTTTATTGTAGAATCAGGTTACCTGATACCATGAAAAAAAAAAAATAATCCGAGTATTTGTGGAATGCTATTGAGTACATAGATCAATTTGGGGAAAACCAGCATTGCCACCATGTTGTCTCCTGCATGGACATGTTTTATCTTTTTAATTTGTACAAGCTTTCCTTAACATTTTAACTATAAACTTCATGCTTTTCCAAATTTGACATATACATGTATTTTTAAAATACTTTGTCACAAATATGTTTTTCTAGAGTAAGTATAAAACTTTCAATCTATTTGCTACTTGGACATAAAAATCCAATTACCTTTTAATAATCACCTTGTATTGAATAACCTAGCACAACTCCCATATTCATTCTGGAGATCTGTATACAGCATTTTGGGGGACCTCTAAAAGGACAATGATAATCTGTAAATAATGGCAATTTTTAAATTTTCTCTCTCAGCTCACACATTAATAATTGTTGAGCTGAGAGAGAAAATTTAAATATATATATATATATATATATATATATATATATATATAAACTTTTTGCTTGCTAGAATACCCATATTTGTTTAACAATAAATGGGGAATGGGAACATTTGTACTGTTTCTGGCCGTATTAAACATTTTGTGTTTTTGTGTTTGGTCGTATCATATTGTATGTTTCCTATAATTCCTTAATCAGGTTACAAGGGTACTTTTCTGCTCCTGGTTTTGCCATGAGATTTTATTATGTGTTGTTTTCCATTACTTGAATTTGGAAATTTATGCTTTTCAAGGAAATTGTCCACATAGCCCAGGTATTAAAATGCATGGGCATATGTTCTTCATAATATTCTCTAATTTTTTTCGGTCTTTATTACATGTGGGAATAATTGTCAATGTCCATTGGTAACATTGGTTATTTGCACATTTTCCCTTTTTTTTTTTTTCTTGGCCAGCACTGCCAGAGGTTTGTCAATTTTATTACACTTTCAAAACAACAAATCTGGCATTGTGAATCCTCTGAATGGCATCTTTGTTTTCTGTTTTATGAATATCTGCTTTTATAGTTATTACTTCCTTTTTCCTACATCTTTGAGTTATTCTATTGCTATTTTCCTTACTTCCTGTCCTGAATGCTTGACCCATTCATTCCCAGCCTGTCTTACTTCCCAGCACAAGTATGTGTGCTTTAAATAGCCTTTCAAGACCCTCTTGAGCTCTATCCCTCGCTCTGCCCTGCTGTTTTTGGTATGGTATGTAGGACTTCTATTTTTATTTATTAAAAGTATCTTATAATTTCAATTATTACTTTACATCTGATCTATGTTGTTTAGGAGTATGCTGTGAAGTTTCTAAATATATATTTTAAAGCTGTGATTCTCAAAATATGCTTCCCTGACCAGCAACATAAGTATCACCCGGGAACTTGCTAAGAATGCAAGCCGTGGGCCCCTCTCTCTCCACTGACTGAATCAGAAACTAGAGCAGAGGTCCCAGAAACGTGAGTTTTAAAAAGTCCTCCCTGACTGATAAATTATTGAACACTATAGCTGAAGAAAATAAAACAAAATAAAAACAGTAAACGATTAACAAAACAAAAAATAAAATAAAATCCCCCTTAAGGATCTGATGTTCATAAAACAATCATATTATTTATTTTAAAAGTAGTTGTTTGAAGGCAGAAGATATATTCTGAAGGATAGTGATGTTTTCAAGTTGCTTTGTGCCTAACTGGCATATTGCTTTAGTTCCTTTTCATAAATGCTACTCGGGTGCTTCTAAAGAATGTGTCCTCCGCCATCACTGGATGTGTGAATGTCACAATTATGACAGGAGAATGGTGTATTGTGTTGTTTCAAATCTTCCGTCTCTTAATATTCTCCATAATAGATTCTCTCACGTGGAGAATGTGTGAAAACCTCCAGTAGGATGGATTTTCCAATTTCTCTTTGTTCATCTGTCTTTTTTTGCTTCGTAAATTTTGAAGGTGTATTTTTGCATACTTTTGCATTCCTTTTTCTAAAAAGTGATTTTACAAAGATATAATTTGCATATCATAAAGTTCACCCATTTAAAGTTTATAATTCGATGGGTTTGGTGTATTTATAAAGTTAATTTCTATAAAGTATATTCTACAAAACTTTTTACACTTTGTTATTTTATAACATTTATTTATAAATTTAAATCTAATCCTGATAATCTAATTTTAGAACAATTCCATCAACTCACTTCCCATTCCCACCCCCCAAGCCCTAGATAGCTATTAACCTATTACTTACCCCAGAGATTTGCCTACTCCTGATACTTCACATAAAGAATAATACAATATGTGGGCTTTTATGACTGGCTTCTATACATACTATAACATTTTCAAGGTTCATCCCTGTAGTAGGATGCACGGTAACTCATCCTTTTATATTGTCAAGTAATAGTTATTGTACAGCTACGTCACATTTCCTTTACTCACTCATCAAGTGACAGATATTTGGATTGTTTTCATTTGGGGGCTTCTGAGTAATAACACCATGATCAATTGTGTACATACTTGTTGGTGAACATATGTTTATGTTTCTCTGGGCAGTGGAATTGCTGGCTCACTCGAGCCTCTGTTTAGCATTTTGAAGAAGCACCACACTGATTTCCCAAGTCTCTGCACCATGGAACAGTATGTGAGGGTTTTAACTTCCCCACATCCTCACTACCACCTATTTTTGCTTACAGCAAATTTAGATTACATGACATGGCACCTCATTGTGGTCTTGATTTGCACTGTCCTGATGACTGACAGTGTTGGGCTATGTTGAGTATCCTTTCATGTGCTTATTAGCCCTTCACTTGTCTTTGGAAAAACACTTATTAAAATATTTTGTCCTTTTTAAAATTGGATTGTCTTTATCATTGAGTTCTATGCATTCTTTGCTTCTTTAATATCTTCTACATACAATTCCCTTATCAGACATGCGATTTTAAGATATTTTCTCCTATTCTGTGGGATGTCTTTCACCAGATTGATAGTGTCCTTTGAGCACAAGCCTTAAATTTTTATTAAGCCAAATTCATCTATTTTTGTTGTTGTTGCTCATACTTTTGGTATTACATCTAAGACTCAAGTGTCAAATCCAAGGCCATGAAGATTCACCACTTTGAGTTCTAATAGTTTTGCAAGTTAATAATTATTAAATTATTAATATTAATAATGTTAATTACCAATACTGTTGCTGTGTGCAATGTCCTCTATATGTAAACCAGACCAAGTTTATGAATCATAGTATTTAAATCTTTCACAACCTTAATAATTATTTTGAATAATTATTCAATCATTTCTTGAGGGAGCATGGTATAATCTCTCCATAACATTTTGTGGATTTGTCTGAATCGATTTTAGCTGTTTATTTTATTTTATTTTTTTTTTAAATTTATTTATTTATGATAGTCACACAGAGAGAGAGAGGGAAGGGCAGAGACACAAGCAGAGGGAGAAGCAGGTTCCATGCACTGGAGCCCGATATGGGATTCGATCCTGGGTCTCAGGATTGCGCCCTGGGCCAAAGGCAGGCGCCAAACCGCTGCGCCGCCCAGGGATCCCGATTTTAGCTGTTTAAATTTTTGCTTATACATTCTGAAGCTGTTGATTAGTCACCTATAATTCAGATGTATTATACCTGTAGATTTAATACTAACTATATATTTTTATCACTATGAAGCATTTCTTACCTTAAAGTCAAATCTATTACTCTAGCTATATCAGCTTTCTTTTGATTAAAGTTTGCATGATATAAGCTTTAATTCTTCTTGCCTTCAATCTTCATATATCATCATATTTAATCTGTGCCTACACAAAAGAAGACAGACTATAAACACTAGTAATTGGTTACTAGATTGGTGTCATAACTAAGTAAACCCTAATCAAACCTAACATCTTTCTATTGAGAGCACCCTTGATTCAAGTGTGGGTCCAGTAATTTATTTAAAAATATTTTTTGAGTATCTACTCTAAAAAAAAGGTATTCAGTGAACACAACAGACACTGTCACTTCTCTCACAGAACTTGTAATATAATACATTAGTATTTGTAAATTGTGAATCACTTCTAGTTACAAACTCTGTTATTATGGGATTGTAATTGCTATGCTTTCCCCCCCTTTTTTAAGTTTCAAATTTTTAGTAAAATTCCCATTAGTTAACATATAGTGTAATATTAGTTTCAGGAGTAGAATTTAGTAACTCATTGCTTACCTACAATACCCAATGCTCATCAAAACAAGTGTTCTTCTTAATACCCATCATCCATCTAGCCCACTCCCTGCCCACCTCTCCTCCATCAACCCTGTTTGTTCTAGGGGATCCCTGGGTTGGCGAGCAGTTTGGCTCCTGCCTTTGGCCCAGGGCGCGATCCTGGAGACCCGGGATGGAGTCCCACGTCGGGCTCCCGGTGCATGGAGCCTGCTTCTCTCTCTGCCTGTGTCTCTGCCTCTCTCTCTCTCTGTGTGACTATCATAAATAAATAAAAATTTTTAAAAAAACCCTGTTTGTTCTCTATGGTTAAGAGTCTTTTTTTATGGTTTGTCTCTTTCTGTTTCTTCCCCTCTGTTCATTTATTTTGTTTCTTAAATTCCACATGTGAGTGAAATCATATGGTATTTGTCTTTCTCTGACTTATTTTGCTTAGCATAATACCCTCGAGCTCCATTCACATGGTTGCAAATGGCAAGAGTTCATTCCTTTTTTATGGATGAGTAATATTCCCATGTATATGCCACATCTTCTTTATTCATTCATCAGTCAATGGACACTTGGGATCTTTCCATAATTTGGCTAGTGTTGATAAAGCGATAAATATTGGGGTGTATGTGCCCCTTTGAATGACTATTTTTGTATCGTTTGGATAAATACTTAGTGGTGCAATTGCTGGGTCATAGGGTAGCTCTGTTTTTAACTTTTTGAGGAAGCTCCATACTGTTTTCCAGAGTGGCTGCACCAGTTTGCATTCTCATCAACAGCATAAGAGGTTCCCGTTTCTCTGCATCCTCACCAACAACTGTTTCTTATGGTGTTGATTTTAGCCGTTCTGACAGGTGTGAGGTGATATCTCATTGTAGTTTTGATTTGCATTTCCCTGATGAATGAGTGATGTTAAGCATCTTTTCATGTGCCTTTTGGCCATCTATGTGATTCCTTTGAAAACCTGTCAATTCATGTCTTTTGTCCATTCTTTAACTGGATTAGTTTTTTGGGGGTATTGAGTTCGATAATTTCTTTAAATGTTTTGGATACTAACTAATTATCAGTTATGTCATTAGTAGGTTGCCATTTAGTCTTGCTGATTTCTTCCTTCCCTCTGCAGAAGATTTTCATCTTGATGAAATCTTAATGGTTCATTTTTATTTTTGTTTCCCTTGCCTCAAGAGACATATCTAGTAAGAAGTCACTATGGCCAATGGTAAGGAGTTTACCATCTGTATTCCTCTCTACGATTTTGATGATTTTCTGTCTTACAATTAGATTTTTCATACATTTTGAGTTTTTTTTGTGTATGCTGTAAGAAAATGGTTCAGTTTCATTATTTTCCATGTGGCTGTCCAATTCTCCCAATAACATTTGTTGAAGAGACTGTCTTTTTTCCATTGAATATTCTTCCCTCCTTTGTCAAAAATTATTTGCTTTTTGTGCCAGTACCATACTTTTTTTAAAGATTTATTTATTTATTTATTTATTTATTTATTTATTTATTTATTTATTTATTTTAGAGTGAGAGAGAGCATGCACACAAGCAGGGGGAGCAGCAGAGTGAGAGGGAAAGAAGGATCCTCAAGCAGACCAGACTCCCTGCTGAACACAGAGCCTGGCATAACGCTCAATCCCAGGACCTGGAGATCATGATCTGAACCAAAATCAGGAGTTTGTTGCTCAATCGACTGAGCCATCCAGATGCCCCAATACCATACTGTCTTGATCTATAATATAACTTGAAGTTCGGAATTGTGATGTCCAGTTTCGATGTTCTTTTTCAAGATTGCTTTGGCTGGTCAAAATCTTTTGTGGTTCCATACAAATTTTAGGATTGTTTTTTCTAGCACTGGAAAAAATGCTATTGGTATTATGATGGGGATTACATTAAATCTGTAGATTGCTTTGGGCGGTATAGACACTTTAACAATATTTGTTTTTCCAACCCAGGAGCGTGGAATGTTTTCCCATTTCTTTGTGTCATCTTCAATTTCTTTCATGTGTATTTTATGGTTTTCAGAGTAAAGATCTTCTACCTCTTTGGTTAGGTTTATTCCTAGGTATTTTATGGTCTTGGGTGCAATTGTAAATGAGATCAAATAACAGTACTGATAGTGGACACCCCTGTCTTATTCCTGACCACAGAGGAAAAGCTCTCAGTTTTTCCCCATTGAGGATGATATTAGCTGTGGGTTTTTTGTAAATGGCCTTTATGATGTTGAGATATGTTCCATCTATCCCTACTTTATTTAGGGTTTTTATCAAGAATGAATGTTGTACTTCTTCAAATTCTTTTTTCTTCATCGATTGAGAGGATCATATGGTCCTTATCCTTTCTGTTATTAATGTAGTGTATCACATTGATTGATTTGCAAATATTGAACCACCTTTACAGCTCAGTAATAAATCCCAGTTGGTCATGGTGGTGAATGATTCTTTTAATGTACTGTTGGATTCAATTTGCTAGTATTTTTTGGAGGATTTTTGCATCCATAGTCATCAGGGATATTGGCCTATAGTTCTCCTTTTTAGTGGAGTTTTTGTCTGGTCTTGGAATAAGGGTAATGCTGGCCTCATAGAATGAGTTTGGAAGTTTCCCTTTTATTTCTATTTTTTGGAATAATTTGAGAAGAATAGGTATTAATTCTTAGTCAAACATTTGGTATAATTCCCCTGGAAAGCCAACTGGCCTGGATTTTTATTTATTGGGAGGTTTTTGACTACTGGTTTAACTTATTTGCTGGTTATCAGCCTGTTCAAGTTTTCTATTTCTTCCTGTTTCAGTTTTGGTAGTCTATATGTTTCTAAGAATTTATCTATTTTTTCCAAATTGCTCAATTTGTAGGCATATAATTTTTCATAATATTATCTTATAATTATATTTCTGGGGATCCCTGGGTGGCGCAGCGGTTTGGCGCCTGCCTTTGGCCCAGGGCGCGATCCCGGAGACCCCGGATCGAATCCCACGTCGGGCTCCCGGTGCATGGAGCCTGCTTCTCCCTCTGCCTGTGTCTCTGCCTCTCTCTCTCTCTCTCTGTGACTATAATAAATAAAAAAAAAATTTAAAAAAAAAATAATTATATTTCTGGGCTGTTGGTTGTTATTCCTTCTCCCTCATTCATGATTTTATTTATTTGGGTCCTTTTTTTTTTTTTTGGCAAGTCTGGTTAGGGGTTATCAATTTTATTAATCTTTTCGAAGAATCAGCTCCTGGTTTCATTGATCTGTTCTATTTTTTGTTTTGTTTTGTTTTGTTTTTAAGCTTTTATTTATTTATTCATGAGAGACACAGGGAGAGAGAGAGGCAGAGACACAGGCAGAGGAAGAAGCAGGCTTCATATAGGGAGCCCAATGTGGGACTCAATCCTGGGACTCTAGGATCTTACCCTGAGCCAAAGGCAGACGCTCAACTGCTGAGCCACCCAGGCCTCCCTGTTCTACATGTCATTTATTTCTGTTCTACTATTTATGACTTCTCTTCATCTAGCTTTAGGCTTCATTTGTTGTTCTTGTTCCAGCTCTTTTAGGTGTAAGGTTAGGTTGTGTATTTGAGATTTTTCTTGCTTCTTGAGGTGGGCCTGTATAGCTATATACTTCCCTCTTTCATTTGTTTCCATGCAGTTTCTGTTTCTTCTTTACTTTCCTGGTTGACCCATTCATTCTTTAGTAGAATGTTCTTTAGCTTCCATGTATTTTTGATCTTTCGGAATTTTTACTTGTGGTTGATTTCAAGTTTCATAGAGTGTGGCTGGAACATATGCATGGTATGATCTTAGACTTTTTGAACTTTTTCATTTGCGACCTAATACTGATCTATTCTGGAGAACGTTCAATGTGCACTTGAATAGAATGTATATTCTGCTGCTTTAGATGAAATATTCTGAATATATTTGTTATGTCCATCTAGTCCAGTGTGCCATTCAAAGCCATTGTTTCCTTGTTGATCTTCTGCTTGGATCATCTGTTCATTGCTGTATGTGGGGTGTTAAAATCCCCTGCTATTATTGTATTTTTATAAATGAGGCCTTTTATGTTTGTTTTTAATATATTTGAGTGCTCCAAAGTTGGGGGCATAAATATTTACAGCTGTTAGGTCTTCTTGTTAGATAGACCCCTTTTTTACAATGTAGTAACCTTCTTCATCTCTTGTTACCATCTTTGGTTTAAAATCTGGCTTGTCTGATCTAAGTATTGCTATTATGACTTTCTGTTGACATCCATTTGAATGAAAAATATTTCTCCATCCCCTCATTTTCAATCTGCAGGTGTCTTTAGGTCTAAAATGAGTCTCTTAGAGGCAGCACACAGATGGGTCTTGTTTTTTGTTTTGTTTTGTTTTGTTTTTTTAATCCATTCTGACACCCTATGTCTTTTGATTGGAGCATTTAGTCTATTTACATTCAGGGTAATTATTGATAGATATGTATTTAATGCTATTTTATTGCTTGTTTTGTCAGTGTTTCTGTAGTTTTTCTCTGCTCCTTTCTAGTCTTTTTCTCACTCAGAGTCCTCTTTTAATATTTCTTCCAGGGCTGGTTTAGTGGACATGAACTCTTTAGTTTTTCTTTGTCTGGGAAACTCTTTATTTTCCCTTCTATTCTGAATGGTAGCTTTGCTGGATAAAGTGTTTTTTTGTTTGTTTGTTTGTTTTTTTGTTTTTTGTTTTTTGTTTTTTTCCCATTCAGCACTTTGAATATATCATGCCACTGTCTTCTGACCTGCTAAGTTTCTTTGGAAAGATTTGCTGTGAAACTTCTTTGTCTTCCCTTGTGAGTTAGGGACTTCTTTTGTCTTGCTGCTTTTAGAAACTTTATCTCTATAGTTTGCAAATTAGGTACAACATGTCTTGGTATTGGCCTGTTTCTGTTGATTTTGATGGGAGTTCTATGTGCTTCCTGGATTTGGTTGTCTGTTTCCTTCTCCAAATTAGAAAGGTTTCTGTTCATAATTTCCTCAAATAAAGCTTCTGCCTCTCCTTTCTTCTGTTTATGGGACTCTTATCACACAAATGTTATTATGTCTGATTGAGTCACTGAGTTCTCTTCGTCTACTTGCATGATCCAAGATTTTTCTTTTTCTCTTATCAGCTTCATCATTTTACATAATTCTACATCATTTTACATAATTCTATATCATTTTATTTGTTTCTCTACTTCTTCCATCCTTGTGGTCATTACATAAAGTTGGTTTGAAACTTGGTTATTGAATTTTTTTATTTTTTTTATTTTGGGCTCACTAATTAGTTTATGCTGATGGATGGGGGAGAAAATGGCACCAGCCAGATCCTTTATTCCCAGAGATAGGAGGTCTTGCCTGCTACTGTTGAGGAAACCCTCCCAGAAGAGCAAATGATTTCCCCTTGTGCATCATATGTGTTACTCAGATCGTTGTTTTCACACTGTCTATGTCTGTGTGGCTTGCCTACCTGGAGCAGCACGGTGCACTTTGGGCTCTATCCCAGCAGGGTTGTCTGAGTTTTAAAACTCCAAACTTTAGGTACCTGGTGTGGCAGGGACCTGTGATTGATCCTCTGGGGAAGTGTCTCACCACACTGGAACTGATGCAGGTTTCACCCAAAAGGGCAGTCACACCAGAGTGCAGGAATGAGGGGTTTGGAGCAAAGCACACTAAAGAGCCAGTGTCTAGGTTAACTGCCCTCAGTGGACATCTCTGTGTCTATGCTGAGGGGCAGGGGAAGGAAATGGCCCACTCCAGCTCCTTTGTCCCCACAGGGGCAATGCCACCTCTTTCAGATGCACTCCAAGAAGGGGGAGTCATTTTTCTCAGTGCATCTCTGGTGGTGATCCACAGACTGTGCCCTCTGGGTGACCCACTTGCCTTCTCTACAGCACTAAGGCAGCACCCTCAGGGCTCTATACCAGTCATGCCACAGAACACTGAAACTCTAGTCTTTAAATCTTGCTGGTTGCAAATACTCATGGAAATCAGCCCCTCTTGTTTTTCCAGCCAATAGCTTTGGGGAAGTGTTTTCCTTGTGCAAGATCCCCTGTGCACTCCTCTCTCTGTGTCTCTCTCCCCCTTCTCCACAACCTGGGCTCCCTCCCTCCATGGTACCCATAATCCATTTCTCCCCAAACCACATGATGATAAAACTAAGGCTTAGAGTTGCCCTCAGTTTTCTATGTAGTAAATGACAGATCTGTGGATCTCAAACTTGGTCTGATCCAGAGCCTGTAATCCTAATCAAGTGTATATGCTTACAAATGCCATAAACACTCCATTGTTGATAAACAAACAAGAGCCCTAAATGCTGTGGATGAATTGGAGATTGTACATGGAAATCGATGGATCTGATCCCCCATATACCAGAAATTGTCTAAATATCACTGATGTCTTCTTAATTAATATGTTATACTTATGTTTTATTTGGGTAGTTATCTTATAAATCTGTAATTACAAGATAAATAAAATAATATAATAACCATAAATATAATACAATAATTATAAAATAAAATATATTATAAAATATATGCAGTGTTTGCTTTGTTTTCTTTGTTTTGGTGGGGAGCTGAAAGTTCACTGCATTTTTAGTGTACCCTCCTTTTTCTCCCCATATAAAGTTTGCCAAAGAAAATTCTTCAAGATTCAAAATGTAACACATTCACAATTAAATATAGCATATATAATATTATATATAAAATTTACAGGAGAAAGTTGTGATATCCAGAGTGAGGTCATATATAAAGAGACATAGCAATTAAAGAAAATGATGCTGATAGGTAAAACATCACTTTCTTAATTCAGTGCTATTGGTTTAGGCAGTCCAGATTATATGGATGAAAAAATTAAATTTCTGGTGACACAGGAAGTCTTTCAGAAATATTATTGAGACAACGCTTTTTGAACTAAGCTTTTCTCTCCCTCCAAAGTCTTTCACCTGCTACTTATGTCTGTAAAACATCCTATTTAGAGTCTATAAAACTTTGCTCAAGAATTAGCTAAAGGCTTACTCTCCAACAAGCTTACATTATTTTTCAACATTAGGGTGTCCCTTATGAAGGATTGGAATGAAGTGGTGGATGATACACTGTATTAGAAGCCAGAAAAGTTGGGTTCTGAAAAAACCTTACTAATATTGAACCACGTTACATTTGACCACAGGTGGGAGGATTCAAGGGGCCAGGACTATGGGCCAGGTGTGTCCCCCTCATTCTGGGCACAGTGTATCACATGGTCTCAAGGTCACTCCACCTACACTTCTTCCACTTGTCTGAACAGATATGACAACCTCCATCTCCTGCCTTTTGATTTGCAGTGTCAATACGATCCTCTTTATATTTATTTTTTTCACTATTACTTAGAAGAGTAAGGTTTGTATTTTAGAATAGGTTTTATGATGTGTATAGATGTTTGAGTCAAGGTCAATATGAGAATCTACTCACGGGTTTGATATGTGCTGGGCTCCCAAGTGGGTGCGACTTGCCTGAGATGGAGTATACTCTGCTTTGCTGGCTGGAAGTGCTCTTTTGGAATTTTGGGACCTCCTCTTAGACTTCTACCTGAGATGGAATATTCTCTGCTCATCTTAGAAAATAATAATGAAAAAAATTGTGTTCAACTTTGAAACTATCCTCGACTGGCTGGGGACAAGACATGAGAGAACATGTGTGTCCGCTTCCCTGTTTAGTGCAACAAGCCTCTTCTATCAGACTGGTGGTGAATTCTGTGGGTGGGTGTGGAGAGGATGAGTGCTTCATGGTGCTTAACTGAATTCAGAAGCAGCTTTTTAAATCCTCCCGGTTGTAACCGTGGCTAATTAAAGAGTGTGACTGGTATAGACAGCTTTCTGCTAATGTATACTTTTAAATAGTAGAAACTATTTGGGATTAAAATATTCTTCATTTTTTTAAAGTTATTATGCTCTACATCTTGCCTTCTCCTACTGCCTAAATAAATCTATCAAGGTTTAAAGCAGACACTGCCTAGCTTATAGCTGATTCCTACTCTTCAGTGTTGGCATATCTGCTAAAATTCACAGTATTGCTTCCTTTTCATTCCAGGCAGTAAACAATGCTGAAAGATTTAAAAAAAAAAAAAAAGTCTTATAGGAAATAAAAGGTTCAATAGATCAAGTAGCCCTTACAAAATACTATTTAATGTTTTAAAGGTAAATCAATCAGAAACATTACATTTTCCTTAAAATACAGATGGTTTTTTAAATCGAGAGAACAGTGGTTTTACACAATGCTTGAAGAGTTTTGCCAACCCGTGAGATATTTGAAAGCTATTTTCATTGCTCGCTAAACAGTTGCTTTTCTCAGATCTGCTGATAATAAACTGCAGCAGTATGTTGACATCTCTCATTTGCGGGGAACAGACAAATGGAAAGGAAAGGAAAAGGAGACAGTGGCGAGTGGAGAACAGGTGCCTCATGCCTCACAGGGCCCTCAGTCCCACTGGGTCAACAGGAGTGTTGAGCTGCATTTCATTTCTCTAAAGCCAGGCAGCCAAGCTCCCCCAGACCACGAACTCAGACCAATGATGCATCTGCCCCATTTTCTCCACGGCTACTTCCTCTTCATGCCACTTTATTCCCCAAACCTCCTGCCATGTCCTGATTTAAAGTAGTCTTGCTGTGAGAATACAGCAATATTCTGATGTTTGGCAAGGAGGGTCTGGAAGGAGGGTCTACTAAAACACCAAGGTGCAGAGCCTGGAGAAAGAAAAAGGGAAAAAAAAGAGAGAGAGAGAAAAAATTATATCTATTTCATTTCTCTTTGTTGAACAGGTTTGGTGATAAAAACATTTGAGGAAATGTAAACAGAAATGAAACATAATGAGAGAAAAACTAGTGAGTCCTTTTGGAAGGCACGAATGAGCCTTGTAGAAACTGCTGGTTTTCTTAATGCATTTTATTTATGCATGATTTTCTTGACACCAATGTTTCAGAGCAATTTAATTTCACTATTTTTTCTTTGCCTCAGGCCATGCAGTGCCTCAGAGCACTGGGCTGTTTTCTAGACGTTTATTAGGTAGGCTCTTACTTGCTTTGGATTCTGAGTCTGGTAGGATGAGAGATTCCTTTGCCTATCTTGTAGAATGTATGTATTTGCTGAATGCAGAGCATGGCCAGTGTCTCCAAGAGATCTTAAGAAATGTGTGTGTTCATATGCTTACGAAGCATTAGTATTTAGTTCATCTTTTATGTTTTCAATGTTTTAAGTTTGTAGAACTATTTCAGACTCCTATGGAATCACTATCATAATGTTCAACAGAGAATCATTGAAGTCTGAAGTATCTGTGTTGACAGCTTGGCTCCACTACACTGTGGGACGAACTCCTCATCCTTGTATAGTGGCAGGCACTCATTTTTATACTAGTGTTTGTTTTGTATAATCCTTTCTAAATGGCAGCAAAATTTACTTTTATAGTTATTATTAGAATTAATTGAGGTAACATTTAGGAAAGCATATACACATACACTGACATGTAAGAATACGCTCTGCATATTTTCTACTTTTCCTATAAACACAGGTGATACTGCTACTCCACTTTCCACTACTATGTAACAAGGATGCCTCTCTTCCAGCTCCCAGTAAGTTCTTTCATTTTCTTTTAAACCATCACCAACAGCACTGCTGAGGAATAGCACCCTTGCCCTGATGGTCTCTGCAAAGCCCTCTCACTTCTGACTACCATTTGGTCCTCAAGAAATAACCACATTTTTGGATTTGTGTTATGGCAAAACCCCATAGCTGGTCTTAGAATCTGTTCTGGTTTCCTATTACTGCATAATAAATCACTTCCAAACTTGGTGACCTGAGACAACAAATATCATGCAGTGTCATTCCAAAGTCCTGTGAGTCATGACTTCAGGGGCAACATCTCATGGTCCTGCAATTAGAAGGAAGCTAGGGAAGAGGTCATCTTAAAACTTCTACATTCATATATCAGGTGACTTGGCCAGACTCGCATTGGAACACATGGAGCTCAATGGTGTCTCTTTGTATCTCCATGTGGTACCCGCTCTTCACACCATCTTTCCGGCGTTGAGGGTTATAGAATCGGTTTTCTCCATCTTCACTGAGGGCTGTCATTGCACAAGACTTAGGAGAAAAGGGGGCCAGGCAGAAACTGTGTTGTTTTTTATAACTTTGTCTTAGGACTCACATAGCATCACTTCTGCCAAATTCTTTGGGCCAGAGTAATAACAAATGTCTACCCAGATTCAACAGTAGGAAATATAAAGCCTACTTCTTAATAAAGGAGTATCAATGTCACAATGTAAGAAGAGTTTATGTCATTGACCATGGATTTGTTTGGCCATCATCTTTGGAAAATATAATTTGTCACAGATGTGTGTGTGTGTGTGTGTGTGTGTGTGTGTGTAGTATACAAGCATAGAGTAAAATGATATGCAAGTGATGTTCTTAGTATATATACATACTTTGTATATTTATGAATATCAAACTATCTACCTGGCAGGCTGTACTTTGAGTTATGCACACAAAACCATTTCAGCAAAAGTAAAAAAAAAAAAAAGAGTTGTTTTTTTTTCTACAACCGTCAGTTTCATTAAAAGCACAGACATTTCTCCAAAGAAGATACACAAATGCCAATAAGCATATGAAAAGATATTCAACATCCCTCATCATTAGGGAAATGCAAATCAAAAGCACAATGAGACATTACCTCACACATATTAGAATGGCTATAATTACAAAACAAGGAGTATTGGCAAGGATGTGGAGAAATTTCTACTCTCACGTCCTGCTGGTGGGGATGTAAAGGGGTGTGGCATCTATGGAAAATAGTCTGGAGGTTCCCCAAAATTTAAAACAAAAATAGAGTCACTAGATGATCCAGAATTCCACTTCTGTGTATATATAGAGAATTGAAAGCAGGGTTTTGAAGAGATATTTGTTCACTCGTGCTCAGAGCAGCACTGGTCACAATAGCCAAGATGTGGAAGTAACCCAAGTGTCCATCAATGAACAAATGGATAAACAAAATGTGGGGTACACATATAATGGAATATTATTCAGCCTTAAAAAGAAATCCTGACACATACTACAACGTGACTGAACCTTGAAGACATTGCATTAAGTGAAATAAGCCAGCCATAAAAAGAATAATCATATTGTATGATTCTTTTTTTTTTAAATATTTTATTTATTTACTCATGAAAGACACACAGAAAGAGGAGAGACATAGGCAGGGGGAGAAGCAGGCTCCCTGTGGGAAGCCTGATGGGAGACTCAGTCCCAGGACCTCAGGGTCACAACTTGAGCCAAAGGCAGACGCTAGACCACTGAGCCATCCAAGTGCCCCATACTGTCCGATTCTACTTAATGAGGGTAGTCATATCACAGAGACAAGTAGCACTTGTCTCTGGGGGAAGGAGAGTCTGGGAGTTCAGTGTAATGGATTTTGTTCTGCAAGATGGAAAGAGTTCCAGAGATTGGACTCCCAGTAGTGTGCATTAATACTACCACCAAACTGTATGCAAAAAGGTCGAAGATGGCAAATTTTATGTTTTTATCACAATTTAATTTAACTCTAAAATTATTTATTTCAGGTAAAATTGTTAGGTTAGTGTAGTCATTTAAGAAAGTGAGAACATGGTGTCATGCTCAAGAACATGAATTCCGAAGCCAAGACATGTGAAGCTTGCCTTCGAGCCCAGCTGCTGACTGTAAACTGGGGCCAATTCTCATGCAAAGCCCCCTGGTCTGTAAAATGGAGAGAGCAGCGCCTCACTCAGGTGAGAGTTTGCACAAGATAATACACTATGAAATGCTGAAAATAGTGTAGAGCACATCTTAAAGGTTCAATAGGTTTTTATTTAAAATGATAGAAATATCTTAAAATGAACATTACCAACCCTACATATCACATGTGTTTGGTTTAAAAGTAAAAATAGTGACTCCAAGTGAAAAGTCTGTGATACTGGTGTTTGTTTATTCTGGGTTCATGTTTTATGTTTAATTTTCAAACATGCTGGCTTTTTTTTTTTTTTGATTCTGTGAATTGGCGATTCACTTCTTAGCTCTTCAATTTTACGGAGTCGGTAGAGACAAAGGTCTCAGGTGCAGCGACTGGCTACATTATAAAATCTCCTTGGAAGGAATGCGGCATACAGCTTAGGAAACATTGTTTTGTATTTTATTAGCACTTCTTGGTTTATGTTTTGTGATTTGTCTGCTTTTTTGGTTTGTAAATAAAATAGCCCCACACCCTCATTGATCTCCTGTAGCTTCCTGAAGTTAATCTGTCTAGCAATTTACTGTTTAGACCTTCTAACCTGTAGCTTTCTTTGTGATTTTTATTACAAATATTTACTATATTCACCTGAAATTTACTGATAACTATTAAGGTGATATATATGGCATACTTTATATTTTTGATATTTTTATTGTTAAGCACATATAGACAGGGCTATGTTTCCCATCAAAAGAAATGTAGTCCGGGCAGCCCGGGTGGCTCAGCAGTTTAGCACCACCTTCAGCCCAGGGCCTGATCCTGGAGCCCGGGGATTGAGTCCCACGTTGGGCTCCCTGTATGGAGCCTGCTTCTCCCTCTGCCTGTGTCTCTGCCTCTCTCTCTCTCTCTCTGTGTCTCTCATGAACAAATAAATAAAATCTTAGAAAAAAAAGAAAAGAAAAGAAAAGAAAGAAAAGAAAAAAGAAAAGAAAAGAAAGAAAGGAAAAGAAAAGAAAGAAAAGAAAAGAAAAGAAAAGAAATAAAAGAAAAGAAAAAAAGAAAAGAAAAGAAAGAAAAGAAAAGAAAGAAAAGAAAAAAAGAAAAGAAAAGAAAGAAAAGAAAAAAAGAAAAGAAAAAGAAAAGAAAAGAAAAGAAAAGAAAAGAAAAGAAAAGAAAAGAAAGAAAAGAAAAAAAGAAAAGAAAAAAAGAAAAGAAAAGAAAAGAAAAGAAAAGAAAAGAAAAGAAAAGAAAAGAAAAAAAGAAAAGAAAGAAAAGAAAAGAAATGTAGTCCTGGCATCTGGGTGGCTCAGTGATTGAGCATCTACCTTTAGCACAGGTCGTAATCCTGGGGTCCTGGAATCAAGTCCCGCATCGGGCTCTCCTCAGGGAGCCTGTTTCTCCCTGTGTCTATGTCTCTGCCTCTGTGTGTGTGTGTCTTTCATGAGTAAATAAATAAAATCTTTTAAAAAAGTGTAATCCTGTCTTAGCAAACACTATCACCCTTTCAAACACTGCCATGCCATTCCTGACTTTCCTTGTAAGAGAGCAAAATGCAATTATTAAATACTTAACTTATATCATCTTATCAGTAAACATTATTGGATATAAATGTCTATTCAAGAAAAAAATAAAATTTCCATTTTGTTTTTAACATAATTAGGAATAAATTTATTAAATCAAATGATCTGCATGGATAAAAATGAAATATTAATTGGTTAATCATGCAAGAACATAATAGGAGGTGGTTGTTACCTTTATAAAAAAAATAAGCCTCTAATCTATTCTAAACTAGAATAGTTTGATTACACAAAATCCTAAGATTTAAATTACAATAGGACTATTAACTAAATATATCCTTTAAGTCCTCAAAATATCTCTTTAAGTGATTTTTGGGTTTTACAGATTAATTATGTGTGAATTGATAGTATGTGGACTCCTCACTAAAAGGAATTTGTTTATTTCCTGTCTTTGAACATCTTGCGTAGAACAACTAAACAACATTTCTTGATTTCACTGAAATTAGACCATCCAGATACAGTGAGCATTCTTCATAAATCCACATTCAAGTTTGTCTTCAGGTCTTTAACTTGAAATCACTATTTCCTATTGACTCCCCTAATGTTATCTTTGAAATGAGCAAAAATTTAGGAGGAATAATTCCCATAACATGGAACTGAACATCTCTTACCAGTACGAGGTGAGGGAGGTCGGTAGGTAAAGGGATGGAAGGAGATTTTATTTTAAAATAGTTTGCAAAGATATAAAATCACATTTCCCAGTAGTTTAAAGCCAGCTTCATCAAAGCTTTATAAGCATATTAAAATAATTCATACTTCGCTAAAAGGCAAACACTTGTGTGGAAATTCCTTTAAAAATAGTGGAAAATACACTTCTTTAGTATGGATTTTAACATAAGGGAGCCCTGTATTAAATTAAAGCCATCCAGTAATATTAATGCAATGTCTTACTTTGCTTCGTCTGAGCCCTCCTGATATTATGACCCATTGAAGGCTGCGTCAGCTGTGCTTGGTGATTTGGATGCAGTGTGACACACTGATGTTTTACTCATCTGCTTGAAATTAAATTATTTTTCCTGAAGTTCTTTTGCTGCCCAGAATGTTTTCCTACATTCTGAGCTATATTTCAGCAGACCTTTAAACAAGAAAGTCCGCAAGCTGAAAATAATTGGCAAAAAAACATATTACATATAGTTCATTACATGTAATAAGGGGTAAATAAATACTTATTAAGTAGATGAACAAAATAGTCTTACCTAAGCAAAAAACACCAAGGAGTAGATTTGTTTGAATCTTATAAGATTTCCCGGTTCTGAAAACTTTTCTTTTTGGCACATACCATGGAGCATTTAGGGCAGTTTAGAGATCAATCTGTCTGACATTCCTATTCCACAGATGTGGTGCATACGTGGGCAGGTGCGCGACAACAGGCTGGCTTCACGAGAGCATTGTGCTGTGTGTATACAATGGAGGGTACTGACTGGACACAAGTGGGAAGTGGAAAATTTGAATAGACCAGATCGATAGATTTAATTAAATAAGTCTACATGTTCTTAACACCCAGTGGCACTGATCACCCCTTGTTTCCAGAAACCAGCCTCCTCCGTCTGCTGAGGCCATCCACTGACTGATGTTGCCCAAAGACTACATGGGAACTCATCTGTGGCAGTAATCATGAAAGGACTGCTGATGCTTTTTTTGCAAAAATACTCATTTCCCTCTCTTCTGTCTCTAGACTTGTAAGTATGGTGAGATCTCAGCATGACTCTGGGGAAACAAAAACAAAACAAAACAAAACAAAACAAAAAACAAAAACCAACAACTTCTGACCCAGTAAGAAGGAAGAAGAAAGTAGCTATCGATGCATCACCATGTCCTCACATGCAAAATGGATTTGCACGCACAAGCATGTCCGTGTTCCTATGTGTGAGTGTATACACGCACACACACACACACACAAACTTGGCTAATGTGTGTAAATGGGCTCAAAATGTTCATGTAGGCAATAGGTGGGATTCATCCACTCATCCCATAAAGTTGACCCTCAAGAGATGCAGATAGCAGATAGCAGATAACATCTCCTTCACAAAGTCAGCAAGGAGTCATCAGAGAGTGGAAGGTCGGTACTGTGGTGTTTATCTTCGTTAGATAGGAGGGCAGCTCAGTGACATAACCATTAGAATAGCATCCCTAATTTTAAAAAGGGTGATGACCTTCAGGAATCTCGGAGGATAAATGGAAGCACTCAGTTGCCTTAGAATCAGCAGCACAGTGAGGGAAAAAGGCGGAAGTGGTCAGTCAGGAGATTCGTTTGATCTGAGTGTGTATATTTATTTAATCGTGTGACTCTAGGACTAAAGTAGATGAGAGGACATGAGTCATGGTGATTTCCAACTAATTTCTAGACCCTCTGTGACAACTTTGACTGCACTGGGATAGCTCTCTCATCCCAGTTTATGGTCTCATGGAACATTTTTGTGATTGGAGAAGGGAAACAGAGCCGGGTTTCCCAGTGCTCCTGGACAATATGCTGGCACTTGTGAAAGACTGAAGGGTGAGACCCTACAGATCTGAGAGAAGGTGGAGAGGGGACTCTTTGTGGGATGAACTTCAAACAGCACTGTCACCTGTGAACTTCCTGAACGCCTTATTCACCACCAAACACTGCTCTGCCAAGTGATTTATCTTACTGCAAAAGTAGGGCAGCAAGGGGTGGAAACCCATGAGATTCACTGGCTAGCACATTGTCTATCACCTGGAAATAAATGGCTCTAGAAGAGTAAGTAGTGAAGACTCACTGATGATGCTGGTTTGAAAACAACGTCTTTGAAGTCTGAGGTGATGCTTCTAAGGCATGTAATAGGCTCTGAACTGTTGGCACCGATGTTATGTTTATTGTGTCTCGGATAAATTGCATGGATTCAGACACCATTACACCTGCTAATCCACTTTGCTTCCTCTTCCATGACTTCATGCTCTGCTTGCCTCAAGGTGTTAGATCTCACAGGAAGAAGACTTCCAGCAGGAGACACTACCACTATCTCCTGAAACTAGAAATTGGACAGCTATCTCATTCTCTTGAATTGACAGCAATTATCAATCCTGGTTATCGAAAGGGAATAGCAAAGAAGGAAGAAGGTGCCTGGAAGCTAGGGTGTCCTCTAGGTTGTACTTCTTGGTACTTTAATATGGTAACAACTCACAGAAACGTGCAGCAACCCTATCCCAACTTGGACCACTCAGCAAAGAGGTGTTGCTCAGTCCCACCAGCTAAAGAGTTCTGCTCAACTGAAACATTGGCCAAGGGCAAAGGATATATGAAAATCAGTAGTAATGGTAGAGAGCCATGCCTGGGGATCAGGAGCAGATGTGAGAGCTACGCTATCAACCTTGTCAGGATGGATCAGGTTTGGTTAGGACGATACGTGAACCTGGAGATCTCAGTGGTTTAATACGTCACTTGGCTGATGCCAGGTTCAATGTAGGTCAGACAGTGCATCAGGGCAGCTGCCTTGTGGGCTTCTTCCAGCCGTGAGCATCTGCCACACGTGGATTCCAGACCTGCCACAGGAACGGAAGAGGGAAGACAGAAATCTCACCCCAGCTATCACATATCTCTGATTAGAAGTGAGAGTGGCCCCTGTAGCTCGCAGTCTGTTGTCCAGAAGGAATCATCTGGCTCCGTCTAATTTCTAAAGAGCTGAAAATATATGAGAACAAAAGGAGCACTGCATTGAGTGAGTGCTGTCTTCTACACTGCCCACGTGTTTTTCTTTGTTGTGTTATACACACACACATACACATATGGAGACCTACATATACATGCATACGCATACATATACACAATATATACACATACGCACATATACATACATCTTCACATACATATACACGCGTATATATACACAATATATACACATTCACACACATATACACACAATATATACACATACACACATACACAAGTATACACATGTACATGCACACATAGACATAGACACAAACACATAGACATATATGCATATGCACCCATAGATGCACATACATAGACATACATATGCACACAGACACAATTTCGTCCTTGGTTACCTTTTTCTTTCAATTCTACGTAAAATAAAACTTGACAGTTGTGATTAACTTTATCATTTAGATGGTCACCAGATGTTTAAGTAGAATCGTGTTAGAAATAGAATAAATGTTACCCAGAGACAAATACAAGAAACCATAGACATTTGTAGACATTTGGATTCATTTTCGGTAAAAGGGCAATGGCTTCATATTTGAAGAATCAGTGGAGGCCCCGTGGCCCCCGACTCCTGCCCCAGGTTCTGCCTGCCAAACACTATTATATAGTCTTTAAAACAATCATTCAAGTACTGGCTTACTAATTTCAACTATGTAACCCTCTCCAATTATACATACATAAATATATGTATATAAATACATATATAAATAAATACATCATTTATATTTTAGAGTGTTGTTGTCATTGTTTTTGTTTTTGTTTTTGTTTTTGTTTTTTTGCATAGAATACTGCGTTTCTGATTCCTACATTAAACTCTGAATGATCCAGTTAAAAATGCTGGGAGATCTGGGACCAGAATCCAGTCTTCCAATAAATATACTACAATACTATTTTGTCCTACTATATCCTACTGTGTTTGGCATGGAGAAAAACAAACAAAAAACATCACCTATATGTTAACAGCCTCAAGCAAAATTTTTCTCTATTCCATATTTCAGAGATTGCAGATCCTTCTTTAAATTGATGACAGATCATTGAGTAGAAATGTACACTGTGTGACTTTACCAGAGGGTATTTCATATCACCACTTGCTTAAATTAGCAAAAACAGTGGGACTCCCACTTCAAGTCCTCACTTCTATGTACTTGAACACATAACCGTTTCGTTGGCTGACGTTTTGGCAGCCGATTCAGCTTAGATCCAGAAATGAAAGGCCAGGTCACTTGTCATCCAAAGTACACTTCCGGAAGCTAGGTTGCCCAAATTCTGGAGAAATTTGTAATGCACGACCTAAGACATAAATACATTTTTTACATTAAAAAAAAGAATTAGTAGACAAAATGCTGAAGCTTAGAGTGGAATCAGAAATAGATCTGCATGGTTTGAGGAGGCCTAGACGGAGACGAGTCCCAGAGGCTCTGGGACTGAGTGGGCCGGTGTGGCACGTGTGGGGTTCCAGGGTATGCCAGTGACGGGCTCTCACATTACAGGCAGTTCAGTACTTGATGGTATCTCAGCAGCGCAGTGAGAAATGGAAATGGTGTTTAAGGTAGACGGTCACCGCAGGGAGGCATGTAGGGTGAGGAGGAGGAAGTACAGGGAATTGTTTCATGGGCTGTGGTGAACTAGCCCCATGACAGCCCCCATCTAGGAAAGATGGCCCAACAGCAAGCAGGGTCTGGGAAGGCTGCCATGTGTGGTGAGCGCCATGTGGTGAACGCCATCTGGTGAGGGAAGGCTGCCATGTGGTGAGCGTCATGCATATGGTGAGTGCCATATGGTGAGCGCCATGTGGTGAGGGACGGCTGCCATGTGGTGAGCGCCATGTGATGAGGGAAGGCTCGGGATGGTAAGGGGCCCTGCCTACCATTTCCAACTCATGGTTCCTGGCTGCCCTGTCCGAGCACCTCTTTCATGCTGAGTCTCCATAGGCCCCAGGTGTTCTTGAAACCAAGATGAAGCCAATAAGAACTTCAAACCTGAATTACCCTGCAGGGTTTTTATATTTTCCGCTACTTAAAGATTGAGTTCCCTATAATTTAGCCACAGAGTGAGCCCCATTTGATAAAGAATGGAATTAATTTGGCAAAAATATCAGGTTTGTTGAAATACTGAGGTTTTCTATTACACTGTGGGAGAAAATTACATGGAATGAAGAAAAAAACTTGGTACCAACCCTGAGATAATGTGGGCTGGTTCCTGTTGCACTAGCCCTGCTAACATTTAGGGGAGCCCCCAAGTGTCACCGTGGTATGCAAATTTGCTTCCCAGGGGCAGTAGCCAATGCACCGCAGGGCAGAAGTGCATACAGATAAGAACGTTTTTAGAATTAATGAGTTTAATAATATAATATTTGCTCTCTATTTGTTTCAAGAAAAGATCAGTAAGGTTTTAAACCTTTTGATAAACTATGTTCCTATGTTGACAATGTATAAATGGGATTCTTTAATATGTATTTAGGTTATGTTGGCAGGGATGTTTCTAAATTTATATTTATCTATGCATGTGATTATACTTACCCTATAAATGCAGAGTTAAAGTCACTGTTGAAAAACTTTTTTTGTGTATTTTTATCTTCACTATTTTTAATTGAATTGCAGTTAAATGGAATTGAGAGAGAACAGTGTCGGTGATAGGGAGCTTCCACACAGATTTAAAGAGAAAGGTGAATCATATTTATTTATTTTTAAGTTTTTATTTAAATTCTACTTAATTAACATACAGTGCAATATCAGTTTCAGGAGTAGAATTCAATGATTCATCACTTACGTAAGACACTTAGTGCTCATCACAAGTGCCCTCCTGAATCTCCAGCCCCCGTCTAGCCCATCCTTCACCCACCTCCCTCTATCAACACTCAGTTTGTTCTCTATCATTAGGAGTCTCTTATGATTTGTTTCCTGCTTTCCTTTTTTCCCCCTTTTTCCATATGTTCATCTGTTTTCTTTCTTAAATTCCACGTAAGTGAAACCATATGGTATTTGTCCTTCTTTGACTTATCTCACTTAGCACAATACACCCTAGCTCCATCCATGTTATTGTAAATGGCAAGATTTCATTCTTTTTGATGGCTGAGTAATACTCCATTGTGTGTGTGTATACCACATCTTTTTTTTTAAAGACTTTATTTATTTTTTCATGAGAGACACACAGAGAGAGTCAGAGACACAGGCAGAGGGAGAAGCAGGCTCCTCACAGGTAGCCCGATGTGGGACTCGATCCCAGGATCCTAGAATCACACCCTGGGCCGAAGGCAGATGCTCAACCATGGAGCCACCCAACCATCCCTATATACCACATCTTCTTTATCCATTCATCAGTCAATGGATTTTGGGCTCTTTCCATAATTTGGCTATTGTTGATAATGCTGCTTTAAACATTGGGGTGCAAGTGCCCCTTCAAATCACTATTTTTGTATCCTCTGGGTAAATACCTAATAGTGTAATTGTTGGGTGATAGGGTAGCTTTTTTAAATTTTTGAGGAACCTCCAAACTGTTCTCCAGAGAGGCTTCACCAGTTTGCCTTCCCACCAACAACATAAGAGGGTTCCTCTTTTTCCATATCATCTCCAACACTTGTTTCCTGACTTAATTTTAGCCATCCCAACAGGTGTGAGGTGGTATCTCATCATGGTTTTGATCTGTACTTCACAAATCATATTTATCATCTTTGGTAGAAAATTGTATTACAAACTGAGTTTCCCATCCACAGACCTCTGAATCCAGATTATAGTGCTTGCTCCATTTTTGTGAGTATTTGATCTGAGATATTGTTCTAATGTCTTCTTTTCTTATAATGACTTTTATTTCAGTATTGGTTCAATGGTGGTGCATTAAAATAAGTTGTAAAGTGTGCACTCCTGCTCTGTTTCATGAAAGGCAGCATGCAGGTTTGGCATAATTCCTCCCATAAATGACAGAGCTCATCAGTGAAGGCACTTGGGCCCAAAGTGTTCTCCATGCAGAGGTTGTAAGTATAACTTCGATTTCTTTAGTGGATGCAGGACATGCTAATTTTGCCTGACTTCTCTCAGTTTTGATGATACGCCTCCTTCAGGAAATTGGGCATAATGTTTAAAATAGTCTTTTGAAATCATTTTAATGTTTGTAAGATATGAAGTGGTAACCTCCCTTTCACTTCTCCTATGTCATGGTACTATGTTTTCTCCTCCACTTACCAGGTAGCGTAACTAGAGGCATACAATTTTACTCACATTTTCAAAGAACCAGTTATGGATTTTATAAACTTTCTTTGTTGGTGATCCATTTCCTATTTCATTGATTTCCACACTTATTTCACTTCCTTCCTTTTCTTTAATCTGTGATAAACATGCACATTTTTACTAGCTTCTTAAATTAGAAGATTGTATGATTGATCTGAGGCCCTTCTTTCCTAATGTAAGCATCAATAACTATGAATTTTCTTTCAATTGAATTAACTGCATCTTACAATATTATTATATGCTGATTTTAAACTTAATTCAGTTCAAAATATTTTCTACTTTTAAATATCTATATTCATCCCAAGTGTAATTTAGAAGTATATATTTAATTTCCAAGTATTTGGGAATTTTTTCGGATCTGTTTGTTACTGACTTTTAATGTAATGTGACTGTGGTCAGTAAATTCTCTTTTTATGATTTTGAGTTTTATATATTTGGAAGGAATTATTTTCTGAACTACTATAAAGTCTACGTTAGTGAATTTTCCATGTATATCTGCAAAAAAATGCATTCTTCTGTTTTGAAGTTCTGTGCTCTATAAATATTAATTAAGTCAAGCTGGTTGATAGTGTTTTCAGGTCTTTTGTTCCATTAAGGACTTTCAATTTATTTGTTCCACAAATTACTGATGGAAGACCATTGAAATCTCTGATGAGGAGCACTGGCTGGCTCAGTCAGAGAAGTGTGCGGCTCTTGATCTTGGTGTCATTAGTTCAAGCCCCATAATCAGTGTAGAGATTTCTTAAATAAATAAAACTTTAAAAAAGGAAAAAAGAAAAAAGAAATCTCTGACAATAACTGTGATTTTTTTTCTATTTGTCCTTTCACTTTCGTGAGTTTTTACTTCACATATGTTGTATCTCTGTTGTTATACTTTTTAAGACTGCAAAGCACTCTTGGTTTATTAAACAATTTACTTGTGAAATGCTCATCTTATCCTTGGAGATATTTCTTGTTTTGAAAGGTACTTGCTCCGATCTTAATCATTCCAGATTTCTTATGGTTAGGGTTTGCATGATGTATCTTTTTTTTAATATATATCTTTTTACATTTAATGCACTAGTGTCTTTATTGTGAGAGATTTTGGTAAACATCATACAGCTGGATCATCCTTTTTCATCCAGTCTGACAATCTCTGCCTTAAATTTAGACTATTTATAGTTAATATAATTTTGATATGTTTGGCTTTAAGCCTCTCATTGTATTTGTTCTCTATATATCCCATAATCCCATATGTTCTTGTCATCACTTACTTATTTTTGTGCATTCTTTTATATAAACTGTATTTAAGTTTTTCATTATTTATTTTTTATCTCCATTTTACCTGAACTATATAGATTAATAGCTAAAACTCAGTGGGTTTTTTTTTTAAATTAGTTATTGATTTAGGATTTAAAAAAAGATTTTATTTATTTTGTTTTGAGAGAGAAATATCAAGAGAGCACAAGCAGGAAGAAGCACACTCCCTGTTGAGCAGGGAGCCCAATGTGGGGCTCAAATCCCAGGACTCCAGGATCATGACCTGAGCTGAAGGCAGGCATTTGATCCTCTGATCCACCCAGTTGACCTTGATTTATGATATCTATCTATTTATTTATAGCTTTTATTTATTTGAGGGAGAGAAAGAGAGATAGCAAGAGAGAGAGCACAAGCTGGGGGGAGAGGGAGAAGCAGGCTCCCCACTGAGCAGGGAGTTCGACATGGGGCTCAATCCCAGGACCCTGAGATCATGACCTGAGCCAAAGGCAGATGCTTAATCAACTGAGCCACCCAGGAGCCCTAGGATTTTTAAAATGTAGATTTAATTTATAACATTACACCTTCAAGTTATACCACTTCAAGTGTAATTCCAGAACCTATTGGCAATAAATATGTTCTTCTCTCAAATGTGCCATATTTTATAAATCTTTTACTTCTATATACATATTACAAACCCCAAAATATATAGGGGTTTTTTGCTCTCATGGACCTCTTTGCTTTTATGATTTTTTATTTTTAAATAAAACTTGAGAAAAACATTTTTTTGTATTTTTATGCAAAATACATTTACATCAATACACATACCTTTGTTTGCTTGTTATTATACTCTTTATTCTTATAAGTACTTCTATATTTACCTTGAGTATAATTTCCTCTTTGACCTGAAAGCCTTTCTTTAACATTCCCTGAAGTATAGGTCTGGTAGTGCCAAATGATCTCACTTTTGATTTTGTGGAAAAAAAAAAAGTTTAATATATGAAAGATAACATTTTTCAAAAGAATAGATATAGATATAGAATATAATAGATATAGAATTCTAAATTGACTATTTTATTTTTAACACTTCAAAATTAGTGTAAACAAATTTGCCTTTTTTTTCCCCTTAGAAACATATGGTCATTCCTATAGTTTTCTCCTTGTATGTAATCAATATACACTTTTGTATATACAATCTATGTATTTTTTTCCTGGCAGCCTTAAATACTGTCCCTTTATCATGACTTTTTAGCAATATGAGTATGATGTATTCTTTAGCTATTTTCTTTGTAAGAAAATAGCTTCAATTTGTTTTTATTTTTTGGATTTGTATATTTAGTATATTCATGATATTTGAAAAAACTGTTCACCATTATTTCTTCAAGACTTTTTTTTTGCCCCTTCTTCCTATTTCCCTTCATTTTATGTGCTAATTAAATGTATGTTAGATATTTTGATATTGTTCTACTAGTTACTTAGGTTTTGTTCTTTTTTTTTTTTTTTTTTTAATTTTCAGTTACTTTTTCCCTGTTTCTTCACTTTGGCTTTTATTGCTATGATTTGAACTCACTTATTTTTCTTCTGTGGTATCTATTGTGGAATTGATTTTATTTGGCATATTTTTCATTTCAAATATTACATTTTTCAGGTCTACATTTTCAGCCATTATTTTTTTAGCTTTCATTTTTTCCCTCATTATGTGCATTTTCTAAAAATTCAAAAGTTCACTTATAGTTGCTATTTCAAAGTATTGCCTGATAATTTCACCATCTCTTTCATTTCTGTATTTGGTTCTATCAATGAATTTCTTAAATCAAATTATCAGTCACTTTTTGCTAGGGTATTTATTTATATATGCAATTTTTAAAATTTTTATTGTCTTCCTGAGTTTTTGGATATAGCCCAGTTGAATGTTTTTGTTTTATTGCCTTCCTTTGAGGAGTTTTAATGTTTGTTCTGAAGTTACTTTCAGGTCAGCTTAATTCTTTCATTTTTAATTTGAGGATTTGTCAGAGAAGGTTTAGAATAGCGGTTTCTAAAAAAAAAAAAAAAAATAGCGGTTTCTTCAGGCTATTCTGGAATCCCTACTGACAAGCTTTTGTATTCCAGAGTCTCTGGGTCTGGCTGGCACACACTCTAATGTCTCCCCACACCCACTCACCTGTTACTCTGGCTGGCCTGTGGCCTCTGGCCACGTGAGCAGGTCAGTGTTCAGCCCAACACTCTGTGAAAACCCTATGCAAATGGATGGAGTCCTTTCCTTCGTAGCTCTGCTTTTGTTGATATTTGCCATGCAAATTCCAATTTCCACAGCTTCCCTGATCTCTTAATTCTGTGTTAGTTAGACTCTGAGTCTCTGCTGGGATTCCTCACTCCTGAAGCACTGCCCAGAAATGTCCTGCAGGCAGAAAGCTGGGACAATTGTTTGACTCACATCATTAATTTCTCTTATCTCAGGAATTACAGTTTAGCTCTGCATGTTGTCCAGTATCTAAAAACATCTCTTTTATACATTTTGTCCAATTTTCTCATTGTTTCCATAGCACCATAATCCTCATATCAATTATTCCTATGTCAGTGGGGTATTTTCAGTTGTTTGTTAGAATAGCACCATGCTATTAATATAGTGAATATGGCTAAGACATTGTGTAAAATTGCAAATATTTTATTTCTATTTTTTAACATAAATGAAACTTCTGAATGTCTTTCCTAAAACCCTAGTATATCACATTATATCTAGGAACTTTCTCCCCTGTTTCAAAGAAATTCATCTCTTTTATATGATGGCATTCAATGAAAAATTGGCAGGATTAACTTTGCAGCAAATCGTAGATATGCATCCATTTCACTGATTAGGAATTACTAAATTTCTGCAGCATGCATTTTCTTAACCCTATGGATACTGGGTTTCATATATGAATTGCTATCAAAAACCTGTGTAATATTTTAGATGCTGGTATTCAGAGAAAGGGTTGTCAACAGACCAGCAGCATTAATGTCAGCTAAGAACTTATTAGAAATGTAGTAAACTCTCAGGCCACATGCCACATCTACTGAATCAGAGTCTTCATTTTAGCAGTTTTAGCAAGAACTCCAGGTGTTCTGCAGGCACTTAAAATCTGAAAAGCACTGCTGTCCATGTGAATCATAGTCCATGATTCATAGATCAGAGTCTGTGTGAATTTTCCCAGCCTAGCTCACCTGACAGGAATATATTTAGATGCTGCATTAATAAAAACACCTGGTAGAAAAGCAATCTATTTGCTTGTGAGTTCTCTGGCAATCCTCAGGCTGCTGCACATCATGGAAGCATCCAGAAGGGCTCCCATTGGCAGGGCATATCTGTGTTTCCATCAACGATACCAGCTGAGAGCCTGTAACGCTGCTTCTTTAAATCTGAGAATGCAGCAACTTGATCTATTTAGGTACATTTCTTTTAAAATGAAATTTGTTTTAAATCAGTGGAGTCACTGTGATTTAAGAATGCATTTATTATATACATTCAACAAGATCTGCCAGCTAATGGGGCAAATGGTATAATTCAATATATTTATTTTCCTCCAATGTTAGTCTGAAAAAGAAGATATGTTTGGAGAAGCCATTTCCTTGTGTTCTAGAATTTGATAACTAAGAAAATATGGAAAGAAGCAAAAATGAGCCACTAAAATCTAACATCAGGTAAACACTTGTCTTAATGGTCATCCTACTCCATCACATTGTCAGGTCTTCATGAAGATACTCCCTTCACCAGATCCCACAGAGCATCCTTCTCTTTGGCTACAGGTACCTCAGTGGGCCACACATCAGCAGGTGTGAAGGAGGTCACAGTAATACTTCTTGAGGAAGCGTTTAGAGAGTCTTAGTCATGTCTATGGCCTGGAGGTATTGGAGGGGCAGACATCATGCAGGGCAGGAAGTAACTACAGAGGATTGACTGTGAACAGTGGGAAATCTCTTGCAGAAGTCCTGTTTTATGTTTATCTACTTCCACTGAGAGCCATAGCTACTCGGCAGCTGGGAAAAAGAGACAAGGATTGAGATTTTGAGGTGGTGACAGCAGGTATGTGCACAGTGGAAAGTATGATTCTAATAGACACACATTTGTTTAGTAGCAAATCACAAAAAGAATAACTAGTTATGGGGGAAAGCATGGCTTTTAATTCGATATAGTGTAACTGATGTTTTTTGAGCATTTCACGTCTACCTTGATGCAAAGACATGACAAGTTCTATGCAGATTATGGATAGATCTCTGTGATATGAAGAAAAATATGAACATACTAAGAATGAATAAACAGTATCCAAATAGAGGTGAATAAAAACATTAAGATTTTTCTTTATGTTTGTCTTTTTTTCTCCTCTTTCCTTTCATTTTTTAAAAACATTTTCATCTTACTCTTTATTAATTATATTATTCTTTGACATCTTATTGAGTACATACTATTACATACTAGTGCCAAGAGCACATTATTGAACAGGAAATACACTTCCTCAACACTCAAGATGTACAATCTTGTCTAAAATGTAGAATTAACCATGTAATCACTTTGATGAATGTACAATCACTAGGTGAACTAAACACTTTGTATTGGGATCTGAATGGTGAGTGAAGATGGTCAGTGAGGCTTCCAAAATGAGGCCAAGGCATCTTTAATACCAGGAATCACACCAGGTACCTTGGAAAGAGGAAACCTGGCAAATATTAGCAAAAAAATATGATCAGTATGAGAGGAATGCAGAGAAAATTATGGAGGAAGGTGAGTGACTTCAGAGAAAGGTTGAAAGGTAGCAACTCTCAAAGCCATGAAAGACATTGAAAAGATTTTGACTTGGATGTGTGGGAAGCAAGTGTTGGTGGTCACCTGATCTAACTGGTATTTAGATAACGTCATTTTTGCTTCAGGGAGTAAAAAAAAAAATTAAGAGGCTCAGAGTGTTTGTGGGGTATCCCTTGGTGATGTTGTGTATTCTAGGAAAGACTCAATTACTCTTAGGACTGGTAGATGGACAGAGGGGCATGGATTAGAGTATTTAGGTGATAAGACTGAGAGTATTTAATGATAGGGTGATTGGACATGGCAGGTGAGTAAAGACAGGTGTCGAGGATCACGGCAAGCTTTCTGACATAGATAACCAAATAAATAGCAGCACCACTAATCAGATAGAGAATGTTGGGAGAGAACCTATTTGGAAATATGATGAGTTTGTTTCTTGGTATGCTGCAATCTCAAAGAAGAGATGTCCAAAAACAACCGGTCAAGGATCAGACAAATTGACCAATGAGAAAAGATGAAAGCAAACACCAAATCCAGATATAGTTTATGTTTGTGCTTTGATATTCATGTAGAGATAAGTGTGTGCATGTGTGTGTCCTTGAATTGACTCTTTAGCAAACTTTGGATTATTCTCCAGTGTCAGTTAAATCCTAAGCTAAAGCTTGGTCTTGGCATATGTGTAGTAGAGCAAAAAGTGAAGAACATATTGTAAATACAAATACATTTACACAAAATCCTGATATTTTGTCCTATTTACTATGGAATTTTAAACATATTTTATGATCTTTCAGAGCTTTAGTTTCCTTTTGGACAAAAGCATAAACAGTTTACCTAACCTTGAGGGTGATGGGGATGATTGAGACAACATATGTAAATCACTGAGCACAGTGCCAGGCACAGAGTCATCTTCCAACTAGTGGCAATTACTATTTCATTATTCAAAAATTCTTGATATATTCTTAAGAAGAAGGATCTGAATGTGGAAAGCTTAACCAACAATTTCAGCAGAGATACTCACTCCCTTGTAGTCCAGGCAGGCTCTCACCAAATAGGTCCTGCTCCTGGTCAGAGATTTTACTTCTTATGCTTCTAGTGTGCCGTGTCTCTCTAGAATCTCCTCAAAGATGATTCTTATAAGTATGATATTCACTGATGACTAGTCAGCTAATATATTTAATTATCTCATATATATATATTATATCACTTTCATATATGTTGAAAATTATCCTGTGACGATCAAAGATAAAGAGGCAGGCATGATGTCTACCAACATCTACTCAAACTAGAGTGCCAACACCCTGCATGGAATGTTAAACTCAGAGACTGTTTCCTATATTCTAGCATTTCCTAAGCTTTAAAACAAGAAGTAGTACTATAGACAGAAAGATAATTTTTAATGATAAAGTGGTCAATACATCAGGGATATAATAATTTAAAAATGAAGAAACATCTAAAATATAGCACCAAAATACATGAAAAAAACTTAACAGAAATGAAAAAGAAAAGGAAAATGCAATGATAAACGTTAGAGATATCAATACTGACCTCTCAGTAATTGATAGAACACCTCAGTAGAACATTAGGAAAAAATATAGATGCCTTGGGTCATACAATCAGATGACTTGACTTTTTTTTTTTTTTTTTTTAAAAAAAAACAGAGGGCAGGTTTTATTATAATGCTTTACTTCTCCAAAGAGGAACCTGAAGTCACAATGGAATGATTAAATGACTTAGTTTTAGTTTTTTTTTTTTTCTAAATTTATTTATGATAGTCACAGAGAGAGAGAGAGAGAGAGGGAGGTAGAGACACAGGCAGAGGGAGAAGCAGGCTCCATGCACCGGGATCCCGATGTGGGATTCGATCCAGGGTCTCCAGGATCACGCCCTGGGCCAAAGGCAGGCGCCAAACCGCTGCGCCACCCAGGGATCCCAGATGACTTGACTTAATTGACATTTACAGAACATTTGTCCCGAAATTTTATAATACACATTCTTTTAAAATAATTGAAAAGTCTCCAGGATAGACCATATGTTGAGCCACAATAGAAGGTTCAGTAAATTCTTTAAAATTAAAATTCTACAAATATATTCCCTGATCACAATGAAATTTAGTGAGCCACAGTTGAAAGAAATCTTGGATAACTACAAATATGTAAAAATTAAACATCACTACTCTAAATAATCCATGAACCAAATATTAAATACCAAAATAAATTTTTAAATGCTTTGGTATGTATAAAAATAGTAACACAAGGGGCAGCCTGGGTGGCTCAGAAGTTTCGCGCTGCCTTCAGCCCAGGGCATGATCCTGGAGACCCAGGATCGAGTCCCACATCGGGCTCCCTGCATGGAGCCTGCTTCTCCTTCTGCCTGTGTCTCTGCCTCTCTCTCTCTCTCTCTCTCTCTCTCTCTCTCTCTCTCTCTTTCTGTCTCTTGTGAATAAATAAATATAAAATCTTAAAAAAAAAAGAATAGTAACACAATATATTAAAATATATAAGATGCTAGTAAAATAATGCTTAGATAAAAAGCTGTATCTTTAATACCTGTATTAGGAAAGAAAACAACACTAACCTATAATAGATTCCATCTTAAGAAGCAAATTGAAAATAAGAGCAAACAAAGCAGAGAGCAAACTAAATCCACTATAAACAAAAACGACTATATAACACAGGACCAAAAACAAAGTAGAAAAGATAAACTAATAAAGAAAACCAAAGTTGATTCTTTAGAATGGCCAATGAAGCTGAAAAATCTTTAACTAAACCATTCAAGAAAACTAGGAGAAACAAATGACTAAACTCAGGAATTAAGATAATAATAAGGAAATATTGTGAACAGCTTCATGTCAACAAATGAGATGAATCAGATGCACTGGAGAGATTTCTACAAATTACTGAAAGTCAATCAAGGAGAATTTAATTTTATAATGGAGCTTTACCAACGGGGAGAACAAAAGTGATTAAAAATCTTTCTTCCACAAAAATCTGAGGCCCAAATGACTTCACTAGAAAATTCTATCAAATATTTAAAGAAAAAATAATGCCAGCTCTTCTGTAATTTTTTCACAATGTAGAAGATGAAGGGACACTTCCCAGTTCATTCTATGAAGCCACCATAATCCTCATACCAAAACTTGACAAAGACATCACAAGAAAGATTACTGCAGACTAATATCCTTTCTAAACATACTCACCAAAATCCTCATAAAATATTAGGAAGCCAGAATCAAGGGCATATAAAAAAATATTATGTACCATGACTACATGGGATTTACCTGTGGAATACAAGGTTAGTTTAACAACTAGAAATCAATCTATATAATATGCAATCCTAACAGAGTAAAATATAAGACAAAACACACAATCGTATCAATAGTTGGAAGGAAAAAATGTTTGACAGAGGGGTCTGTTTTATAAAGGTACTAATTCCATTGATGAGGGATCCTCCCTCATGACATAATCATCACCCAAAGGCCCCACTTCCTGATGCCATTGATTTAAGGATTAGAATTTAATCTTGAAGGGAGATAAACACTCAGACCATAGGGCCCTGGGAGAAAATATTTGCATACTAGTATGGATTGGATTATGCTCCCCCAGAATTTATATGTTAAAGGCCTTACTGCCAATACCTCAGAATATGAATTTATTGGGAAATAAGGTCCTTATGAAGATAGTCAAGTTACTGTGAGGTCATTAATGTGGAGCCTAATCCAATATGACGAATGTCCTTATAAGATGGAGATTTGGACACAGACACACATTGAGCGAAGACGATGTGATGGGACCCAGGGAGAAGGTGGCCACTTGCAATTTAATCAGATTCTGGAACAGAATTCACCTTCTTTTTCCCTTAGGAAAAAAACACCCCTGTCTACAATTTGATTTTAGACTTCTAGTCCCCAGAAGAGTGAGACAATAAATTCCTGTTGTATCAGCCACTCGTTTTGTGGTACTTGGTTACAGCAGCCCTAGGAGACTAATATGCATGTCATATGTCGATAAAAGCTTCGGATATTGAATCTATAAGCAACGCTCACAAAAACTCATTCAAAAGATGACAAAGAACAAAAACAAAAAGCAAACAGGAGACTTAGTATGAAGAGGTAGATGCTCAAGATCATTAGTTATTAGGAAAATGTAAATCAAAACTATAGTAAATTACTACCAGCACCTATTGGAATGGCTGTTTTGACAAAAGTCAGACAAAATCGAGTGTAGACAGAGAGAGGCTGAACGTATCAAACATTTCTGGTGGAATGTAAAATAATTTAGGCACTCTGGCCACAGTTTCTTAATAAGATAAACATAAAGTTGACATACGTCACAGCAAGTCTACTTCAGGAACCTACTGAATGAAAATACACATCCACAAAAGACTCATGCACAAATGTTAGCGGCATTATTCACAATAGTCAAGAAAGTGGAAACCACCCAAATGTCCATCAACTGGTGAAAGGATAAACAAAGTATGTTCTAGCCACAGGGTGGAATATTACTCAGCATTAAAAAGGAACAAAATGTTGACACGTCGGTACACCCCCAGAAACATCTTGGTAGCTGGTTCGCACTTGTGACCTTGCTTTTGACCTTCTCTTCCCGCAGGTGTTCTCTGCACAAATCCATGTCCTAACCCTGCACTCTCTGCCTCACCTTGGTGGGCCCCTCAGCTCTTCCCTGACCTAACACAGCTCCCTAGACACATTCCTGCTGCCATGAGGCCCTGCCGGGTCTCCTGGTTCTGATTCTTCAACCCGGCTGTGGGACATATTGATTGTTGTTTTTAGAGAAGGGAGGAAAATCTTTGGTCTGCTAAACAGAGATGGTGATAGCATCCCTAACGGGTGACAGAGCAATGCTTCGATTTCTGCCTCGGTATCAAATGTCTATCTAAATAAATAATAAGTGTAGCCTCACTTTATAATTCCCTTGTGCCGGTTCCAGTCCTAGCAGAACATGTCCAGGTTTTAATTAATTGACAGTGACTCTACATTGCTGTATAGCTCTGAACGACTGACATTTAAGAGAGATGTTCTCCTCATGATATTTTATTATAATAGTCCTGTTGCCTATAAATATGGGAAAGGACAACATAATTATCATGAGGCTCTTTGCAAACAACACTAAACCATTAATAAGACAGAAGTATGCTTACACGGTCCAATAAAATAGGCAACCCAGGTTTACGTGTTCTAACTATTTGCTACACGTTACATCACACTATGATTACAGCCTAATGCAGCATGACAGCAGCCTAATTTACTGATGAGGTTTTTATCTTTTCTGGTTTTATTTATAGAAACAGATATTTGGCCATATTGATATCTGGGTTTATCAAATATTTAACCCACATTTGGGGAACACTTACTGGTCTTATTTTCTCATATTCTACTTACATAAATACCACAAACCTTTTATTAAATATTCTTTTGATATAAAAGGTATTTTCTCTTTATATTAAAAAAATTAAATAAATGTATAGGAGTGTACATAGAAAGACCAAAAGTCAATAAGAAACCTATAGGCATCTTTCTGTGCTGTTACTGCTCTGAAAAAAAAAAAAAAAGACCAAGCTGGTTTTCTGCTGATTCTTCATGTGATATTTCAAATTTCCAAATATAAAGTTTAAGAGAGTGTCCAAGGGGTATTTTTCAGTTTTAGCCAAAGTAAACAGGAGGAAAGGAAAGAAAGTGTTTTTTCTGTAAGGAAAGGAGCAGCCTTCTGCAGGCAGAGGTTCTCAGTGCATGTGGCACATCTTCTACAAGGAAAAGATTGTCACAGAGGCATCGGGTACCACAGCCACTAACCTAACATTAAGCGATGGGCTTGTGATATGCCGTGGCACCCTGTGCCATGAGATTGGGGGCACCCATGTCTAAAAGGCATGTCCCCACCAGTGAACTTTACGACCTTGCACAAGCTATTTTTGCTACAGTCCTTAAGACTGCGTGTAAGTGGAAGAAACATTACCTGTATCATAGGGTGTTCTGAGAAAATGAAGCACCTGGAGTGTGCAAGGCACTCAGTGAGATGACCTCATGTAGGCACTAAGCACTGAGAACAACAGTCCAGTTATTGTGCACCTGCACGATGGACTAGGAAAGTCAGAGCCAGAGCGTGCCATCTGGTCTGGATGCATCTTTTCTATTTAAATACATGGAAGTATATTTTTAAAAAATAAACAACTGGTTGGTAAGTATATTTTAGTTAGCATGGCAATTAAATATTTCCAGGTACAGAATTTTTGTAGAAAATGAGATATGGATTTCTATTGCATATGATGCCTTACTGTAAAGAGAGGTCAATTAGGGGAATTACTGGTGATAAAACAGTACTTTTGTACAGGCATGACTCCAAGAGCTGTACTCCAGGCTCAAAATAACCAATGTTCTCATCTTGAAAACCAGTCTTCAAAGCAGGCATCGTATCTCCATTTTACAGATGGAAAGAATAGGCTCAAAAGAGTTTGAAATATTGGACAGGGGATGCCTGGGTGGCTCAGTGGTTGAGCATCTGCCTTTGGCTCAGAGTGTGACCCCGGGGTCCTGGGATCCAGTCCCACATCGGGTTCCCTGCAGGGAGCCTGCTTCTCCCTCTGGCTGTGTCTCCACCTCTCTGTGCGTGTCTTTCATGAATAAATAAATTTTTAAAAAAATATTTTAAAAAAAGAAAAAAATAAATATTGGACAGGCCACAGGTTCCAGGATCAAGATTAAAACCCAGGTCAACAAGCACCATGACTGCTTCCCCACCAGCACAGTATGGCGGGGGAATGGAAGAAGCCAGTTTCCAGACACGACCTGAGCCAGGTGTTGAGGGCAAGGTCAATAGAAGTAGGTCACATGGAGCATACATTCTGGATATGATGTAGTGAGAAGGGAACATTACCTTTGTAGACTTTTTTCCCCTGTAACCCATAACCCCAATCTCATCATGACCAAAGCATCAAATAAATTGCAAGTATGAGACATTCTACAAAATATCCAGCTACTACTCCTCAAATCTGTCAAGATTTGGAAATGTATGAAAATTTTGTGCGACTGAAAGGAGCTGAAAAGTGGGATCACAGCTAAATGCAATGTGATTTTCCCAAGACAGGAAAAAGAGGACCAAGACAAAACCAGGGAAATATGAAAAAACCACTAACTCTGGTTAATAATAATGTGTCGGTATTGGCTTGTTACCTGTGACAAGGGCAGCCTACTATACGGTGGTGAGGTGTTAATAATAAGAGACAACTGAGTGTGGGGGCATAAGGGAAATCTCTGTACTATCTTCATTATTTCCAAAGAATTCTAAAGCTGCTCTAAAATGAAAAAGTTCATTAAAACAAAAACTGGCCTCTAGTAGAAACAGTTTCCATTATATCCCAAGTTGGGGTTTCACTATAGCTGAGAAGTCCACAATCTTTGTGTGCAAAAGCAAAGCAAAGCAAAACAAAAAGACAGTGAATTTGCTTCTGCACAAAGACCTTCAGGTCGAGGAGCAGGAGCAGAACCCAAATTGGCCAGAAAATTCAGGGTGCTTCGTGGTATGTACCTTGTTCCATAGCCCATGTGGTGGGTCAGGGCAGCATCAGAAATCCTTCTTCATCCTCACTATCATCTCCTCGGTGTCTGACAGAGGAACTGGAACATCACAAATGATTAAAACAAGAAAATGATAGAGGCACCTGGATGGCTTGGTAGGTTAAGCAACTGATTCTTGACTTTGGCTCAGGTCATGGTCATGGGGTTGTGAGATAGAGCCCCACGTGGGGCTTGTGCTCAGCTTGAAATTCTTGAGGATTTGAAATTCTTGAGAATTGAGAATTTCAGCTTGAAATTCTCTCCCTCTTCCTCTCGCTCTCCCCTCTGCCTGAGCCCTCTCATTCTTTCTCCCAGATATTTTTTAATTGTATTTGTTTTTTAATTGTATTTGTTTATTTATTTGAGAGAGACAGAGAGAGAGAGAGAGAGAGAGAGAGAGAAAGCAGGAGCAGAGGAAGAGGGAGAAGCAGACTGCAGACTTCCCCATTCTGGACTCGATCCCAAGACCCCTCTGGATCATGACCTTTGCCTAAGCCAGATGCTTAACCGAGCCACCCAGGTTCCTCTAAATAAATAAATCTTAAAAAAAAAAAAAAAAAAGAAAATAGTGAATGAATGAATGAATGAGTGAGTGAACCAAAGTAACATCAACTGAACTTAGTGATTAAGACAAAATGAAACAACCATGACCAAGGGAAAAATAATCAATCCAATGAAAAGAAACCAAAGATGTTTTTTAACATAATGTTGAGAAAACACCCAGCAGATTGATCCTTCTGTCTCTTCAGTCCCACGTTCGGGCGCCGTCGGGATACGGGCTGTTTTCCTGATGCACCAATAACTGTGTCCTTGATGATCTCTGACTCAGCGACGCATCAGACCTCCACCGTCCATATCCTCACGCTTGCACTACTGGCCAGAAGTAAATTTCCTTTCAAAATACAGTAGAATAAGAGTCTTTTCCTTGAGAATAATGTGAAGTAAAAATGTAAAAAAAAAAAATACTGTTTTGAAAGCAAGAGGATGCATGGGGGGAGAGGAAATGACTGGAGATGCTCGCATTATTTTCAGGTAAGTGGGCAGAAAAGCATTTTTGTTGTGCCATTCTCTTTCTGTACAGCATTTTTCTTCTGCTTGGAATTGGCTGCCTATTACATATAAGTAAACAGAAGTGTCTACAATATGCCGGAGCTATTTCCTGCTGAACAAAACAGTGCTCATTTTTTATATAAATGTTGGACTTCGTTTTCATGCTCTCTAAATTATAGTCTGCTGCAGAATTGCACACCAAGACATTTTTTTCTGAGGAAGACCCATAATACATCCAAAGCCACAAGGCAATGAAAATACTGATTCTTCAATAATTCAGACACTTGCACTGATTTAGAATAAAAATTGGGGACAATAAGGGAGAAGCACAGCCTCCCGGATTGTGTCTAATATGGCTAATGGCGTATCATCTATTTTCCTTGATATGTCATCATATAAAGGATCTGCCATTTGTTTATTTGTCTAAGCTACAGTGTAGACATTTCTAAAAATGCAGTTGTAGGATGTCCTTACCGCGAGCTCTGAACCAGATGCTCTGACCCAAGTTGTGATGGTCGGAGAAGGGCAGGCCTCTGGGCCCATACCCTGAGCCCTTGGTTTCTCCCGTGAGCTCCCCCAAGCCCACACCCAGATCCCACCCGAGAGACACCCCCACCCAGCCCAAGAAGACCCAGGCCGCTTGGTGTGCTAGAGGTTCTCCAGCAGAAATGTCCTCGCAAGGGGATTTTAGGCTCTAAGTCTTCCATTCCCTTCTTCCAAATTATCAAAGTGAACCCACTGTAAACACACATAAACATCCACAGATAATCATGGAAGTGCAAGCCGCTCCCACAGGCATCCCACTCACACAGAAACATAATGCTGCCTACAAGTGTTTCTAGATATTTCCTATGCTTATATTCAGAATATACGTCAACGTTGACAAAAATGTAGGCAGGCATTCCACGGCTTTGGTTAACACCTCACCACAACGCGGGGGCTTCAAACAACGGGAATGTAGCCTCCTGTGTTCTGGGGGCCAGAGGTCTGGACTCAAAGTGTCAGGGAGCCCGGCTCCCTCCCAGGGCTCTAGGGGGGCTCCTTCCCTGCTGGTGGCGCCAGCTGTATCTGGGCTTGTGGCCGCATCACCCAGTTTCTGCCTCGGCCCCGTGTCTCTGTGGGGCTTAGTTCTTTCTGTGCCTTTGTTGTATAAGGACACCCGTCCCTGCACTGAGGGCTCATCCCAAATCCGGGATGGCCTCATCTCAAGAAATGTAAATGATTCACATCTACAAAGGCTCAGATTTCTATAGAAGGCCACACTGGCAGGTTCTGGGGGATTAGGACACAGACTTATCTTTTTGGGAAGGACAGTTCACCTAACCATAAGGCATATGTGTGACTCTATGCACACACACACACACACACACACACACACACACACACACACAGGTACTGTGTGGGATATTCTGAAGAGGGTGTAGTGCAGGGTCTTACAAAGGTCTGGGTGGGAAATAAGAAAACCAGAAGGGTTCGTGCGGCTCCTATGGCTGATATCAGCCCCCAAACAAGAGCAGGGGAGGGGCTCAGAGAGCAGGGAGGGCGGTCAGGGAGGATGGCCCCTTGGTCCTAGAGCAGAAGCCACAAGCTCCCTGACATCCCTGCTCCCGCCCTCTCACCTCCAGCAGGACACCCCCATCAACTACCCAACTGGCAGGGGAGAAGGGCATCCCGTGTACGTGTGCAGGTTGGCCTCTCAGGCCCAGGCACAGAGCAGAGCAAGGGAGACGGTGGGTCCAGACACACAAGCAGAGCATTTCTGGCTCATATGGGACCACTCAGCAAAGAAACTACACAGACACAGTCATAGGTCCTTTTCCTTCCAGCACAAATGGGAATATCCTAAAAACACTGGTGCAAATGCACACATTCACTCAAGACTGAGCTGGGGGTAGTTCTTAAAAAACACACAGTGTTCTTCTCATGAGTTTTCACCCAATCTCTTGAAGAGATACGGGATAGTTTTTTGGAGCTATCATATGCTAATGGGCATTTAGCTTATTCCCACTGTTTCTCAATTACAATAAATCTGCAGTGAATATCCTTGGACGTGTATCATGAATGCAAATTCCCCAGACAAGTTCTAAGAACTCAGCTTCTCAGTAAAAGGTCTTGTGTATGTCCCAGGGAAGAGCCATTTCCAAACCGACTTTTGCAGATGTTGTGACATCCCTACAGCTGCCTGTAGTGTACGAAAGTGCTTCTCCCTCCAATGTGCTCGTGAGCACTGGGAGCCAGAAAGCTCTAAAAATATTATCTGAAAGCTATTCTCTAATTCAGCAGATTCTTTCCTTCCTGCGGGATGTGCTGTCGTGTGGGAACAGAGCCATAGAGAGAAGAACGAGACTCCTAGGATCTGTTAGACTTTGGCTCAGGCCTCACCTGGTAACACCCACTTGCTGTGTGACCATGGCCACTTACCTTACCTCTCTGAGCTTGATTTTTCTATAGACAAAGTAGGAAATGGAAAATCTGCCTCAACTTACCTCCCAGATGGGGGGAAACATGAAATTATGTATATGAAAACAACGCAAAGGTGTTCCTCATGATCGTACAAAATACTTGCAATTCTGATGATCTCTAAAATACAGCGTCAGCTCTCCTCACCTGAAAAATGATTGCCATCAGGGGACTTTCCATTTATTTCTTCCTAATAATTATTGAATCCATATTTCTTTTTTTAATTTTTTTTAATTTTTATTTATGATAGTCACAGAGAGAGAGAGAGAGAGAGAGAGAGAGAGAGAGAGAGAGAGAGGCAGAGACACAGGCAGAGGGAGAAGCAGGCTTCACGCACCGGGAGCCCGACGTGGGACTCGATCCCGGGTCTCCAGGATCACACCCTGGGCCAAAGGCAGGCGCTAAACCGCTGTGCCACCCAGGCATCCCTCCATATTTCTTTATATTAAATTATTGGTTTAAAAATTGAATCAAAACCTAAAAATACTCACAATAATTGATAATCCCAGGTGAAAAATTACGAATATATAAGAACTACTCTGCTTTTGAATCAAATGCATTTTCCCCAAGGTATAATTTTTAAAAAATTATTTAACTGTGTAAGGCTCATCAGAAGCATATTTAAGTTCACAGTAGAAATAGAAAGCTCACATAATGTTTCTTATCCAGCCAGGACCAAATTTTGTTTTGTCCATAAAGCAATGTAGCTAGAGAGGAGCCTTCAAGTCTTAGGGGCCTCATCTGTAAAATGGGTTAATGATGGTTACCCTCCTACCCTGTAACACAGTCCTAAATCCTCCAGGTAGTCGCAGTACTAATTTACTGCCAGGATGAAATAAAAACCATACAGTCGAGTGTAGGACTTTTGTGCTTCCCTGCCCTGCAGAGAGCAGGAACTGGTGCTGAGTGCTCAGAGATTCGACAGCGGGGTAGCTATGGGAGATTTTACTAGGATTTTCCCAGGGACAACGGGGAGCCCTGCTGCTTAGATCAGCAACTGCCTTGCACGTGGGGCCGAGTCTTCCTCTGAGCTTCCTGCCTTCCAGAAGTTCTGTCTGTCAGGAGAGATTGGCACAGACAAGACATCGGTTAGCAAAGTGGGGAGGCTAGTTATTTCTTCTAGAAGCCCAGCCACGGGAGACCAAGGAAGGCAAGGGTTTGAGCTTTCTGTTATTAAGGTTATTTAGAGCTACTATCTTATTCAAAAAGCATTCAACAACATTTCAGATGGTCAAATGTTTCTAAATGACTCAGAATTTGTTTAAAAGGTTGGAAATTTTAGGGGCACTGGCTGGCTGAATCAGTAGAGTGTGCAATGCTTGATCTCGGGGTTGTGAGTTTGAGCCCTACGTTGAGTGTAAAGATTACTTAAATTCTTTTTTAAAAATATTTTATTTATTTATTCATGAAAGACAGACAGAGAGAGAGAGAGAGGCAGAGACACAGGCAGAGGGAGAAGCAGGCTCCCTGCAGGGAGCCGGATGTGGGACTCGATCCCAGGACCCCGGGGTCATGCCCTGAGCCCAAGGCAGATGCTCAACCGCTGAGCCACCCAGGTGTTCCTAAAAATAAATTATTAAAAAAAAAAAAAAAAGTTTGGACCTTTTAGCTCCTGAATTTTGGATTATAGATTTCATGTTTACTTTTCCCTAAAATTAACTGTGGGGACAGCATCCTGTTATGTAAACAAATATTGAAGATAATATTACAATTTACTCTAAATTGCAGGGTAGAAATTAAATACATCATCACAGTGAAAATCCGGTCTCATGAATATATCGGTTAAGAAAAATGACAGGTGGGTCTGGCTATATTCTGTTCTGGTTTCTTTGAGTTTTGCTAGTAAAAGACAAGGATTTATTATTCCTTACGTGTTTGGTTAAATTGCTATATAGTGTACGTAGTATATCCTATCACCAAATAATACATCTTAAACAGTTGTAATTCTGTAGAGGAGGCCAAAAGTGGGCCTCCTTAGTTTTAGAATTTTTTGTCTTCTACATAGAAAATATTTTTAACTTTTTGCTTTAAACCACTAAATATTTATTTATTTATTTATTTATTTATTTATTTATTTATTTATTTATTTAATTTGCTTTAATCTCTCCCATGAATAAACAGGTCTCATTTCCCTGAATCATACTCTCCATCTATTTTCTGAGACTTCAAATGTATCAAATACACTCAACACTGAAGCCTGAATGAACGACTTGAGTCTCCCTCTGTCCAATTCTGACGTCACCTCCACACTATCTGAGGGTCACCTTCAATTCCGATTTGACAATATGCATTTAATAAACCTTCTTGGGTAAAGGAAATTTCTGGTGGCAGAGAACTGAGTGAACCCTCCATGATCCTCTCAATAATGCTGGGAGTTGTCAAAGTGGGTCACCAGTCTCAGCCATCTGGTTGGAGGACCAAGCCAGACCTCACAGAACTGGGGGCCATAGGCCTTGTGGACAGCAGGATGGGCCAGGTATTGCATGATTCTGGTAATACATGGTTGACAGCTTGGCTGTCTATGGGAGGATTCAGCAGGCAAGGGCGAGTGGGCTCATCTGAGGGCCCCATGTGCCTTTGCCCTGCACACGGCCCTGGGTTTTAAGAATTCTTGCCATTTTGAGGACAAGGATTTCTGCTGAGTGGACCTTTGCTGGTTCCAAGTGACATTGGTTCGAAGTCTAGCTGTCCACTTGGCCACCTGGGTTAGGGCTAGAACCAGGACACAGGTGAGCAACACGCATCCACCAGGATGAGCTGAATGCACGGTTTACATGAATTTCTGTAGAGCATCTCCATGAACAGCATAGCCTGGCCATCCTGCATCACGATAAGGCTGGGCCCTTAGGTCAAGTTAAAAGTTAAAAGCCAATCTATTACTTTGTAAGCTTTGAGAGAATTTTCATTGAACTTTTCAAAATATCATAATATTTTATTGTAAAAGATTACTTCCTTAGAGCACAGGCATTCTCTCTCTGTCTCTCCCTCTTTCTCTCTCACACACACTCATGGCTTTCACATCTTTAAAATGAAGTCTCACACAATATATTTGACTAACAGATGTTATAATTCAGAACCCATGTTCTGAATGTCATGAGGTTTGGGGTACAAGCAACACTGACAGGGGAACCACCAAATAAAAACTTGGACAGTGGCCTCAGGCCCCTGGTGTCCAAGTCAGTTAAAAATGCCACCAATGGTCACCTTCTCTTCCTCAGAGCTCCTGGGGCCATCATCACTACCCTGCCCCAGACCCTGCTGATGTTCAGCAGGAAGGCAAGAATGTGGAGCATCACCTCTCTCCTCTCATTCACAAACATGCATCTCAGCTCAACCGTCATTAAGCTTTGATTACTCAGAGGCCCGGCCTTCAGAGAGGCGTCTTCTACCCTCCACAAAGAGGGAAGAAACCCATGAGAATGAGAATTAGCACTCATAATGACCCTTTACCTAGGATTTATTTATTATTTCTAATGTAAGAATGCGATCCCATTCAGAGCCCCTTCCCAAAGAGACCTGCTGTTGACTCACTTCACATTTTAAACATAACACAGAATGTTGACTTTCCAACTGATGCCACAGAGTAAGGCAGCTGTGGTTACCAGGGGCCCTTATGAATGATTGGGTCAAGGACGGAGTTGAAGGGATAAATGAGGGATGTGAATAAATCGGTCAGAAGGGAGGGAAGGTGGAGTGAGATGTTGTCCCCACCCAGAGCACGGCCCATCCACCTGGGGCAACTGTCTATAAACTGCATGCTTTATTGTGTTAAGGACAGAAAAACACATCTGACATGGGAAAGAATCTTACTGGCTTTGCAAGGCCCCGCACACTTCGGCATTGACCATGGAGGGAAATTCTCATTTTAAATTTCAGACACACCTAACCTCAAGGTCCGGTGAGCCTATCTTCATAAGCACTACATGGACTTACTCCATAATTATCACAAGCCTGGTCCTCACCTCAATGTTGGGTTGAAGGAGATGCCTGTGCGTCTCAGCCTCTCAGGATGCTGGTAGGGTCATGGTTTCAAGGGTAATCTGGACTTAACTGTTTCTCCTTTGTGCTTCATCTTTCAGGCCGAGCCTAGAGAGAGCTCTGGGCCTTGGAAAAGAGAATGAACTTGGGTGATGTGTTAAATGTCCTCGAGCCACTGACATTCTCACTCTTGTTTTTCTGTACACCTGATTGAATGGGTAATACTTCTGTTGGTCAGATTCCCGGGAACATCAAAAAAAAAAAAAATTGGTCAACTTTCTGGGGCCCTTATGAACAAGGCCTCTTTTGAAATAATTTATATCTGTTATGAACTTGTAAATTATTCATCTTTTGATTAATATGCTAATTAAGGATTTGCTGTTAAAAAGGTATAAATATCTTTCATTGCCTAAAGTAATTAGAATAAGTAATTACTTAAACATTATGATTCTGGTGTTTAATTACTACCAGAGAAAAAAAAGAGAAGATACAAAAATACACTGGATACAGTTTCAACTGTTGAACCAAATGACAACATTTTATGTTGTTTATATAAATATATGCATATGCTTTGGAAGACTTGGATACTTGTTTGCTCCAGCAGACATCGTCCCAGTGTCCGCTTCATTGATGATCCAGAATAGTGGTTTTGCTATCCGCAGGCCTCTTTAGAAAAAGAAAGAAAAAGAAAGAAAGCAAACTAAAAAAAGAATAGAAAAGGAAAAAAAATATAAGTACTTATCATGTAACTGTGTGTATTTTATTTTAACTCTTAATGATCAATTTTTAAGTGGCTATTATTACTAGATACGATGCAAAGTGCTATTGATGATAAGTTGAATAAAGCTTTAGAGTGTCCTGTACCATTTGCAAACTATTCTGAGGCATTATAGAGATCACTGGCATCTAGAATCTTGCCCATCCCTTTAGATAATCATTTCCAAAGTTCAGATCATGTTTATTAAAAACAAAAACAAAACTGGTTCATATAATACATGTACACTTCTTCTTAAAATAAATACATGTACTATTATTAAGAGCTAATATTTTGAAATTAATTTTTAAGGACCTAAGCCTGGACCTTTCTATATATGCAGTTTGATGGATACAGAGTAAAATTTCTTTTTTTATATAAATTTATTTTTTATTGGTGTTCAATTTGCCAACATATAGAATAACACCCAGTGCTCATCCTGTCAAGTGCCCACCTCAGTGCCCATCACCCAGTCACCCCCACCCCCCGCCCACTTCCCCTTCCCACACCCCTAGTTCGTTTCCCAGAGTTAGGAGTCTTCCATATTCTGTCTCCCTTTCTGATATTTCCTACCCATTTCTTCTCCCTTCCCTTCTATTCCCTTTCACTATTATTTATATTCCCCAAATGAATGAGAACATACACTGTTTGTCCTTCTCCAACTGACTTACTTCACTCAGCATAATACCCTCCAGTTCCATCCACGTTGAAGCAAATGGTGGGTATTTGTCATTTCTAATGGCTGAGGAATATTCCATTGTATACATAGACCACAGCTTCTCTATCCATCATCTTTTGATGGACACCGAGGCTCCTTCCACAGTTTGGCTATTGTGGACGTTGCTGCTAGAAACATCGGGGTGCAGGTGTCCCGGCGTTTCACTGCATCTGCATCTTTGGGGTAAATCCCCAGCAGTGCGGGGATGTGAACTGGTGCAGCCACTCTGGAAAGATGTGTGGAGGTTCTGCATAGTAAAATTTCAAGACCCATGTGTTTGTGTGTAACATCTTTCAACCTGTGGATCTGAATTACTTAGTGATTCGTCTTCATTTGACTTAGATTCTGTTGAACCAAATGACAAGTAAGATTAACTTACTTTCCGGGTTTTACTTACTCATTCATCCATCCACCAATACATTGTATGCATATTTATTTACAAGTCAGATACACAGGCAAGAAAGGATTCATTTAGGGTGCTATATAAAATGAGTAATTGTGGCTATATATCTATAATTAAAAAGTCACATTGATCATTATTGTTTTTAGGTTGTACGGTGTGACCACAACTGGACTTGAATGGGATGTAGAAGGGAGGTGAGCTCTGCTGTGCTCTTCTTGAGGACATAGTGTAATCTTTAATCCACACATCCTTATAAACATTTTGAACCACTTGTGCCTTTCTCTGTGTGTTGCCTAATTAACACAAAATAACATAATGTGTAAATCTTATTAACGGAGCACTCTTTGATGTGTACCCGTGGGACAGCAGGCAAACTTTCCATCCTGTGTGTCATGGAACCCCATCCTTCCTGGGCACTTGCTTCTGGATGAAGGCACCAGTCTCAGAAGTAAATTGAATACTAATGACTGATGAGGGTTGTTTTTTAATATTAGATAACAATTCATAGAATGGCCAAGTTAATATCTTCTTCTCCCTGCATGTCCTAGAAGTGGGTGAATGTACATTTACAAACATACCATTCAAGTTCGGCGAATATGCTACTTTCTTCCATTAAGATGCTCCTGATCCTGCCAGCCTGAAATCATTCCTTCTATGGAGCCTCATGGCCTTTTACTTTGTCTCATTCATGACACCATTTTATCTGTCTGTAATAGTAGCTAGTATGTAAAAACCATTGATCCTAAGTAGTCACTCCATGTCCTCTATGATCTGGTGACTGCTAAGCTCAGGAACTCCTCCAATTCATTTAAGTGATAAACCACCCAACTGCAGATGGTAAACCAGGGAAGCTCTTAGCAAATGCCAATGAAAGAGTGACTGGATCTTCCAGTGACTATGAAGGCAACCTGGGACAGCCAGTCTGAGATGCCATGTTGCAGGATGTGACTAAGACCAGGAACAAAAGCGGAGAATTGTGGTTTATGGGGCTGAGGAACCCCTGAGTCTGGATTCATAAGTTTTATCCAGGACTCTGAGTAGCTGTTAGTTGATAAATAATTATTTCTCGTGTATCTTTTTGGCTTACGGATAAAGGCATCTTTCAATTCAGGTGAGAAATTGTAAACCATGTTTAGGGGAAGGGGAAGTCATCTTTCTGGATCGATAGAAAATATGATTGAGTACCTTGAATATGATTTCTCTCGTTGTATATTTGACTTTAGAAGAGCACACAGTGGCCTTAGAAACCTGACATACCCAAATTCGATCCCTGTCCTGTCATTGCTGACTGTGTGGAATTCATTAAATCACTCTTTTTGGGTCTGTTTCCTCCTCCATGAAATAGGACCAGACATGTCATGGTTAACAGGTATGGTTGTAAACATTGTCTAGAATGATGAGTTTGAGGATCCAGTACATCATAATTGCTTATAATTGCTGTTTTTTTTTCTGGCCTCAAGTCTTCAAATTCTCATGTAAAATCAAATACAAAAGATCTTTGACTTAGATCTTTAGGCAAGAACCAGCTAATCTATTTCCAAAATTATTCCATTAAGGAAAAAATAATTAAAAAAAAGATTTATTTATTTGAGAGAGTGTGTGTGAACAGGGGGAGGGGCAAAGGGAGAGGGAGAGTCTCAAGTACACACCCCACTGAGCATCAAACCCAATGCAGGGCTCCACCTCACGACCCTGAGATCATGACCTGAGCCTAAATCAAGAGTCAGACACTCCATGAACTGAGCCACCCAGGCACCCCAAGGAAAAAATCATTTTTAAACAACGCTGTCAAGTTAGTCTAAAAAAGTGATTCAGGAGATTTGTGCATATGGTTTTTTTCTACCACGGAAATAACTCATGAATTGCAGAGGGAGAAAATCCCCAAGGCAGTTGCTAGGGAAAGATGCAAAAGAAAAGCAGACAAGTGGTGCACACTTAAAAAGATGTTTTCTTGAGGCTCGTTGCCTCCCATAATATTGTTGGCAAAATATTACTGTAAGACTCTTGTGAATTTCTGTATTTTTAAAAGCAAAGCTTGTCAAGTGATTCATGACCTAAAATATAGAGATTGATGGCCAAAGGACCGGGAACAATCTTAGTAGGTAAAGAGGGACAGACAAGACACACACAGACTTTGCCCTCTAAGCCACTGTGGCAACTGTGGTCATTTACACGGCAACACCGAGCAACACAATTTCTTGTCTGTCTTGCATTTACCTCATTTACTCAAGAATAGACACTGCCTATTGAAAGGACGCGCTCCAAAACTTGAATTTCAAAGGGAAAACAATGCTTGTAAAAGATTACATGAAAAATTCAGATGGAGAAAATTAGTTGCTGTAATACGTGTCTACTGACAGAAAAGGGGGTGGGACATGAAATAGGCATTTCTCATCTAATTTGGCTCATCTATATCCTTGGTGCCCTGGGCCATTAGCATCCGCATCCCCTGAGAGTTTGTGAGAGACACAAATTCTCAGTCACCACCTAAAACTGACTGGATTGGGAAATCTTGGAGCTGGAGTCCAGTAATCTGTTGTAACAAGCCCTCCGGGTGATTCTGATGCAGGAGGCCCAGATCTCTGCCCCTGACACACAGTTTTCACACCACACTCTGCAGGTTTGAGGGATACCTGTAGACCACGGCTGGACCTGTGATTGTGTCTCTAACACCCCGTCTTGCTGCATGTTTGTAGTGTTGCATTTCAAATGTATCGCCCAGTAGATGGACAGACAAAATGTAGATATGGGCGTGAGATCCAGAGAGTTCCAGACCTGTGTCCCGGCTTCAGATTAGTTACCTATCTCAGAAAACAGAAGCACCCTTGAGCCGCCATGGTGCAAACAGACTTGGATACTGGTGGAACATGACCCTAGTCAAGGCTGGTCTCTTTCTCCTCCCCTCTGCCTTGCCATCCCCCACACCTCCCTCCCTCCAGCCAACACCCCTCCAAGCTGGTGGTTGTCTGGGCAATGCATGCTGGACAAGGATGCAGACTCAAAAAGCTCTCAGAGGAGGCATCTGACAATCACCAATCCATTTATTTTGATGATGAGGAGTCTCAGGTTCAGAGCCATGTTCTTCTCACTGGGCTGGGTCTCTGCTCTGTTTGGTGATGCTGGGCGGCCAGGCCATCACCCAGGCAGCACTAAGCAAAGCAGCGCCCCGACTGCCGCTCACTCTGCGTTTGGACTCTTGGTAACAGTGGACGGTGAAGCTAAGTCAACACAGGTGAGAACGTAATCTTGTTCTCAGACTCCAGGCTGCTCGACCTTCATTTATAATGACTGACACGTTTCTATATCTTTAAGGGGATGAATTCTCTAAGTAACTCTTTCTAAAAACAAACAAAATATATTTACACTGCTATTCAGTAGAGTAATTGCATTAAGAATATTAGTCCATCTGCACCACAAAAAGCTCGTCAATGCAAAATCTTCACTGCCCTCCCCAAAAATGTAAAAGATGGAATAATTCTTCTTCACCAAGCTCGATGAACCGAGTAGAAAAGCTCAGTTATTTTTTTCATCCCCAGAGATGTGGATAACATGTGGCATATAATAGATGTTCATCCAATTTTTTAAATATATTTTTATAGGAGTTTGATTTGCCAACATATTGTATAACACCCAGTGCTCATCCCGTCAAGTGCCCCCCTCAGTGCCCATCACCCAGTCACTCCATCCCCCCGCCCACCTCCCCTTCCACTACCCCTTGTTCGTTTTCCAGAGTTAGGAGGCTCTCATGTTGCACCCTCTCTGATTTTTCCCACTCATTTTCTCTCCTTTCCTTCTAGTCCCCTTCACTATCACCCAATTTTTAATCGGATAATTGAATAACAACACAGAGCAAAGCAGCTACTTTTCAAATTCAATCTCAATGTCTAAGCACACATCCACTCAGAGCTTCTTATCACATCACCACCTGAGACAGAGGTATCATCTGATTCAATGACTTTCCATTGAGCATCTACTATATACTCAACATAGACTTCTAAACAACTAAATGTCAGTGTGAGGTGATAAAGGTGACAAAAACAGTGTTTACAAGGCACTGAAACAATTCAGGTGGCAAGATTTATTTTTTTTCCAGAGGATAAAGACATTCTTCCACCTGCAAATGAAACCAAAACTTGGTTTCGAGGGGTGTGTGTGCGTGGAGAAAGTCGCTGGGCAGAGCCGTTCCAGGAGCTCAGAAGGGCATGCACATGGCTCAGAGGCACGCTCAAGCAGGGGCCTTGCACACATCCCACCGTGTTCCTTGAATGAACAATGGTAATCCCATTTCTGGAATCCAACGTGACAGGTACAGTTTTCATCACACCTCCTTGGACTGTGCTACATGGGTCCAAGACTCACTTCACCCCGAGGTGTCTTCCCAGTGTTTCCTCGATGCTGCATTCAGATGCCCTCCAGGAAGCCAACTCCCGAGTGAACCAATCGAGCCCTTACGAGTACGCACACCACTCTTTAAGCAAATGGACTTATTTCCAATAACTGACTGTCTGATGTCCCCTCCCGCCCAGCGCCCTGTGGTCTTTTCCACAATCGCATTAAATACACCAGTCTGGGAACACCTTCCACTGTAGCTGCTATAATAGGTTAGGAGGTGAGCTTCTCGTGTCTGTGCCCAGGCCCGCGAGGTTTTGTGTCAAAATCAAGGCCACATTGTTAGCTTGTGGTGATGCTGGGTTTGGTGAGGAAATGAGCAGAGGTGAAGCAGACCACAAGGTACATGGTGGGGAGACCTGAAGACGGAGCCTCGTCTGATGGGCACGGAGCATCCCCTGAAGAACAGCCCTGGATCGCGGCGACAAAATGTCCTTGTGGAAACACGTGGTCTCACGACGAGTGTGCACTCAGACCAGGGGGAAGGGAAAACTTCCAATTTCATTGGCCTGTTATTGGAGACGGCAGACCTGCTGTGGCTTTAGTGGACTTAGAGTTTGGGGAGACATCTTACGGTGCCCCTCAGCATCCCTTTCCCAGGAGGAACTGCTCGAAAACCAGCTTCTGCAGTCAGATACGTCATGGACTGCTGTGTCGGTGGATTGAATGGCATCCTCTGACTTGTAACAAGTGCCTAAGCCTTACCATTTATTACGCACTTTCTTTGTCCCCAACCATATACCAAGGAGATGCCTGTATCTCTTCTATGGAAGCCCCTCCAAGGTACAGACCACTTTTCCTATTTCTGTAGGAGCATAGGGAACATAGGGGTCTCGTTTTGCTTTTTGATACCCTGGTGGATAAGTGCAAGAGGCATGATTCACACTCAGCTGATTTGGAAGCTCAGATGCCTTCCTCTTCTGCCCATCCCTGCCTTCTAGGGTGTCCCCTGTCTTTCGGGGAAAATAAGGATTTTTCATGTTACCTTGGGGACACCTGAGTATGAAAAAATATAACCTTTCCCTCCCTTTAGCTCTTAAGATAAGTGCAGAGCTCGTCTGGTCCTGTGCACCAGTCTTGGCACCTGTGTCCCCTCACCCCTCTGAGCCCCCAGGTTCTCATTGTAGAAAGTGGGACCCTAGTTCTAATTGCACAGGGCCACTCTGAAGGTTAAATGCATTAGCGCCTGGGGAGTGCCCAGCGTGTGCAAATGTGATTTCTCCTCCCTTTCGTGATGTGCCTTTTTGCTGCCAAAACCTGTTCTGAGGGATGTCTTGCTCATTATGCTTATTGTTGCTGTTTTTTATTCTATTGTTCAGGTGCTTATGATTATCGAGGGAACACCACCCTCTAGGTGGTGACACGCTAGGTCCTGGCCTAGAAAGATGAAGGGGGAGCAAGCCTGTGACCTCGGGTCCTTCCTAAAGTGAGTGCCTGGGTCACATGAAGTCTTCTGTGTGCCGAGGTCTATCAGGTCACAAAGGCGGCAATTAATTTGCAGGCACACACACACACACACACACACACACACACACACACAAAAGAAAAAAAATTTGCAGGCACGTCCTGGAGAGTGTGGTCTTCCTTGGCACACCTTCCTTTTCCTCTTGATTACTTGACGCTATTATTTATTTAGTGCATAAGCCTAATAAATGTTGGGGAGATAAAGCCACTGGGGGCTTCTCGTTCATCAAGGATTCTCTTCTGCGTCATGTATTTTAAAATATATTTTTGGTTTCTAAAGTCTGCAAAGATAGAAACAAAGTCGGATCTGCTATTCCAAGTGAGCAAAATAATAATAATAATAATAACTATTTCTCCATTCCTTGCTGGCTACATTCATTTATAGCTTCCCCCCGTTTGTAGACAACACGATGGTTAAGGCTTCTAAGGCATGAGTCTGGGCTGCACAGAGCTGCTGATGCTGGAGAAACGAGGTCTCCCTCAAATGGACGTCTTCCATTTATCCTTCCCTTGATTCTGTCCACATGCGACCGCGGTTTCGTCTCCTGCGTGTCGTCAAAGCTCGTGCTTTCATTCCCGCCACCGGAGACGCAGCGCAGTGTGAGGCCTTTGCCCCCACAAGCACCCACCGTGACAAACGCCAGCCCTGCGGCCACTGGGCTCCCCCGCAGCCCAGGGCCCTCCAGATGTTCATCATCCGGCCCCGGGCCGGTTTGTAGCGGCTCCTCTGACTGCCCTTGAGAGAAAGATCACAGAGGGGGAGATAACAGAGTCGATTTTTCTGGAGTAAAAGCTCTCAAAAGTAAACATTCCGAAACCCTGTATGTAGGCGTCTATTTTTCTTTAACCTGAGGCTGCAAACAGGTGCACATTTCTTGGGGAGTCTCCATAGCACAAGCGTGGTTTGCAGAGTAGAAAGGATTTTTCATGTTACCATGGGGACACCTGAGTATGAAAAAATATAACCTTTCCCTCCCCTTAGCTCTTAAGATAAGTGCAGAGCTTGAAGCCTTTCATCTGAGGCCATTTATTTATTTTTATAAAAAATAAGTGCCACCTTCCTCATTTCTGTTCTTTAGGACTCCGTGGAAGGCCATCTCCCTGCCGAGGGAGGAATGCAGACCCTCCCCTGCCTGCAGACCCTCCCCTGCCTGCAGACCCTCCCCTGCCTCCCTGCACCCTCACTGACCGGCCCTGCCCGGGAGCCTGGCTTGTGCGGCAGAGGGGCAGGGAGCGAGGGCGGCCTGCCAGGGATGAGGACCCTGGCGGACAGGCCTGCCCCCAACCCCTGGCCCCCCTGCTTCTGAGAAGGGTCACCAACTCGGCCTTCCTTACAACTGGCCAGATGCTCAGTAAGAGCCAGACATTTGCATCAATGAACGTGAGTTGTGATCAGTGATGTGGCCCATGAGCCAGCACACACCCGGCGGATGGCGCACCCGGCCTGGCTTCTGAGTCTAAGAATCCGACCGTCTAGAAGATTCACTCCCTTGAAAAGGAGGAAATGTTGCCCCCCACACACACTCCCCGTCCCCAGGAGAAAAGAGGGCTGTTCCTAGCCTGGGAACGTCCTAGCAGGTGTGCTGAAGAGCGTCCCTGCGTCCTGGGGGAGTCCAGGCCGCACCAGCTCCCCCAACGCCACATGGAGCGTCTGAGGAAAGTTGGCCGCTTGCTCAGGAAATAGCCCGTTGCAGCACCAAGCTGGTCTGGGCGTAGAGATGCATCTAATGAGATGAATCTGCAGTTAGGACGGAGACCTGAGGGACGGGTGCTTGAAGCTACATTGAAAAGCAGGTGGGGAGAGTCCCACCTGAAGAGGAGATGGGATGGTGGCGCGTCCTCCCAAAGCCATGGCTCCCGCGCTAGCAGTGAGAAGAAGCTTACAAAGACAGATTTTGGGGCCGCCGACAGGAGAAGGAACACACAACCTGGCCTTCTTTTTGTTTTTGGGTTTTTTTTTTTGTTGTTGTTCATTTATTTTTTATTGGAGTTCAATTTGCCAACATATAGAATAACACCCACTGCTCATCCCATCAAGTGCCCCCCTCAGTGCCCGTCACCCAGTCACCCCACCCCCCGCCCACCTCCCCTTCCCTGGTCTTCCTTTTGGCAAAGCTTGACAGGTCAGGCCGCCGACGTGATGGAATTAGCCAAGACACCCACACAGTCCCGAGGGCTTGGGGTGGGCCCAGTAGCTAGGACCCCGGTCCCAAGGGGCCCCCGCTGGACGGCCCCCCAGCATCACAGGCGTGCAGGTGCCCAGTGGCCCTCACTTCTCAGAAGTCGCCCACCAGAGCCCTAGGCCTCGGGCAGGGGGAGGAGGCCCTCCAGGCCCAGATCCGAGAATGGGTTTGCGGCTCCTGGGGGGAGACCCAGGCAATGCTGCGGGTCCCTGAGGAGTGTTCCCTGCCTCTGCTGAGCCAGCCTGAGACTCTCTGGCCAAGGTCACCGCCCCCACCCAACCCCAGATCGGAGCCCAGCATCAAAGAAAGAGCAATGCTGGTCGACCTGCAGGGGACGATCAAGGGCAGGTAGGGGCCCCACCTGGCTGCAGTTTGGGGTTCAGCTAGAGCTGCGGATGGACCGGCTACCCTGGGAACGACAGCTCCGATCCCCTATCAGTGCCCGGACTCCAAGCACCCCCAGCCGTGGGTGGTTTTCTGGGATCTTCGACATTTTCTTTCTTTCTTTGTTTTTTTTTTTTCACATTTCTTTTAATTTAACTCCAATTTGCCAACATCTAGTACGACACCCGGTGTTCATCCCGTCAAGTGCCCTCCTCAGCGCCTGTCCCCCAGTTACCCCCTCCCCCTGCCCACCTCCCCTCCTGCAACCCTCTGCTGGTTTCCCAGAGTTAGGAGTCTCTTATGGATTTTAAGAGAAAGGAGGGGAACTGAGGGGGAAAAATTAGGTACATCTTTGACGTTTTTAAACATTTTGCCACCTTCTCCTTTACTATGGAAGTCTCCACCCACCCGTCCACCCCAAGCCCTGCAGGTGCTGGACCCCTCTTCCCACTGAATATGTTCTCTGAGTGGTAATGATGGATTCTTAAAAATCTAGTCTTGTCACCACTGTGTGTGGTGCCTCATCTTTGGTGTGATGATTTGGATTTCCACCTGCTATAGTCTCTGGCACTTGCCCTCGCTTCTTTTGCTCCTCTCACTAGCCTTTCCTTTTTTGGATTAACTACTTTCTCATTCTTTTCTCTACCTTCTCCGAATTTGGGAGCCATGCTCTTCCCTTCTAATCTTTCAGCATTTAACCTGGAATTTGGACACTGCGTTCCTAATTGGTCAGGGTAGACAAATATATAACATCTGTGGATATATTGATCCTGCTTCTAGAAACAGAAAGACCCTAAGATATTTTAATTCCTTTTATTCCTTTCCTGACTATTGGATGTGTCACCGTTTTGTCTATTTCTACATTCTGTTTTTAACTTGACAAAATGTGGTAGCTATTATTCTTCTATGTAAAGTATGTTTACGTTTGCTCACATATTGCTGCAAGACTTTACTCCTCCGGGCATCTCGCCCTTTCATCTGGGACTACTGTCCTTTACCTGACACATAAGCTTTAACATTTCTTTTAGGATCTGCTGGTGGTAAATTCTCCCATCGTTTTCTTTGTCTTGGAATGTGTTTTTTTTTTTTCTTTTTCTTTTGTCTCACACTTGAGTTTAGGTCACAGAATGAAGGCTGAGAGTGCTTTTGTGCACACACGGAAGGCCTCCTTGCAACCTGTTTCATTGTTGCTATTAACCACTTTGTCAGTGTAATCGTCTCTCCATTTGCAGATATATCGATGCCTTTTATGTCTAGCTACTTCCAAGATGTTCTCTTTGCCTTTGGTTGTCTTCATTTTACTAAGACTGTGTCCATGTGTGAAACTAACGTTCTTTTTTGTCACAGCACGGGGGGAGTGGCCAGGAGGCCAGCTGTCGGGTGCATCCCCTGATACAGGGGTCGGTCCTCCGAAGTCCCAGCTTCAGGGGGAGTCGTTCCCACGTGTGTGACTGCCCCCACTCCTGCCCCTCACACCTGCTGCACTGAGAAACCCAAGCTCGAGTTCACCAGGCTTTCAAATGAACTTAGACATTGATCTGGTTCCTTCTCTGAGTCCCCTCTGCTCTTGGATGTCATCCTCTCCTTCATTCTTCATTTGAGAAATCCGGCAATTGCTCAGGGCTGCAAGTTTTATTTCCTTCCTGGCTCTGAGATCCCTACCCTCGCTTCCTGCGAGCAGGTCCTTGTTACCTTTCTGTGTCACCATAGAAGTGACATAAAAGCCCACCTGTAAGCCCCAGAAGTCAACATCACATACGCCGCTGTTGGTGCTCTTCCTACAACATGAATTTAGCAGCTTCCAGTCTTTGGCACCTTCCTGTTGCCCTGAGAGTGATCTCCAAGCTTTGTGCCTAAACCCAGCTGTGCCCCATTCTTCTCTGCCTGCTCCTGTCCGGGCAGGTGACTCAGCTGTGCACACAGCCTCCGCCTGCCTTCCTGCAGGCTGCTCTCCCTGCCTGAGACACTTGTCCCCATTCTCTTTTCTGTGCTTTCCAAATCTACTCCTTTTCAATGGAATTAACTCAAGAATCTGTTGTTCCTACCCTCAGCTCTGTGCACACGCTAGACTGCACCTGCCCCCCCTCTTCCCCGGAGTCCCTCTGTTCTACATTTACTTTGCTCTGACATCTGGCCGTTTGACCTTGCTTTAAGCCTGGAATTCTCATCCACAGATACTTGCAGGGACCACCGCCTGCTCCAATAAGATCCTTGTCAGCCTCTCCACCGTTCTTACCTGATGGCAACTTTTCATGCTCATCCTGCTTTATTTTTGCCCGATTTGCAGTTTTGTGATGCCTACGTGTCGGGTGGCCCCAGTTGGCGTCCTAATTGCACATGGGGATGATTGACCGATTGAAGGGAGTTTAACTGTGCTGCCCTTTGATTTTTCTTACTTTCAGTAGGTCTCTAAATGAGGACGAATGCCTTGTTACTTCCTAATCAAAATGTCAAGCCCTTAAAAGCCCCCCACTTATAGAAGTTATACCCTTATTTTGAAATCGTACAAGACATAGGAAAACATCTAAAAAAGACAAAAATAATTACCCATAACTCACCACTCCAAGGCAACTATTTCTATTATTTTTTTCTTTCAGTGATTCATGATCCTTTTAGTGCTCACAGAGTCATCATTCTATCTAAAGATCTGTATTTCCTGCACTTTTCCATACACACACCATATACATTTTCTCTGTGACTATAAACTCTTTATAAATAGCATCTTAACATTTCTGCACATTATTCCATAAATAGAAACATCAAAATATACTTAATCATCCCCATGTAGTTGGAGCCATAGGCTGCTTCCAGTATTTTATTAATATACATAATGATGAAATCATACATTTGTTTCATAAAGAATTTCCCCCTATATTGTATGTCCTCTTTAAGATGCTTGCATGTAAGTATAATTACCAAGCTGAGGGATATTAATTCTTTTAAGCTTCTTTGTATCTTACCAAATTTTAAAAAACATAATCTTTTAAATGTTGAAAACTCAAAACAGCTATGAACTATGAGACCAATTCTACTTTCCTTTTGCAAGAACAATGCCCGGTTTGATTTGTATTTATGTGGGTGAAATTATTAATACAACTGCTAGTTTGTTCACACAAGAGAAAGAACCAAAGGAGATTTTGATATTATTGCCCTGCCTCCTGAACTCTGAAATAGTGAAGCGTAAGGCAGTTAATCTCCAAAATTTCACCATAAATGTCAATATAATTACAGATATTCTCTGCATCTTTTCTTACCTTAATGTTTTCTAGCCAATGTTAATCTTAATTCTTCAAGCTCTTTTGACACCACAGAGCTTGATGAATAAAAATAGTTTGAAACATATCCTATGAATCTAATTTATGTAGCTGGCATTTTCATAAATAGGTATCCATGACCAGCGTAGCTTTGTTTTTACAAAACGCATTTTGCTTTTTAGCTGTACTGATTTCTGGACATAGCCTGCATGGAAAGAGTACAAGCTTTTCTAAGATGCATTCTGCTATTCACAGCTGAGTGGACATCAGTTAATGGCTTTTACTATCAAGACCATGATATATCATGAGTGAGCATAATTAGCTAAGGTTCCTTGATGCTTTCCCCATAGTTCTTGGGAGCCATTTATTTTACTTTCTTTACATTAGCTAAATATAGTTCTAGCAGACCTGAATCTGAATCACCCCTAACTAGATGTCCCAAGGCAAACTGGCCTGACTTATAATCAATAGAGAATAAAAAATAAAAGCTATGGATGTCATAAAAAGACCGCATTTCTATAAATTACTTAGGAAAAAAAAAAGTTAAAGTGTATGTTAGTGCATTTTGGATAATGCACAGCAAAAGCTTATTATGAATAGCCAAACATCATTTAATCCCCACTTGATTTATATGGTTAATGGTGGTTTTGCCTCATGGGGTAATTTATAGGTAGTTTTAAGGATCTCTTTTATTGGATTAAAAAATAAAATTAGGATGGTAAACAGAAACTAAAGAAATATTTGAAGTTATTTTTTAATCTCTAAATTAGGCTTTTAAGGGGGTTAAAAGAGCCTTGTGTTGAAGTCATGAAATAAACACCCTACCTGAATAGTCTGTATATAATATTATATTTTGAATCATGTTGTTACAGCTTTCTAGTTTTCAACATCAATCTTCAACAACATGACCATCATTTCTATGTTTAAAACAACCTGAAAAACTCTTCCTCCAGTGTCATAAAATGTATGCAGATGAGGAGGTGAAGGTAGCACACAATTCTTTTTAAGCAAGAGATCGTGAGTTTTCACATTTACTAAAGAATATATGTGCATTAAAAGAAGAGGGAATTCCTTCTTCCCCGCCATTAATTGTCGGCTGTAATGGCATCAGCCAGCTCATCATTTTTTCCTGCTGTTGTAAACATCAAGGTCATTTTGAGGTTCTGCCAAAATGAAGATCATTATCTCCAGAGCAGTATTACAACAGAGAGGCTGAGCCCTGGGGCTGCCAAGAAATCTGAGAAATGAGGCGCTCAGTGAATGCTGTTTTTCTCTGGATGAAGGCGGATTTTGCTTAAGAAACATTCTTACAGGGTCACATGAACTGACAGTAAAGACACTGAAATGTCCCCCTGTCATGCAGGTTCAGTCCACAGCTCTGCTACCTGACAGTCCCCAGGGAAGGAACGGTGGTAGAGAATGTGTCACTTGGGTCCTCCAGGAAACAGATGCCAGAAAGCCAACCACCATCATGGTGGCATGAGGGGCTCCACCAGACCGCTCTCCAGTGAAACTGCCAACAAATCCTTAAAAAGCCTCCATCCAGAGGCTCTGGAAATGGTCCTAAGGACGAAGAGCAAATGAGGCAATATCTATTCAACAAAGTCTGCGAGAACTTGGTAAGACAGTCAGGGTCTGAGGTATTTGAACTGAGATTGCTCCATCCTTCCGAGTCCCAGCTGAGTGGTGGGCCCTGCAGACAGCTAGCCGGGCCCTCAGGGCTCCCTGCCTCTCTGCCAGTGCCTGCTGGGAAGGCCTTATTCCTTGGGGGAGTAGGAAGTGGGTTTCTCATTTTGCACCAGAGACCTCATCCCAGCTGGGGGGGAGCCCCTGGCAAGTACTGTCAGAGGTCGAGGTTCCCTCACCCAGGCTCTACCCATAGGACAGTGGGTCTACCTTAGGTGTGGCAGGCTTAGAAGACTGGGCCCTGGGAAGCCTGCCCCTCACTCGTGAGGTGGGGTCCATGCTTGGAGAGGAGACTAGAAGGACAGGGCTACCCTTGCTCTGTGTTCCATCAGACTCAGCTATTAGAGCCAAGCGTCACTAGAGAGAACTCAGGGGAGCTCATGGGAGAATGACGGCTGCATGTGATCCAGAGAGTTCTGGAAGAGAAGTTAGAAGTCAGGAAAGTCAGGAAGCCTACAAGTGCCAGGTCAGGTGGCATCTTATGATGGAGATGAAAGACAAGATCTTTAGAATCATCTAGACAGGTTTGGGCCTAGCTCATTCACTCACGAGTTCTGAGCTCCTGAGCAAGTGGCTTAACCTCTGTGAGTCTGATGTTTTATCTGTGAACAGATTATACTTTTCCAGACAGGGAACTGGGAAGATTAAATTAGATCCTCTATAAACCACCGTGTGTGTCACTGTCCAACCAGGAAACCAATTTTAATAGAAAGTAAACGTTATCAGCAGTATAATTGTCAAAGAATCTAAGCAGGTTTTGTAAAGAATTGTCCAAAAGGTAACTGAAATGCAGTGACTTTAAGGAGTGACTACTCCCTCCACCGTCCAGGACTGCAGGGCCTGAGAAGAGAAACTCAAACAATTAGAACTGAGAAGCCTGGAGGAGGCCCGTGCTGCTGGCAAGTAGCTCTGGGAGCAAAGGCTCGCACTACCCGCAGGGGCTGCTGCTGGAGTGAAGGCCATGGAGCCGTGACGTTCTTGGAAGGAGGCATGTGAGAAACTCGGAAAAACAGGATCTCACTTCCCTCAGCCTGGCATCGGCTTTGGGTGAAATGGAGCTGAGGGCCAGCCAGAAAAGCAGAATAATGACTTGCAGAGTCCTGAACCAGCATCTCAAAGCAACGTTGAGAAGATTGGCTTTGGGGCAGGGAGATGGTAGTTTAAATCCCCAGCACAAGCATTTTAAAATTTTATAGTTGGGGAGCTCCCGGGTGACTCCAAGGGTTGAATCAAGATCAAGATCAGAATGATCTTGATTTTGGCTCAGGTGGTGATCTCTGGGACATGAGATCCAGTCTTGAGTCAGTCTCAGCACTCAGAGGGGAGTCTTCTTGGGTTTCTCTCTCTCCTTCCCCCTCTTCCCCTCCTCCTACTATCTCTCTCTGTCTCTCTTTCAAATAAATAAATAAATAAATAAATAAATAAATAAATAAATAAATATTTTTTTAAAGTATAAAAAGTTACAGTTGGCAAATCTCAGTTATGGTCATCAGTACCATCTTGACTGGTGGACAATCTCAACGTGGAAGACCTCTGGAGTCAACATCACACATAAAGGATGTCACAGTTGGGGGCTTCTAGTGGTTGAGGGGCTTTTACGTTCTCCTATGCCGTGCATTCACTCCAGACGTGTCAGATAACCAATGCCCTTTTCAGTCATTTTCCATTCAGAGGGCTGGTAAAAAGGAATGTAAGCTGGGCCCAGTCAATATGGAAGCATTTTCTGGGGAACGACAAAAGCTTTGCTGAGAGGAAACATTTCTAAATATGTCTGGATTTGGTGCAACCCAATTTTCTAAGTAAAGAAATAAATACATGGTGATCATATAATTTATGCTGGTTTGGGGATTTAGGAAATACGGTCAATTCCCTGCTCTACGTTTCTCAGCAGAGTCCTGGTATTTTTACTACATTGAAGATTTTGGGATCTAAACCATGATTCACAACTGAGTCCCTTGTAGCCAAAGGGGAGGTACGGTGCTCAGATGCCCCTTCTAAGAAGAATCTATCCACCAGATGCAGGTAGGGAAGTCCACTGACACCCCCGGCAGCCACACCATGGGATCCACCATGATATTTGCATTAAGGTCCTGCTCTCTCCAGGAAGCTCCCAGCCAACGACCAAGCAAGACAACGGTACTGGAACCCGTCCTGCCCAACACAGGACTCACTGCTGGGCCACCTTTGTACTGGGGGGTCCTTGCTGGGTGCTACAGGCCTTCTTCAGTGCTGCCCTGCAGGGGAGGCTCTTCCAAGCTAACCCTCCTTTCACTCTCTCCTTCCCGAGGCCAGGGCTCCACCGTGCTGTGAACTCCTGCTCCCTCTCCTGCTGTCCTTCATGACCATGACCCCCGATAATTTTTCCCTCTAACACCATCTTGATGGCTGTTTCTTTTTCTCTTTTGATGTCCAGAAATTTAACCCAGTATGTTTGGTAACAACTTCATTGAGATAAAATGCATCTGCATGAGACATACAATCCAGTGGATTTTTACCCCTTGCCATGTGCCCCCATCCCCACTGTCCATTCTAGCACATTTCTATCCCCATCCTTCTCCGCACCAGCTCTAAGCAGCTGCTAGTATCTTTGTCTCTATAGGAATCGACATTCTACACATTTCATATAGAGTCATATAACATGTGGTCTTTTGTGACTAGCTTCTTCATTTGGCATCATGTTTTTAAGGTTTCTTCATGTGGTAACCTGTCAGTCCTACAGTCCTTTCTAGGGCTGAATAAAATCCCAGCATGTGGATAAATCACCTTTCATTTATCCAGTCATCTATTGATGGGCACTTAGGTCGTTTCCAGTTTTTTACTATTATGAGTAATGCCTCTATAAACTCTCATGTACTAGGTTTTGTGTGGACATAAGTTTTCATTTTTCTGGAGTATGTACCCAGGAGCAGAATTTTGGGGTCATACAGGAATTCCATACTTAATCATTACAGGAGCTGCCAGACTGTCTTCCAAAGTGGCGGCACTATTCTACGTTTCTGCCAGCAATGCACAAGGTTCCAGTTTCCCCACATCCTCACCAACACTCATTGTCTGACTATTGGGGTCTAGCCATTCTAACGGGGGTGAAGTGGTATGTAACTGGGGTTTTGACCAGCATTTCCCTGATGATCGGTAATGCCAAGGCACCATTTCATGTGTTGGTTGGCCATCTGTAGATCTTCTTCAGATATTGTTCTCTTCCTTTCTAGGGTCAGTGTTTGATAATCTGATGCCAGAAGGTGTCCAGTCAGTTGCCTTATTCCCATTTCTGTCTGAAAAGCCTCAGGCCTATGGGGTGGTGCTTGAGGCCAGATCACCATTCTACCAATGAATCTCCACAACTTTGTTGGCTTTGAGAGTGCCCTTAGGCTTGACTGCCAAAATGGTGAATTGGTGAATTTGGTGAATTAACTGAAATGGTGAATTTTGGCATTTTTGAATGCCAAAAATGGTGACATTTTTGCTGTTAATGAAGTCAGTTCCTTGGAGATGCAATCAGGAGATCTCTTTCTCAAGCCCCATGTCTCCCCCTAAGCATCTCCTGAGCCAAGGTTCTGAAACTGGGGGTGAGGACAATAGCTAGCTTATATGAGTGACACCACACTCTGGGGGCTGAACAGTCAGTGGGACAGGAATAGCAGGAACCCAGTGGCCTCAGCCTGCCACTGCCCAGGTAACCTGGGTGTTCAAGCATGGGTGCTGCACTTGCCTAGGACTCAGCCTCCTCACCAGAGGCAGTGAGACAGTGCAGAAATGCCCACATCTTGCTCTTCCAGGGCAAACATGCCTCTGCCAGGAGCTGGAGAAGGGAGCCCAGGACATGCTTTCAGCTGAGGCATCTGGCGTAGAGTATCCAGGTTCCTCCCTGAGCTGGGATGGGGAGGGAAGGGCCATCTTGGCTCAAATGGCACAGACTCTTACCTTTGTTACTAAATTTTTGTAGATGTTCTTGAGTAGATGTTTCTTAATTTGCTGCTTGTACTTAGTACCCTCTTCAGAGGCCTTTAAATAAAACCCAGAAGGCTTTATCATCTCCATCAGTTTCTCTGGGAAGCAAGTTAACAGAGCTCCCACCCCCATCATCTTGGTAAAACTCTCTTTTTATTGAAAATTATATGCAAAGAGGACTAGTTCATAAGCCAACCAACACAGAGACATTGGCTGACATGATATGTACTACTGTGAACTATAATTATGAGTGGACATGTGTCCTGGAGGTAAAGAGATTACTGTGACACCCAACTCCTGGGACCCTCTCAAGGATAGCTCAAAAAGTAAAGAGGGAGCTGAGATTGGAGGATTATTCTAGCCAAGGAAATGGAGAGAAAGGGTTTCCTGGAAAAGCCTGTGGTTGTGTAGGTGATATAAGAGCTCTAGTTTGCTGGAAGCACCCGCTAGTGTTGGTGAGGACCACCGACCCCATGAGATATGGCCCCTGCCCTCTAGGCACATGCAAAATCCACTTAGGAGACAAGATGTGGATTCTCCAGATACTTGTGCTGTAAGGTCACTTAGGGATAATCTAGCACAATTTTTGTTTTATAAATTAGAAAACTGAAGCCCAGAGATGAACTTTTCTAAAACTGCTTTGGTGGAAGTGATCTCATCTGGAATGTAAGCCTTCTATGTGACCCAGGGGTCCTGCCATAAATAACTGTGAAACTGTCCATGATCAGCACGTGTGAGAGGTGATGACTGCGAGAATTCGGAAGCAGGGCCATCGTCGTGGGTGATGCAAACAGGGAATGCTGCCCGGGGAAGGTGGACCTTCACATGGGTTGGAACACAGTGGTTCTCAACCTGGCTGCCCAACAGAATCAACTGTGTCGCTTCTGAAAGTCCCATGACCAAGGCTTCCCACCAGGTGCCCATAGATTTTAATGTTCCCTGGGATAAAAGTACTAAGAGGGACAGGAGTGATGAACAAAACTTGCAGGAAAGTATTCCAAACAGAGAAGGATGATGACCTAATTCAAAGAAGTGGAGAAGTGAATGTTATCTTGACAAGACAGCAAACATAGACCTTTATAAATATATTTATCATCAAATGAATCAAGACAACCCGGGTACCCACGTGGATTTATTTCACAGTGGTTAGAAGCCACTAATGTTTGGCAATGCTCTGTGTTAGAAAGTTAAACGACAGAAAGATACAGTGACCCTCTTCCTAAAGGGTCTCCCACTTCCCCTACTGTGAAAGTATGACTCCCTAAGTCCAGGGATCTCATCCCCCAAGGACGTCTCCCGTCATTTCCTAGTGCTGACCTTCTCTTCTTGACTTTTCTGGAATACCCAGGGTACTTCTTATATTCAACCATTGTGCACTTTCTTTTTTTTTAATTTTTTTAATTTTTATTTATTTATGGTAGTCACACACACACAGAGAGAGAGAGAGAGAGAGAGGCAGAGACATAGGCAGAGGGAGAAGCAGGCTCCATGCACCGGGAGCCCGACGTGGGATTCAATCCCGGGGCTCCAGGATCGCGCCCTGGGCCAAAGGCAGGCGCTAAACCGCTACGCCACCCAGGGATCCCCCATTGTGCACTTTCATGCACATCTTTCTACTCAACTGGACCATGCCTTTTTTTTTTTAATTTCCCTTATCTGTCATGTAATGGATAGCCTCTGAATATTTGTTACCCCTGCTTCATAATTGAGAACACTGAAGCTCAGGAAAAGCTTGGCCAGGGAAACAAAGTGATTAGTAGCAAAGGTGGGCTGGATCCCTTAGAGGTTCCTCTAAGTTATTAGAGTTGAGATGAGTCATTCTAGCCCTCAGGTGTAGACCAGTACCTAGAATGTCAGGGCCATATGCCCATCTATAAGTGCACCCTGCTCAGGCCACACGCCAGGTCCTGGAAAAAAACATTTAGCTGCCAGCGCTGTCCAGACCCAGCTTATCTGACTCTCATGTCTTCCCAAGTTCTGAACAACCCTTAGCCCAGGTCTGCTTCTGCTGGTTTCTCTAATTCTCTGGACATTTTGCAACCTTGGAAAGCCCAGATGGGTCTGCCCTCCAAGGAGTCAACATGATGCCTTAAGAGAGGGACCTTTTTTCCCATCTCTGCAGAAGCCTGACAGGAGGGAGAGTCGTACCTTTGTGTCACTTATTGTCAGCCGTCAACCACAAAGGCGCACAGAGAGCAATGCACCAAATCATCACCAGGTAGCTCTTGAGTATGTCTGCAGCCGGTTTTGGGGGCCTTCTCTGTCATCACAGGTAATTTCAGTTGAGTCACATGTTGGAGCCAGAGACACTATTCTCTTTTCTGGACTGTGCTATTCTTTTAATCCTAATAAAATGTATCACAACATATATGAGGAGAGTTAATCATGCTTGTAAACTAGGTTCACAGATAGAGGTGTATTTTATGGATGTGCATAAAAATAGTCAATATACACATACAGACACCTCAAAATGATGAATTGATCATTGTTTGCTAACCATTATATATCGTGCAATTACCTAACATCAAAGAGTTTTGGCTGAGTGTAAAATAAACTCATTGGCATTTGTATTTTTCTTTCATTTTCTCTCTCAGTGTCTCTGAACTGAGAAGTTCAAAATCACTAAAGGCAAACAGAGTCATTATTTCTGGCATGCAGTCACCAAAACCA